>NC_092055.1:33490424-34156535 GCF_003086295.3 Arachis hypogaea
AAAAAGATAAGTATGATAAGAAGAGATATGATTTAAAATTGAAAAGATATGAAAGATATTTGAAAAAGATAAAATTGGATTTTTGAAAAAGATATTGATTAGTTAAAAAGATTTTTGAATGAAAAGAGATAGATTTGTTTTGAAAATTTTGAAAAAGAGTTGAATTGGATTGAAAAAAGGATTTGTGCTTATGGATTAAGATACATTTAATATTTTTAAAGAATGGTTTTTAGAAATTAGGGATTTTAGAAATCAGGGTTTGTAACATGTTTATGCAAGAAATCATGAATTGAAACATGAAAATTAAGATTAAAATGAAAAATATGAAGAGAAAACGAATTTACCTCCTCCCCACCATCCTGGCGTTTGAACGCCCAAACGCTGCATGTTTTGGGCGTTCAACGCCCAACTGCTGCTTCTCCTGGGCGTTCAACGCCCAGCTGTTGCTTCTTTCTGGCGTTGAACGCCAGGAACTCCTTTGTCACTGGGCGTTTTTCTGAACGCCCAGGACGCTGTAAATCTGGCGTTAAACGCCCGGAAGGAGCTTCTTTCTGGCGTTCAACGCCCAGAAGATGCTTCTTTCTGGCGTTTAACGCCCAGTGAATGCTTCTTTTGGGCGTTAAATGCCCAAAATAGACTTTTACTGGCATTTTCTTGCCAGTGAGCTCTTTTTCTCTGTTTTGTGTGCAGAATCCTTCTGTAACCCTGTAAACTTATACAATTGACTATTTATCTTAGTATCAATGAACTTTATATAAACAAATAAAATCAAGAATAGGGCAAAATGCTTATAGGAAGTGATGCCCCATGGCTGGGTTGCCTCCCAGCAAGCGCTTCTTTATTGTCTTTAGCTGGACCTTGCTGAGTTCTTAATCTAGTCTCAGCCTTGAGTACTCTTGCTCAACATTGCCTTCAAGATAGTGCTTTATTCTCTGTCCATTAACAATGAACTTCTTATTAGAATCAATATCTTGAAGCTCCACATAACCATATGGTGATACACTTGTAATCACATATGGTCCTCTCCACCGGGACTTCAGTTTCCCAGGAAATAGCCTGAGCCTAGAGTTAAACAACAGAACCTTTTGTCCTGGTTCAAAGATTCTAGATGACAGCTTTCTGTCATGCCACCTTTTGGATTTCTCTTTGTAAAGCTTGGCATTTTCGAAAGCAGTAAATCTGAATTCCTCTAGCTCATTCAGCTGGAGCAATCTTTTCTCTCCAGCTAATTTGGCATCAAAGTTAAGGAATCTGGTTGCCCAGTAGGCCTTATGTTCTAGTTCCACGGGCAGGTGACAAGCCTTACCATACACAAGTTGGTATGGAGAGGTCCCTATAGGAGTCTTGAATGCTGTTCTGTAAGCCCACAGAACATTATCCAAGCTTCGTGCCCAATCTTTTCTACGGGTATTCACAGTCCATTCCAGGATTCTTTTTAGTTCTCTGTTAGAGACTTCAGCTTGTCCATTTGTCTGCGGATGATATGGAGTTGCCACCTTATGGCGAATCCCATACCGGACCATGGCAGAGTAAAGCTGTTTGTTGCAGAAGTGAGTGCCCCCATCACTGATTAGTACCCTAGGGACACCAAACCTGCTGAATATATGTTTCTGGAGGAACTTTAGTACTGTTTTAGTATCATTGGTGGGTGTGGCAATGGCCTCTACCCATTTTGATACATAGTAAACTGCCACCAGAATATAAGTGTTTGAGTATGATGGTGGAAAAGGCCCCATGAAATCAATTCCCCATACATCAAACAACTCAATCTCCAAGATTCCTTGTTGAGGCATGGCATAACTATGAGGCAAATTACTAGCTCTCTGACAACTGTCACAATTACGTACAAACTCTCGGGAATCTCTATAGAGTGTAGGCCAGTAGAATCCACATTGGAGGACCTTGGTGGCTGTTCGCTCACCTCTGAAATGGCCTCCATATTGTGATCCATGGCAATACCATAGGATCCTCTGCGCTTCTTCTCTAGGCACACACCTACGGATTATTCCGTCTGCACATCTCTTAAAGAGATAGGGTTCATCCCACAAGTAGTACTTTGCATCAGTAATTAATTTTTTCTTTTGTTGCCTGTTGTACTCCTTGGGAATGAACCTTGCAGCTTTGTAGTTTGCAATGTCTGCAAACCATGGTAATTCCTGAATGGCGAACAAATGCTCATCCAGAAAGGTTTCAGAGATCTCAATAGAGGGGGAGGACGCCCCTTCCACTGGTTCTATCCGGGACAGATGGTCAGCCACTTGGTTTTCTGTCCCTTTTCTGTCTCTTATTTCTATATCAAACTCTTGCAGAAGTAACACCCATCTTATGAGTCTGGGTTTTGAATCCTGCTTTGTAAGTAGATATTTAAGAGCAGCACGATCTGTGTACATAATCACTTTTGATCCTACTAAGTATGATCTAAACTTGTCATGGCATAAACCACTGCAAGCAATTCTTTTTCTGTGGTTGTGTAATTTTTCTGGGCATCATTCAAAACACGGCTAGCATAATAAATGACATGCAGAAGCTTGTCATGCCTCTGCCCCAGTACTGCACCAATGGCGTGATCACTGGCATCACACATTAATTCAAACGGTAATGTCTAGTCTGGTGCAGAGATAACTGGTGCTGTGACCAGCTTAGCTTTCAGAGTTTCAAATGCCTGCAGACACTCTGTGTCAAACACAAATGGCGTGTCCGCAGCTAGCAGGTTGCTTAGAGGTTTTTCAATTTTTGAAAAATCCTTTATAAACCTCCTATAGAATCCTGCATGCCCCAGAAAGCTTCTGATTGCCTTAACATTAGCAGGTGGTGGTAATTTTTCAATTACCTCTATTTTAGCTTGATCCACCTCTATTCCCTTGTTTGAAATTTTATGCCCAAGGACAATCCCTTCAGTCACCATAAAGTGACATTTTTCCCAGTTTAAAACCAGGTTGGTCTCTTGGCATCTTTTCAAAACCAGTGTCAGGTGATCAAGACAGGAGCTGAATGAGTCTCCATATACTGAGAAGTCATCCATGAAGACTTCCAGAAATTTTTCCACCATATCAGAGAAAATAGAGAGCATGCATCTCTGAAAGGTTGCAGGCGCATTACACAGCCCAAAAGGCATCCTTCTGTAAGCAAATACTCCAGATGGACATGTGAATGCTGTTTTCTCTTGATCCTGGGGATCTACTGCAATTTGGTTGTAGCCTGAATAGCCATCCAAAAAGCAGTAATAATTATGACCTGATAGTCTTTCTAACATCTGTTCTATGAATGGTAAAGGAAAATGATCCTTTCTGGTAGCTGTATTGAGCCTTCTGTAATCAATACACATGCGCCACCCTGTAACTGTTCTTGTAGGAACCAGTTCATTTTTTTCATTATGAACCACTGTCATGCCTCCCTTTTTAGGGACAACTTGAACAGGACTCACCCAGGGGCTATCTGAAATAGGATAAATAATCCCAGCCTCCAGTAATTTAGTGACCTCTTTCTGCACCACTTTCTTCATGGTTGGATTTAGCCGCCTCTGTGGTTGAACCACTGGCTTAGCATTGTCCTCCAATAAGATCTTGTGCATGTATCTAGTTGGGCTTATGTTCTTAAGGTCACTTATGGACCACCCAAGAGCTATCTTGTGTGTCCTTAGCACTTGAATTAGTGCTTCCTCTTCCTGTGGATTTAAAGCAGAGCTTATGATCACTGGAAAAGTATCACCTACTCCCAGAAATGCATATTTCAGGGATGGTGGTAATGGTTTGAGCTCGGGTTTAGGAGGTTTTTCCTCTTCCTGAGGAAATTTCAGAGACTCTTTCAATTCCTCTGAATCCTCTAGATCAGGTGGAACATCTTTAAAGATGTTTTCCAGCTCTGATTCGAGACTCTCAGCCATGTTGATCTTTTCTACCAAAGAGTCAATAAGATCAACTTTCATGCAGTCTTTTTGTGTGTCTGGATGCTGCATGGCATTGACAGCATTCAACTTAAACTCATCTTCATTGACTCTCAGGGTGACTTCTCCCTTTTGGACATCAATGAGAGTTCGTCCAGTTGCTAGAAAAGATCTTCCTAGAATGAGAGTAGCACTCTTGTGCTCCTCCATCTCTAGCATTACAAAGTCAGTGGGAAAGGCGAATGGCCCAACCCTGACAATCATGTCCTCAATCACGCCTGATGGGTATTTAATGGAGCCATCAGCAAGTTGGAGACATATCCGGGTTGGTTTAACTTCTTCAGTTAAACCAAGCTTTCTGATAGTGGATGCAGGTATTAGGTTGATGCTTGCCCCAAGATCGCATAAAGTTGTCCTGGTGCAATTTCCCTCTAATGTGCATGGTATTAGAAAGCTTCCGGGATCTTTAAGATTTTCAGGAAAGCTTTTCAGAATGACTGCACTGCATTCTTCAGTGAGGAGAACTCTTTCAGTTTCTCTCCAATCCTTCTTATGATTCAAGATCTCTTTCATGAACTTGGCATAAGAAGGTATTTTCTCAAGTGCCTCTGCAAACGGAATCTTAATTTCAAGAGTCCTGAGATAATCTGCAAAGTGAGCAAATTACTTATCCTGCTCCTCTTGGCGGAGTTTTTGAGGATAAGGTATCTTGGCTTTATATTCCTCAACCTTGGTTGCTGTAGGTTTATTTCCTATAGAAATAGTTGAAGAAGCCTTTTTAGAGGGGTTGTCATCAGCACTTGTGTGTGTCTGATCCCTCTCTGGCATTTGAGTGCCAGAGTTAGAAGCTGGAGTGACGTTAGATACCAATTCCTCATCTGTTCCTGGCATCTGAACGCCAGAACTGTGCTTCCTTTGGGCGTTCAACGCCAGTTCCTTGCTTGTTTCTGGCGTTGAACGCCAGTCCTGAGCATGGTCTGGGCGTTCAGCGCCAGCCTTCTACCCAATTTCTGGCGTTTTAATGCCAGAATTATTTTTTCCTAGGCTCTTACTGTCCTCAGATGGATTTTGGGTGGTTTGCTCATTTCTTGGCTTCCAGCTACCTTGAGGTGGGGTATTTAATATTTTCCCACTTCTTAATTGAACTACTTGGCATTCTTCTGTTATTTGTTTTGACAGCTGCTGTTTTGTCTGCTTCAATTGTTCTTCCATATTTATATTAGCCATCCTTGTCTCTTGTAGTCTATCTTTGAATTCGGCTAACTGTTGTGTTAGAAAGTCCAATTGCTGATTGAATTCAGCAGCTTGTTCTATAGGACTGAGTTCAGCAGTTACTATTTTAACCTCTTCTTTCATGGAAGGGTCACTGCTTAGTTACAGATGCTGATTTCTGGCAACTGTATCAATGAACTCTTGAGCTTCTTCAATTGTCTTTCTCATGTGGACAGATCCACCAACTGAGTAATCTAGAGAGATCTGAGCTCTTTCTGTAAGCCCATAATAGAAGATGTCTAACTGAACTCACTCTGAAAACATTTCAGAGGGGCATTTTCGTAGCATCTCTCTATATCTCTCCCAGGCATCATAAAGAGATTCATTATCTCCTTATTTAAAGCCTTGGATGTCCAGCCTTAGCTGTGTTATTCGTTTTGGAGGAAAGTATTGATTCAGGAATTTTTCTGTCAGCTATTTCCATGTCCTTATGCTAGCCTTAGGTTGGTTATTTAACCACCTCTTGGCTTGGTCTTTTACAACAAATGAAAATAGTAATAATCTGTAGACATCCTGATCTACTTCCTTATCATGTACTGTGTCAGCAATTTGTAAAAACTGTGCCAGAAACTCTGTAGGTTCTTCCTGTGGAAGACCGGAATACTGGCAGTAGAGGGTTCAACTCAAAGCTACTAACTCCAATGGAGGGTATGCAGATACTACTCCCATATGAAGCAGTAGAGGGGTTAGCATATGACCCCAGAGTCCTTCTGGACTGTTCATTTCCACTTAGATCCATGATGGAGAAAGGGAGATGATGTAATAAAAGAAATTATTTTTATTTATTTATTTATTTATTTCGAAAATAAAATAAATTAAAATAAAATAAATAAAAATGGGTGAAAATTTTTGAAAAAATATGAGGAGAGAGAAAGTGGTTAGGAAGTTTTGAAAAGGATATGATGATTTTTGAAAAAAGTTTTAAATTTTGAAACAAAAATCTGAATTTTAAAGGTAAGTTTCGAAAATTTGCTTTAAAATAGAGAGAAAAGATATTTTTGAATTTAAAGAGGAGAGAGAAAAATAATAAGATAGCACAAGATTTAAAATTTTTAGATCTAATGGTCCTTGTTTTCAAAAATTTTGGAGGGAAAACACCAAGGAACACCAAACTTAAAAATTTTAAGATCAAGACACAAGGAAAACTCAAGAACACTTTGAAGATTCACAAGAACACAAGAACATGAAGAAAGAACACCAAACTTAAAATTTTTAGAAAACCAAAATAAGATTTTTCGAAAACCAAAGAAAAATCAACAAGAAAACACCAAACTTAAAGTTTGGCACAAGATTTAATGTAAAAATTATTTTTGAAAAAGAATTTTAAAAAGAAGGTACCCAATTTACCAAGAACACAGACCAACGCTCTAGCCAAATGGGCAGTAAATGTAACACTTGTTTTGAAAAATATTTTTAATAACTAAGAAAAAATATTATTTTTATTTTTATTTTATTTTATTTTTTTTAAAAAGAATATAAAAGACTCTGACCCAAAAGACAAAATTTTCCTACTCTAAGCAACAGGATTCACCGTCAGTTATTCAAACTCAAACAATCCCCGGCAACGGCGCCAAAAACTTGGTGCACGAAATTGTGATGTCAATGTTCACATTACTCTCTTAAAATTTCGCACAACTAACTAGCAAGTGCACTGGGTCGTCCAAGTAATACCTTACGTGAGTAAGGGTCGATCCCACGGAGATTGTTGGCTTGAAGCAAGCTATGGTTATCTCGTAACTCTTAGTCAGGATATAATATCAATAATAATTCTTAATTTGAATTGTGAAAAGTAAGAAGGGCAGAACACAAATTATACTTGTATGCAATGATGGAGAATATGTTGGAGTTTTGGAGATGCTTTGTCTTTTGAAATTCTGCTTTCCTCTATTTCTGATTCACGCACGCACGTCCTCCTATGGCAAGCTGTGTGTTGGTGGATCACCGTTGTCAATGGCTACCATCCATCCTTCCAGTGAAAAGGGTCCAGGTGCGCTGTCACCGCACGGCTAATCATCTGCAGGTTCTCGATCGTACCGGAATAGGATTTACTATCCTTTTGCGTCTGTCACTATGCCCAGCACTCGCGAGTTTGAAGCTTGTCACAGTCATTCAATCCCTGAATCCTACTCGGAATACCACAGACAAGGTTTAGACTTTCCGGATTCTCTTGAATTCTGCCATCAATCTAGCTTATACCACGAAGATTCGGATTAAGAGATCCAAGAGATATTCATTCATTCTACGGTGAACAGAAGTGGTTGTCAGGCATGCGTTCGTGGGGGAATGATGATGATTGTCACGTTCATCACATTCATGTTGAAGTGCGAATGGATATCTTAGATAGGAACACACATGTTTAAATAGAAAACAGAAATATTTGCATTAATTCATCAGGACACAGCAGAGCTCCTCACCCCCAACAATGGAGTTTAGAGACTCATGCCGTCAGAGATTACAAAGTTCAGATCTAAAATGTCATGAGATACAAAATAAATCTCTAATAGTTGTTTAAATACTAAACTAGTAACCTAGGTTTACAGAAAATGAGTAAACTATGATAGATAGTGCAGAAATCCTCTTCTGGGGCCCACTTGGTGTGTGCTGGGGCTGAGACTAAAGCTTCTCACGTGCCTAGGCTGTTTTGGGCGTTCAACGCCAGGTTGTAACATAATTCTGGCGTTGAACTCCAACTTGTAACGTGTTTCTGGCGCTGGACGCCAGACAGCAACATGGAACTGGCGTTGAACGCCAGTTTACGTCATCTATCCTTGAGCAAAGTATAAACTATTATATATTGCTGGAAAGCCCTGGATGTCTACTTTCCAAGACAATTGGAAACGCGTCAATTGGACTTCTGTTGCTCCAGGAATTCCATTCCGAGTGCAGAGAGGTCAGGATCTAACAACATCAGCAGTCCTTTTTCAGCCTGAATAAGATTTTTGCTCAGCTCCCTCAATTTTAGCCAGAAAATACCTGAAATTACAGAAAAACACACAAAATCATAGTAAAGTCTAGAAATATGAATTTTTCCTAGAAACTAATAAAAATAAACTAAAAACTAACTAAAACATACTAAAAACTATATGAAATTAACCCCAAAAAGCGTATAAAATATCCGCTCATCATCCTCCGAGATCCCAAATCTTGTACACCCAATCTTCTTGTTGATTCTCATCGCTCCATCTGGGTGGCAAACACTTGAAATCCTCCCGTAAACACACAAACACTTTTGTAAATCCACTCAATTGAGCTCTACACCAACCATGAAGATTAAACCTTGAAAATTCAAGCTTAATGAGACTCAGATGGTGTTCTCTTTTGATTAACCCCACCTCGCATTCAATTCTTCCTTCATCAACTTCTTCTAGTTCTTCCCCATTACTCAAGTCATAATTTGGAGGTTGTATGGAGTCTACCTCCAAATCACTCTCAAACTCAATGGGAAAAGGTTCATCAAAATCATTGAGGAGATTGACCAAGGTGGACAAAAAAACATTAATGATAGAATCTACTTCTTGATTAATTTTCCTTAATTCTCCCTTTACCTCCTCCAGTTCAAATCATTCACTTTCCTCCTCTTGTTGCAATTCATGCTCTAACTCTTATTCTTTTCCTTGAGGCTCCATGTTCTCCTCTTCACTACACTCTTTAGATGATCCTCCACATTCCTCAAGGGAAGTGCTATGATTGCTTGAGTGGAGTAGAATTAAGCGGTTCACCGCTTCGGCTATGATAGCCATGGATTGCCCTTACCTACTGATGACATGTTATCATGTCATATTTTTCTATGCTTTTTTATACACGAAATTGATAATTAGTGCTTAAATATTGCATTCTTTTGTGCTTAAATGGTATACTTCTTTGATCTTTTGGTTTGATAAACTTTGTAGGAAATAAGAAGAAATGAAGTAAAAAAAAAGTATAAAATAAGCTAAAAAGGAAAAAAAAAAGAATTTTGGGGCACGCTTTGAAAATTGAGTACGCTCTGGAGCCTTAGGCCATGCTTTTAAAAGCGTGGCCCAAGACCATAAAGCCGTGGCATTTAGTTAATGCCTTAAGCATGCAAGTAATGCATTATTAATTAAAGTAAATGCATTGGCAAAAGAACTTTAACGTTAATACATTGGCTTTATTAATTAAAATGCAAGCATGCATGCATGAAACATTAAATCATTAATGCCAGGTGAATAAAATGCATGCATTATTAATTAAAGCCAATGGAAGAATGCATGCAATAAACGTTAATACATTGGTTTTATTAATTAAAGTAAAGCATGCATGCATTTAATTTATTAATACCATCATGCATTGGCATTATTTGGAAATGAATGGAATGAGAACTTAAATGAATGAACGCTAGCGTTCATTAAAGTAACGGAGCGCTACTTTAAAATTTAAAGGGAAGCCTAGCGTTCATTAACAATGAGCGCCACGTTACTTTTCTTACCTTTATCGTGACTATTGAGCTTGGAACCAAGGAAACAAGGCTAGGCAAGGAAGGTATGCATGTAACGTTCATTAAATGAACGCAGCGCACCATGAGGAACCACCCAAGAAAGGGAAGCCCATCAAGCCAAGGAGGTAGCGTTTAAAAATTGAGCGCTACGTTAACTTTGTTAACGTTTTCGGGCCTCCCCAAAGATAAAAGTGAAGCGAGACACTCATAAAGGGAGCCAGCAAGGCTTGAAGAGGGGAACAAAAGAAAAAGCAAGGGGCACTACGTTGGAATTTCCAACTGAGCGCTACTTTGGCCTGAGGCCTGGTTCGAAGGCTTGACACTAAGCATGGGAGCGCTACGTTTCCTTACCAAACTGAGCGCTCCCCTAGAAGGTTCCCATACACCAAACCAACTTGAACCAAGGCAATCCGGATCCATATTCATACAAAGCCAAATCCAAATCAACCCATTGAAGCCCCAAAGCAAGCAAAGCCCATGGACATCACTCAAAGGAACAAGAACAAGTTAGATTAAGAATTTCATTTAATTTGTAATTTGTTTTCAATTTCAATTTCATTTTCATTTTGTAAAGCCTATAAAAAGGCATCAGTTTTATTTCATTAAGGAGGTTGGCTCCATTAGAGAGCAGTAGGAGTAGGAGTAGAGTAGAGAACTCTCTTTTAATTTTCCTGTTTGAATTTGAGAATTGGAAATCAGATCTAAGTTCTCTTTTCTTCTCTGCTTCATTTTCTTTCCAATGCAATTTCGCTTATACACTTTCAATCTCTACAATTCTCTCTTCTGCAATTCCTTTTCTGCACTTTTACATTTTGCTTGAGCTGAGTCTGCTTTCTATGCAATTTAAATTCTCTACCTCCTTCCTAATTTACATTTGAGCTTGCTGTGATCTGAATTTAATTTTTCTGCAATTCAAATTTCTTGTTCTGAGTTCTGATTTACTGTTTCTTTAATTCCCAGCACCCAAATCCCTTTTATTCTTCAAGCAATTTAAGATTCCCAGCAATTTAGATTCAGCAATTTAATTTTCTTGCACTTTAAGTTTCATTCATTTACTTTTCTTACAATTTAAGTTTCAGTTATTTTACTTTCTTGCTCTTTAAGATTCTGCTCATTTACTTTCTGCAACTTTAAATTCACTGCTATTTACATTCTGTTGCTTTAAATTTCACCTCAATTCACCAATGTTAGCTTGACTAAACTAATCACCCACTAAAGTTGCATGATCCATCAATCCCTGTGGGATCGACCTCACTCTAAGTGAGTTTTACTACTTGATGCGACCCGGTACACTTGCCGGTGAGTTTTGGTGTGGAATCTGATTTCCAACCCATCAAGTTTTTGGCGCCGTTACTGGAGATTGATTAGATCGACAATGTTTAAGTGGGTGAGAAGTCTAGATCAAGCATTTTTTTATTTTTGTTCTCTGTTTTAAATTGAAACCAAGGTGTTTGTGTTTCTACCTCACTAAGAAATTCTTCTCTGAGATATGAATTTCAATTTTTATTGGTGTTGGATTTTACAAAATTCAAATGGAGTTTAACTCATCTTATTATCAAACAAATTTTATGGGATATTACCCACCATCACCAATTTCTAATGGTGGCTGGGAATGTCACCAAGAAATGATAGTTGATGAAGCAATTCACATGAGATATGATCCAGAACCACCAAATGATTCATGTCATTTTTCTCATGGTGTCGGTGCATATCAAAAAGAGTGTGAACAATCAAGTGAAAGGAATTTCCTCCCAGAGCCACAAAGTAAATCATACTGTTATGATGCTAACACTAACTATGGCTGGGAAGGAAATTCTGGTGCTCCATATGACACTCAGCAAGAGACATCATCTCTTGATTATGCCTCAACACACAGTTTCCTCTAAGATCCATACAACTCATCTCACCAACCACAAAATTCATTCCACAACTCACAAAATTCACTCCATAACCCTCAAAACAACTTCACTACAACACGTTCATGTTCAAAAAATTACTCTCAACCTTCAGAGGATCTCCTTCAAAAGTCCAGAGAATTTTTTGAAAAACAAGAACAATCCTGGAAAAGACAAGAAATCCTCAACAATAAGATGAATGGAGGTTTGGAGCAAGCAAGAAGAAACAGAGAATTGCTAAGCAAGGAAGGTGAAGATCAATTGGTGGATAAAAAGGAAGAAGTGGAGAAGGAAGATGAAGAGGCCCCTGTGTCAAGCAAAATGTTAATGAAGAATGAGTTGGAGGAGGCATTTGAACCTAAAACTCCATATCCACAGAGGCTGATTGAAGTGACAATGGAACATGAAAATTCACCTCCAAAGGATTTAATGGAAAATCATGAAGAAGGAATGGAGGAAGAGCTCATGGAACGAACAATTAAAAAGGCTCTTGATGAAGAAAATACTCCAACAATCACACAACCACCAACTCTTAACATCCAAGAAGTGAAGGCAACTAACAAGAGCACCAATCCTGTCCCTGATCCAACAAGCAAGCTCAATCAAGCCATTTACAAAAGGAAGCTTGCTGAGGAGAGACCAAAACAAGGGATAATAGCTGAATCTTCTCCCTCCTTTAGGTCATTCCTCTTAACAAACTGGAAGAAGAGGAACAAAGTAAAAAACATGTCAACTGTAGGTAACATTTCTTTGCTTTGTTTACTTTCTTTGTCTGATTTGTTTAATTTCAATAAATTGGCATCTAATTACATTCTAAGTTTGGTGTTGCCTTGCAACAATTTGTTTTCAATTCTTCTGGATGATTGCATCAAATCAAAAATGAAAGTGTCACACTAAGATTCTAAGTTTGGTGTGCCACTTAATTTTCTATGCACTTTATTCAGCAACACCACTTGTCTGCATAATCATAATGCCCTTTGCAGTGTTATTTTTCTTTTTAGTTTGACAATTTTAGTTTTTTCTTTGTTTTAGTCATTTACTTGTTTTTAATGCTTTCTTTTATTAACTATTTTTGTTAATACATCACCAAAACATCCTTATTCATGACAGATTCTTGGCTTGGTGACTGTATTTAACATATAACAGTTCCTTTTGCTTAGTTTTAATTCAAATAAATTGACATATGATTGCATTCTAAGTTTGCTATTGCTATGCAACAAAATTTAGTTCCAATCCTTACTAGATCTTGCATCAATCCCAAGTGAAAGTGTCACACTAAGTTTGGTGTGCCACTTATCTTTTATGCCATGTATCATGCACACTCTCTTATATTTGCAATCACAATGTCTCTGTCTCTTGTGCCTTGATTGTTATCTTTAATTTAGCTTGCTTAAAACACATGTACTGCTAACACTCCATTGTGTAAGACATTAATGATCCATCTTAGCCCCAAAGCCATTGTTCTAATTGTTGCTTGAGGATGAGCAAGCATTATGAGTTTGGCAAGGGAAGAAGGAAGAATAGATGGAAAATGACAGCAATAGAGAAGATGAATTACAAGATTGTAAAGTTCCTTTTCCTCTCATTTGTTTCCAGCACTTTAAATTGCATGATTGTCCTTATCTTATCTGTTTACATGTGTGTATGAATAAGCATAGCCTAAATTTTGATTTGCAACATGTTGCTGTGACATTATGACTACCAACTTGAGTTTTGTGAATTCAAAAGTAATAAAGTATCATGATCATAAACAAACAAGGTCATTAAAGAAGAATTTAGCATGTGCATACAAGTATTGGAAGGCTAGTATGGTTAATTTTTGCTCAATTGCATTGGAATGTATTTAATTGAAGTTTTTATCTAGGACATTTTATGAAATTTTTGAAATAATGAAAACCTTGAAAAAGAAATTGCAATTAAGACAAGAAAAGAAAAATGGAAAGAATGAGAAAGATGAAGGCTCTAAGTACCAATGATAATTCCATTGTTAAGTACATGTGGTGTTTCTGTATCAAGGCAAAAAGCTTGAAAACAAAACACTTAGAGTCAAGGCTAGGCTCAAGTGCAAAAGCACTCCCTCAAAGCTCAAGGCTCTGAGCATCAATGATTAGAGAGTCAAGAAAAGAAACAAATGAGCTTAATGAAGTCCTCTAATTAAATGCTTGTGGTGCTTATGTATCAAGTGGTAATGCTTCAAAACAAAACATTTAAAGTCGTAGCTTTGTTATCAACTCATGGGGCAAAGCACCCAAAAGGAGAAGCTAATAAGACAATCAAAAGCTTGTTTCAAGGAAGAAATATAAGAAAAAGATTTCATAAATTGAGCTAGATAGAAGCATCAATCATTTATATTTCTTTTGTGATTGTAGAATGCATAGAAAACTAGCCTACCATGAACATTGAGTTGCTATTCTTCTTACCTTGGATTGTCAATCTCTATTGCATGATTCTTTTCTTGCTTGGGGACAAGCAAGGTTTAAGTTTGGTGTTGTGATGACATGTCATTATGTCATATTTTTCTATGCTTTTTCATACAAGAAATTGATAATTAGTGCTTAAATATTGCATTCTTTTGTGCTTAAATGGTATACTTCTTTGATCTTTTGGTTTGATAAACTTTGTAGGAAATAAGAAAAAAAAAAGCAAAAAAAGCACAAAATAAGCTAAAATGGAGAAAAAAAGAATTTTGGGGCACGCTTTGAAAATTGAGCACGCTCTGGAGCCTTAGGCCACGCTTTTAAAAGCGTGGCCCATGACCATGAAGCCGTGGCATTTAGTTAATGCCTTAAGCATGCAAGTAATGCATTATTAATTAAAGTAAATGCATTGGCAAAAGAACTTCAACGTTAATGCATTCGCTTTATTAATTAAAATTCAAGCATGCATGCATGAAACATTAAATCATTAATGCCAGGTGAATGAAATGCATGCATTATTAATTAAAGCCAATAGAAGAATGCATGCAATAAATGTTAATACATTGGTTTTATTAATTAAAGTAAAGCATGCATGCATTTAATTGATTAATACCATCATGCATTGGCATTATTTGGAAATGAATGGAATGAGAACTTAAATGAATGAACGCTAGCGTTCATTAAAGTAACGGAGCGCTACTTTAAAATTTAAAGGAAAGCCTAGCGTTCATTAACAATGAGCGCCACGTTACTTTTCTTACTTTTATCGTGACTATTGAGCTTGGAACCAAGGAAACAAGGCTAGGCAAGGAAGGCATGCATGTAATGTTCATTAAATGAACAGAGCGCACACTACAAAAAAATATGATTAAAATGGCATTAATATTAAGGCGATTTAATATAACCGCCGTATTATCCCCTTATTTCAAGATTTTTCTCTTATGCCATAATGTCTATGTTAAAAGCGCTACATTTTGGCATTTGTTGTACCCGCCACCCTCTCCATTTGTTTTATTATTTTTTTTAATAAAACTAAAAGAGCAGATGAGAGTGAGTGAAGTGATGCTGACATATGAGAGTGAGAATACGAAACCTTAACAATCGTGTCACCGTTCATCTCCACAACGAAGTCATTGTTGCCTCCGATTGAGCTTTTGCGACTTGGTTCTTTGGTCTCGATCTGAAGTTTGCCACCACCATAAGCGATGTCGTTGTTGCTGGCCTCCGATTGTGCTTCTGCGATTTGGTTTTTCTTCTTTGTGAATCACTAATTACTAATTCGATCTACTTCATCTTCTTATTTGGATTTTTCTAATTAGATCTTCATATTTTTTGATCTGGTTCATGTCTATAAAGCTGACGAATTTGTTGCTAATATATTCCCAATTGCAGATTTTTAGTTTCGCAACTGATTTTTCATTTGATTATTAGATCTCTGTTTGTAACTGATATTTCGTAACTGATTGCTAATATTTTTCATTTGATTTTTAGTTTCGTAACTGATTGTGATATTTGAATTATTAGATCCATTTTCTGATTCTCAATTTTTGTTTCAATGTATCGATTAGCTTCCAAGCTAGCCTCCTCCATCACTTCGTTGACCTCAAGGAGCATTGTATGAACAATTATACTCTCCTTCTCCATTCTTGTTTCTTCCGTTTATACGAATTACAATCTTCATTTTTGTTTGTGTTGCTGGAACAGATACGCTACAGTGTTATTTCAAGTAGAAACTATACGAGCAAAGACATCAACTTTGGCGTTGGAGCTCCTGCTGCAATTCTTCAGGGTGCCACTAAGGTTGCTGATGCTGTCAAAGTTACCATGGGACCCAAGGTATTCTTGAGTTTGTTTGGGATTGAATAATAAAATTGACATGATTACTGTGAAAATTTGCTTTATTTAGTTATTTTTTGAATGTTTGTTGTTTTTGGTTGGTTGAATTAGGGTCGTAATGTGAATTAGGGTCAAGCAACAAGGATCATCATCATAGTCTAGGTTAGAATTGATCTGGAACTATTTAGAAGATGGAAGCTACTTAAATAAGAAGTACTTGAAAATAGACATCATCTTTTCATTCATCTGGTGAGTATTAACATCATGAACTTAAATAATCACTTTATTGAATCCAACAAGTAAAAATACATGTTGCGGGGGAAACTTGTATAATACATGTTACGTATGCCATAATCACTTTGTGGTCTAGTGATCTTTATGATTTGAGGATTTTACCAGATGCAGGCCAAGATTTGTACATTAGAGTGCCAGCTTTAGAGTTAGGTATGCCATTAATTTTAGCTTTTAATTTTATGGACTAACATCTTTGCTGTTTCTATTATATAAAATGCTTCTTTGATTATCTCCTTTGAAAGTTAGGTGCTTCCGTGCTTTAGTAAATGGTTGACTTGACTCTTGATAAGTAGTTACAATTTAAAATTTACAATTTACTGGTACTGCTTAGATATTTGAGTTGGCTTATGTTGTAGTTGGCTTCCTAAACTTTTTCTTAATCAAATCTTGCAATCAAAGTTTTTTTCTGAAATATCATTTGAGCTATGTGTACTTTATGATCCAGTTACATTTATACTTATGGTTATATATAATACATATTCTCATGTCTATTTACCTTACGTTTTGCAAGATCTTTGTACCCAACATAAATTATCTCACTGTTAGGACTAGGGTGTGTTTGATTTTATACAAACTGAGGTCCATGGTTTTAATTTTGAACTATGCCACATGGTTTCTGGAATTTTCACTGTCTCATGAATAAATGTTTGTGTTCTCTGCTGACATTAAACCATTGTAAGAGTCAAACAATGGACACAAGGTCAAGATAGGAGTTGGAGTTGGAGTCTCAGTTGGCATATTATGTGGCCTTCTCTTAGCATTCTGTTTGATATGGAAAAGACGAAAAAGGGCCACTCTGAAAGGTAAGAGTTCTCTGCTTTTCTTGAGCATAAAGTAACTTCTTGAATTATTATAATTAAGATTAATTAATAACTTGTCTTAAGATCATGTAGAGACTAATGCAGCATTAAAGGATCAGTCCAAGGAAGAACAAGAGGAAGATCCAGAGGTTCCATTATATGACCTATCAATTATAGCTTCTTCCACTGATAACTTTTCACACAAAAATAAGCTTGGAGAAGGTGGTTTTGGACTTGTGTTTCAGGTAATTAGACATATAAAGCCACTTTTCTTTTTAACAATCTTAGAATAACAAATGAAATTCTCGTGTCTCTTACAATAGTTGAAATTGATACTGTAATTGGTATTTTGTGGGAAGTATGAAGGGTTATCAGATTATTTCCAAGATCCTTTATTAACTTAGCTTTCTATTTTCTGCCATTGACTTGAGTTGTCAATTCTAAGCTGTAAGAAGTTTTGTTAGCTTAATTTAAGCCAAAGGGTTATTGCTGGGTAGAGAAAGCAGAGTCTCGTTTGTTCTTAAAGCCATGGCAGTTATCTTGCCATGGCAGTTATCTTTGCGTGCATGTGTGCGTGTGTGTATGTCTCTTGAATAATTTAGATTTCAATCACATAGGCTGATCTGCACATAGGCTGTAAGAAGTTTTTTAAATTATCACATAGGCTGATCTGCACATTTAGCTATTTATGACATTTAGCTCCGAGCCACCAGGTGCTCATATCCTTTTGTGAATTTACAGTGATACCATTCTTTGCAGGATGACATCAGTCCAGGAGCAAATTTATTAGCTTCAGTTGAAATCCTTGTGTCTGGAGTATGCTTCTTGAAATATTTTTTGAAAGATTTTTTGAAAATTTTTTTGAAAGATTTTGTGTTTCCATCGTTGTAAATTCCTTGATTCTTCATAAGCATTAAGTGGAGTTTTTGTGTGTGCATTTTTCTGCAGCCTATTGACAAACAATCTCTACTTGATTCTGGGATATTTTGTTGTCTCATTCATGTTCTAAATGGCCTTCTAAATCCTGATGTAACCAGTCAATGAGCAAATACTGCTATTGATGATGAAGAGCAGTTGGTATTACAAAAAGATTATAATGGTGATATTGGGGAAGGGCGCCAACTTGAGGTTCCTTTCTCTCCGTACTATGTATATTTTATGCGTGTTTTTGTGTTTCAATACACGAGTGGGTGGCATCTAATCATGTTTTAAATATTTGAATTTTCTTGTGTGTGACAAACTTAGGCCTAGCAGCCTTTGTTAATTTGAAAATATTAAACAATGATTTGGACACTAAATTCTAGTTGCTATTGCAGCACAAGGCATAATTATATTAAATGCAGACTTGCATTCATAAACAATGGTATTTGTTTCCATCTATATTGTGTCTCAAAAAGTGATTTTTGTGGTTTTATTATGTGGCAGTGGTCATGGAAAATGATACTAATGTGAATTTGCTTCTTGATGCTACTATTACTGGCAAGACACATTGTACGTTATTTAATTTCCCTCCTATTTTTATTTTTCTTTCTGCTATGTATTTCTACTGCCAGAAATTACTGTATGCTTACAAAATACATTTAAAGAAAAACTTCTCTCATACAATAACTTTTCCTTTACATAGTTAATTACAATTTGTGTTATTTATTTACAGCTTTTATTAATCAATTATACCATTAATTTATATTTAAATATTTTACTTGAAAAATGATTTTAAAATAATCCATTTGGTTTTAATTATATAAAAAAATGTTCATATTTATAATATAAGTACATGTTTTTGGGATATTTAATACTTTAGGTTTATTTGGTAACAGGATAGCACTTAAAGATATAACCTAAGTATTAGTTAAAAATTTCTCTCTGAAACATATGTAACTACCTTCAAGTCCAAGAGTAGCAATAAGACAAGGCCATTAAGACAACGTTAAAAGATGAAATCTTTATGGAAGGAGAAATCAAACACCTGTTTGCTCTTCACTTCAGAGTTCAGGCTTTAATTCCTGTGACCGAATTTAAACATGCCAGAGTGGGTTCAGAGTCACGGATTTCGTAGTAACCTCTTGAGTTCAATGCATTTGCACTTTTGTTCTCTTCTTGAAAAAAAATATTTAAATAAATTGGGCAATTTTTTACACCTTATCAGTAACTTTAATCATCTAAATGAATAGTTAGGTAAATAAAAAAATATAATTGGATGAGAATGTAAAATTTATTTGTACTGCACCTGAGTTTTGTAAATTTTTTTATAAAATTTTGATATTGAGATTTGAGTTTCTTCCATTTTGCAACAGCTTGAAGCATGAGCTGGACTTCATTGAGAGAGTTGAGGAGCTGAAAGGAAAGGGTTTGGATGAATCAATTTAGGTAAAAGAAACATTTGTCGTATATTATTTTTTATTCGTGGACAGTCTCACCTAATTTCAGTCTTGGTGGGATATCTTATATATAAACAAATATTGATGAATCAATTTAGGTTCTGATTCTTTTTAGTTATTTTTAATATTGAATTGTCATTACTAATTTTTTTTTAGTATTTTTCCTTGGCAAATTACTGATAACTTGGAACAAAGATTTTACAAGGATTTATGTAATGAAAACTTGGCTTCAATGAACGTTGTCTTGTGTATATATAAAAAATTGTTATAGTTGTATATTTATAGTTAAAAAATCTTGTTATATTTGATACTTTGTATATGAATTATTATTTTTTATTTCCAATACTAAAAAACATACATCATGTTTAATACTTTGTTTATGAGTTATATAATATTTTGTTTATGAACAATGATTTTTTGTTATTGTAAAATTTTAATAAAAAAATTTGTTTAACGCAATAAAAAAGACTGTAAAAATTGTCTTTTAAACGATAAAAATTGTCACTTTTATCCGGTAAAAAGGGCAGTTTGTAGTTGCCATTTTAAACATGAAATGTCATTTTAATTCGGTAAAAATGGCAGTTTCAAATGCCATTTTAACCAATAAAAATGTCTTGTCAGGGAAAAATGGCGGTTCAAAATGCCGTTTTAACCTGGTAAAAATGGTGGTTTCAAACGCCATTTTAACCAACCAAAAAAGTCACTCTACCAAGGTAAAAATGGCAGTTCATAAATGCCGTTTTAACCAACAAAAACTGCCGTTTTATCCTGGAAATAATGACGGTTTGAACCACCGATTTAACCAACAAAAAAATGCCATTTTATCTGGAAATAATGGCGGTTTGAACTGCCGTTTTAACCCAACTCAAAAACCGCCGTTTTAACCAGGTAATTGTGGCGGTTTTTCAAAAACCGCCGTAATAACCAAATGGCGCTTCAAATTATGGTAGTTTTTCTTGAGCGCCGTTCAAGGTAATAATGGCGGTTCAAACCGCCGTAATAACTCTAAAAAACCGCCGTAATTACCAAGTTTTTTTGTAGTGGCACCATGAGGAACCACACAAGCAAGAGAAGCCCATCAAGCCAAGGAGGTAACGTTTAAAAATTGAGCGCTACGTTAACTTTGTTAACATTTTCGGGCCTCCCCAAAGATAAAAGTGAAGCGAGACACTCATAAAGGGAGCCAGCAAGGCTCGAAGAGGGGAACAAAAGAAAAAGCAAGGGGCTCTACGTTGGAATTTCCAACTGAGCGCTACTTTGGCCTGAGGCCTAGTTCGAAGGCTTGACACTAAGCATGATAGCGCTACGTTTCCTTACCAAACTGAGTGCTCCCCTGGAAGGTTCCCACACACCAAACCAACTTGAACCAAGGCAATCCGGATCCATATTCATTCAAAGCCAAATCCAAATCAACCCATTGAAGCCCCAAAACAAGCAAAGCCCATGGACATCACTCAAAGGCACAAGAACAAGCTAGATTAGGAATTTTATTTAATTTGTAATTTGTTTTCAATTTCAATTTTATTTTTATTTTGTAAAGCCTATAAAAAGGCATCAGTTTCATTTCATTAAGGAGGCTGGCTCCATTAGGGAGCAGTAGGAGTAGGAGTAGAGTAGAGAACTCTCTTTTAATTTTCCTGTTTGAATTTGAGAATTGGAAATCAGATCTAAGTTCTCTTTTCTTCTCTGCTTCATTTTCTTTCCAATGCAATTTCGCTTATACACTTTCAATCTCTACAATTCTCTCTTCTGCAATCCTTTTCTGCACTTTTACATTTTGCTTGAGCTGAGTCTGCTTTCTATGCAATTTAAATTCTCTACCTCCTTCCTAATTTACATTTGAGCTTGTTGTGATCTGAATTTAATTTTCCTGCATTTCAAATTTCTTGTTCTGAGTTCTGATTTACTGTCTCTTTAATTCCCAGCACCCAAATCCCTTTTATTCTTCAAGCAATTTAAGATTCCCAGCAATTTAGATTCAGCAATTTAAGTTTCTTGCACTTTAAGTTTCAGTCATTTACTTTTCTTGCAATTTAAGTTTCAGCTATTTTACTTTCTTGCTCTTTAAGATTCTGCTCATTTACTTTCTGCAACTTTAAATTCACTGCTATTTACATTCTGTTGCTTCAAATTTCACCTCAATTCACCAATGTTAGCTTGACTAAACTAATCACCCACTAAAGTTGCTTGATCCATCAATCCCTGTGGGATCGACCTCACTCTAAGTGAGTTTTACTACTTGATGTGACTGATAAACCACTATTTTATGGTTTATATTGTGTTTAATTGTGTGGTTTTATCATGATCTTTACCCACTTATTCATATAATCAGCATGCATTTATATTTCCTTCCTAAAATTATTACACGATTGAAAACTTACTTCCTAGAGACTTTTGATTATGTATTTTAATTCTCCTTTATTCCATTCGATGTCGTGATCTGTGTGTTAAGTGTTTCAGGCTTTATAGGGCACGAATGAGTTGGAGATTGGAAAGGAAACTTGCAAAAATGGAAGGAACACAAGAAATTGAGGAGATGACCAGCGAGAAGTGACGCGGCCGCATGGATCACGCGACCGCGCGAAAGAGAGAAAATTGCATTGATGCGGCCGCATGGCTCACGCAACCGCGCGGATGGAATAGCACAAGCGACGTGGAGGCGTGGACGACGCGCTCGCGTGGAGAAGCAAAACGCGGAATGACGTGTTCGCATGAATGACGCGATCGCGTGACGTGCGCGATCTGCATAATCTGCAGAATTGCTGTGGGCGATTTTGGGCCCTGTTTTGACCCAGTTCTCGGCCCAGAAAAGCAGACTAGAGCCATGGAATTTGCAGAAACCAACAACAACATTCATTCCACATAGTTTTAGTTTTTCAGATCTAGTTTTCCTCTCCTCTAGGTTTTCTCTCTACACATTCATAGTTCTTAGGATTTTTAATTGCTTTTTGCATTGGGATATTGAGAAGAGTTGTTACCTCATCAAGACTTCGTCATTCTAGTTCATTTTCTTTACTTTTACTCTTCCATGTCCTTTAATTTATTTCAATCTTACTGTTGGATTATTTTAGAATTTATCAATACAAGAGTTATTTTTATTTTTAATTAATTCCTTTGAGGTTTTATTTATCATGTCTTCCTTTAATTCCCTTTTCTATGTTATGAATTCCACATTCACAATGAGCGAGTAGTTCCCTAACTTGATGGGGAGTTGATTGAAAGGAACCCTTGAGTTGGAGTGCTCAAGGGGAAAATTGTAATTGGGTTTATTATTGGTTTGCTCTCTAGTCACTAACGCCAATCCTTCCAAGTAAGCGGATTGGGACTTGTGAATAGAAACAGCATTCCAACTTGTTTGACTTTCCCTTACCTAGTAAGGGATAACTAAACAGAACAAACCCAATTATCAATTAATCTTGAAAGTACTGAAACAAGAATAGGGCTTCCAACTAATCTACTCCCAGTCAAGGCTTTTATTTAAATTACATTAATTATCTGATTTAATTTCCTGTCATTCAACTCAAATCTTTTTGAAAACCATCTGATTAATAAAATAGCACACTTTCCTGCAACTCGTTGGGAGACGACCTGGGATTCATACTCCCAGTATTTTAACTTTAATTTCTGTGACATCCTTTTAAATTGATAAGCGAATTTCTGGTTGGTTGAGAACTATACTTGCAACACATATCTTATAACAATTCTTAACTCGCCAATTTCTGCCACGTCAATTTTTGGCGCCGTTGCCCGGGAGTTGCAATAGAGTGCTAAAATTATTAATTGGAATTTATTTATTTGCATTTTTTTTTTATTTTGCTACTATGAGCTGCTTGTTTCTTTCGCTAGATGACGCATTCACTTCCTGATCCAAGCTTGCCAGTATTTGTAAGACCCAAGACTTTTGAAAAGTCCTATTTTGAACTAATCTCAAACCATATATTTATTTACAGTTTTATTTTCAAGAAATTATTTTATTGAAAATAATTTGTAAAATTGATGCACTATCATTGTTGGGTTAAAATTCATTTCTAATTACTGTATTATCCCTACTTTTATTTGGAATTACTAAAATGCCCATAACCCTAATTTTTGAAAATGAAACCCTAACCCTGAAACCCTAACCCAATAACTCGATTCCCTTTTAGCCACATCCAAACCCTCTCTTGCTCTCAGCAAGCATGCACACACACCTAGCTCCTTCAATTTGAAAGAAAGAAGGAAAGGAAAATAAAAAGAAGGGGAAACGAGGAGAGGGGCTGCAATCGTAAGAAGGGAAGGAAGGAGAAAATGTCGCCGCCGTTCAGCCTGTCCCTGCCGCCGTCGTGCTGCCACCGAACCGCCGAAGTGCCATCACCGTTCTCTCGTCGCCGCCGCGGTTGACAGAAGAAAGAGTGAGATCCGAGAGAGCTGTGAAGGAAGGGCATCGTCGGAGGAGAAGCCTGGCACCACCGCCGCCACTGTTTGTCACGCCGTCACCACTAGCCGCGCCGTCACCAGTCGCGAGAGAGAGAGATCGGGCAAAGAGAGAGAGGTGTCGTGAGGGAGAAGAGGCGCCGCTGCTGCTGCTGCCTTGCCGTCGCCGCTACCTGGGTCCTGTGGTCCAAGCCACCATTGATGGAGCTCCGTTTCTGCTTCTCTGGTCTGCTGCCACGGCTGGAGGTCTGCCCGACCTGATCGGAGGGAAAGGAGAGGTTCAGGCCGTCGCTGCTACTTGCGTGGTGAGCTGCTGCACCAGCCACCGCCGCAGGAATCGCTGCTGGAGAAGGGAGCTGCGCTTCTGTGTTTCTGGCCGCCGGAAAAACCTTGCCGCCGTCACCGGAAAATCTTGCCGGTAAGGGTTTAAGTTGATCTTCGTTTTCTTTGGGTTTCCGGAAGCTTTATTGTGGTTGTATGATTGGTTTCAGTTTTCATTGCTAGAGTCCGGGTCGCCGCTGCTGCTTGAGGTGGCTGCCGGGCTGCCGCCAAACCGGTTCAGAGACCGTCGCTGTATCGGTTCAGCCGTTCCTTCTTCGTTCGGTAAGCGTCTTCGATTTGAAAAGCCCTCTGGTTACTGTTCTGTTATCATACGCTGAGGTTTGTTACGTTAATTGCTATAAGATTGCGTTTTGGTTGTTATGTGTTGCGATTAGAGTTGCTATGGCTACTGCGAAAGTGACTTGGACCGATGTTTTGGTTGTTGATTTCGGGTTGAGGCGAAAAGGACTCTGTGACGCGTTTGGGTTATGGTTATGCGTTTTGAGGTAGGGGCTTTTGTACAAACTAGTTTTATTTAAATTAGAAATTGTTATAAATAGATATGCTGTACAAAATGTATTTTAGGTGGTTATGTGAGTCTTATGAATTGTCTGGTTTTATCTTGAATGAATATGGTTGCCTGTTTGATTGTAACAATGTATGATTTTGATAAATTGGAGATTTCTGGATTGGTTGATTTGAATGATTTTTGATAATTTGAAAGTTGAGTTTTGTTTTATTGGAAACTAATTTGGTCTTGAACCTGTTAGAAAGAGTTGATGATTGGTTTTGTTGGGACCCGAAAAGGGTGGCAAAGTCCAAGTTTTAGGGGAGATGCTGCCGAAATTTCTAGAAAATATGAAATTTTGATTGGAATTGTTATTTTGGAAAAGAATAAATTATGCTTTGACTTAAATGTTTGAAAAATAAATTATGTTTGAACTTGCCTTATTAGGAAAATCTCTATATTTTTGATGTAATTATTAAGAAAGGAATTATGCCTTAAAAATCAATTTAAATATGAAATTTTTTTATGTTTTGGAATTTGATTTACATAAACAGATTTTGGAGGGGTTTTAATGGATTTAAAATAAACCTAGTTTTCAATTAATCTATTTCACTTTACGACATTTAGGAAGAGCTTGAAGTATTTTCTGGAACTTTGATTTATTAAAATCGAAACACTTCCCGAGCCCTTGGAAACAGATTTAAGAATGAAACTGAAATTGGTTTTGGCTTAAGTTTGGTTGGTCTTAAAATTGGTTCGGCATAATTGGAAACATGATTTGGTTTTGGGTTTAAACCCTATTCTATTTATTCAACTCAAGAAGTTAAAGTTTCGGAGGTTTTCAAGGAATTTAAGAAATAAGTTAGGTTATTCTCCCCTGAAGTCTTGGGACTCTGCTGAGGAACCTTACGACCAAATCTTGATTTAGAAATAAATGATTGAGTCTTTCAAAGAGATTTTGAACTTGGCATGGTTTTGAGATTTTTGGAAGTGTTGGAAAGATGTGGAAAGTGGCTCCGTTTTGAAAAGTGATTCTTGGCTAGCTGTGATTTGACTACGTTTGTTATTTAAAAGTAAATGGGCCAAGAATGATTTTAAAATAAGGTATTGAGTCTAATTGATTGTGGATATCATCAAGATTGATGAGTTATTGTTTGGTAGGCGTAAGGGCCGGGTTCGTCCCGCTTATGCTGAGAGATTTGATAATTTGACGAGATTGTTGATAAGTCGCTTGCGCCTGGCAAGGACGGTGGTTAATCCGGCTTGTCGAGGTTGCGGCGCCCGCGTAAGGACGGTGGTTAGTCCCGCTTACGTGTAGATGTGAGGTCGGATGCAAAGTATCCCGCTCACATCCTTTCGGATCACAAGAGTGTGCAGGCACTGACATCCTGGACCGTGTGGCGGGCACGTTATCCCAGAGGGTTCCCATTTATATGTGACCGAAGGACAACATTCCCATGGGAATGTGTCGGGTTGGCAATTGAACCGACAATGTGATATCACAGCCAGTAGGACAGGCATTCATCATTTGCATCTATGTAATATTGTTTGGGTGTGCATATTGTATTTGGTTTGCTTATGTGAATACTTATGTTAACTGTTATACTTGTTGTAATTGCTCTTGATTGTGTTTGAACTACATTATTTGTTATTGTGTTTGATTGGTTGACTTGTGATGAATTGGTTGATGTTTGAGTTGTTTGGGCCGGGGGCCGTGTTGGATTGGATGGGCTTGAGGCCGTGATTGGTATATTGAGTCCTAGTTCTGTATAAAGTATCTGATCGGTTCAGCATAGACTTAATGAACCTATGCTTGGAACGAGATGATCATTTATACCGCGTAGGTAACTGCTTTCATGGTTGCAGTCTAGGAAAAACTTTTCAGACATTTTCTTTAAGAAAGGAAAAAGGTTTTGTTTTAGAATATTTGAGAAACTTAGCAAGTCTTCAAAAAGGAATTTTCTGGATTTCGAATGTGAACCTATGGTTTTTGGAAAGACTCATAAGACGAGCAATGATCACTGAACTCTAAGAATGATTTTATCTTTACGTATCTTGTTATTGCAATTTCTGTAATTCTATAGTGAGAACAAGCGAGGACGACGTTCTCACTCCCCTACAGGTTATTCCTTTTCAGGATATGGAAGATGAAGCTTCAGGAGAGTTATGTTTATTTTCTGTTTACTCGGTTTTTTTGTATTACCGTAGCTATTGTTTTTCCCTCACCTTTATCTTTATTAAGTTTGTAAGAGGGATAGGAAATTATGATATGTATATTTGTAAACTAGTGTTATGTATATATATAGCTTAAGGTTGTATCTGATTTGTATGTACATGTATGTTTATGTTTTCACGAAAAAGAGTTATCGAAAGGTTATGCGGTTTTAAGTTTTAAGCAGGCTCATATTTTTGTGTTAAATATTATAAGAGTCGTGGTAATACTCGAGCTATCAGAGTGGCGCAGCCGGAAGCGTGACATTTTGATAGTTAGGGTGCTACATTTGTGGACCGACTATGCTTCAATTGCATACTCTGAGCGTTTGTCATGTAATAGGTCTTGTTGAATGACGAAAATTAGAGCTTTATGCACATGACTGTCTATTGATTAATGCCATTAGTCTTGCGTTGCATAATTCCTGATATTAAGTTTGGCCGGCTTAATACTAGTGAATTATGTATATGAAAGCACTGATGGGTTATCATAGATGATATACGAGTTTTGAGTAAAGTAAATCGCGGGTTTTGGAAACGTTAGAAACTATTTCTCGAGGTTACTCAGTTATGTGCTTTGGATTCTGTTGGATGTCATGTGACTTATTATTTCTTAGCCTATTTTGATGTTCTTGTCAATTCTTTTGGGAAGCAGTTTGATGTTTTCAATCCTATTTTTCTGTTCATATGCATTCTTCTTGATTCTAAATTGCATATGCCGGTTTGAATTTCTTGGTGTATCCGTCTTTCTCTGTTTGAGCTCTTTTCTTGATTCATGTAATTTTTCGACATGATTTTGAACTTGTCTTGATGCAACGTGTCTTTTTATGTCCTTACTTCTAGTCTTTAAAAAAAATGGTGATTCAGTTTTTCTCTTAATTGACTATATTTATAACCAATTTTCAAACTTTTATAAAATCGCTTTTCATTTGATATACACCTATCTATATAAAACTTTGAAAATTCCTTATGCAATTTAAAAACTATTTATTTCTAATACCTCGCATGTTCTTTTACTAGTTTACGGAACTACACTTACTTTAAATACAATTTGACTTTTCAAAATAATTTTATTACGGTCCCTATACGTAACTCTATTTGATTACGTACTTAGGTATTTTTAAATTCTTAAAGGAAAGGCTTTTCACTTTATTTCCAGTTAGTTTTCGTTTGACAAATTGACTTTAATTTAGTATGATACATTATTTACGTAATTGTTGTTCTTTTGAAAATATTAGGTTCATACCTTTCCTCTCAAGTATGGGCTAATTCTTTAAGCTTGTGTTTCTATGGTCATGGTACTTGATTTTGTTTTTAACTACTCTTTTTCTTTTATGAACACCACTAGTAGTCGCAGTTTTCCTTCTCTTGTGAATTTCATGCTCCTCTAAGTCAACTTAAATTGTTTCTATCTAGTGTGTTGTTTGTCCTCCCAATTGTCCTTCTTTAGTCAAAGGTTCTTTCTTGAAAATTCACTGTTGATTGAGTTGTTTTTCCTGACGAGTGTTGCATCATTTTGAACTAATGGAAAGCTTGTTTGTTGTCCCATGCTTCATGGATCTTGTTTGAACTCCATTGACTTGAGATCCTTTCTTGTTTGGTCTAATTCCCTTTTAAGTACATCTTAATACTCTTGAATATTCTTATGTGATGGCAATTTCAAGTGTATTCTTAGAGTTTTGATGTGAACTTTTGAAGCAAGTTTTGGATTCTCTTAAGAAACTTAAATCAATTCTTCTCGCTTAAAAATTGCATCCATAGCTATCCTTTAAATTGGAAAAGTTATTTTGGAGTTGACATGCATTATTTTAAATAAAGTTTTGAAACCGACTGATAAGTAAATTTTTACCTCAGGGTTTCCTTTTCTAAATAGAGTTTAACTTGTTCCATATTTGCTATAAAATTTTATACACACTTGTTTGAATTTAGAGTTTGAGAGTTCTTGAACAAACGTTTGATTTTCTTACAACCCTGCCACAATATCAGTGTATACTTTTAGCTGATTGAGTACCTAAATGTCTTTCAGGATTTTCGAAAGATTGTTTTGGCCTTAACCCAATTGACTTTCAATTTTCAACCCTCACCTATTCTATCTTTTACTTGGAAACTATTTGGACAAAACGCAATTTAGTTTTCTTTTAACCATATTGCAGTTTTGATATATGTTTATGTTACCCTTTTGTGAACTGCGAGTTACATACTTTTCTTTTAGCACAGGAGGTGATCTTCTTTCAGTTTTTCATTCTTTATATTAAAATGTATTATGTGAACTTGATCAAAAATTTTAAATCTTGAGAGTGTCATCACTAGCTTTAGTTGACCTTCTTCTATGATTTTATACTTGTTAACTCAGCTTGATTTAGTTCCAAATTATTGTCTTGCTTATCCTTTTGTGTTCCTATCAGTTGTCTCTGATTCAGGAGTCATCTTTGAGGTTGTTAAACTGAATTTCTTTCCAATACTCTTCATCGATTGTACATCCTTGTTTACTTGTAGATTCAGCAGTTCTTTCAGAACTCTTGCGGAGATTATCCTTGTTGTTTGTCCTTCTTTTTTCAAAGTCTTTTATCTTTCTGGTAAACTCGAGAATTGTTTGATGTCACGTGCGATCTTTAGGTATAGTAATGCGATGCGTTAGTTCCTTAAAGCCTGTTTGTGGATCCGGAAGGTGAAGCGGCAAGTGTGCAACGTTATGAGACATTGTGAGAGTTTCGTTCCTTGCAGACAAGTTTGAAGATGTTATGCTTGCGAATGGTTATGGAGTTGTGAAGTGGTTGATGGAGTTAGGAAGTTGAAGCTTAGAGACGGGTACGAGATACATGAGTGAAAGCTATATCTGTTGTTAGATACCAACCTGCTTTGTAGCCTTTTTGCCATGAAAACTATATCCTTACTTTGTGACCGCCTATCTTGACTTGCACCTATTTGGTTCCTCCAAGCTTTTGTAGAATTTTGAAACCATATAAACTTTTTGCATTGAGCCTACCTTGTATCTTTCACCTAACACTATACCTTACCCTTATGTTTAAATCTTATGGTTATTCGGTATTTGAAATTTTATATGTGTTATGATTTCTTACCTTCTTAAAAAGTATTTAAAAAGTAGAGTGCTCAGCCTATGTATTATCTTATGTAATACTTCAATTTTCGAGGACGAAAATTTTTATAAGGTGGGTGGAATGTAAGACCCAAGACTTTTGAAAAGTCCTATTTTGAACTAATCTCAAACCATATATTTATTTACAGTTTTATTTTTAAGAAATTATTTTATTGAAAATAATTTGTAAAATTGATGCACAAATAGTATTTTTATATATTATCATTGTTGGGTTAAAATTCATTTCTAATTACTGTATTATCCCTACTTTTATTTGGAATTACTAAAATGCCCATAACCCTAATTTTTGAAAATGAAACCTTAACCCTGAAACCCTAACCCAATAACCCGATTCCCTTTCAGCCACATCCAAACCCTCTCTTGCTCTCAGCAAGCACGCAAACACACCTAGCTCCTTCAATTTGAAAGAAAAAAGGAAATGAAAATAAAAAGAAGGGGAAACGAGGAGAGGGGCTGCAATCGGAAGAAGGGAAGGGAGGAGAAAATGTCGCCGCCGTTCAGCCTGTCCCTGCCGCCGTCGTGCTGCCACCGAACCGCCGAAGTGCCATCACCGTTCTCTCGTCATCGCCGTGATTGACAGAAGAAAGAGTGAGATCCGAGAGAGCTGTGAAGGAAGGGCGTCGTCGGAGGTGAAGCCTGGCACCACCGCCGCCACTGTTCGTCACACCGTCACCACTAGCCGCGCCGTCACCAGTCGCGAGAGAGAGAGATCGGGCAAAGAGAGAGAGGTGTTGTGAGGGAGAAGAGGCGCCGCTGCTGCTGCTGCCTTGCCGTCACCGCTACCTGGGTCCTGTGGTCCAAGCCACCATTGATGGAGCTACGTTTCTGCTTCTCTGGTCCGCCGCCACGGCTGGAGGTCCGCCCGACCTGATCGGAGGGAAAGGAAAGGTTCAGGCCGTCGCTACTACTTGCGTGGTGAGCTGCTGCACCAGCCACCGCCGCAGGAATCGCTGCTGGAGAAGGGAGCTGCGCTTTTATGTTTCTGGTCACCGGAAAAACCTCGCCGCCATCACCGGAAAATCCTGTCAGTAAGGGTTTAAGTTGATCTTCGTTTTCTTTGGGTTTCTGGAAGCTTTATTGTGGTTGTATGATTGGTTTCAGTTTTCATTGCCGGAGTTCGGGTTGCCGCTGCTGCTTGAGGTGGCTACCGGGCTGCCGCCAAACCGGTTCAGAGACCGTCGCTGTATCGGTTCAGTCGTTCCTTCTTCGTTCGGTAAGCATCTTCGATTTGAAAAGCCCTCTGGTTACTGTTCTGTTATCATACGCTGAGGTTTGTGACGTTAATTGCTATAAGATTGAGTTTTGGTTGTTATGTGTTGCGATTAGAGTTGCTATGGCTACTGCGAAAGTGACTTGGAGCCGAGATTTTGGTTGTTGATTTTGGGTTGAGGCGAAAAGGACTCTGTGACGCGTTTGGGTTATGGTTATGCGTTTTGAGGTAGGGGCTTTTGTACAAACTAGTTTTATTTAAATTAGAAATTGTTATAAATAGATATGCTGTACAAAATGTATTTTAGGTAGTTATGTGAGTCTTATGAATTGTCTGGTTTTATCTTGAATGAATATGGTTGCCTGTTTGATTGTAACAATGTATGATTTTGATAAATTGGAGATTTCTGGATTGGTTGATTTGAATGATTTTTGATAATTTGAAAGTTGAAGTTTTGTTTTATTGGAAACTGATTTGGTCTTGAACCTGTTAGAAAGAGTTGATGATTGGTTTTGTTAGGACCCGAAAAGGGTGGCAAAGTCCAAGTTTTAGGAGAGATGCTGCCGAAATTTCTAGAAAATCTGAGATTTTGATTGGAATTGTTATTTTGGAAAAGAATAGATTATGCTTTGACTTAAATGTTTAAGAAATAAATTATGTTTGAACTTTCCTTATTAGGAAAATCTCTATATTTTTGATGTAATTATTAAGAAACGAATTATGCCTTAAAAATCAATTTAAATATGAAATTTTTTTATGTTTTGGAATTTGATTTACATAAACAGATTTTGGAGGGGTTTTAATGGATTTAAAATAAACCTAGTTTTCAATTAATCTATTTCACTTTACGACATTTAGGAAGAGCTTGAAGTATTTTCTGGAACTTTAATTTATTAAAATCGAAACACTTCCCGAGCCCTTGGAAACAGATTTAAGAATGAAACTGAAATTGGTTTTGGCTTAAGTTTGGTTGGTCTTGAAATTGGTTCGGCATAATTGGAAACACGATTTGGTTTTGGGTTTAAACCCTATTCTATTTATTCAACTCAAGAAGTTAAAGTTTTGGAGGTTTTCAAGGAATTTAAGAAATGAGTTAGGTTATTCTCCCTTGAAGTCTTGGTACTCTGCTGAGGAACCATACGACCTAATTTAGAAATGAATGATTGAGTCTTTCAAAGAGATTTTGAACTTGGCATGGTTTTGAGATTTTTGGAAGTGTTGGAAAGATGTGAAAAGTGGCTCCGTTTTGAAAAGTGATTCTTGGCTAGCTGTGATTTGACTACATTTGTTATTTAAAAGTAAATGGGCCAAGAATGATTTTGAAATAAGGTATTGAGCCTGATTGATTGTGGATATCATCAAGATTGATGAGTTATTGTTTGGTAGGCGTAAGGGCCGGGTTCATCCCGCTTATGCTGAGAGATTTGATAATTTGACGAGATTGTTGATAAGTCGCTTGTGCCTGGCAAGGACGGTGGTTAATCCTGCTTGTCGAGGTTGTGGCGCCCGCGTAAGGACGGTGGTTAATCCCGCTTACGTGTAGATGTGAGGTCGGAGACAAAGTATCCCGCTCACATCCTTTCGGATCACAAGAGTGTGCAGGCACTGACATCCTGGACCGTGTGGCGGGCACGTTATCCCAGAGGGTTCCCATTTATACGTGACCGAAGGGCAACATTCCCGTGGGAATGTATCAGGTTGGCAATTGAACCGACAATGTGATATCACAGCCAGTAGGACAGGCATTCATCATTTGCATCTATGTGATATTGTTTGGGTGTGCATATTGTATTTGGTTTGCTTATGTGAATACTTATGTTAACTGTTATACTTGTTGTAATTGCTCTTGATTGTATTTGAACTACATTATTTGTGATTGTGTTTGATTGGTTGTCATGTGATGAATTGGTTGATGTTTGAGTTGTTTGGGTCGGGGGCCGTGTTGGATTGGATGGGCTTGAGGCCGTGATTGGTATATTGAGTCCTAGTTCTGTATAAAGTATCTGATCGGTTCAACATAGACTTAATGAACCTATGCTTGGAACGGGATGATCATTTATACCGCGTAGGTAACTGCTTTCATGGTTGCAGTCTAGGAAAAACTTTTCAGACATTTTCTTTAAGAAAGGAAAAAGGTTTTGTTTTAGAATATTTGAGAAACTTAGCAAGTCTTCAAAAAGGAATTTTCTGGATTTCGAATGTGAACCTATGGTTTTTGGAAAGACTCATAAGACGAGCAATGATCACTGAACTCTAAGAATGATTTTATCTTTACGTATCTTGTTATAGTAATTTCTATAATTCTATAGTGAGAACAAGCGAGGACGATGTTCTCACTCCCCTACAGGTTATTCCTTTTCAGGATATGGAAGATGAAGCTTCAGGAGAGTTATGTTTATTTTCTGTTTACTCGGTTTTTTTGTATTGCCGTAGCTATTGTTTTTCCCTCGCCTTTATCTTTATTAAGTCTGTAAGAGGGATAGGAAATTATGATATGTATATTTGTAAACTAGTGTTATGTATATATATAGCTTAAGGTTGTATCTGATTTATATGTACATGTATGTTTATGTTTTCACAAAAAAGAGTTATCGAAAGGTTATGCGGTTTTAAGTTTTAAGCAGGCTCATATTTTAGTGTTAAATATTATAAAAGTCGTGGTAATACTCGAGCTATCAGAGTGGTGCAGCCGGAAGCGTGACATTTTTATAGTTAGGGTGTTACAGTATTCGATCCTGAGATTGAAAGAACTATTTCACGAATAAGGCAAGCTCGGCGTCGGTTAGTCCTCTCTCTGAGGGCGGATCTGAAACGTCATTTGAGGAAGAAACCAGCCCCCGTTCTACTGATTCTGTTGATTTACGTATAGGTGACATGGCAGCACCTAGGAGAGTTACTATCCAGGAGGCTGGAGCCCCTGATTTTACAATGCAACCGTTTCAAGCGCATCATCCAGCGGTGGCTACAGACTTTGAAATAAAGACCGCACTGCTCAATTTGATGCCCAAGTTTCATGGCTTACCTGCTCAAGAGCCTATTAAGCACCTGAGAGATTTTCAAGAAGCCTGTTCTACTGTCAGGCGTGATGGTGCAGATGAAACTTCAATTTTGCTGAAAGCCTTTGATGAGGCGCAGAAGTTGGTGAATTAAAAATTATTAAAATAGTTACGTTGCAAGTATAGTTCTTAACTCACCAAAAATCTGCCTATCAATTTAGAAATATGTCACAGAGAGTTTAAATTAAAAATTACTGGGAGTTGGAGTCCCAGGTCGTCTCCCAACGAGTTGCAGAAAAGTGTGCTATTTTATTAATCAGATGTTCCAAGAAGTTGAGTTAAGTAGAGGGAAAATTAAAAAGAGGAAATTTAAATAATATGAATAAAAGCCTTGACTGGGAGTTGATTAGTTGGAATCTCTATTATTGATGGGATGATTTCAAGATTAATTTATAATTAATGGTTGTTCCGTCTAGTTATCCTTTACTAGGTAAAGGAAAATCAAACAAATTGGAATGCTGGATCTGTTCACGAGTTGCAACCCACTTAGTTCAAAGGGATTGGTGTTAGTGATTAGATAACAATCCAATAGTTAACCCAATTACAATTTTTCTTTCAATCCTTCCAACTCAAGAGTTCCTTTCAATCAATTCCCCATCAAGTGAGGGAACTACTCACTCATTGTAAATAATAAATCCATAACACATGAAAGGGAATTAAAAGAAGACATGATTATTGGAATGGAAAAATAAATTAAAATGGAAGAAATAATCCTTGTATCAAATAATCATGAAAGTATTCAAATGACAAAATTGAACAAAGCAAAGAACATGGAAGAATAAAACCAAGTTAAGAGAACGAACTAGAATAACGAGGTCTTGATAATCCATCTAAGCAAAGGCTAAAAGAATCACCATAAACGCTAAAATCATCCATAAAAACTTCCATACAGTCCTCAATAAGATCATAGAAAAGACTCATCATGCACCTTTGGAAAGTAGCTGGTGCATTGCACAAGCCAAGGGGCATTCTCTTATAAGCATAAGTCCCAAAAGGACATGTAAAAGTAGTCTTTTCCTGATCCTCAGGAGCTATATGAATCTAGAAATAACCTGTGTAACCATCTAAAAAGCAATAATGTGATTTACCTGACAGGCGATCCAGTATTTGATCAATGAATGGAAGTGGGTAGTGATCCTTACGGGTAGCTTGGTTGAGACGCCTGTAATCAATGCAGACTCTCCAAACATTCTGAACTCTAGTTGCTATGAGCTCTCCATGCTCATTCTTCACTGTAGTGACTCCAGACTTCTTGGGCACCACTTGTACTGGGCTTACCCATTCACTGTCTGAAATGGGATATATGATACCTGCTTCCAACAGTCTGGTCACTTCCTTTTTGACAACTTCCAAGATGGTGGGATTCAATCTTCTTTGGGGTTGACGGACAGGTCTTGCTTCCTCTTCTAAAAATATTCTGTGCTCACATACTTGAGGGTTGATGCCTACTATATCTGCCAAGCTCCTCCCAATTGCCTTCTTATGCTTTCTCAGCACATCAAGTAACTGCTCTTCTTGTTGAGAAGTAAGTTCCCTTGCAATGATAACTGGAAACCTCTGCTCATCTTCGAGATAGGCATATTTGAGATGTGGAGGGAGGGGTTTCAATTCTAACTTTTGATCATGGGCAGGCTCTGGATTATTTGGAGCTTGTGAAAATGATGAAGTGCCCTCATTGTCAGTTAAAAGGGTCCCCACACTTGGACCTTGTCCAGTGTGCCTCTCTTCTAACTCTTCCTTGTGAACTTCAGCTACACTTTCATCTATGACATCACACTGGAAGATAGAACGATCTTCTGGGGGATTGTCAATGACTCCATTCAGATTGAAGATTATTATGCGGCCATCTATTTCAAAGGAGTATGTTCCTGAAAAAGCATCCTATTTGAATTTTGATGTCTTCAGGAATGGTCTTCCAAGTAGGATTGATGATGGCTTATCTGAATCATTATGGGGCATCTCCAAAATATAAAAATCAGTGGGAAATGTAAGTCCTTTAATGTTCACCAAAACATCTTCAGCAACTCCAGCCACTGTAATAATACTTTTATCTGCTAACACAAAACGAGCTGCCGACCTTTTTAAGGGAGGGAGCCTCAAAATATCATATATAGACAAAGGCATTATACTGACACATGCTCCTAAATCACACATGCAATCATAAATTACTACACCACCAATCAACCTTTTTGAATATTTCTACCATTTTGGGGTCGGGTTCCAGCTGCTTCCTAGGCTTCCTTGCAAGTTGTGGAAATGGAATAGGAGTGGTGTCTTCTGTGGTGTCTGCGCCTTTTGGTGCTTCCTTCTGTGGTTGAGCTATTTCTTCTTCAGCTATGTCCTGTATGTCCTCTTCCTCTTCAATATCTTCTATTTCTACTACCTCTTCAGCTGAGGTGTGTTCTGGTGGGCTTGGTTCCTCCTGACTCCTCTCTTGCAGTGTGGTTCCAGACCTTAGGGTGATGGCATTAATTCCTCCCTTTGGATTGGGTAATGGTTGAAAGGAGATTCCAGTGGAGCTTGAAGGTTGGTTACTGGAATTTTGCATTGATCCAAGCTGTGACATAAGAGCTTGCAAAGTAGAGGTGAGACCATTCAGACTGGCGTTAATACTATTCATGTTATTTTCCATGGTCTGTTGTCTTCGCTCAAAAGATTGTAGTAGCTCTTCATTAGGAGATAAAGAAGAATGAGTAAATTGAGATGTCTGCTGTTGATTGTTCTGTGGTCCTTGGTTTTGCCTTAGGTAAGGTGCTCTGTAAGGTTGATTCTGCTGCCTGTTGTTGTTATTATTCCACCTCTGATTTCCCTGATTATCTCTGCCTCCTCTGTTATTGTTGTTCCTCCAATTCTGGTTAGAATTGTCCTGCCATCCATGGTTATTATTTCCACTTTGATTGTACCCTTGGTTGGGGAGGTCATAGAAGTTATGAGTGGATGCCACCATGTTGTCTTCTTGTTGGAGCTGCGGGCATTCATCAGTGTAATGGCTGTAATCAGCACAGATTCCGCAAATTCTTTGCGGGACTAATTGTTGGCTTTGCTGTGGCGAAGGAGGTTGAGCTTGCTGAGCTTGTTGTTGATTCAATTGCATCTGCTTCAGCAAGTTGGTCATCTCACATATACTTTGAGTTAGTGCAGTAGTCTCTCTGTTAAAGGATACTTCTGCAACGGCTTTTGAACGGCCTTGCTTTTGCCTGTGGTTCCTAGTAGATTCAGCTAAATCACTGATCAATTGCCAAGCCTCATCAGTGGTCTTGTACTTCTTCATAGACTCATTGCTAGCACTTTCCAATGTAGTCTTATCTTGGGGCCTCATGCCCTGTGTGACATAGCTAAGTAGCACTATCTTGTCAATCCTGTGGTGGGGGCATGCTTCCAGAAGATTATTGAAGCGCTCCCAATATTCAAAGAGAGTCTCATTGTCATCCTGAACAATTGTGGAAATATCCTTCCTCAGTTTATCAGTAACTTCAGATGGAAAGAATTTCTCCAAAAACTCCTTTCTGAGTGTATCCCAGTTGGATATATTTGCCAGAGGTTTAGTGTAGTACCACTCTCTAGCTTTTCCCTCGAGAGAAAACGGGAAAGCTTTCAGCAAAATTGAAGTTTCATCAGTACCATCACGCCTGACAGTAGAACAGGCTGCCTGGAAATCTCTCAAGTGCTTGATAGGCTCTTGAGCAGGTAGGCCATGAAACTTGGGCATCAAATTTAGCAGTGCGGTCTTTATTTCAAAATCTGTAGCTACCGCTGGATGATGCGCTTGAAACGGTTGCATTGTAAAATCAGGGGCTCCTTCCTCCTGGATGGTAACTCTCCTAGCTGCCATGTCTTCTGCACGTAAAACAACCGAATCAGTAGAACGGGGGCTGGTTTCTTCCTCAAGTTCACTCTCAGATCCGCCCTCAGAGCGGACTCACCGATGCTGTTCTCGCCTTATTCGTGAAATAGTCCTTTCAATTTCAGGATCGAATATTAGCAAGCACGGATCAGGAAGTGAACGCGTCATTTGACGGAAGAAACATGCAGCTCATAGTAACAAAATAAAATAAAATGCAAATAAATAAATTCTAATTAATAACTTTAGCACTCTATTGCAACTCCCCGGCAACGGCGCCAAAAATTTGATGAGGCGCAGAAGTTGGTGAATTAAAAATTATTAAAATAGTTACGTTGCAAGTATAGTTCTTAACTCACCAAAAATCTGCCTATCAATTTAGAAATATGTCACAGAGAGTTTAAATTAAAAATTACTGGGAGTTGGAGTCCCAGGTCGTCTCCCAACGAGTTGCAGAAAAGTGTGCTATTTTATTAATCAGATGTTCCAAGAAGTTGAGTTAAGTAGAGGGAAAATTAAAAAGAGAAAATTTAAATAATATGAATAAAAGCCTTGACTGGGAGTTGATTAGTTGGAATCTCTATTATTGATGGGATGATTTCAAGATTAATTTATAATTAGTGGTTGTTCCGTCTAGTTATCCTTTACTAGGTAAAGGAAAATCAAACAAGTTGGAATGCTAGATCTGTTCACGAGTTGCAACCCACTTAGTTCAAAGGGATTGGTGTTAGTGATTAGATAACAATCCAATAGTTAACCCAATTACAATTTTTCTTTCAATCCTTCCAACTCAAGAGTTCCTTTCAATCAACTCCCCATCAAGTGAGGGAACTACTCACTCATTGTAAATAATAAATCCATAACACATGAAAGGGAATTAAAAGAAGACATGATTATTGGAATGGAAAAATAAATTAAAATGGAAGAAATAATCCTTGTATCAAATAATCATGAAAGTATTCAAATGACAAAATTGAACAAAGCAAAGAACATGGAAGAATAAAACCAAGTTAAGAGAACGAACTAGAATGACGAGGTCTTGATGAGGAAAAATAACTCTTCTCAATGTTCCAATGCTAAGATCAATTCCCAAAATTAAAATTCTAAAACCTAGAGAGAAAAACCTAGAGGAGGAAAAACTATATCTAAAACTGTAAACTGTGCAGAATGAATATTCTCCTCTGTTTCTACATATTCTCTGGCTCTAGTCTGTTGTTTCAGGCTGAAAACTGGGTCGAAATAAGATCCAAAATCGCCCCCAGCGAAGTCTGCAGATTATGCAGATCGCACATGTTACGCGATCGCGTCATCCATGCAGACGCGTCATTCGCGCTTTTCCTTGCCACACGTTCGCGTCGTCCACGCTATCGCGTCGCCTGAGCTTTTCCAATCCGCGCGGCCGCGTGAACCATGTGGCCACGTCACTGCGATTTGCTCTTCTTTCCGCGGTCGCGTGAGCCATGCGACCGCGTTACTTCTCGCTGGTTATCTCCTCAAATTCTTGTGTTCCTTCCATTTTTGCTAGCTTCCTTTCCAATCTCCAACTCATTCATGCCCTATAAAGTCTGAAACACTCAACACACAGATCACGGCATCGAATGGAATAAAGGGGAATTAAAAATACATAATTAAAGTTTCTAGGAAGCAGTTTTCAAACATGTTATAAATTCATGAAGGGATTATAATTTCATGCTAATTTAATGAATAAGTGGGTAAGGATCATGATAAAACCACACAATTAAACACAATATAAACCATAAAATAGTGGTTTATCAGCCTTCCCATTTTCTCTTGAGGAAAAGGCAAGAGAGTGGTACTACACTCAACCTGCTGCAACTGTATCCAACTGGGATACACTCAGAAGAGAATTTTTGGAAAAGTTCTTTCCAGATGAAGTTACTGATAAACTGAGGAAGGATATTTCCATGATTGTTCAGGATGAATCTGAAACTCTCTATGAGTACTGGGAGCGTTTCAATAATCTTCTGGAAGCTTGCCCCCACCATATGATTGACAAGATAGTGTTACTCGGCTACGTCACACAGGGCATGAGGCCCCAAGATAAGACCACATTGGAAAGTGCTAGCAATGGGTCTATAAAAAAGTACAAGACCACTGATGAGGCATGGCAATTGATTAGCAACTTAGCTAAATCTACTAGGAACCACAGGCAGAAACAAGGCCATACAAAAGCCATTGTAGAAGTATCCTCTAGCAGAGAGACTGCTGCTTTAACTCAGAGTATCTGTGAAATGACCAACTTGCTGAAGCAGATGCAATTGAACCAGGAATAAGTTCAGCAAGCTCAACCTTCTCCACCACAGCAAAACCAACAGTTAGTCCCACAGAGAGTTTGCGGAATCTGTACTGATTATAGCCACTATACTGATGAATGTCCGTAGCTCTAGCAGGAAGATAACACCGTGGCAGCCACTCATAACTTCTATGACCGCCCCAACCAAGGGTACAATCAAAGTGGCAATTACAACCATGTATGGCAGGACAATTCTAACCAGGATTGGAGGGACAACAACAACAGAGGAGGCAGAGATAATCAGGGAAATCAGAGGTGGAATAACAACAACAACAGGCAGCAGAACTAGTACCAGCCTTACAGAGCACCTCACCTGAGGCAATCCCAAGGACCACAGAATACCCAACAGCATACCTCTCAAATTACTTATCCTTCTTCTTCTGCTAATGATGACTTACTACAATCTATTGATCGGAGACAGCAGACTATAGAAAGTAATATTAATGCCACCCTGAATGGTCTGAACGCTACTTTGCAAGCTCTTGTCTCCCAGATTGGATCAATGAATAACTCCAATAACCAACCTTTGAGCTCTAGTGGAATTCCCTCTCAACCATTACCCAATCCCAAGGGCGGTATTAATGCCATCACCCTAAGGTCCAGAACCACACTGCAGGAGAGGAACCAGAAGGAGCCAAGCCCACCAGAACACGCCTCAGCTGAAGAGGTAGTGGAAATAGAAGATGTTGAAGAGGAAGAAGACATACAGGACATAGCTGAAAAAGAAGAAGCTCAACCATAGGAGGAAGCATCAAAAGGCGCAGACACTGCAGAAGACACCACTCCTATTCCATTTCTACAACTTGCAAGGAAGCCCAGGAAGCAGCTGGAACCTGATCCAAAAATGGTAGAGATATTCAAAAAGGTTGAGATAACTGTTCCTCTATTTGATGTTATTCAACAGGTACCTAAGTATGCAAAGTTTCTAAAAGATTTATGTATATATAAAGATAAAATTAATGAATTAGAAACTATTCCTTTAGGAAGTTCCATATCTGCTTTAATGGGTGGTTTACCTGAAAAGTGTAGTGACCCAGGTCCTTGTATGGTTAATTGTACTATTGTTGGTGTAGTATTTTCTGATTGCATATGTGATTTAGGAGCATGTGTGAGTATAATGCCTTTGTCTATATATGATGTTTTGAGGCTCCCTCCCTTAAAAAGGTCGGTAGCTCGTTTTGTGTTAGCAGATAAAAGTATTATTACAGTGGTTGGAGTTGCTGAAGATGTATTAGTGGGCATTAAGGGACTCACATTCCCCATTGATTTTTATATCCTGGAAATGCCCCAAAATGACTCAGAGAAGCCATCATCAATCCTACTGGGAAGGCCATTCCTGAAGACCTCAAAGTTTAAATTAGATGCATTTTTAGGAACATACTCTTTTGAAATAGATGGCAGAGTAGTAATCTTCAATCTGAATGGAGTTATGAAGCATCCTCCGGAGGATCACTCTATCCTCTAGTGTGACATTATAGATGAGACTATGGCTGAAGTTCACCATGAGGAATTTGAAGAGAAGTACATGGGACAAGGTCCAAGTGTGGGGATATTCTCGGAGGACAATGACAGTGCTTTGCCATTGTTACCAGCTCCAGACAACCCAGAGCCTGACCATGATTAGAAGTTAGAGCTAAAACCCCTTCCTCCACACCTCAAATATGCTTACCCTGAAGACAAGCAGATGTTTCCAGTTATCATTGCAAGGGAGCTCACTTCTCAACAAGAAGAGCAGTTACTTGGTGTGCTGAGGAGGCACAAGAAGGCAATTGGTTGGAGTTTGGCAGAAATAGTAGGCATAAACCCTCAAGTCTGTGAGCATAGAATATTTTTAGAAGATGGAGCAAGACCTGTCCGTCAACCCCAGAGGAGACTGAACCCCACTATCTTATAGGTTGTCAAAAAGGAAGTGACTAGACTACTAGAGGCAGATATCATCTATCCCATCTCAGACAGTGAATGGGTAAGCCCAGTACAAGTGGTGCCAAAGAAGTCTGGAGTCACTGTAGTGAAGAATGAGCATGGAGAGCTCCTGACAACCAGAGTTCAAAACGCCTGGAGGGTCTGCATTGACTACAGACGCCTCAACCAAGCAACCCGTAAGGATCACTATCCTCTTCCATTCATTGATCAAATGCTGGATCGCCTGTCAGGTAAATCACATTATTATTTTTTATATGGTTACACATGTTATTTCCAGATTCATATAGCTCCTGAGGATCAGGAAAAGACCACTTTTACGTGTCCTTTTGGGACTTATGCTTACAAGAGAATGCCCTTTGGCTTGTGCAATGCACCAGCTACTTTTCAAAGGTGTATGATGAGTCTTTTCTCTGATCTTATTGAGGACTGTATGGAAGTTTTTATGGATGATTTTAGTGTATACGGCGATTCCTTTAGCCTTTGCTTGGATGGATTATCTAGAGTATTAGATAGATGTGTCAGTACAAACTTTGTATTAAATTTTGAGAAATGTCACTTTATGGTAAAACAAGGTATTGTATTAGGACATGTTGTGTCTAATACCGGCATTTCTGTAGATCCAGCAAAGGTGGATGTCATTTCTAGTTTACCTTACCCCTCTTCTGTGAGGGAAGTCCGTTCGTTTCTTGGCCATGCAGGTTTCTACAGGAGATTCATTAAGGACTTTAGTAAGGTATCACTTCCCTTATCCAGACTACTACAGAAAGATATTGAGTTCGAGTTCAGTGAAAATTGCAAACAAGCATTTGATAAGCTGAAGACCGCCCTGACTCAAGCTCCAATTGTGAGAGGACCAGACTGGAGCCAACCATTTGAAATAATGTGTGATGCTTCCAACCATGCCTAGGAGCAGCACTAGCTCAGCGTGAAGGTAAGGATCCTTTTGTTATTGCTTATGCATCTAAAACTTTAGATGCCGCTCAGTCCAATTACGCTACTACTGAGAAAGAGCTTCTTGCTATTGTTTTTGCTCTGGATAAATTCCGAGCCTATTTACTTGGTACTAAAGTAATAGTATATTCAGACCACGCAGCTCTAAAGTATTTATTAGCTAAGAAGGAGTCCAAACCAAGGCTTATACGTTGGATACTGCTATTACAAGAATTTGATTTGGAAATTAAGGACAGGAGTGGTAACCAGAATTTAGTGGCCGACCACTTGAGTCGCCTTGAGCATATCACAGATGACTCCACTCCTATAGCTGATAATTTCCCATTTGATAACCTACAAGCAATATCTGAGATAGTCCCTTGGTATGCACCTGTAGCTAATTATCTAGTTAGCCGCACCTTTCCTCCAAACTTTTCTAAGCATCAAAGAGACAAGCTGAAAAGCGAGTCTAAATTTTATATATGGGATGACCCATATTTATGGAGATGTGGCACTGACCAGGTAATTAGACGGTATGTGCCTCAATCAGAATTCCAGTCCATCTTAGAGGCCTGTCACTCATCTGAGAGTGGAGGACATTTTGGCCCTCAAAGAACTGCTAGAAAAATCTTAGACTGTGGATTTTGGTGGCCTACTCTTTTTAGAGACGCTGCTGAATTTTGTAGATCTTGTTTCCCATGTCAGAAATTTGGTAATATATCCAGGAGGGATGAGATGCCTCAACAAATTATGCTTTTCTGTGAAATTTTTTATGTTTGGGGCATTGACTTCATGGTCCATTTCCAAATTCTAATGGTTATTTTTATATATTGTTAGCTGTAGATTATGTTTCCAAATGGGTGGAAGCAATTCCTACCCACACTGATGATGCTAACACTGTTGTTTTCTTTGTGAGAAACCACATTATTTGTCGCTTTGGATCACCACGAGCAATCGTGAGCAATCAAGGCACCCATTTTTGTAACAGGAGACTAACCGGATTAATGAAGAAGCATGGGATAATTCATAAGGTTGCAACAGCATACCACCCTCAGACTAATGGGCAAGCCGAGGTGTCAAACAGAGAAATAAAGCGTATCTTGCAGAAGATAGTCAAACCTCATAGAAGAGACTGGAGCACCAGGCTACAAGATGCACTCTGGGCATACAGAACAGCATACAAAGCACCCATTGGGATGAGTCCTTTCCACTTAGTTTATGAAAAAGCTTGTCATCTCCCTGTTGAAGTAGAGCACAAAGCCTTCTGAGCAGTAAAGGAGTGCAACATGGGAATTGAGAAAGCCGGAGTTGAAAAGAAATTGCAACTGCAAGAATTGAAAAGCCTTCGCCTGGAAGCTTATGAGAACTCAAGACTATACAAGGAGAAGATGAAGGCTGTACATGATCAGCACATCAGGAGGAAAGAGTTCCAACCTGGGGATTTAGTCCTCCTTTACAAATCTCGACTGGGGCTCATGCCGGGCAAGTTGAGATCAGGATGGGAAGGTCCATACAGAGTAGAGAAGGCTGAACCGTACGGAGTTTATCACCTAAGCCATCCTTCAAGCTCTGAACTTATCAAAGTTAATGGACATTGATAAACCACTATTTTATGGTTTATCTTGTGCTCAATTGAGTGGTTTTTATCAACTCTTTGCCCACTTATTCATACTATTTACATGGTTTTACATTTGCCTTCCTAATTATGTGCTTTGATTGAAAACATGCTTCTTTGGCCTTAAGTTCCCTATGTTTAAATCCTTTCTTATTACCATTAGATGTCTTGATATGTGTATTAAGTGATTTCAGAGATTATAGGGCAGGAATGGCTCAGAGGATGGAAAGGAAGCATGCAAAATTGGAAGGAATACAAGAAGTTGGGGAAATTGCTAAGTTGTCCAGCCTGACCTCTTTGCACTCAAACGGCTATAACATTAGCTACAGAGGTCTAAATGACACGGTTCCAGTTGCGTTGGAAGCTAACGTCCAGTCGCACGATCGTGTGAGAGGGGTAGGAGAGGGGGTGACGCAATCGTGTGGGTCGCGCGATCGCATGAAAGGGGTGGAAGAGGGGATGACGCGGTCGCATGGGACGCGCGATCGCGTCGCTGGACATTGTGCTAAACGCACGACTCCAGCACCGTTTCAGCGCAACTCTCTGTCTCGTCCTAGGGTGTTGTGCAATCCATGCAACGCGATCGCGTCGCTCATGCGGTCGCGTGGGATTGGTTTTGTGCAAGTGACGCGATCGCATGGGGCATGCAATCGCATGGGCCAATTTGTGCAAAACGCACAAGGGCCGCACGATTCCAGCCTAACTCTCTGGATGTTGTGCCATTTTGACGTTAGGATTTTTGACGCCGATCTCTAAGGCACGCGGCCGCGTGGATGACGCGGTCGCGTCGGTAGTGTATTCGCAGTATGACGCGATCGCATGGGGCATGCGGTCGCGTCATGCATCCCCCCCTTTTTTTTTTAACTGAATGCAGGATGCAATGCTTAATGTGAATGCTATGCATGATTCCAGGTTCAATAAAATAAAAATAAAATTCAAAAACAAACAAAATGAAATAAAATCAAAATTGCAAAAGGAACGATCATACCATGGTGGGTTGTCTCCCACCTAGCACTTTTAGTTAAAGTCCTTAAGTTGGACATTGTAGGAGCTTCCTGTTATGGCGGCTTATGTTTAAATTCGTCCAAAAATCTCCACCGGTGCTTGGAGTGCCAATAGCCTCCGGGGTCCCAAACTAGGCATGTAAAGCTTCTGAGCAGCTTCAGACAAATTTTCAGGCTCCGGGAGTGTCGAATGTCAGAATAGATTCCAGGATCCCAAGCTTTGCTATTAAATCCGCCTCCGTCTTGATCTACATATTTCCATCTGGGCGGTTTAAAGAGTAGAATCTCACCATGGTGACCAAACGTTCTCCGTGTTCCATGCAATTGAGCATGATACCAATCCGTGTACTTCGAGGTGAAGCGTGGAACCTTATTGAACCTTGTGCACCAGCTCTGAGTACGAGCCATTTCCCTCTTACTCTTAAAGCCGCAAAGAGCTCTAAGCTGGCCATCTGTTTCAAGTAAACCATATTCAAGTGAATAAGCAAAGTTAAAGGTTAATGATTGTACCCACTTGAAGCTTGTATTAGGTGGCAATGGCCTTGGGGTAGGTATTTCTGGTGGTTCTGTAAGTTCTACTCCCTTGTGCTCTTCTGTGAATTTCTCCACTTCCTTGCAAGGTTCTACAATTGTATCTGTGTCCTGGTCAAAGTCTTCTATGTCTTCTTCATCACTTGAGTCATAGATTGGAGGTTGAGAGAAATTTACCTCCGCATCATCTTCATATTCACTTAGGGAAGATTCTTCGATCTCAGAGAATTCACTTGCGGATGCAAGTTCATTACTAAGAGAATTTGACTTGTGACTATCATTATCAAGGGAATTTATGTCCTGGGTTATTCCATCTGATTTGTCATAAACAACTTTCCATGGAGATTGTACAATATCCTCCTTAGCATCAACTGTAGCGTCCTTGACGGAGTTCTCCTCAGTTCTGGATTCCCATGGAGGTTCAGCATCTCCTAGATCTTCAACCAACTCTTCTTCTTGAACAATGACAGCTTCTTCTACTTGTTCTAGTACGAATTCGTTCTCTGTCTTGTCCACTGGAGTTTCTGGTATCTCCTTTATGTTACGCTCTTTGTTAGACTGTTCACATGGGGCTGTGGCTGATCCTTTTGTATTTGAGCGTCTAGAAACCCATTGAATTACTACTTGCTCCAGTTGTCGAATGGTTGTTTGAAATTTATTTACTATTTCCGTTATGCGAACCTCTGTTTCTCGGGTTGCTGGACTTGGACATGATACAAAGGAAAGTGGTGGTGACTGGGAGTGATTGGATTGGTACTGGGGTAAGGAAGGATCATATGGTGGCGAATGGTGAAGAGAAGCTTGTGAATGTGGTGGTTCGAGGTTATGTTGAAAGGATGGTTTATATGCACGGGTGGGGCTTGTTGATAGTTACAAGGTTGTCCACCATATCTTTCAGCTGGGTATGCATGGTAGAATGGTCTTTGTCCAGGATATCTCGGAGGGTGTTGCTACCTAAAGGGTTGATTAGATCCTCTTGGCTCCATCCATCCTTGATTGGTCTGACCTTGATGCATATTCCTGCTATAACTTCTATTTCCTTCAACAAAGTTAGAACCAAACTCAAAGCGAGAGGGGTGAGAATTCATGGTAGCAAATAAAGATGAAAAGGAAAAACAAAAATAAATAAACAAGCAAAAGAAAAATATTTACAATAACCAATAATAAGGCACACGTTAGTAGTTCCCCGGCAACGGCGCCATTTTGACGTTAGGATTTTTGCCAGTAAAGAAGTTCATAAAAACAGTCGCATTGTAGATATAGTCTCTAAACCGACAGAAATCCCTTCGTACAAACGTTTTTGGGTGTCACAAGTAACAAACCCCTTTTAAAATTGTTAACCGAGTATTCAAACCTCGGGTCGTCTTCTCAAGGAACTGCAGGAAAGTATGTTCTTATTATTGGTTATGGAGGTTGTAAAATCGGGGTTGAGAGTGAAGAGTAGATATGACAAATAATTTAAATGGCAATTCAAATAAATAAATACTATAAAGCAACTTTTGGCAAGGTAAGAGAAATTGGAAGTCCAACTTAGTTATCTCTCTCAACAATAATGAAAGTTGAATCTAAATTCCACTTAGTTAACCTTTACTAAAGTAAAGGAAAGTCAAGGGACTAATTAGTTTGACCTTCGAATCCTATTTATTTCCTAAGAAAAAGTTGGGATTATTGAAGTTCAGTTCAATTAGCAAGATAACGATTATCAATTATGCTGAGTTTAATAATGTTGAGTTACTGATTTCTTAACCAAGACCAAAAAGGGAAAAGTAAAATTGTTGGAATAAAAATGTCCTTCGATGGAAAGCAATGGTAACACAGATTAAGGAGAAAGCAATCAATAACTGAAATACCTCAAATAATCATTAATTCAAATCATAACATGGAAAGGGTTCATAAGTCAAGTTGGCAACATTTATAGGTACGAATAAAAGCATTAAAATAAATATTAAACCTGGATAGAGAGTCACTCTTAAAAACTAAGAGAAGTCCTAAATCCTAATCCTAATCCTAAGTGAGAGAGAGAGGAGAGAACCTCTCTCAAACTAAATCTAAATCATGGAAAGTGAAAATTAGCGAGCTCTCTCTGAATGGATGCGTTCCCTCACTTTATAACCTCTGGTCTATGCCTTCTGGACTTGGATCTGGGCCAAAAAGGACTTCATAATTCGCTATGAGCGTTTTCTGCAATTTCTGGTGCGTGGCCTCTATCACGCGTCCGCGTGGGTCACGCGGTCGCATCATTCGGAGCATTTCCTTGCCACGCGGTCGCGTCAGTCATGCGACCGCGTCATGTGCGTTCTGTTTAAGGCGCGCGGTCGCGTCAGTCATGCAGCCGCGTCGCTGCTGATTCGCGCTTGGCACGCGATCGCTTCGTCCATGTGATCGCGTGGATACCAGTTTCTTCAGAAGCTCCGTTTTGTGCTTTCCTTTCATTTTTGTATGTTTCCTTTTCCATCCGTTAAGTCATTCTGCCTTAGAAAATCTGAAACTACTCAACACACTAATCACGGCATCGAATGGAAATAAAGGTAATTAAAATAATTAATTTTAAAGCTTAGGAAACATGTTTTTCACATGCATCACATAATAAGGAAGGGAAAGTAAAACCATGCAATTAATATGAATAAGTGGGTGAAGGATTGAATAATTCACTCAAATTAAGCACAAAATATATCATAAAATATGGGTTTATCATTGCCCTGACTCTAGACGACGCGGTCGCATGATCAACGTGGACGCGTCGCAGTGACAAAAAATCAGCGTGTTTGAATTCGCAACCAGCAAATTCTAGGCTGTTTCCGACCCAGTTTGCGGCCCAGAAAACACAGATTAGAGGCTATAAAGTGGGGGAATGCATCCATTCATCGAAAAAGCTCTCACAATTCACAATTTTAGGAGTAGATGTAGTTTTTAGAGAGAGAGGTTCTCTCCTCTCTCTTAGGATTTAGTTTTAGGATTTAGGATTATTTCTTCTTCATCACAAGTTCAATGTTCCTTTTATTTATTTTTCTAATTTAATTTATGAACTCTTCCATGTTACATTTGATATCTTTATTAGTGCTAATTGAGGTATTTCAGATTATGATTGTTCTCTCTTTTATTTATGATATAAATAATTTGAATTTTTCCTTTTGGCTTTGGTTAAATCATTGGAGACTCTTGAGTTATCAAACTCATTGTTAATTGAAAATTGGAATTCTTCAAGAATTAATTCAGGTTCCAATAACTCTAACTTTTCCCAAGGAAAGACTAGGACTTGAGGAATCAGAATTAATTCATCCACTTAACTTACCTTCATAGTTAGAGGTTAACAAAGTGGGAGAAAAATCCAATTCTCATTACAATTGATAAGGAAGATAGGACTTCCAGTTTTCATACCTTGCCAAAAGTTTTATTATCTATTTAATTTAATACAATTTACTTTTTTGCCATTTACTATTCTCGCTTTTTATCTTATACATTAAAAACCCCCCAATTTACAAACTCATAACCAATAATAAGAACATACCTCCCTGCAATTCCTTGAGAAGACGACCCGAGGTTTAAATACTCGGTTATCAATTTTAAAGGGGTTTGTTACTTGTGACAACCAAAACGTTTGTACGAAGGGATTTCTGTTGGTTTAGATACTATATCTACAACACGACTATTTTTATAAATTCTTTACTAGCAAAAATCTTAACGTCAGGCATCGTTTAAAGCTGTACCATGGCGAGTAGCTGAAGAAAAACAAGGAGCTCGAGAACTTCCTCTTGGAAGATCTCCACATAGCCGAAGACTGAGCTAGTGGAGCGTCCAACTTACGAACGTTAAAGCAAAGTGCTAGGTGGGAGACAACCCACCATGGTATGATCGTTCTCTTCTTTATTTTTAATTTTCTTATTCAATAACTCTTCTCCTTATTAGTACATTTCGTGCATCTGCATTTACATACCCTCAAAAAAAAAAAAGTTACGCGACGCGACCGCATCATTGACGCGTCCGCGTCGCAAGGAGATAGGAGAAAATAATAAACGAACAGAGAGTCACGCAGGAGCGTGGCTGGAGGCGTGCCAATGGCACAAACTGCCTCACGCGACCGCATTGCCGACGCGTCCGCGTCGAGTGGGAATACTGGCCTCCAACGCGACCGCATGCCCCACGCGGCCGCGTGACCTGGATTTCAACGTAACAAGGGTGCACGACCGAAAATTGTGCTAGAGTGGTGCTGGATTGGTGCTGAGCGCATAATCCTTCCCACGTGACAGCGTGAGCGACGCGACCGTGTCATATCCTTCTAAAAGCCCACTCACACGATTGCATACCCCACGCGATCGTGTCACCCAAAATTTGGCACTAATATGATTTTGAACAGAGAGTTGTGCGAGCGCGAGGCTGCCCTCGCGCCATTAGCCTAAAACGGGTCACGCGACTGCGTGACTGACGTGACCGCGTCAATAAGTTTAAGCGCAAGTCGTGCGATCGCTTGCCTCACGCGACCGCGTTGATTGCGCCGCACAGTTTTCCTGATTTGCCAATTATCTTATATTTTTCTACCCAAATCCTATTCTCTCTTTTCCCTCCTTATTTCTTTTTCTTCCCTTCCCCCATTCGTCCTTCTTTCTCACTTTTTACACTCTCTCTCTCTCACCCCCATTAACAAGGTTTTTCCTTTTCTCCTTCCCTCCTTACTTTTCTCTTATTCTTCTTATTTTTATATGTTATCTTCTTTTCTTTTCATTTTACCTTCACTATTCATATTTTCTTTTTCCTTTCTTTTTGGTGTTATAAATTTATGTGAGTCATTATATGCTTGTGGATTGTTATAAATTTGTTTGACAATTATATATTACTTTTTTAAGGGATGCTTGCATGTTCAAATTCATGCTTTCAATAACTTAACTATCATGCATGCTATGTGTTTGTGAAAAGGCCCATATGGCATTAAGCATTTTTTTTCTACTTTATTCTACTTTTCAATGCTTGCTTTTCACAAAACCCTTTTTATATTTTATTAATTTAATATAATTGTTATTACAAACAAATTGTTAGTTTGAAAGACTTGGTAATCTCACTTGGACATTGAATGCTTGATCTATGCTACTCATGTCTTTGCCTGCATGCCAATAAACCCCTTGCATTTAATTGTCCCCACATGCACTTGCTATATTTTCATTGATGAACTTTTCACATGTAGTCATGACCATGTGTTAACGTCGTTCTTCTTTATTGTGCATTGATTACCATTTTTCCCACCCTCTTCCTTGCTCTATCTCTTTGAATTTAATTTACTTTCTCTTTCCTTTTTCAGGATGACCACCAAAAAAGGAAAGGAGAAAGCTACTCCCAAACAACCAGCAAGAAGAGGAACAAAAAGAGCATTAGTGGCAGAACCCTCTTTAACTACGGTTAAGCCCTCAACAAAGAAAATTAAGAGGATTATAAAAGTTGTTGGTAAAGAAAGAGCCTTCCCAGCAAAGGACACTGCGCGATTCCCCAATCGCTACTGTGAGCAGATGTTCCCCATCCTGGCAGACAGGAGTTACAACAACGAATACCTTCTTCTCCTCCCAAACCACATTGCTACATTTGTTGAGTCGCAGATTGCACGAAGACAATGGGATTTCCTACAGAGACAGCCAAGGCAGGTCAATCTTTCTTGGGTAGTCGAGTTCTACTCCAACTTCTACCTACCAACCCTGCAGTCTGTCTACATCCGCCAAAAGCAAGTCCCCATTACAGAAGAGGCCATTCAAAAAGCTCTAGGTCTTCCTCCTGTTCCAGAAGAATTAGACGCCTTTCAAGAAGCCGCACTCAAGCGCCAGATATACTACTTTGACTGGGACACCGTTCTCAGAGTTATCGCACTACCTGGCAGTTGTTGGATCTACGGATACCATCGCACCCGCCCTAAGGGAATATCGGCTTCAGCACTTACCATGGAGGCTCGCGTATGGGCACAGATCATGTCCCATTACGTCTTTCCGAGCACTCACGAATCATCCTTCACTGCGGACATGGCCGTTCTTCTATGGTGCATCCTTACAGACCAACCTCTGAATCTACCTAGACATATCCGGAATGCCATGGGACACATACAAATTGCGGGCAACTTACCTTTCCCTGCCCTGGTCTTAAATCTTGTCTCAACAGCCAGAGTCTCCTACAGAGCTGGGGACACCAAAGCCATACTTCCACGGGATGATCAATACGTCCCTAATGGGAAATATATCAGACCTCCAGCCGCCACTATCAGCCAGCCTACTGAACCAGTTGAAGATATTCCTTCTTCAACACCACAAGCACCTACTACAGACCAACTGCTCCAGCAGATACTTGCAAGGTTGGATCGGCAGGAACAGAAAGCTAAGATGAGAGAGCGCCATAACAAGCGCCGATTCACATACCTCAAGGAGCTGGTTTTGGGAAAATTCAAGGACTCAGACACCTCGGACTCCACTTCCTTTACCAGCACAGGGAGCCATGATGGCCCCGACTATGGAGATACTGCTACCAGCCCACCTTTGTTCCTGACAGATGGCACCGAGGATGGTGCAAAGCCTTAAGTGTGGGGAGGTCGGTCAGTACCTGACTTCTGGAGGTAATTTCTCTTCCCTAAACACCAATAAATTAGGATATTTAGTTAGATTTTTCTTTTGTAGAATAGGATAAATTGCATAGTAATAGATTAGTTGCATGCATGTTTTGCTTGATTAAAAAGACAATAAGTTTCTTCTAAGACCCTATCTTTGGAACAAAATTTTACTAATTTTAATTAAAACTTTTATGTTAAATTTGCTTGAAGTTGTATTTGGAACATGATTTTTGAGCTAAAGAACACACAACCTGTGAGAATTGAGCCTTTATGAATGGTTACATTATTTAACCATAATTATTTTATTCTTGTGTGTTTACTTCTCTATGATTGTAATCTATATTTTGTTTCATCCTATATGTCCAATGTTTATTATATTTATATGTTTGCATATGATTGAGGCCATTATTTGTTTAGCCCACTTATCCAAATTAAGCCTACCTTCTCAATTACCTTTGTTAGCCACTTTGAGCCTTTAAATCCCATTTGTTCTATATTTTACCACATTACTAGCCTTAAGCGGAAAAACAATTATATATCCCAAATTGAATCTTTGGTTAGCTTAAGATAGAATTGTGTGAGTCAATCAAGTATGGGAAATTGTGGAAACAAAAGATAATAAGGGAATGTGTCATGATAATATAATGGAAATTTGGGTACCTACTCATGTGAAACTATAAGAATTAAAAATCTATGTGCATTGATAAGCTATGTTATTTTTATGTTTTTATGTTTATGAAAAAAAAATCCAAACATATTCAATAATTAAATAAGGGGACAAAATTACCCCAATGCTGAGTTAAGAATTCAAAGATCAATGCATGTATGATAAAATTAAAATAAAAAGTTGAAACATGAGTATGGAATGTGAAGGAGATTTCTGGGTAGCTAGGTATGAATTCTGAAGTCATATATAATATATATAGGTTATGTTAAAGCTTGGGTTAATTAAAGATTCAAGTTATAAGCTTACTTAGCCATATATGTATCCTTACCCTTACCTTGGCCCCATTACAACCTTGAAAAGACCTCATGACGTTTGCATTGGTATATTAAATGTTGTTGACTGGTCAGGAGAAGAACAAAAATTAGAAAGCATGATTAGAGAAGGATAGAGTGATGACCCTATACACTAGAGAGACTAGAGTGTACATACATCATCAGTGAGGATTCCATGCTTGAATTCCTATGTTCTCTGCTTTTATGAGCTATCTTCTTGCATTTTATCTGTTCTTACTGTATAAGAATTGAGTTAGTGGAATTTGGTTTGTAACTGTTTTGAAGAGCTTATTTACTTTTGATCAAGTAGACAAGAATCATATAGTTGCATTCACATATATAGGTTGCATTGCATTACATGAGTTCTACATGTTCCTACTCATTCATATTATCTCCTTCAACTAAGCATGAGGACATGCTAATGTTTAAGTGTGGGGAGGTTGATAAACCACTATTTTATGGTTTATATTGTGTTTAATTGTGTGGTTTTATCATGATCTTTACCCACTTATTCATATAATCAGCATGCATTTATATTTCCTTCCTAAAATTATTACACGATTGAAAACTTACTTCCTAGAGACTTTTGATTACGTATTTTAATTTTCCTTTATTCCATTCGATGCTGTGATCTGTGTGTTAAGTGTTTCAGGCTTTATAGGGCACAAATGAGTTGGAGATTGGAAAGGAAGCTTGCAAAAATGGAAGGAACACAAGAAATTGAGGAGATGACCAGCGAGAAGTGACGCGACCGCATTGATCACGCGACTGCGCGAAAGAGAGAAAATCGCATTGACGCGGCTGCATGGCTCACGCGACTGCGCGGATGGAATAGCACAAGCGATGCGGAGGCGTGGACGACGCGCCCACGTGGAGAAGCAAAACGCCGAATGACTCGTCCGCATGAATGACGCGATCGCGTGATGTGCGCGATCTGCATAATCTGCAGAATCGCTGGGGGCGATTTTGGGCCCTGTTTCGACCCAGTTTTCGGCCCAGAAAAGCAGACTAGAGCCAGGGAACATGCAGAAACCAACAACAACATTCATTCCACATAGTTTTAGTTTTTCAGATATAGTTTTCCTCTCCTCTAGGTTTTCTCTCTACACATTCATAGTTCTTAGGATTTTTAGTTGCTTTTTGCATTGGGATATTGAGAAGAGTTGTTACCTCATCAAGACTTCGTCATTCTAGTTCGTTTTCTTTACTTGGCTTTACCCTTCCATGTCCTTTAATTTATTTCAATCTTACTGTTGGATTATTTTAGAATTTATCAATACAAGAGTTATTTTTATTTTTAATTAATTCTTTTGAGGTTTTATTTATCATGTCTTCCTTTAATTCCCTTTCCTATGTTATGAATTCCACATTCACAATGAGCGAGTAGTTCCCTAACTTGATGGGGAGTTGATTGAAAGGAACCCTTGAGTTGGAGTGCTCAAGGGGGAAATTGTAATTGGGTTTATTATTGGTTTGCTCTCTAGTCACTAACGTCAGTCCTTCCAAGTAAGCGGATTGGGACTTGTGAATAGAAACAACATTCCAACTTGTTTGACTTTCCCTTACCTAGTAAGGGATAACTAAACAGAACAAACCCAATTATCAATTAATCTTGAAAGTACTGCAACAAGAATAGGGCTTCCAACTAATCTACTCCCAGTCAAGGCTTTTATTTAAATTACATTAATTCTCTGATTTAATTTCCTGTCATTCAACTCAAATCTTTTTGAAAACCATCTGATTAATAAAATAGCACACTTTCCTGCAACTCGTTAGGAGACGACCTGGGATTCATACTCTCAGTATTTTAACTTTAATTTCTGTGAAATCCTTTTAAATTGATAAGCGGATTTCTGGTTGGTTGAGAACTATACTTGCAACGCATATCTTATAACAATTCTTAACTCACCAATTTTCGCCACGTCAGTGACCCAGTACACTTACCGGTGAGTTTTGGTGTGGAATCTGATTTCCAACCCATCAAGTTTTTGCAAAAACTTGATGGGTTGAAAATGGATTCCAACACCAAAACTCACCGGCAAGTGTACCGGGTCGCATCAAGTAGTAATTACTCACATGAGTGAGGTCGATCCCACAGGAATTGGTGGATTGAGCAATTTTAGTTAGGTGTTGAATTTAGTTAAGCAAACAGTTGATGATTTGGGTGAAACTTAAATATTAGAAGCTAAATTGCATGAAAATAAAAGGGAGAGGGGAAATTGTCAGAAAAGTAAAGTGCAGAAGAGTAAATTGCATGAAACTTAAAGTGCAAGAAAGTAAAAGAGCTGAAACTTAAAGTGCAAGTAATGTAAATAACTGAAACTTAGATTGCAAGAAATGTAAATAGATGGTGATTAAAATGCAAGAAATGTAAATTGCTTGAATAGTAAAGGGATGTGAGAGCTGGGATTCAGAATTCAACAAGAGAATGTAAAGAGAAATTAATCAGAGAAATAGAAGATGAAATAAGTTGCAGGAAATCTAAATAGAAAGTAAACTTAGCTCAATTGTGAAGTCTAAAAGAGAAATTTGAGATCTCGGGGGATCAATGAGACTAGAAAGTAGATCTAGATCTCAATTCCTTCCTTGATCAAACAGAAAACAATTGCAAAGGAAAATGAAATTTAAAATAGCAGAAAAGATTAAAACCCAATCCTCAGATCAATTGAGAGGAAGAGTGGAAGATGATTCTCAGAATTTGAATCAATGAAGCTCTTCAATCTCAATTCAATATCTAAAACAGAAAAGCTAAAGTTGCAGAAGAAGGAAATTTAAAACAGCAAATGAAGTTAGAATTATGCAGAAGAAGAACAAAGATGAATTTCAGATCAAGAATTGAAACAGAACTTTTTCAATCTCAATCCAAAATTTATAAACAGAAATTAAGAAATGCAGGAGTAAAAACAAAGAGAAAGAGAACACAGATCTCAATCTCAATTCCCCAATTCAAAATTAAAACTAAAATTTAGCTAAAATTAAAATTGAGCAAAAGGTAAAACTAAAAATTCAAAAGAAGGTCCTCCCTAAATCAAACTAAGTCCTATTTATACACTTTCTAATTTTGATTTTAGAATTTTGGAGTGGAATTTTTCATTTGGTGAAGAATTGGATCCAATTTGGCCTTTGCTTGAAAAATGGAACCAGGGACACCTCCCAGGGAAGCGCTCAGTTAAATGCAACAACGTAGCGCTCAATTTTCTTGGTCCCAGGCTTGTGCATAGCTCAATTGTTCATGGTGCTACGTTGAGTGAGTGCACGTAGCGCCCTTTGTGCGCAAGGTGAGGCTCCCTCTTTCGAGCCTTGGTGAGTTCATTTTGCCAATTTTCTTTGTGAAGAGTAGCACTCAGTTTGTGCTTCTAACGTAGCGCCCCTTTGTTGTTTGCCTCCTTCCTCATTTCGAGCCCTGGTGGTTGCATTTGTGCCAGCAATTCCTTTGTAGTAGCGCTTCTCTTGGTTCCCTTATGTGCACGGTTTGATTCCTGGCTCCTTCACTAGCAATTGTCGCGCCTTGATTTTCCTTTTGGGGAGGCCACGAAAAAGGTGAAATAGTTAACGGAGCGCCCTTGCTTTCTTTGGTTCTTGTAGCGCTCAGGTGGAACACATAACGTAGCGCCATGCCTTTGCTTCTTTGGCCTTGTTACTTTGGTGCTGGGCACTTGGTTTGTGTGCTCAATTAGAGAGCGCAGCGCTCAATCTTTGAGTGATATGGCCTTGGTTGGCCTTTGCTCCTTTGGTGCGTGACGCTTTTGTGCCTTGGGTCACGCTTTCCAAAGCGTGGCCTAAGGTCTAAAGCGTGTTCTAAGGTTCCTTTTTCCTTTTTTTATCATTTCTTCACCTACAAATAATCAAAACAAACAATCAAAGTATCACCAAATTCACAAAATTTCTAAATCATTCAAAAACCAACTAATTATAGCTTAAACCATGTGATTTTGTGCCAAATGAATGATGGTTGATTGAATTGACATAACCATGCAAATCCACTCCAAATCACTTACTTATAATGCAAGAAAGTACATAAAACCTAATGAAACAAGTGAAAAATGCTTGAAAAGTTAACATAAGATGACTTGTCATCACAACACCAAACTTAAATCTTGCTTGTCCCCAGGCAAGCACTAAACATAAGAGAAAATGAAATGAAATAGAGAAGCATACATGTCCTTATTTAGCAGATAATTGAACTTGATTCATGGGGTTTTATGCAGACAAATGCAGCTCACTTATTACTTTGCTGATTGATAAGAAATGTTTCCTCAAAGGTTCACTAGAGTTGCTGCTATAATGCCTTACTTTTGATTGATCCCTCTTGGCTTTTTCTTTCTTTCCTTTGCTTAGAAAGCTTATTTTTTAATGAAGGCTTGGTGGCAAATGTTGCAGCAGCCTTTTGGCTAAATTTTGCTCAATATTTCTTCACTCCAGACACATGGCTCACAATTTCTTCCTAGGAACATTGATGCCCAGTATCTCTTTGGATCACTAAATGCTTTGTAACTAGGTTGCTCTTGATAGTGGACTTTTAGTTGGCAATCCTAGATTAGTTAATCCAAGTGGCCAAGTTTTAAAATGTTCCTTAGAACCTACTTGTCCAAGCATATCCTAGTACAAAAATACCACAGCCATATATCCTAGGGTCCAAGCTATTGGTGTCTATCCTTATTGTTTGTTTCTTTGCCAATTCTTGGCTTTTCTTTTTCTTTTTCTTTCTTATTTCGTTTCATTCTCAAAGGGTATTCATTGATAATAGACTTTATAGCAGTAAACTAATTCACACTTCAAAGAACATGTTATTATGCAGCTTTTGTTATTTGAGCTAATCATTAAATCAAACAAGTACCACCACTGAATTTTATTCTAGTTTCTACAACATTGGACAATCACTTTCTTGTTTCAAATATTTTTCTTTTATTTATGCAGAAGGGAAAAAAAACAAAATTCAAGCAAATGAGTTATGACTAGCATAATGCAGGCTAGCATTTTTAGCAAACATTTACACTTGCACCTAATTGAACACTTCAGCAAGACATATAGGAATCCCAAGTTAAAATACTTCAAAGCAACAAGGATTAAGTGTCAATACAACCTGTTGGGAATGTCTCTCAGCTTTTCCTTCTGTCATCATTATTTCTCTTTGTTGTATTTCCTTTGGCCAATGATGCAGACTCCCTCCACAGGTTGAATATTTTCCTGCATAATCTTTAAAAGTTGCTTGTTTCTCAAGCCCTTAGGCAACTGGTTAGTATGCAAGATTTGCTTGTATGCTTTTGAACTTATTTTTGGTGTGTGAACACCAAACTTAGTTTCTTGCCAATGTTTCTTATGCAACCAATCAACCACACACACACACACACACACACACACACACACACACACACACACACACACACACACACATATATATATATGAAACCTTTTGCCTTTACTGAAGGTCATAAATTTAAAAACTAGAAAAAAAACAATGGCTGAGTAGTTTTTCTGATTGCTTGGAGCTAGCAACTAATAATGCAGAAGGTGAAAATGCATTTTCAAATGAGATTTTGGTGGAACACCAAACTTAGCATTCTTCATTCTCCCTTGAATTATTTTGGTGTGCAACACCAAACTTAGCTCCTTGCAATACAGATAAGACTACTCAACCTATTTATTGAAATAGTTGGAAAAGAAAACTACCTCTAGTTGGGTTGCCTCCCAACAAGTGCTCTTTTAATGTCACTAGCTTGACATTCTTCATTTTTCTCAGCTCAGGTTCTGAACTTCCTCTTTTTTGTCCCATTGGCCTCCCAAGTAGTGCTTTGTCGTGTGACCGTTTGCTGTGAAATGGCTGTTTGTTGCTTCATCTAGCAATTCAAGGCTTCCATAAGGGAAAACTTTTGTCACCAAGTAAGGACCAGTCCATTTGGATTTGAGCTTGCCAGGAAAGACTTTGAGCCTGGAGTTATATAAGAGTACTTGCTGTCCTGGTTTGAACTCCTTCCTTGAGATCTTCTTGTCATGCCACCTCTTAGCTTTTTCCTTGTATATCTTGGCATTTTCATAGGCTTCTAGTCTAAACTCATCCAACTCATTTAGTTGCAGTAGCCTCTTCTCTCCTGCTGCTTGAGAATCAAGGTTGATGAGTTTAGTGGCCCAGAAAGCTTTATGCTCAAGCTCTACAGGGAGGTGACAAGATTTTTCATATAACAGCTGAAAAGGAGACTTTCCAATAGGAGTTTTGAATGCTGTCCTATATGCCCAGAGTGCATCTTCTAGCTGTCTGGCCCAATCTATTCTGGTGGCTCCCACAGTCTTCTCTAAAATCCTTTTCAACTCCCTATTTGCAAGTTCTGCTTGGCCATTGGTCTGTGGGTGATAAGGTGTGGCTACTTTATGCATTACTCCATATTTATGAAGTAGTTTCTCCATCTGTTTGTTGCAGAAATGACTGCCACCATCACTGACAAGTCCCTTAGGCACTCCATATCTAGTGAAAATGTGCTTCTTCAGGAATTGAAGGACAATTTGTGCATCACATGTGGTTGTGGCTATTGCTTCCACCTACTTTGAGACATACTCTACTGCTACCAAAATGTATTTGAAAGAGTAAGAAGGAGGAAACGGGCCCATGAAATCAATGCCCCAAAGATCAAATAACTCCACTTCTAAAATGTAGTTTTGAGGCATTTCATTCCTTCTTGTCAATCCTCCAGCTCTTTGGCATTCATTACATTGGTGGACAAACTCTCTAGCATCCTTGAAGATGGTTGGCCAATAAAATCTACTCTGCAGTATTTTAGCAGCTGTACTCTCTGATCCAAAGTGTCCACCATAGGCTGAACCATGACAGTGCCACAATATGTCTCTCATCTCAGTTTCAAGGACACACCTCCTAATCATTCCATCCGGACATCTTTTGAACAAAAATGGTTCATCCCACAAAAACTTCCTTGCTTCATTGAGTAGCTTTTTCACTTGTTGCTTGGAAAATTCTTGAGGTACCTTCCTTCCCACCTTGTAGTTTACTATGTTAGCAAACCAAGGTGCTTGCTGAACTTGGAAAAGATGCTCATCAGGGAATTTTTCATTCACTTGCTGTATTGTATCTTGATTGGCCTCTTGTGGCACTATTGACAAATGATCTGCTACTTTATTCTCACTCCCCTTTCGATTTCTCACTTCAATGTCGAATTCTTGTAGCAGCAGCACCCACCTAATAAGCCTTGGCTTTGAATCTTGTTTAGACATTAGATACCTGAGAGCAGCATGGTCAGTATACACTATAACCTTTGAACCAATCAAGTGTTGTCTAAATTTATCAAATATATATACAATTGCCAAAAGCTCTTTCTCAGTGGTGGTATAATTTTTCTGTGCTTCATTTAACACCTTGCTAGCATAATATATGACATGGTGCAACTTGTCTCTCTTTTGCCCCAACACAGCACCAATTGCAAAGTTACTTGCATCACACATAAATTCAAAAGGTAATTTCCAATCAGGGGGTGTGATAATTGGTGCTGTAATGAGTTTTCTCTTTAAAGTTTCAAAGGCATGCTTGCAACTGTCATCAAAGATAAAAGGGCTATCAATCATTAGTAAATTGCTCAATGGTTTTGCTATTTTTGAAAAATCTTTGATGAACCTCCTGTAAAAACTAGCATGCCCAAGAAAACTCCTTACTGCTTTCACATTAACAGGTATAGGAAGCTTTTCAATGATTTTTATTTTAGCTTTATCAACTTCTATACCTTTGTTTGACACTTTATGCCCAAGAACTATCCCTTCAGGAACCATGAAATGGCATTTCTCCCAGTTCAATACTAGGTTAGTTTTTTGGCATCTTTTCAAAACAAGAGTTAAATGATGCAAGCAAGTGTTAAATCCATAAAAACTTTTAAAAACTTTTCCACCATATCAGAGAAAATAGAAAGCATACACCTTTGAAAGGTGGCAGGGGCATTGCACAAACCAAAGGGCATCCTTCTGTAAGCAAAAACTCCAAATGGATAGGTGAAGGAAGTCTTTTCTTGATCCTTGGGATCCACCACTATTTGATTGTATCCAGAGTACCCATCCAAGAAGCAGTAATAGGCATGCCCAGCCAATCTTTCCAGCATTTGGTCAATGAATGGGAGAGGAAAGTGATCTTTTCTTGTAGCATCATTCAATCTTCTATAATCTATGCACATCCTCTATCCAGTCACTGTCCTGGTGGGGATTAACTCATTCTTCTCATTGGTGATGACTGTCATTCCTCCCTTTTTTGGTATAACTTGAACCGGACTCACACATGGGCTGTCAGAGATTGGAAAGATTATCCCAGCATTCCATAGCTTCATGACTTCTTTTTGAACCACCTCTTTCATGGCTGGGTTGAGCCTTCTTTGGGGTTGAACTACAGGTTTTGACTCTTCTTCCAATAGAATTTTATGCATACAAATGGCAGGGCTGATGCCTTTGATATCCTCAATTGTCCAACCCAAGGCTGTCTTGTGAGCTTTTAACACTTCAATCAACTTTGTTTCTTCTTCCATGTTCAAGGAGGAGTTTATGATCACCGGCAGGGCCTCTGCTTCTCTAAGAAACACGTATTTGAGGTGAGGGGGGAGAGGCTTCAACTCCTATTTTGGCTTCTCCTTTTCCTTGTCTTCAATGGAGATCTCTACCACTTCCTCTCCTTGTTCCTCCAGGTTGTTATCTTCCAGTAACTCCTCCTCCACTTCTTCCTCATGTTGCTCATGACAATTGGCTTTTAACATTTCTTCTACCAGACTTTCTATCATATCCACCTTCATATAGTTCTTTTGCTCAGTGGGATGTTGCATTGATTTGAAAACATTGATGACCATTTCCTCATTGTGCACCCTGAAGATCATTTCTCCCTTTTCTACATCGATAACAGCTCTTGCTGTAGCTAGAAATGGCCTTCCCAGGATAATTGAGTTGTTTCCTTCCTCTTCTGTGTCCAGGATCACAAAGTCTACAGGGAAGATAAACTCTCCAACTTTCACCAATAGATTTTCTACAACTCCATTGGGTGTCTTGATTGATCTATCCGGCATCACCAATGACATCCTGGTAGGTTTGATTTCTTCTATGGCAAGCTTTCTCATCATTGAGAGGGGCATCAAGTTGATGCTAGCACCTAGATCACAGAGAGCTTTTTCTAACGTCATCTTGCCTATGGTGCATGAAACCACAAAGCTCCCTGGATCTTTGAGCTTTGGTAGGATACCTCTTTGGATCACAGCACTACATTCTTCAGTGAGCATAATGGTTTCCTTCTTATGCCAGTTTCTCTTTTTGTTGATAAGATCTTTCAAGAATTTAGCATATAGAGGCATCTGCTCTAATGCTTCAGCCAGGGGAATGTTTATTTCCAGCTTCTTGAAGACTTCAAGGAATTTGGGAAAATGTTATTCCTTGGTTTCTTTTTTGACCCTTTGAGGATATGACAGAGGAGGTGTGAAAGTCTTCTCCACCTGCTTCTTTCCTTGAGATGGTTCCTCCATTATTTGCTTCATTTTTCTTGAATTTTGTGGTAGGTCATCTTCCTCTTTAAGCTTCTCTTGATCTTGCTTGCTTACTGTCATCTCTTCCTTGTTGTTAGCCTCATTATGCTTGCTGATGATCTTGTTATTGTCCACAGGTTTCTTGTTGTCCACCAAGGTTCTTCCACTCCTTAATTGAATAGCTTTGTATTCTTCTTTAGGATTTGGAATGGTATCACTTGGGAGTGAGCTTGTTGGCTTTTCAATCACTGTTTTCTTAGACAGTTATCCAATCTGCCTTTCTAAGTTTCTCATTGAAGCTTCATGATTCTTGCTTGTCATTTCCTGATGCTTCATCATCTTTTCCATCAGTATCTCTAAGTTTGAGATTCTTTGAGTGTCTTGTGGTATTTATGGCTGGTTATGGGGTGTTGAAGGTGGCTGATAGGTGTTTTGGTTAGTGGTTGGGTTATTGGGTGGATAATAGCTAGAATTGGGGTAGTTGTTTTGAGGTTCTCTATATGGATTGGGGTTAGTATTTTGCTAGTTGTGGTTGTTTGTGTAGGTTGTGTTTTTTGAGTTGTTTTGGGTTGAATTTTTCTGCCAGGGCTGTTGGTTTTGAGTGTGGTTATCTCCCCATCTTAGATTTGGATGGTTCTTCCAAGAGGGATTGTATGTATCTCCATGAAATTCATTCTGGCTGGATCCTTGGTTGTGCATGTAGTTCACTTGTTCTTGCTGCTGATCTTCACCATTTTCCTCATTTTGTCCCCACCCAGTTAGTGGTTGATTGGTGACATTCACTAATGCAACTTGTAAGCTATCAATCCTCTCGGCCATCTGCATAAATTGTTGCTGGATTTGCTGCTGCATCACCTTGTGTTGAGCTAGGATAGTATCCACTCCTTCCAACTCCACACTCCCTTTCTTTGAGCTGGTTGGCATTGCCTTTGATAAGCAAAGAAGTATTAATTATTTACCACCATATCAATGAGGTTTTGGGCTTTCTCTACTGTCTTCATTAATTGCAATGAGCCTCCTGCTAAATGGTCTAGTGCTTCCTGAGCTTTCAGAGTTAATCCTTCATAGAAGTTTTGAAGGATGTCCCATTCATTGAACATTTCAGGGGGGGCATTTTCTAATCAGGGCCTTGTATCTTTCCCATGCCTCATAGAGAGATTCTACATCCATTTGTGTGAAGGTTTGGACCTCTGTCTTGAGCCTGATGATCCTTTGAGGTGGGTAGAACTTGGCTAGAAACTTATTCACTAGATCCTCCCAGCTAGTGATGCTTCCTTGTGGGAAGGCTTCAAGCCATTGAGCAGCCTTGTCCCTCAATAAAAATGGGAACAGTAACAGTTTGTATATGTCTGGATGTACACCATTGGACTTCACTGTGTCACAGATCCTCAAGAAAGTGGATAGATGCTGGTTTGGATCTTCCAAAGGGCTTCCTCCATATGAGCAGTTGTTTTGTACCAAAGTGATGAGTTGGGGCTTTAATTCAAAATTGTTTATATTGACATTTGGGGTAAGGATGCTACTCCCACAATGCCTTGGATTAGATAACGTATATGAAGCCAAAACTCTCCTCTGGGGCTGACCATTGTTGTTGGCCACTCCCACTGTTGGATTTGTTGAATTTTTCTCCATTTCTGGGATCTCTTCTTCAAAAGGTTCTTCTTCTCCAACAATTCCCTTCCCTCTTGCTTCTCTTCTTAGTCTTCTAAGAGTTCTCTCGTTTTGATCATAAAAGGTAGGGATCTCTCTCCTTGCCTCTGACATACAACAGCAAGAAAAATAAACACAGAACCAGAAAACAAAAATAGTTCACTATACTGATAGAGCAAAGTTAATGTTAGCTTAAGCAAAAATTCAAACAGTTAATGTGCTTAGTAAAAAAAAAAAGAAAAAGTGCTTAATCTAGACCACCACCTTACTTAATCATTGTCAATCTAGATCAATCCCCGGTAACGGCGCCAAAAACTTGATGGGTTGAAAATGAATTCCAACACCAAAATTCACCGGCAAGTATACCGGTCGCATCAAGTAGTAATTACTCACACGAGTAAGGTCGATCCCACAGGGATTGATGGATTGAGCAATTTTAGTTAGGTGATGAATTTAGTTAAGCAAACAGTTGATGATTTGGGTAAAACTTGAATAGCAGAAGCTAAATTGCATGAAAATAAAAGGGAGAGGGGAAATTGATAGAAAAGTAAAGTGCAGAAGAGTAAATTGCATGAAACTTAAAGTGCAAGAAAGTAAAAGAGCTAAAACTTAAAGTGCAAGTAATGTAAATGACTGAAACTTAGATTGCAAGAAATATAAATAGCTGAAGATTAGAATGCAAGAAATGTAAATTGCTTGAATAGTAAAGGGATGTGGGAGCTGAGATTCAGAATTCAACAAGAGAATGTAAAGAGAAATTAATCAGAGAAATAGAAGATGAAATAAGTTGCAGGAAATCTAAATAGAAAGTTAAAATTGCTTGAATAACAAAACAGAAAGTAAACTTAGCTCAATTGTGAAGTCTAAAAGAGAAATTTGAGATCTTGGGGGATCAATGAGACTAGAAAGTAGATCTAGATCTCAATTCCTTCCTTAATCAAACATAAAACAATTGCAAAGGAAAATGAAATTTAAAACAGCAGAAAAGATTAAAACCCAATCCTCAGATCAATTGAGAGGAAGAGTGGAAGATGATTCTCAGAATTTGAATCAATGAAGCTCTTCAATCTCAATTCAATATCTAAAACAGAAAAGCTAAAGTTGCAGAAGAAGGAAATTTAAAACAGCAAATGAAGTTAGAATTATGCAGAAGAAGAACAAAGATGAATTTCAGATCAAGAATTGAAACAGAACTTTTTCAATCTCAATCCAAAATTCATAAACAGAAATTAAGAAATGCAGGAGTAAAAACAAAGAGAAAGAGAACACAGATCTCAATCTCAATTCCCCAATTCAAAATTAAAACTAAAATTTAGCTAAAATTAAAATTGAGCAAAAGATAAAACTAAAAATTCAAAAGAAGGTCCTCCCTAAATCAAACTAAGTCCTATTTATACACTTTCTAATTTTGATTTTAGAATTTTGGAGTGGGCTTTTTCAATTGGTGAAGAATTGGATACAATTTGGTCTTTGCTTGAAAAATGGAACCAGGAACACCTCCTAGGGAAGCGCTCAGTTAAATGCAACAACGCAGCACTCAATTTGCTTGGTCCCAGGCTTGTGCATAGCTCAATTGTTCATGGTGCTACGTTGAGTGAGTGAACGTAGCGCCCTTTGTGCGCAAGGTGAGTGATGAGCGGATAATTTATACGCTTTTTGGCATTATTTTTAGGTAGTTTTTAGTTTGTTTTAGTTAGTTTTTATTATATTTTTATTAGTTTTTAAATAAAAATCACATTTCTGGACTTTACTATGAGTTTGTGTGTTTTTCTGTGATTTTAGGTATTTTTTGGCTGAAATTGAGGGACCTGAGCAAAAATCTTATTTAGAGGCTAAAAAAGGACTGCAGATGCTGTTGGATTCTGACCTCTCTGCACTCTAAGTAGATTTTATGGAGCTACAGAAGTCCAATTGGTGCGCTCTCAATTGTGTTAGAAAGTAGACATCCTGGGCTTTCTAGCAATATATAATAGTCCATACTTTGCTCAATATTTGATGGCCCAAACCGGCGTTCCAAGTCAGCATAAAATTTCTGGCGTCAAAACGCTAGAACTAGCATAAAAGCTGGAGTTAAACGCCCAAACTGGCACAAAAGCTGGCGTTTAACTCCAAGAGAAGCCTCTAGACGTGAGAGCTTCAATACTCAGCCCAAACACACACCAAGTGGGCCCGGAAGTAGATTTCTGCATTATTTACTTATTTCTATAAACCGTAGGCTACTAATTCTCTATAAATAGGACCTTTTGCTATTGTATTTTCATCTTTCAATCAATCTTTTAATCATACTTTGATGATTGAACCCTCTTTAGGAGGCTGGCCATTCAGCCATTCCTAGACCTTCTTTTATTTATGTATTTTCAAAAGTGGAGTTTCTAGACACCATAGATTAAGGTGTGGAGCTCTGTTGTTCTTCATGAATTAATGCAAAGTACTATTGTTTTTCTATTCAACTCAAGCCTATTTCTTCTCTAAGATATTCATTCGCACTCAAGAACATGATGAATGTGATGATTATGTGACACTCATCACCATTCTCACCTATGAACGTGTGCCTGATAACCACTACCGTCTACATGCAAACAAGCTTGAATGTGTATCTCTTGGGTTTCTAATCTAAGATTGAAACCTTCGTGGTATAGGCTAGAATTATTGGCGGCCATTCCTGAGATCCGGAAAGTCTAAACCTTGTCTGTGGTATTCCGAGTAGGATCTAGGAAGGGATGACTGTGACGAGCTTCAAACTCGCGAGTGTTGGGCGTAGTGACAGACGCAAAAGGATCAATGGATCCTATTCCAACATGATCGAGAGCCGACAGATGATTAGCCGTGCGGTAACAGCGCATTTGGACTATTTTCACTGAGAGGACGGGAGGTAGCCATTGACAACAATGAAACCCAACATACAGCTTGCCATGGCAAGGAGTATGAATGATTGGATGAAGACATTAGGAAAGCAGAAGTTTAGGAGGAACAAAGCATCTTCATACGCTTATCTGAAATTCTCACCAATGAATTACATAAGTATCTCTATCTTAATTTATATTTTATTCATCTTTTAATTATCAAAATCCCATAACCATTTGAATCTGCCCGACAATCTCCGTGGGATCAACCCTTACTCACGTAAGGTTTATTAGTTGGACGACCCAGTGCAATTGCTGGTTAGTTGTGTGGAGTTGTGACAAAGAGTTGAGAATACAATTGTGCGTACCGAGTTATTGGTGCCATTGATGATCACAATTTCGTGCACCAAGTTTTTGGCGCCATTGCCAGGGATTGTTCGAGTTTGGACAACTGACGGTTCATCTTGTTGCTTAGATTAGGTAACTTTATTTTATTTTTATTCTTCAGAATTTTTAAGAATGAATTCTAGAGTTTAGATGATGTTTTTATCATCACAAAAGCTGATTGATTCTCATCAATTTGGCTGTTGTATGTAATGTCCTGCTGAAGCTTGGCTAGCCATGTCTAATCTTTTTAGACTGAAGCTTTAGACTAACATTGCATGATTCCTGGAATTCTTATTAAGAATTTTGAAATCTTTATTTTATTTTCCAAATAATTTTTGAAAAATTACAAAATATTTTAAAATCATAAAAACCAAAAATAATTTATGTTTCTTGTTTGAGTCTAGTGTCTAATTTTAAGTTTGATGTCAATTGCATTTTTCTAAATTTCAAAAATTACATGCATTATGTTCTCCACTAATCTTCAAGTTGTTCTTGATGATTTCCTTGCTCTGATCTTTGAATTCTCTTGTTCTGTGTGTTTTGTTGTTTTTCATATGCATTCTCAATTTGTCAATGTCTCTAATATAAAAATTTCTAAGTTTGGTGTCTTGCATGCATTGTTTATTTGATCTTAGTTTTCCATGATTAGTTGCATTTTGATTTTTGTCATCATTGAAAAATTCAAAAAAAAAATTTTCAAATTATGTCTTTTCAAGTCAATAATACAGAGAATTGGGGATTCAGAACATGCAGCAGAGGAATTACACAGAAAAAGCTGGGCGTTTAAAACGCTAAGTGAGGAAGGAAAACTGGCATTTAAATGCCAGCCAGGGTACCTGGCTGGGCGTTAAACGCCCAAAAGGGTAGTATTTTGGGCGTTAAACGCAAGGATGGCACAAGAGGGAAGATTTTGTTTCCAATTCAAATCTTTTTCAAATTTTCATAATTTTTCAAAATCAAATCTTTTTCAGATCATATCTTTTCAATCATATCTTTTCAAAATCAAATCCTTTCCATTTTTTTAGTATTTTCGAAAATCCTTGCTATAATTAATGATTTAATTCAAAATTTTCAAGTTGTTACTTGCCTATTAAGAAAGGATCAAATTTTAAATTCTAGAATCATGTCTTTTAATTTCTTGTTAGTCAAGTAATCAACTTTAATTTTAAAAATTTCTTTTAAATTGATTTTCAATCATATCTTCTCAATCATATCTTCTCAATCACATCTTTTTCAAAATAATTTTCAATCATATCTTTTTTATTTCTGATTTCAAAATCTTTTTCAAAATCACTTAATTACTTTCTCAATTTTAATTTTCGAAAATCATCAATCAATTTTTTTTTCAAAATTTCTTTTAATTATTTCAAAATCTTTCAAAATTTAATTTCGAAAATTCTTTTCCCCCCTCTCACCTTCTTCTATTTAAGGGACTAGCACTCTTTCTCAATGTGCAATTCGGACTCCCTCTCTCTATAAGTTCGAATTCTCTCCTTTCTACCTCCTCCTTCTATTCTTCTTTTCCTCTGACACCTCAAGAAATCTCTATACTGTGACATAGAGGATTCCATACTTTCTTCTCTCTTTCATATGAGCAGGAGCAAAGAGAAAGGCATTCTTGTTGAAGCTGATCCTGAACCTGAAAGGACCTTGAAGAGAAAGCTAAGAGAAGCTAAAGCACAACTCTCTGTAGAGGACCTAACAGAAATTTTCAAACAAGAAGAAGACATGGCAGCCGAAAATAACAACAATGCCAACAATGCAAGGAAGGTGCTTGGTGACTTTACTGCACCTACTCCCGACTTCTATGGGAGAAGCATCTCTATCCCTACCATTGGAGCAAACAACTTTGAGCTGAAACCTCAATTAGTTTCTCTAATGCAACAGAATTGCAAGTTTCATGGACTTTCATTGGAAGATCCTCATCAGTTCTTAGCTGAATTCTTGCAAATCTGTGACACTGTCAAGACTAATGGGGTTGACCCTGAGGTCTACAGACTTATGCTCTTCCCTTTTGCTGTGAGAGACAAAGCTAGGATATGGTTGGATTCACAACCTCAGGAAAGCCTGAACTCTTGGAAAAAGCTGGTCAGTGCTTTTCTGGCCAAATTCTTTCCACCTCAAAAATTGAGTAAGCTAAGAGTGGAGGTCCAGACCTTCAGACAAAAGGAAGGTGAATCCCTCTATGAAGCTTGGAAAAGATACAAGCAATTGATCAGAAGGTGTCCTTATGACATGCTTTCTAAATGGAGCATCATATGTATCTTCTATGATGGTCTGTCTGAACTGTCCAAGATGTCATTGGACAGCTCTGCTAGAGGATCTCTTCATCTGAAGAAGACGTCTGCAGAAGCTTAGGAACTCATTGAGACGGTTGTAAATAACCAATTCATGTACACTTCTGAAAGGAACCCTGTGAATAATGGGACAAATTAGAAGAAAGGAGTTCTTGAGATTGATACTCTGAATGCCATAATGGCTCAGAATAAAATATTGACTCAGCAAGTCAATATGATTTCTCAGACTCTGTCTAGCATCAAGCAGCAACAGGCAGTACCAAAGAAACTTCATCTGAAGGAGAAGCTTATGATCCTGAGAACCCAGCAATGGAAGAGGTGAATTACATGGGAGAACCCTATGGAAACACCTATAATCCTTCATGGAGAAATCATCAAAATATCTCATGGAAGGACCAACAAAGGCCTCAACAAGGCTTCAACAACAGTAATGGTGGAAGAAATAGGTTTAGTAATAGCAAGCCTTTTCCATCATCTTCTCAGCAATAGACAGAGAATTCTAAGCAGAGCCACTCTGACTTAGCAACTGTAGTCTCTGATCTATCTAAGACCACTCAAAGTTTCATGACTGAAACAAGGTCCTCTATTAGAAATTTGGAGGCACAAGTGGGTCAGCTGAGTAAGAACATTACTGAACTCCCTCCTAGTACTCTCCCAAGCAATACAAAAGAAAACCCAAAGAGAGAATGCAAGGCCATAAACACGTCCCACATGGCCGAATGCATAGAGGAGGGAAAGGCAGTAATTTCCACTGAGGAAGACCTCAATGGACGTCCACTGGCCTCCAAGGAGTTCCCTAATGAGGAACCATGGGAATCTGAGGCTCATACAGAGACCATAGAGGTTCCATTAAATTTACTTCTGCTATTCATGAACTCTGATGAGTATTCTTCCTTTGAAGAGGATGAAGATGTTACTGAAGAGCAAGTTGCTAAGTACCTTGGAGCAATCATGAAGCTAAATGCCAAGTTATTTGGTAATGAGACTTGGGAGATTGAACCCCCCTTGCTCACCAAAGAACTGGATGACTTGACTAGGCAGAGATTACCTCAGAAGAGACAGGATCCTGGAAAGTTCTCAATACCTTGTACCATAGGCACCATGACCTTTGAGAAGGCTCTGTGTGACCTGGAGTCAAGTATAAACCTCATGCCACTCTATGTGATGGAGAAGCTAGGGATCCGTGAGGTACAAGTTGCAATAATCTCACTAGAGATGGCAGACAATTCAAGGAAACAGGCTTATGGACTTGTAGAGGATGTCTTGGTAAAGGTTGAAGGTCACTACATCCCTGCTGATTTTATAATCCTAGACACTGGGAAGTGTATGGATGAATCCATCATCCTTGGCAGACCCTTCCTAGCCACAGCAAAAGCTGTGATTGATGTTGATAGAGGAGAATTGGTCCTTCAAGTGAATGAGGACTCCCTTGTGTTTAAAGCTCAAGGATCTCCCTCTGTAACCATGGAGAGGAAGCATGAAAAGCTTCTCTCAATGCAGAGTCAATTAGAGCCCCCACATTCAAACTCTAAGTTTAGTGTTGGGAGGCCATCATCATGCTCTGAGTATCTGTGAGGCTCCTTGAGAGCCCACTGTCAAGCTATTGACATTAAAGAAGCGCTTGTTGGGAGGCAACCCAATTTTATTTAATCATATCTATTTATTTTCCATTGTTATTTTATGTTTTCTGTAGGTTGATGATCATGTAAAGTCACAAAAATAACTGAAAAAGCAAAAACAGAATGAAAAACAGTATTAAAAATAGCACACCCTGGAGAAGAAGCTTATTGGCGTTTAAACGCCAGTAAGGGTAGCAGAATGGGCGTTAAACACCCAATCTGGCACTATTCTGGGCGTTTAACGCCAGAGAGGGGCACAAAGATGGCATTTAACGCCAGGAATGGGCTCAGAGCTGGCGTTTAAATGCCAGAAAGGGGAGAAAAGCTGGCGTTAAACGCCAGAAATGGGCAGCAACCTGGCGTTTAACGCCAGGATTGGCAATCAAGGGGGCGTTCACACGCCAACATGGTGCAGGGATGAGAAATCCTTGACACCTCAAGATCTGTGGACCCCACAGGATCCCTACCTACCTCCTCTCTCTCTCTCTCTTCTTCACACCTTTCCATAACACCCTTCCCCAAATACCCTTCACCAATCACCTCAGTACCTTTTTCCCAAAAATCCCTCACCTATTAAATCCTACCCTCTTCTCCATAATCTCTTCACCAATCCACATTCATCCACCATAGATCCCTACCTACCTCAACATTCAAATTCAAACCACTTTCCCTCCCAAACCCACCCATACATGGCCGAACCCTACCCCTCTCTCCACTCCTATATAAACCTATCTTCACTCATTCATTTTCACACATCATACACACTACTTCTCCCCCTTGGCTGAACCACAAAACCCCCTCCATCTCCTCTATTTTCTTTTTCTACTCTTTTCTTTCTTCTTTTGCTCGAGGATGAGCAAACCTTCTAAGTTTGGTGTGGTAAAAGCTAAAGCTTTTTGTTTTTCTATAACCATTTATGGCACCTAAGGCCGGAGAAACCTCTAGAAAGAGGAAAGGGAAGGCAAAAGCTTTCGCCTCCGAGTCATAGGAGATGGAGAGATTCATCTCAAAGATCCATCAAGACCACTTCTACAAAGTTGTGGCCAAGAAGAAGGTGATCCCCGAGGTCCCTTTCAAACTCAAAAAGGGTGAATATCCGGAGATCCGACATGAGATTCGAAGAAGAGGTTGGGAAGTTCTCACCAACCCCATTCAACAAGTCAGAATCTTAATGATTCAAGAGTTTTATGCCAATGCATGGATCACCAAGAACTATGATCAAAGTGTGAACCTAGACCCAAAGAATTGGCTTACAATGGTCCAGGGAAAATGCTTAGATTTTAGTCCAGAAAATGTAAGGTTGGCATTCAACTTGCCCATGATGCAAGGAGATGCACGCCCCTACACTAGAAGGGTCAACTTTGATCAAAGGTTGGACCAAGTCCTCATAGACATTTGTGAAGAGGGCACTCAATGGAAGAGAGATTCAAGAGGGAAGCCGGTTTAACTAAGAAGGCATGACCTCAAGCCCGTGGCTAGAGGATGGTTGGAGTTCATCCAACGCTCAATCATTCCTACTAGCAACCGGTCTGAAGTTACTATAGACCGGGCTATCATGATCCATAGCATCATGATTGGAGAGGAAGTAGAAGTTCATGAGGTTATATCCTTAGAACTCTACAAGGTGGCAGACAAGTCCTCTACTTTGGCAAGGTTAGCCTTCCCTCATCTCATTTGTCACCTCTACAATTCAGCTGGAATTGACATAGAGGAAGACATCCTCATTGATGAGGACAAGCCCATCACTAAGAAAAGGATGGAGCAAACAAGAGAGCCCACTCATGGACAAGAGCATGAGGAAATTCCTCATCATGAAATTCCTGAGATGCCTCAAGGGATGCATTTTCCTCCACAAAACTATTGGGAGTAAATCAACACATCCCTAGGAGAATTAAGTTCCAACATGGGACAACTAAGGGTAGAGCACCAAGAGCATTCCATCCTCCTCCATGAAATTAGAGAAGACCAAAGAGTCATGAGGGAGGAGCAACAAAGGCAAGGAAGAGACATTGAGGAGCTTAAGGACTCCATAAGATCTTCAAGAGGAAGAACAAGCCGCCATCACTAAGGTGGACCCGTTCTTTAATTTTCTTGTTTTTATTTTTCTGTTTTTCAAAAATTATGCTTTATGTTTTATTTATGTTGGTGTCTTATTACATGATCACTAGTGTCTAAGTGTCTATGCCTTAAAGCTATGAATGTCCTATGAATCCATCACCTTTCTTAAATAAAAAGTGTTTTTAATTGCAAAAAGAAAAAGAAGTACATGAATTTCGAATTTTAAAATAGATTAATTATTTTGATGTGGTGGCAATACTTTTTGTTTTTCTGAATGAATGCTTGAACAGTGCATATTTTTTAATTTGTTGTTCATGAATGTTAAAATTGTTGGCTCTTGAAAGAATGATGAAAAAAGGAGAAATGCTATTGATAATCTGAAAAATCATAAAATTGATTCTTGATGCAAGAAAAAGCAGTGAAAAGCTTGCAGAAAAAAATATATGCGAAAAAAAAGAGGCGAAAAATAAAGAAAAAAAAGAGAGAAAGAAAAAGAGAAAGAAAAAGCAAGCAGAAAAAGCCAATAGCCCTTTAAACCAAAAGGCAAGGGTAAAATAAAAAGGATCCATGGCTTTGAGCATCAGTAGATAGGAGGGCCCACAGGAATAAAATCCTTGCCTAAGCGGCTAAACCAAGCTGTCCCTAACCATGTGCTTGTGGCGTGAAGGTGACAAAGTGAAAAGCTTGAGACTGAGCAGTTAAAGTCGTGGTCCAAAACAATAAGAGTGTGCTTAAGAGCTCTGGACACCTCTAATTGGGGACTCTAGCAAAGCTGAGTCACAATCTGAAAAGGTTCACCCAGTTATGTGTCTGTGGCATTTATGTATCCGGTAGTAATACTGGAAAATAAAATGCTTAGGGTCACGGCCAAGACTCATAAAGTAACTGTGTTCAAGAATCAACATACTGAACTAGGAGAATCAATAACACTATCTAAATTCTGAGTTCCTATAGATGCCAATCATTCTAAACTTCAAAGGATAAAGTGAGATGCCAAAACTGTTCAGAAGCAAAAAGCTAATAGCCCCGCTCATCTAATTAAGACTGATCTTCATAGATGTTTTTAGAATTCATTGTATATTCTCTTCTTTTTATCCTATTTGATTTTCAGTTTCTTGGGAACAAGCAACAATTTAAGTTTGGTGTTGTGATGAGCGGATAATTTATACGCTTTCTGGCATTGTTTTTAGCTAGTTTTTACTATGTTTTAGTTAGTTTTTATTATATTTTTATTAGTTTTTAAATAAAAATCATATTTCTGGACTTTACTATGAGTTTTTGTGTTTTTCTGTGATTTCAGGTATTTTTTGGCTGAAATTGAGGGACCTAAGCAAAAATCTGATTCAGAGGTTGAAAAAGGACTGCAGATGTTGTTAGATTCTGACCTCCCTGCACTCGGAGTGGATTTTCTGGAGCTACAGAAGTCCAATTGGCGCGCTCTCAATTGCGTTGGAAAGTAGACATCCTGAGCTTTCCAGAAAAATATAATCGTCCATATTTTGCTCAAGATTCGATGGCCCAAACTGGCGTTCCAAGTCAGCCTAAAATTTCTGGCGTCAAAACGCCAGAACTGGCATAAAAGCTGGAGTTAAATGCCCAAACTGGCACAAAAGCTGGCGTTTAACTCCAAGAGAAGCCTCTACACGTGAAAGCTTCAATGCTCAGACCAAGCACACACCAAGTGGGCCAGGAAGTGGATTTCTGCATCATTTACTTATTTCTGTAAACCCTAGGCTACTAGTTCTCTATAAATACGACCTTTTGCTATTGTATTTTCATCTTTCAATCAATCTTTTAATCATACTTTGATAATTGAACCCTCTTTGGGAGGCTGGCCATTCGGCCATGCCTAGACCTTCTTTTATTTATGTATTTTCAACGGTGGAGTTTCTACACACCATAGATTAAAGTGTGGAGCTCTGCTATTCTTCATGAATTAATGCAAAGTACTATTGTTTTTCTATTCAACTCAAGCCTATTTCTTCTCTAAGATATTCATTCACACTCAAGAACATGATGAATGTGATGATTATGTGACACTCATCACCATTCTCACCTATGAACGCGTGCCTGACAACCACTTCCGTTCTACATGCAAACAAGCTTGAATGTGTATCTCTTGGGTTTCTAATCTAAGATTAAAACCTTCGTGGTATAGGCTAAAATTATTGGCGGCCATTCCTGAGATCCGAAAGTCTAAACCTTGTCTGTGGTATTCCGAGTAGGATCTGGGAAGGGATGACTGTGACGAGCTTCAAACTCGCGAGTGTTGGGCGTAGTGACAGACGCAAAAGGATCAATGAATCATATTCCAACATGATCGAGAACCGACAGATGATTAGCTGTGCAGTGATAGCGCATTTGGACCATTTTCACTGAGAGGACGGGAGGTAGCCATTGACAACGGTGAAACCCAACATACAGCTTGCCATGGAAAGGAGTATGAATGATTGGATGAAGACAATAGGAAAGCAAAAGTTCAAGAGGAACAAAGCATCTTCATACGCTTATCTGAAATTCTCACCAATGAATTACATAAGTATCTCTATCTTATTTTATATTTTATTCATCTTTTAACTATCAAAATCCCATAACCATTTGAATATGCCTGACTGAGATTTACAAGATGACCATAGCTTGCTTCAAGCCGACAATCTCCGTAGAATCGACCCTTACTCACGTAAGGTTTATTACTTGGATGACCCAATGCACTTGCTGGTTAGTTGTGCGGAGTTGTGACAAAGAGTTGAGATTACAATTGTGCGTACCGAGTTGTTGGCGCCATTGATGATCACAATTTCGTGCACCAGTGAGGCTCCCTCTTTCGAGCCTTGGTGAGTTCATTTTGCCAATTTCCTTTGTGAAGAGTAGCTCTCAGTTAGTGCTTCTAACGTAGCGCCCCTTTGTTGTTTGCCTCCTTCCCCATTTCGAGCCCTGGTGGTTGTATTTGTGCCAGCAATTCCTTTGTAGTAGCGCTTCTCTTGGTTCCCTTATGTTCACGGTTCGATTCCTGGCTCCTTCACTAGCAATTGTCGCGCCTTGATTTTCCTTTTGGGGAGGCCACAAAAAAGGTGAAATAGTTAACGGTGCGCCCTTTCTTTCTTTGGTTATTGTAGCGCTCAAGTGGAACACATAACGTAGCGCCATGCCTTTGCTTCTTTGGCATTGTCACTTTGGTGCTGGGCACTTAGTTTGGGCGCTCAATTAGAGAGCGCATCGCTCAATCTTTAAGTGCTATGGCCTTGGTTGGCCCTTGCTCCTTTGGTGCGTGACGCTTTTGTGCTTTGGGTCACGCTTTCCAAAGCGTGGCCTAAGGTCTAAAGCGTGCTCTAAGGTTCCTTTTTCCTTTTTTTTTCATCATTTCTTCACCTACAAGTAATCAAAACAAACAATCAAAGCATCACTAAATTCAAAAAATTTCTAAATCATTCAAAAACCAACTAATTATAGCTTAAACCGTGTGATTTTGTGCCAAATGAATGATGGTTGATTGTATTGACATAACCATGCAAATCCACTCTAAATCACTTACTTATAATGCAAGAAAGTACATAAAACCTAATGAAACAAGTGAAAAATACTTGAAAAGCTAGCATAAGATGACTTGTCATCACCTACTCCGGAATTCTTCTTGCTTTTGGAGAAAAGCTTGAAGCTCTTGTTGTTCTTGGATCAAGGGTTGGGGAATTTCATATTGAGGTGAAAAAGAAGATGCGTTGTTTGGTAAAAAGGTTTCATAGTCGGAAGGTAGGTCACGTTGGTGATTGTATTGAGATGGTAGTTTTAAGTATGGGTTGCATGGCTCATATTGTGGTTCTTGAGGTGTGCATGGTTGGTGATATGGTGGATATGCAATTGGATTATATGGAAGTGTTTGGTAGTAGTGTGGTATGGCTTGTGAGTAAGGTTGATCATAATGTTGAGGGTTTGATTTGTATTGGTGTGCATCAAGAGGTGGATAGTAGCTATAAGAATATGTAGGAGGTTGTTGGCAAGAAGGTTGCCTAGAAGCATATGGCTCCTCACTCAATTGATCCCACAATCCATGATGCATTCCATCATTAAAGTTCTTCCTTCCTACAACATGATTGTGACCAAACTCAGAACTCCTAAAACCAGCAAGGACTACCAAACAAACAAACAAAACAAAATATTCATAATATAAACATAGAAACAATAGCCAATAACATGACACACATTGTAACTCCCTGATAACGGTGCTAAAAACTTGATGGAGGGATTAATGCCGGTCTAGAATTTCTCAATAGAAAAGAACTTCGTTGCAAGCATAGTCTCAATCAAAGTTTAAATAAAGATTTTCACAATATAAACCAAAATAATTGGGAGTAGAATCCTAGGTCGTTCTCCCTAGGAATTACAATCAAGTGCTCAATTATTAGCTATGTGTGCAAAAAATCGGGGGTTGATAGCAATAATAAGGAATGTAAATAGCAAGGAATTAAAGAAACAAACAACAACTAAATATCAAAAGTAATTAGCTCAAAGCAAGTAAAGCAATGAAAAGGGAATTCAAATGCTAAAAGAAGGTCTTGGCAAAGGTTGAGAGTCAAGGGTTTCTATCTTAGTCATTGACCATAAGCATGGCAATTGTGAAGAATTAATCCCATTTCATCAACCTTAACATCAAGGATAAGTCAAATAGGTATAATTGATCTCAATCCACAAGTCCTAGCCAACTTACTAATTAACTTAGTGAAAGACTAGTGTTTGTGAAAACCAAACCAACTAACAACCCTAAATCACAATCAAGCTTGGACATCTATGACTCAAGGTCACCTAATTACCCAATTCCAAGCCAAAAGTATGAAAAAACTATACAAAAACTAACCCAAGTATTTTATCAAACACTTAGTGTGCATAAAAATAAAAGCATATTAAATTGCAATAAAAATAAAATCTAAACTACTAATTGCAAGAAAATAATAACAATAACTCAACAAGCATCCCAAAAACATAAAATATCAAAATTGCATTAATGGAATCAAAATTGACAAGAGTATATATAACTAAAAGTGGCAAAACTGAGAATTTGACAAGAGAAACTAAAATAAGTAAAGCAATTAAATAAGGGAAAATAGATGAAACTAAATTAAAAGAAGATCAAAATCTAAATCTATCAAGAAAAGTAAAACTAAAATCCTAAATTCTGGAGAGAGGAGAAAGCCTCTCTCTAGAATTTCTAACCTAAAAACATGCTAAAAACTAACTAAAAATTAATGTATGTGTGTTGTCTCCCTTTCCTCAAGTGTTGCCCTTCAATTTCAGCTTCAGAACTTCCAAAATTAGGCCAAGAGGCCCCCAAAATCGCGAGCCACGTGCTTCATTAATAAAGTCACGTGTCAGGACTTGTGCGTACGTACAGGTGTGTGCGTACACACACTTGCTGAATTCTTCATTTTGCATACGCACAGAAGGTTGTGCGTACGCACACATCAATGTGCTTTTCTCCTTCGTTTCTTCATGTGTTCTTCGAATTTGCATGCTTTTTTTCCACTTCTCCCAAGCTATTCTTGCCTAATTGACCTGAAAACACTCAACAAAATATATCACGGCATCGAATGGAATAAAAGTGGAATAAAATTGCTCAATTTAGGCGTGAAAAAAGCATGTTTTCATATTTAGGTGCAATTTAGAGAGAAAACACAAAAGTATGCTATTTAAGTGAATAAATGCGGGTTTATGTGATGAAATCCACTCAATTCAATCCAAAATTTACCATCAAATATGGATTCATCACCATGACTAGGCAATTTCTTGATGGGTGATGTTGTGCATTTATCTTAATGCATTGTGTTGCTTGATCATATGCATCCATATTATTTTTGGCTTAATGACAAGGTTATGCTTATGCCTTAATGACATGCTGACCCTTAATTGCCCAACTATGTGCTCTACACATATTTGAAACTAGTTATTTTTGCATAATGCTTCATTTGTGAAATTAGATTGTAAGATCACTTAGGGACATCTTTTTGAAATTCTCAAGCTATATGGACCATGCTTACTATGTGATTGATTTTAACTTCTATCTTTCTTTTTCTAAGTTGCATAGTAACCATGTTTCCTACTTTGTGTCAATTAGGTGATGCAAACAAAAATTTGAGGTGTGTCATTATTTGATGTGCGAGTTCCATATTTCATTTGGTTCGTTGAATTCTCTTGCACATCAAGCAATGTCTATTCATTATCCATTTCATAATTGTGTGATTATTGCTTGAGTACTTTCATGCTTCTTTATTACTTGTTTGTTTATCTGAACCTGCAAGTTTTTTAGAGTATCTCAAGCACACTAGAATGAGTGAAGTGCATACTTCTTTTATGTAATCGTGACACACTATTTTCTTTAATGTCACAGACTTATTAACTCACTTCATTTTAGTGATCATTACCTCATTTCAACAATCTATGCTTCCTTACTTTTGTATTTACTCGTCTTACTATCTTATTTTCTATCTTTTAGGATGATTCACCATAAGCAAAAAGGAAAGCAGAAGAAAGATCATACAGTAGCCAGTTGATCTACCAACTGAAGGTGGCAATCCGTATAGTCGCCGTACCCCCTTGCTCATATTTGAATGCACCGAGGACGGTGCAAACTTTTAAGTATGGGGAGGTCGTCCAACCCATCGGCCAATCTTGGGTGAAAAATTCTAATCTAAACACTTTCACATTTCATTTATTTTTCTTCTATTACTAGGTCTTTTAGAATTCTTAGTTGCATTTTCCTTAGTTTATTGCATTTCTTTTCATGTATGTATATATAATAAGCTTAGTCAAAATAATGAAATATTCCAAGGATTTTATCTATAGGGCATTCCAAAATTGATTTGAGTTAAGATATTTTTCATAAAACTTGCTTGAATTATATATTGTGAAACATGATTTTTGAGCTAAAAATACACAACCGTGTGAGTTTTGAGCCTAATTGTGTGGTTATATCATATTAACTACTACTTTTATTCTTGTGTGTGTTATTCTCTTTCTATGATTGTAATCTTTGATTTGTTTGATTTTTTATGTCCATTATTTTGTGTATGAATGCATTTATATCATTGAGGCCTTTATTTCAATTGATCTCACTTACCCAAATGGCCTTACCCTGTTATCCACTTTTGTTAGCCAATTTTGAGCCTATTTTAATCTCCATTTGTTATTTATTTTAGCAAATCACTACCCTAAGTGAAAAATAATAAATGTCCTTAATTTGGATCTTTGATTAGCTTAGGCTAGTGAGAGTATGTATCATTCAAGTGTGGAAAAGTTTGGGAACATTGGTAGAGATAAAAGTGTATTTTTGTATTTTTGTTAAAAATCTTAGAAATTGGATACATACTCATGCATTAAATATTTAAACCATATGCGTTGATACTTTTGTATATATTTTATCTTGAAAAGAAAAAGGAAAAGAAAAAAAAAAAGAGAAAAGAAACAGAAAGCAATAAAAAGAGGACAAATGTTAACCCCGAAGGAAAGTAATAAGAATAATGCATATGGGTTGTAAATTGAAAAGAATGCATGAGTGTGTGAAAAAGTGAATAATGGGTAGTTAGGTTTTGTATTAGAGTTAAATAGGTTGTCATAGGTTAGGTGAGAACTTAAGTTAATCAAAGATTCAAATTTCAAGATCACTAAACCATATATAATCTTACCTTGACCCTAGCCCCATTACAACCTTTGGATAAGTCCTTATGATATTTGTATGCATGCATTGAATAATTGTTGGTTGTTAGATGAAAAACAAATTTTAGAAAGCATGATTAGAGGAGAATTGAGTGAATTAACCTTAAACACTTGAGCGATTAGAGCGTATACACATCCGTTGAGGGGTTTGATTGCTCAATTATATGTTTCCACCTATGATTATCCTTTATCTTGCAAGCTATAAATTCTTCTCAATAACTCAATTCAATTGTGAATTTGATTGGATTATGATTGTTTTAGCCCTTATGTTTATACATGTATTCTTGGGAATTGATTTATTTTGACTAAGTAGTTGCATGCATGTAGATAGATTACATATAGGTAGTTTACTTCGAATAAATGTTAATCCCCCTTTCTTGTCTTTCTTGGCTTTAGCATGAGGATATGCTATTGTTCAACTGTGGAAAGATTGATAAACCAAAATTTTATGGTTTATCTTGTATTGAATTTGGTGGATTTTATCAACTTTTTCCATATTTATTTAATGAAATAGTATAGTTTTATGAATTTTTCCTAATTTGCAGTTAAGATTGAAAACATGCTTTTTAGTCCCTTAATTTGTCAAATTTAATTCACATTAATTCCATTCGATGTCTTGATGTGTTTGTTTAGTGATTTCAGACTTAGAAGGTAAAGATTAGATTAAATAAGTGAAGAAAGAGCATGCAAAGTGGAGAATTCATAAAAAAAGGATTGGAGTACCTCATGGCTGCACGTACGCATGCCTTGTGCATATGCGTGCATTGGGTTTTTGTCAGGCCACGCGTACGTGTGACCTTACGCGTACGCATGACACGAGGCACGTGACTCACTTAAAGAAAATGTGGCTGGCGATTTCTGGACCTCTTCAAGCCCAGATCCAACTCATTTTTGAAGTATTTGAGGCCAAATTCAACAAGGGATAAGGGGAGAGAAGTTAAGTTTAGTTTAGTAACATGTTTTAGGTTATATTCTAAAGAGAGAAGATCTCTCTTCTCTCTAGAATTAGGGTAGATTTATGTTAATTTCATCTTAGATTTAGGTTTTGATCTTGCCTTGATTTAGTTTTCGTTATAATTTCTTGTTATTACATCTTTGTTCTCTTAGTTTTACATGTTATTTCTTTTATTTGGTCTCTTTTATGTTTATGAACTCTTGTTGATTTTGATTTCTAGTAATAGAATTTGATGTTTTTATATTTATTGTTACTTAATTGAGTTGTTGTTATTGTTATCTTGCATTTGGTAGTTGTAGATTTTATTATTCTTGCAATTTTACTATGCTTTATGTTTATGAACCCCAAGGGTTTGATAAAATGCTTGGTTGGATTTTAGAGTAGATTTTAACACTCTTGGCTTGAAATTGAGGACTTAGGTGCCTTGATATTATTGATGTCCAGTGTGATTGGTAATTTAGGGTTGTTAGTTAGTTTTAGGATCAATTATGTCTACTTGACTTCATCTTCCGATGTTAGAGGATAACTAAGTGGAATTAACCTTTTGTAATTACCATGTTGTGGTCAATGTTCTAGGATAGAAAACCATGACTCTTAATCCTTGATTTGAATGTCTTTTAGCATTTATATTATTCGTGCGGAATTTATAACCCATAAACTAACCGGCAAGTGCACCGGGTCGTACCAAGTAATACCTCAGGTGAGTGAGGGTCGATCCCACGAGGATTAATGGATCAAGCAACAATAGTTAATTGATTTTTCTAGTCAGACAATCAAAATTTAGGTTTTTAATATCAAAAAACATAAAAACAGAGAATTAAATAAAAATAAACTAAATTTGGTTAAGAAAATAATATGATAAAGATAGTTAAGGTGTCAGAGATATTTGAATTTCCGGATTAATATTCAATGTTAACTACCTTGATCATGCAAAGATTATGTTAATGGCAAACTATATGTGACTAAACCCTAATTCTTTAGACCTTTTTAGTCTCCTCTAACCTTCATCAACCGTCAATTCCTTGGTCACTAGATTTCGATTAGAGGGTTAAGTTTAAAACTAGTTTATGAGCCACACAAACTCTAGATACCCAAAAATAAGACGATTATATGTCATGTATTGCATTAAATCTAGATAAATAGAGAGTTGTGAGGAATTGATTTCAAGATGTAATTCTAATGATATAACTTTTCCAAGATTCAAATAGAATTCAAATTGAATTAGAGTTATTTCCCAATAATCAATAATTCTTAGGATGAAGAACGAAACCAATTCTTAAACAATAATCAAAACATTAATCAAGAGTAAAAGAACAAATAATCATTAATCCATCAAAGTAAATAGAGCTCCTAACCTTAACAATGGAGGCTTAGTTCCTCATGGAGAAAATAAACCCTAGTAGAGAAAAGTATGAAAGTGTGGAATGAAAATTAAGAGGGTCCCTAGGTCAAGATTTATTCTCCTTTTATATCTAATCCTATTTAATGTAAAATATATTTTCTAAAACTAAATAATATCTTTTTCAATTTGTAAGTAAAATAAAAGATTTAATGAAAAAAAAAAAGAGATCTTCGTGCAGCTTCCTTTGGCGCCTAACTTGGGCTGCTTGTACTTCAATTGGTGCCTAACTTGGGATTCCAAGTTAGGCGCCACACTTCCCGTATGCAATTGGCAAGCTAGTCTTCATTCGGCGCCTAACTTGGAAAATCCCAAGTTAGGCGCCAATGTGGCCATACAGTTTGGGAGAGAAATATATACTATTATATATTTTTGGAAAGCTCTAGAAGTTAGCTTTCCAATGCCACTAGAATCGCGTTAATTGGACCTCTATAGCTCAAGGTATTCTTGTTGGAGTGCAAGGAGATCAGGGTTGACAGCACCATTCACTTTCTCCCTTTTCTACTACAAAAGCTTGTCAAATCCGTCCAAATGCTACCTAAAATAAACAAAATTGTGCACAACTTAAAGTAGCATTCATAGTGGCTAAAGAGCATTTAAATCTTGATTAAACTTGACAATTCAATTGCAAATTCACTAGGAAAAGATAGAAAAGATGCTCACGTATCATAACACCAAATTTAAACTTTTCTTGTCCTCAAGCAAACAAAGAATCATGCAATATAAATTGACAATCCAAGGTGAGAAGAATAGCAATTTTAATGTTCATGGTTAGCTAGTTTACTATGCATGCAACACTCACAAAAGAATTTCAAATGATTGATGATTTTATCTTGATCACTTTATGGAATCTTTTCTTATATTCCTTCCTTGAAACAAGATTTTCAATTGTTTCTTTTCCTAGCTTCTTGGGTGCTTTACACCATTTGTTTTTATAGCTTCGACTCCAAATGCTTTGTTTTCAAGTATTACCACCTGATACATAAGCAGCTCAAGCATATAGCTAGAGAACTTTTTAAGCTTTGCTTTTTGTTTCTTTTCTTTACTCTCTAATCATTGATGCTCAGAGCGTTGAGCTTTGAGGGAGTGCTTTACACTTGGGCCTAGCGTTGACTCTAAGTGTTTTGTTTTTAAGCTTTTTGCTTGATACATAAACACCACAAGTACTTGACTAATGAGTTGTCATTGGTACTCAGAGTCTTCAGCTTTCTCATTCCCCTTTCTTTACTTGATCATTTATGGACAAGCTTCTTCAAAGTTTTCAAAATTTCAAAGATTTTATAAAGTGGTCTAGATAAAAATTTCAATCAAATAAAATTCAAATGTGTTTGAGCAAAAATAGTCATGTGCTAGCCTTCCAATACTCATGCTCATGCTGGTTTCTTCTTTAATGACCCTGTTTGTTGATGATCATGATGCTTAGATGCTTTGACTTACAAATTGCAAGATGATAGTTATGATGTAAAGACAATATGTTACAATTCAAAACTAGGCTATGCTTACCTAAAAGGAAGGACACACATGCATATAATCAAAAAGGAATGAAACAACCTTAGTTCTCTCTGCCTTTCTCTTCATCATCTTCTTATTTATCCCCTTTTAAGCTATGTAGAGTATAGCCTCTAATACCAAACATAGAATGGTTGCTTGTCCTCAAGCAACAAAGAAAAACCGTGCTAATAGAAATCGAAATAATCATGATGTCTAGTGGATATAAGGAAGTAAGGCAGAAGCTCATTCAAATCAAACAAACAAAATTCAAAATAAAATGAAAGGTAAAATAAAATAAAGCAAAATAAACATGTTGCTAATGTATTGGCATGGAGGGAGTGGATCTTGCATAGGTGAGGTGTGGCAACACCAAACTTGGTGTGAGAACACCAAACTTTGTGTGACACTATCAATGAAAGTTTGGGCCAAGTACCTAGTGAAATGCAAGTATCATGTTCATAAAACAACACCAAACTTGATCCATGAAATACATATGCAACATGAAGCAAAGCAAAAAGATAAATGAAAAGAAATTACCAAACATTGGGTTGCCTCCCAAGAAGCGCTTCTTTAACGTCACTAGCTTGACGGTTGGTTCTTGAATTTCTTCCACTTCTTCCAGTTGGTTAAGAGAAATGACTTCAGTGGACATGAGGAGAAAAATGATACCTACCAAAAAGGAACTCCCATACAACTCTCTAATTCACTAGGACCAAAGAAAGAATATTCAAGTGTTGGGGGAGAAGGTTTCAACTCAAATGTGGGCGGTGCATTTAGATTTTTCTTCTTAGGAGCTTGCATGCATAGAATTGAAGGGACTTGTATGACTTTCTCCTGAATTATTGGAATGTCCAAGCATGGAGTGTGCATGGCTTCCTCCTTTGTTTGTTCATCTTCCTCATTTATTTGTACATCTTCCTCTTCTTCCATGTGTGACGGTGAAGAGTTCTCTAATTCGCTGGAGTATGAACTTTTTTTATTGATTCTTCACTTTCTTCCATAGGATCTTACATTGTATCTCTTGGAAAGGAATTTGCTTGTATGTTGTATAGGTGCTTGATAATCAACTCTGCATGTTTCTCTATATCTTTTACACTCATCCTCATGTCATGTATGCATTCTTTCATAAGAAGCTCAAGAGGTGATGGTTCTTGATATGAATAAGGATATGATGGCTCTTGATATGAGTAAAAAGAAGATGATTCTTCATATGAATAAGGAGATGGTGGCTCTTGATATGAATAAAAAGAGGAGGATGGTTCTTGGTATGAATATGGAGATGGTGGTTCTTGATATGAATATAGAGATGGTGGTTCTTGATAGATGGAACATGGAGCACTAAAGTTTCTTTGATCTTGACTTTCCCAACCAAAATATGGGTAGTTCCTCCATCCACAATAATATGAATCACTCCTTAGGTGTGAGTAGTAACCCATATGATCTCTCTCCATTATTTTTCTTAGCACAAAACACCAAACAGAATTAAACGCACCATGTGGTAAACAGAGAAGCTAAGTCGAAATAACAAAAAGAAATATTAAATGTTTTTTTTATTTTTGTTTTTATTATTATTTTTTTATATAAAAATAAATTTCGGAAAATAAAAAAATATAATGTAAAAATCAAATAAGAAAATTAAACAAAGAAAAAGTCTAATCTAGGTAATCAATCAACTGGTAGTTGTTAATCACAATTAATCCCCGACAATGGCGCCAAAAAATTGGTGCAGAATTTATAACCCACAAACTAACCGGCAAGTGCACCGGGTCGTACCAAGTAATATCTCAGGTGAGTGAGAGTCGATCCCACGAGGATTAATGGATCAAGCAACAATAGTTAATTGATTTTTCTAGTCAGACAATCAAAATTTAGGGTTTTAATAGCAAATAACATAAAAATAGAGAATTAAATAAAAATAAACTAAATTTGGCTAAGAAAATAATATGATAAAGATAGTTAAGGTGTCAGAGATATTTAAATTTTCGGATTAATATTCAATGTTAACTACCTTGATCATGCAAAGATTATGTTCATGGCAAATTATATGTGACTAAACCCTAATTCCTTAGACCTTTTTAGTCTCCTCTAACCTTTATCAACCGCCAATTCCTTGGTCACTTGATTTCGATTATAGGGTTAACTTCAAAACTAGTTTATAAGCCACACAAACCGTAGATACCCAAAAATAAGACGATTATATGTCATGTATCGCATTAAATCCAGATAAATAAAGAGTTGCGAGAATTGATCTCAAGATGTAATTCTAATGATATAACTTTTCTAAGATTCAAATAGAATTCAAGTTGAATTAGAGTTATTTTTCAATAATCACGAATTCTTAGGATGAAGAACAAAACCAATTCTTAAACAACAATCAAAACATTAATCAAGAGTAGAAGAACAAATAATCATTAATCCATCAAAGTAAATAGAGCTCCTAACCTTAACAATGGAGGCTTAGTTCCTCATGGAGAAAATAAACCCTAGTAGAGAAAAGTATGAAAGTGTAGAATGAAAATTAGGAGGGTCCCTAGGTTAAGATTTCTTCTCTTTTTATATCTAATCCTAATTAATGTAAAATATATTTTCTAAAACTAAATAATATCTTTTTCTATTTGTAAATAAAATAAAAGATTTAATGAAAATAAAAGAAGATCTTCGTGCAGCTTCCTTTGGCGCCTAACTTGGGCTGCTTATGCTTCAATTGGCGCCTAACTTGGGATTCTAATGAGCGGATATTTTATACGCTTTTTGGCATTATTTTCATATAGTTTTCATCATGTTTTGTTTAAGTTTTATTTAGTTTTTATAGGTTTTAGTGCAAAATTCACATTTTTGGATTTTACTTTGACTTTGTGTGTTTTCATGCAATTTCAGGTATTTTCTGGCTGAAATTGAGGAGTTGGAGCAAAAGTCTGATTCAGAGACAGAGAAAGCACTGTATATGCTGTCAGGGTCTGACCTCCATGCACTCGAAAGAGATTTTCTAGAGCTATAGACATTTAAATGATGCGCTCTCAACGGCTATAGAAAGCTAACATCCAGCGCTTTCCCGAAATATATAATAATCCATACTTTGCTTCAGAATTTGAGGCCCAAAACTGGCGTTCAACTCCAGCCACCAACCCTATTCTGGCATCCAACTCCCACAAGGAGGTGACCAGCGTCCAACGCCCAAAAGGGGGGCCCTAGCCAGCGTTCAACACCTCTAGGAAGTCCTAGCACGTGGCTTACTCTTTTGCTCAGCCCAAACAATCACCAAGTGGGTCCCATAAGTGGATTTTCACACTAATAGAGTAGTTTATCATATTTCTGTATTCTTTAGTCATTAGGTTAGTATAAAAGGAGAAGATCACCTTTGTTTAGGATTGCTGCTGACATTTTTTGAACCTTTCATTGTATTTTCTTTTAATATGAGTCTCTAAACCTCCTAGGTTAAGGGGAGGAGTTCTGCTGAGTTTTATAGATTAATAAAAGTATCACTGTACTATCTCAATCCGTGTTTGATTCTCTATTCTAAGATGTATCTTCATTCTTCAACCTTATGAAAGAGTTGAACCGGCACAACGTTATCTCTATTCTACATGGGTTCAGCAAGCGTCTTTCATCGGATATCAATGAACCACTAGCTTAATTATACATCTCTTAGATGGCTAATCCACGACTTCATTGGGGACTTCTTGAGACACCAGTTCAGCCGAGGTATGGGGGAATAGGGTCTTTGTGGTAAAGGCTAGAATCAAAGGTGCAGCATTCTCTGATCCGGAAGATTCGACCTTGTCTGTGGTATTTTGAGTAGGATCATCAAGGGGAATGGACTGCAAGAGCTTCACCCTCAATCAGACTGGATGTGCACTAACCCTAGTGTTCAGCCTGGAGGAGAATCGGTGATTTCTCAAGAAAGGCGTTGATCACACACAACCTGGCATAGAAGAAATCATTCACAGTTGGCATAGACAGTGAGACCGAATTAATCCAGAAGAATAAAGCATCTCAAAAGCCTTAACCATCTTCTTATCATTGCATTCACCTTCAATTGAGTAACGTTATCTTTATTTTACTTTTATGCACTTTAAACAAACAAACAACTTTTCTATCTGCCTGACTAAGATCTACAAGATAACCACAGCTTGATTCAAGCCAACAATGCTCATGGGATCGACCCTGACTCACTCAGGTATTACTTGGATAACCCAGTGCACTTACTGGTTCAGTTGTGCGAAGTGTAATTCCACGCACTAGATTCCAAGTTAGGCGCCACACTTCCCGTATGCAATTTGCAAGCTAGTCTTCATCCGACGCCACTTGGAAAATTGTAAGTTAGGTGCCAATGTGGCCGTACATTTTGGGAGAGAAATATATACTATTATATATTATTGGAAAGCTCTAGAAGTTAGCTTTCCAATGCCACTGAAATCACATTAATTGCACCTCTGTAGCTCAAGTTATTTTTGTTGGAGTGCAAGGAGGTCAGGCTTGACAGCACCATTCACTTTCTCCCTTTTCTGCTACAAAAGCTTGTCAATTCCGTCCGAATGCTACCTGAAATAAAAAAAATTGCGCACAACTCAAAGTAGCATTCATAGTGGCTAAAGAGCATTTAAATCTTCATTAAACTTGACAATTCAATTGCAAATTCACTAGAAAAAGATGCTCATGCATCAATTATCTTAGTTGTTAGCATTACTTTCTTGCAATTTACATTTCCCATTCATCATTCTAAAAACCCCCCAAAAAATATCTCATAACCAGTAATATGTACACTTTCCTGCAACTTTTTTAAGAAGACCCGAGGTTTACATACTCTCGGTTTTTATTGGTTTGACTTTAGTGACAAACAAATTAAATTTTGATTGAGGGTTGATTGTTGGTTTGGATCTATACTTCAACGAAATTATTTTGTGAAAATTTCAAACTAACAATTTTCCTCACATCAATGTGTCTTCTCAGTTAGGACGTTGATGTGTCTTTTTACTTTTGTTAAACACTTGTTTGGTTTTAACCAGTTAATGCTTGGATGTGTCTTTTGTTATAAGAGAAGGAAATTGCGCTGCTCACACTAATTATGAGAAGTTGGAAGAGGAGATGAAGGAAGCTATGACTAATTTGGTCTCTCAAATAAGTCAGATAGAAGAACTGAAGCTCCATCTCAGGGAGCATGATCAAGAGGTTGCTAGCATGAAGAGTAACTTAGGAAAGAAGATTGAATAAGCAACACTTATTGATACTAACCTTAAAAAAAAAACTTAACTTTTGTTTTTATACATATTTTGGACCAAATGATGCATTAACTATATTGGATTTAGCTTATTTAAAGTATAGTACATGATGCATCTCAATCATTAATAGAGAAAAGAAAAATCAATAATTTATAATATTTTTAAGATAACAATTACCATAACTACATATACATACAAGATGTCTAGGGTGTCCTATCAAAGTAATTATGTGTGCACCAAAAATGCATATCCTTGTACATAAAGAAGTGTGCTCTCCAACCAGAGAAAAGAAAACATATGGCCTGTGCAAAATAGGCACCTCCCAAATAAAACTTTACACAAATTGCACCTAAAAAGTATTAGTTCTGTTCAGGCATAGGAACTAGCTTATGTTGTAATGAAGTCCCTTAAAAGATCATCATGCGATTAAATTTCTTATAGTTGTGTATCTGTAAAGTGAGTGAGGAAGTTAGTCTAATAAGTAGCAACCAACAAAATCCCAAAGTAAACAAGACAACTAGTTACAAACCTCGTTTTGTTCTAGTTTTGTAAACCCAAATTTTACTTGTCCTTATTGATTTGGCTTCTTCCGCAACAGGAAAGACAAGGTGTTTCACATTCAAAGATGCAAGAAAATAGGCACTAAAAGTAACCCTATACAGAGAGTAAATTCATCTTTGATTACAACATTTACTGAGTTTAACCCAATCAATAATTAACTTAAAAAATTATCATGATATACAATATAAAAACAACAATACCCAAGCAAAACAAACACCATAATCAGGCATCTTTCAAGTCAAATATACAATATAGGTAAACAAAATTACATCCTCATCCTTACTTGTCAGTAAGCATTGCACAGTACATTCCACCAAAGTCCTGACCCCAGATGTTCCTTTTATGATAATGAACCATTATAAGGGAAAATTGCTTCACATTCATATATGCAAAGAAAATCAAGAACACCAGAAGAAACACAAGATGCTTACCCAAATAGTGTGGTTGGAATAAAATCATGGCCAAAATTATAATTGAATATAGGATCAAACCTCTCCTAGAAAATCAAATATTCGAAATTAGAATAAAAATCTCACCCCACAAGCTTGGCACTCTCAAAAAAATTAAAAACAAAAAGCAAAAGTAAACAAAAAAAAAAAGACTAGGTCACAATCCATCCCTAACAACAAATAACTTGACAAAATAGAAACTACACACAAGATACACACATGGAAGATGGCAACAGCCTTTGAAAGCAATTTTCCAATGACAACAGAAGCAGCACGCTTCCAGTTTAGAAGCCTCCATTTAATATCGAATCCAATAAGAAAAAACAACCACTATAGTTGCCATATCCTTTACTTGACTCCTTGAATTCATAAAACCAGTATTTTGTAAGACCCAGAAAAATAATAAATAATTAACTAATTAATAAACTAATTAGGAGCAAAAGGGGGTTAGAAATTGGATATTTCCAATTTAGGGAATCGTTGATGAGAATATAACTTAGGAAATAATTTTGAACGTAAAAATATGATAACTTGCGAAAAATGTGTACCGGCATTAAAATTAACTATACTGGCTTAAATTTGTCTGGTACTGCGAGTAAGAAAGCTAAAACTGTAAAAATGATAAGAAAAATATTTAAAATGAAAGCCCAAACACTTATCTTAAAGGTTTTGGCCTAAGGTTGGGCCAAACAGGCCCATGTTGAGTCCAAATCCCAAGCTCACACATATATAACACTCATAACTTAGTGAATTCAGCCGAGAGAGGGAAGAGCTTGCCCTAAGCTTTCACTATGCATCACCATCTTCAATTACTCATAACTTAAAAACTGTAGCTCCGATTGACGATCCGTTTGTGGCCATGCGTCGCTCTTTTTATCCTCTTCAATTCTATCTAATTAGTTTGGTAAGTAACTCAAAATCTAAGCTCCAATTTCTCATCCAAATCTTAATTTGTATTTTGAGCTTGAGTATTGAGGATTTTTAGTGATTTTGATGTTATAAAGTTCTCTAGCTTGTGTTCTTGGTGGGTTCCATCCTACTTTTGGGTGGACTGAGGTAAGGAAGCTTAATCCCTTCAATTATCCCTAATCTTAAGTAAAACTTACTATGAATATTAAATTGATGTTGTGATTAGATTATATGGATTGGCTTGGCTTGTTGAGTTGATTTAGTGCAGGATTGAGTTGCAGATCAAATAGTGAGATTTGGTGACCGCTGGAGTTGCCTTGAGGAAAGCCAAGTGTTGGAGGAACCGCCGTCTAGAGGTATGAGTTTTGGTTTCCGGTAGGTAGTATGTAACATTATGTAAATTCCTAAGTTAGTTGTCCCTAGGATAAGATTGAATGGAAAATGGTGTATGTTGATGATAAATTATGTGCTAATCTGATTTCGTACATTAAATGCTTGGTGTGTAATATGTGTTAGTTTGAATAAAATTGGATATGAGATTGTGAATTTATTGCCTATTAAAGATAATTAATGTTGACTGATTATGGTCTGAATGACTGAAATGGCAAGGACGGAGGTTTATTCTGCTTGTGCATTTATGAGTAATAATGATTATATTTGATGTTTGGAGTAGATATGATGAATGTAATAGGTCATTCCCCGATAATGACTTGAATTGTGAGACACCTGCACCTGGGTAGATGGAAGGATTGTGGTTAGTCCCACTTGCTCTGAGTTGAGATTTTAAACACTTACCTGGGTAGATGTAAGGATTGTGGCATTGTCCCACTTGCATCCAAGATTATTGTGAAAGGCACCTGCTTGGGTAGAAGTAAAGGTTTAGGGCTATATGCTCTTTGAGCTAATTGCTTTATCTGTTCTCTCTATTTGTATATTCTTTGCATTATTTTGTATATGTTTGAATAACTGAGAGATTTCTTATGCTGATGATGACGTTGAGGATTGTTCTTGATGCGATTTGGTTTACTAATTGTGGTTAAATTGCTTTACTTGTGGTTGCTACTACTAAACTAATCATTGGACATGAATTGTAAATTTAAAAGGCTAAGGTTAAACATTGAGAATAAATTGATACCATTGGGACTGAGTTTTGATATAGAATTACAGAATTTGGATAATTACGATATTGGTGTGCGAAATTGAACTCCGCATAACTGAACCGGCAAGTGCACCAGGTCGTCCAAGTAATACCTCAGGTGAGTGAAGGTCGAATCCCATGAAGATCATCGGATTGAACAAGCAATGGCTACCTTGTAGATCTTAGTTAGGCGATTAGAAAAGATGATTATTTGTTTGAAAGCATAAACAAAATAGTAAAGAACGAAATTCCAGATTAGTGTAAAAGCAATGACGGATATTCAATTAAGGCTTTGGAGATGCGTATTCTTTCCAGATTAACTTTTCTTATTGTCTACTTCAATAACAAATGACTCATTCAATGGTAGCCGTAATTGACTAACTCATGTAGCATCCTCATCAAGTTAACTCATGACTTCCCACTATAGTCGAAGGTGAAGACCTAAGTAATCCACTCCCCTTCGCGATCCTACTCAAAACGCCACAGATAAGGTTGGATCTTCCGGATCAGGGAACTTTGCTTCTCATACTCTAGCCTTGATGCCCTAGAAATCCTAGTAACCCACGGTCAACGGGATTATATGTCACATATCCAAAGTCGCCCAGGCATGCTTTTGGAATCCGCAGTGCGCTCTCTAGCTGTGGTTCAATGCTATCCAGGTCAGGACTCACACGGAACCGATGTAGAACAAGGATGAGTGTCATTGGTCATCCTCAATTCATGAGATGAAGAACGAAATTGCACAAGAAAATGGAATCAAATGTGTATTGAAATGGAACAGTAATATTATTAATCCATGGGAATCAGCAGAGCTCCTAACCCTATCTTAGGAAGTTTAGTTGCTCATGCTTTACAGAAAGTAATGTAAAACGTGAAGAAGGTAAAGATGAGGCAGAAGATCCTAAACATGGGTGATCTTCTCCTTTAAAATACTAATCTAATAACTATGAAGTACAAAAAGTATGACAGACTAGACTAGAGGTGCAAAAATCCATCCTTGGGCCCACTTTGGTTGAGTAGTTAGGCTGAGCTTGGCGTCCAACTCTGAGAAATGGGTGTTGAACGCCCATTAGAGGGTTATTGGCGCTGCCTTGCTTCTTGGTGGGCATTGAACGCCCCAAAAGGGGTGGTTCTTGGGCGTTCAATGCTGGCTTGTCTCCTTGGGGTGTTGAACGCTAGCCAGGGGGTAGCTCCTTGGCGTTCAATGCCCAATATGGGCAGGCTCCTTCGAAGACAAGTGTAGACTATTATATATTTCTGGAAAGATCTAGATGTTAGCTTTCCAACGCCATTAAGAACGCATCATATGGACCTCTGTAGCTCTAGAAATGCTCATTTGAGTGCACAAAGGTCAAATTCTGACAGCATCTGCTACGCTTTCCTTGCCTCTAAATTAGACTTTGCCAAAGCTCCTCAATTTTAGTCAGAAATTACCTGAAATTACCATAAAACACAACAACTCAATGTAGAATCCAAAAATATGAATTTTTCACTAAAACCTATGAAAACATAATAAAACTTAAACAAAACATAACTAAAACAATATGAAAATGATGCCAAAAAGCGTATAAAATATCCGCTCATCAGAACACCAAACTTAAACTGTTGCTTGTCCCCAACCAACCAAAAACAAAGTAGGATCAGGAAGAGGAGAAGGATACAATGGATCTCAGAGTTTTTCAATGAAGCTTAGTTCCAATTAATGAGCGGGGCTAGTAACCATTTACTTCTGAACAGTTTTGGCATCTCACTATCCTTTGAAGTTCAGAAGTGTTGGTGTCTTTAGGAATTCAGAATCCAGATGATATTATTGACTCTCTTAGTTTAGTTCTTTTTTATTCTTGAAAATAGCTTCTTTTAGAGCCTGGCCATGACCCTAAGCATTTTGTTTTCTCGTATTACCACCAGATACATAAATGCCACACACACTTAACTGGGTGAATCCAATTGGATTGTGATTCAGCTTTGCTAGAATCCCCAGCCAGTGGTATCCAGAGTTCTTAGGCACACTCTTTTGCTTTTGAAATCACAAATTTCACTGCTCAGTGTCAAACTTTTCACGTGACACCTTCACACCACAAGCATTTAGTTAGGGGGAGGAGCTCAGTTGAACTTTTTAGGCCAAGATTTTGTTTCTTTTAGGCCCTCATAACCATTGATGCTCAAAGACTTGGACCCCTTGCTCTTGCCTTTTGGATTAAACAGCTATTGGCTTTTTCTTTTTCTCTCTTACTCTTGCCTTTTGGTTTAAAGAGCTATTGAATTTTTTTCTTTTTCTCTCTTTTTTTTCATTTCTTTCTCTTTTTCTTTCTTTTTATTGCTTTTTCTTGCTTCGAGAATCAATAATTAGATTTTTCGGATTACCAATAATACTTCTCCTTTTCCATCATTCTTTCAAGAACCAACACACTTTATTCCAACATCAAATATGCACTGTTGATTCATACATTCAGAAGGTAAAAGTAATGCTACCACATCAAAAAATTTGACCATTCTTATTATATAACTTGAGTTCATGCATCATACTTCTTTTTTTCAAATAAGATTTTTCTTTTAAGTATGGTGAGGGATGCATGGAATATTTTATAGCTTAAGACAAAACAAAGGATGATCATGCACTTAGAAATAGGAAATAGACAATGAAATACAATGGAAAACAAAAAAATAACATAAGCAAAAAAGGGGGGAAATGGAACGTGACCACCTTAGTGACGGCGGCTACTGCTTCCTCTAGAGAATCCAATGGAGCACTTGATTTCTTCTATGTAACGTCCCTGTCTTTGTTGCTCTTCCCTCATAGCTCTTTGATCTTCTCTTATTTCATGGAGGATGGTGGAATGCTCTTGGTGTCCCATCCTCAGCTGATTCATGTTGGAGCTTAATTCTCCTAGAGAAGTATTCAGTTGATCCCAATATCCTTGGGGAGGAAAATGCATCCCTTGAAGCATCTCAAGAATTTCTTGTTAAGGCAGCTCCACATGCTCTTGCTGTGGTTCATGTGCTGGCTCTCTAACATGCTTTATCCTTCTTTTAGTGATGAGCTTATCCTCTTCAATGGGGATATCTCCTTCTATGACAATTCTAGCTGAATTGTATAAGTGACATATGAGGTGAGGGAATGCCAACCTTGCTTGGGTGGAGGGCTTTTCTGCCACCTTGTACAGCTCTTGAGGTATCGCCTCATGTAAACCCCACTAAATTAGTGAATAATTAGTCGATAAATTAAATTTTAATAAAGAAAATTAAAAATGTAAATCTAATATTAAAATAGGATAGAGCTAATTAAAACGAGAATTTTGACACCAATTTTAAAGAATTTGGCCCAAAATTGGGCTGAACGGGCTGAACCGGGAAAACCGGGCCCAAAATGGGCCCAAGGCCAAAAACCTACTCACCAACTATGAGCTTCAGCTCCTGACATTTCCATTCATTCCTTGTTTTCATTCCAAAGCCAGGGGAGAAGAAGGTGAGAAGAAAAACCCTCAATCCTCATTCAAACCACCATAACTCCTCCATTCGAGCTCTGATTAACGAACCGTTGGCGGCCACGCGTTCACCGCGTCGAGCTCTATGATTTCATCAGAACAATTTCTTAGGTAAGTCATTCTATGATTCCAGTTCTTCTACCCCTAATTTTCAAAATTTAAGAGTGTCTAACTTGAGGAATTTGTCGATTTTGGTTCTATAGGTTCGAATTAGCCTACGGAATTCGTTGAACGTAACTCACCGAATCTGCGAGTACGGTGAGGATTATTAACCCTATTTTAATTCATTAAATTAGTGTGTGAGAATTGAATTTTAAATGTGGGTATGTGAAACTAGGTGTGTGTACATATATTCGAGTTTGATTTTGGGCATTGAAAGGCTTGGTAGAGGATTAGTGTTGATGCTTTGGTGATTTTGGACCTTGGAGCTGTGTATGGCTTAAGTGTTGCCTTGGACCAAACACAAAAATCGGCCAAGGTATGGTTTAGGTTTCGCGTATTTAATATATAATGTTGTGTGAATACTTAGGCTAGAGAACCATAAGATAAGTTGGAATGTAGGTGTATATTTGATTTTTAGTATCTTGTTGCTGAACATGATTGGTTTAATGTTTGTTGACTAGTTAAAGATGATTGATGGATTGTTGTTAATGAATTGAAGAATATAAGCAAATAATTTTAAAGTTGTAGCTTATAGTTTGAATGATGAATTTTGGGAAATGCATGACTTTTATTGATTGGTATGAAGCATAATTGTGATGGTGGTTGGTGTGTTAATGAAGAGGGATATATTTTGTGTTGTATAGTGCAGGTTGGTAATTAATGGCATGGAAATTGTTTGGTTGAAAACGAGATTTTGGTAAAAATGGAGGTTTGGTATATTTTGGTAAGAATTGATTTTTGATTTGGTACTCCATAACTTGCTCCTCAAATTTTGGATGAAAGTGAGGTTTGTTTCGAATTAAAGAGAGTTTTATAAGATTGAGAACGATATAAAGTTTGCGGAAAACTGAATTCTGTAGAGGAAGTTATGGACGCCGGAAATCTGTTGCTAAAAACTGAAATTTTAAAAGATGCAGCAGAATCCGGATTTCTGGTGTGTGCCCACGCACACTGTTGTGCGCACGTACCCAGCAGTAGCAAAAGCTTTACCTTTGCATACGCATGCCTTTGTGCGCACGCACACCTGGTGTTTTTCAGAAAGTGTTCGTACGCACGCCATTGTGCGCACGCACGCACCATGATATGCTTTCTGCTGGTGGCGCTCGTACAGTGAGGTGCACGCATGCCAAGTAATTCTGGGTTGGCATTTGCACGCACGCACTCGTGCACACGTACATGCCCTGTTTTTCACAAGGTGTGCGCACGCACACTTATGTGCGTTCGCACACACTCTATTTTTCCAACACCTGTATTTTCACAATTCAAACATGATTTCGAACCTCTAAACCTCTATTTTTGTCCTTTTAACCCTAGATCTTATTAGTAAGCTTAGTAATTAGTTGAAGCTAGGAAATAGACGTGACTTGAGGATGAAGTAAAGGTTAAAAATGATGAAGTGTATAAGAAGGAGGTGTATATATGAACTTAATTATGATGCTAAGCCTTGAATGATTGATTTTCTACATTATGAAATGTTTGAGACAAGTAAGAGAATAATGTAAAAAATTGAGAATTGATGATGTTAATCAATCAAGAATATCAAAATGTATGATCAATGGGTTAAGTAAAAGTGAAAATGATGAGATGAGATATGAATTAGTATCGAGAAATAAAAGCGATGATTATGAGAAATGATTGAATATTTTGAGCTTGGGGTATTGTTCTCCCCATGTCAGCTTGAGGTGTTGTCTCTTCTCCCCATGTCAGCTTGGGGCTCGTCCAACGGATATTATTGAGCTTGGGGGCATTCTCTTCCCCATGTCAGCTTGGGGATTCTTCCCATGGTATATTTTTGAGCATGAGAGCATGTCGGGATGGCTACGTAACCGACAGTTGATATCAACAGCCATAGGACAGGCATACATCATGTACATTTGTTTGTTTTGTCTGCTATGCATTACCTAGGATTGCCTAACTAAATTTATATCATGCTACCTGTTATATTTGCTATTTGTATTATCTGTTTCCTACTTGTGCGTGACATTGTGTGATTACTTTTCTTTGCTGGATAAATGGTGAAGGAGGAGCAGAGGAAAGGGTGGATTTATTTGATGTTAATGTTAGGAGTTAGAGTAAGCAAGTTTAGAACCTTATAGGTTACCTACCCCCTCTTATGGCTTCTGCTTAGAGTTTAAGTTTTATAATTGTACGATGGAGTTCTAGGATTGCCTCTAGCATTTCCAGGACCTTATATATTATGTGCGTGGCACCTTTACGATACTGAAAACCTTTGGTTCTCACCCCCATACTGTGTTATTTTCAGATGCAGGTCGAGAGGCTCTTCGCTAGGCGTTTGGATTCTTGAAGCGGAGTAGTCCCTGGGTTATTTTAGGTTTTCAGCTTGTATATATATGTACATATGTACTTAGCTTGCTCTCCAAGAAACTTAATTATTTTGTTCCTCATAAAGGTTGAGGGAGAGTTAGGGTCTTATTTCTGTATTTTGAGTATTTTGGGATACACGTATATGTATGTATATATATTCTCCGGCTAGCCTTGGCTTCGCAGGTTGAGTCAGGAGCTAGTTATGCTGTATTCTTGACTCTCTATTCACTCTTTTGCTTTATCATATCTATAACCTTAAGGTTTCTTAGCACGCAAGTAATTCTATTTCCTGAGCGTTGCGCTTTTTATTTTGCGATTTTGTTTTACCCATTTTTCAAGGCTCCTAGTATATTATCTTTCCACTATTAAATGTAAATATTTTTTGATTAGAGGTCTGTAACACCACACTACCTCTGTTCTATGACTTAAGCGTAAAACTCTATGTTGTAGGGTGTTACATTATGGTATCAGAACAGTTCGTTCCTATAGAGCTTGAGGACGGATTGACTGTGCTTCTGTGCATTCTCTGTGTGTCTGTGTGCTATTAGGATATCTAACTGATATACGTGGCATAAATGTTCATGAGCATGCATTTAGAACTTAAAGCACTAGACTTGCGATATTGAGACTGATCAACTTGATATCACTTGTTTGGTGTGTATAGGGACCAGATGTCGACTTGCAGACGCGGAAGCGGGTGAGGTAGAGGCAGAATTGTGAATGCTATGCCGGAAGCAACAGGGAATAATCCTAACCCTGTAGGCTTCATGGCTGCCCTAGAAAATATGGTCGCGGCTATGTAGGCGACAGCCGAAGCTTTGGGAAACCAAATAAACAATAGGAACCATGGGAATAACCATGAAGATGGCCCTATGATGCTTTCCTCTCTCCTGAAGGTTCATCCTCCGACATTCAGAGGAACCTCAAATCCCACCAATGTAGACAGTTGGGTTCAGGCTATAGAACGAGCATTACAGGCTCAACAGGTTCCTGAAGAGCGGTGGGTTGAGATTGGAACTTATCAACTACAAGGTGAGGCCCAGCACTGGTGGCAGGGGACACGGCGAATCCTGCAGCCGGATGGTGTCATGATTTCTTGGGAATTGTTCCAAACAGAGTTCTATAATAAATACTTTTCTAGTTCAATCAGGAATGCTAAAGAACTTGAATTGCTTCATTTGAAATAAGGCCAGATGACTGTCATGGAGTATACAAGTAAGTTTGAAGAGCTGTGCCAATTCTCCAGCATCTGTCAAGGTGCCCCAGAGGATTTTACTGAATGAAAGTGCATCAAATACGAGGGAGGCCTTAGGAGTGATATTCTAAGCTCCGTTGCACCGATGGAGATCCGAACCTTCTCTGAACTGGTAAACAAAACTAGAGTTGCTGAAAAATGTCTGAGAAAGCTGGCATTAGATAAAAGTGACCACCAAGGCTCTATTAGGGAAGATCCCAGAAGAAATTTTTCTCCTAGAGGTCAAGATTTCAAGCGAGGCGGCCATATTCCACAACAACATCAAGGCCAAAATAGCTTCCAGAGGTTCAATAATAACAATAACCAGGGAAACGGATGCGGAAAACAGGCTCAGTTTCCGCAGGACGACTTGACTTGCAGGAGGTGTGGAAGGTACCACCTGAACACTCTGTGTAGTGCCGGTTGGGATGTCCATTATTACTGTGGAAGAGCCAGGCACATGTCCTAGAATTGCACAAAAAATAAGCGTCAGGATGCTAGGAGAGCTCCGCAGGCAGGACGAATGTACACTATGATGGCGAATGGTGCTGAGGGCACAGATGCTCCGATTAGAGGTAATGATGAATTAGTAATTAAAATTTTGACTGCCTTGCATGATGATGACCCATAACACTTATCATAATCCACTACCGGGCTGTGAGAATTGTGACTTCCAAGAGAATGATCGAAAGATGACTTTTAATTATTAAGACAAAACTGCATTTGGTTGACTTTGAGGGAGTGACTAGGTTCTTAAAGAATAATAACTAGAGTTATGTAGTAAAAGAGGATTGGAAGGGTAAGCATACAACTTGAGTCATAGGTTAGGGATCGAGAGTGTTGAGAGTGGTGCGACGACACTATTAGAATCGATGGGACTCAGAAGCTTGAAGGATTATAAAATAGAGGACGAGATCTGTTCAATCAAGTGTTCCCGGTTTGAAATACCAATTAGACCGGAGAGCGCGTTAATGAATCCTTCCGAGTCGACTTAACCTTCTTTTGTAGCTTCCTTCTTTTGTAGCTTACACTAGAATTCTACCCCGAACTTCTTCTTAAATAATGAATGGATCAACTCCTAATCCTATCCCTGACTTGCACGAATCTTGCTCCTTCCAAATGAACCTGACATTGTCTTGTCATAATAATGTAAATTCATGAATCTTAGGAACTTGCCGTGAGTGGAATTGCTCTATTTTGTAAAAATGGTAATCCGTCAACATCAGCTAAGGTTTATTTAACTTAGTGCACTATATCTTCACCTCAAACAGCTTGAATTTCAATTCCACTTTGAGAGTGCACCTTAACTCCTTCTTGTATATCTTGTTAATCTCTAGAACTTGATGTATCCACCATATTGATCATCCCTTTATTTTACAACAAACACCGTTCCAGTAATTTAATCACATCTGGTTTTATTATCTTTTCAAGCTTGAGTTAGCATCACGTACAACGCCTAACCATAACCATTAAGAAACTTCGGTCCCTTAATAATCTTCCATACCTTAGAAAACATTATTGTTTAGACGCTTGAGAGCAGAACGGTTTTTAACTTCCTCGAGAAAAACTAGTTATGCAATATTAAATATTACTTTGACAGTCGGTGCACAATTAAGACTAAAGAATTAAAACTGGGATGTATTGATCCATTCAATGTTAATACAGATTAAGAATTGGAATGGGAGAACACACCTAAGAACTTGAACCCGAGAAGAGAAATGACCAATGTGCCTATCTCAAATTACCAAACTTGAATTTTGAGGGCAAAATTCCTAATTTGGTGGGTAGGATGTAAATCCCGCTAAATTAGCGAATAATTAGCCAATAAATTAAATTTTAATAAAGGAAATTAAAAATATAAATCTAATATTAAAATAGGATAGAGCTAATTAAAAGGAGAATTTTGACACCAATTTTAAAGAATTTGGCCCAAAATTAGGCCAAACGGGCCGAACCGGGCGAATCGGGCCCAAAATGGGCCCAAGGCCCAAAACTCACTCACCAACTATGGCCTTCAGCTCTTGACATTTCCATTCATTCATTGTTTTCATCCCAAAGCCAGGGGAGAAGATGATGAGAAGCAAAACCCTAAATCCTCATTCAAACCACCATAACTCCTCCATCCGAGCTACGATTGACGAACCGTTGGCGGCCACACGTTCACCGCGTCAAGGTCTAGGATTCCATTAGAACAATTTCTTAGGTAAGTCACTCTATAATTCTAGTTCTTCTACCCCTAATTTTTGAAAATTAGGAGTGTCTAACTTGAGGAATTTGTTGATTTTGGTTCTCTAGGTTCGAATTAGCATGCGGAATTCGTTGAACATAACTCATTGAATCTGTGAGTACGGTGAGAATTATTAACCCTATTTTAATTCATTAAGTTAGTGTGTGAGAGTTGAATTTTAAATGAGGGTATGTGAAATTAGGTGTGTGTACATATATTGGAGTTTGATTTTGGGCATTGAAAAGCTTGGTAAAGGATTAGTGTTGATGCTTTGGTGATTTTGGACCTTGGAGCTATGTATGGCTTAAATGTTGCCCTGGACCAAACGCGAAAATCGGCAAAGGTATGGTTTAGCTTTTGCGTATTTAATATATAATATTATGTGAATACATAGGCTAGAGAACCATAGGATAAGTTGGAATGTAGGTGTGTATTTGATGTTTAGTATCTTGTTGATGAACATGTTTGGTTTGATGTTTGTTGATTGGTTAAGGATGATTGATGGATTGTTGTTAATGAATTGAGGAATATAAGCAAATGAATTTTATAGTTGTAGCTTATAGTTTGAATGATGGATTTTCAGAAATGCATGAGTTTTATCGAATGGTATGAAGCATAATTATGATGGTGGTTGGTGTGTTAATGAAGAGGGATATATTTTGTGTTTGATAGGGCGGGTTGGTAATTAATGGCATGGGAATTGTTTGGTTGAAAATGAGATTTTGGTAAAAATGGAGGTTTGGTATATTTTAGTAAGAAATGATTTTTTATGAACTTTGGTAGTCCATAACTTGCTCCTCAAATTTTGGATGAAAGTGAGATTTGTTTCGATTTTTTATAAGCTTGAGAACGATATAAGGTTTGCGGAAAACTGAATTTTCTAGAGGAAATTATGGACGCCGGAAATCTGGTGCTAAAAACTGAAATATTTAAAGATGCACCTGAATCAGAATTTCTTGTGTGTGTCCACGCACACTATTGTACGCATGCACCCAGCAGTAGCAAAAACTTTACCTTTGCATACGCACGCCTTTGTGCACACGCACTCCTGGAGTTTTTCAGAAAGTGTGCGTACGCACGCCATTGTGCGCACGCACGCACCATGATATGCTTTCTGCTGGTGGCGCTCGCACAGGTGAGGCGCACGCATTCTAAGTAATTTTGGGTTGGCATTTGCAAGCACGCACACTTATGTACGTTCGGACACACTCTGTTTTTCCAGCACCTGTATTTTCATAATTCAAATATGGTTTTGAACCTCTAAACCTCTATTTTTATCCTTTTAACCCTAGATCTTATTAGTAAGTTTAGTAATTAGTTGAAGCTAGGAAATAGAGGTGACTTGGGAATGAAGTAAAGGTTAAAAATGATGAAGTGTATAAGAAGGAGGTGTATATATAAACTTAATTATGATGCTAAGGCTTGAATGATTGAATTTCTACATTATGAAATATATGAGACAAGTAAGAGAATAATGTAAGAAATTGAGAATTGATGATGTTAATCAATCAAGAATATTAAAATGTATGATCAATGGGTTAAGTAAAAGTGAAAATGATGAGATGAGATTTGAATTAGTAACGAGAAATGAAAGCAATGATTATGAGAAATGATTGAATATTTTGAGCTTGGGATATCGTTCTCCCCATGTCAGCTTGGGGTGTTGTCTCTTCTCCCTATGTCAGCTTGGGGCTCGTCCCACGGATATTATTGAGCTTGGGGGCATTCTCTTCCCCACATCAGCTTGGGGGTTCTCCCCATGGTGTATTTTTTAGCTTGAGAGCATGTCGAGATGGCTACGTAACCGGCAGTTGATATCAACAGCCATAGGACAGGCATACATCATGTGCATTTGTTTGTTTTGTCTGCTATGCATTACCTGGGATTGCCTAACTAAATTTATATCATGCTACCTGTTATATTTGCTATTTGTATTATCTGTTTCCTACTTGTGTGTGACATTGTGTGATTACTTTTCTTTGCTGGATAAATGGTGAAGGAGGAGTGGAGGAAAGGGTGGATTTGTTTGATGTTAATGTTAGGAGTTAGAGTAAGCAAGTTTAGAACCTTATAGGTTACCTACCCCCTCTTATGGCTTCTGCTTAGAGTTTAAGTTTTATAATTGTACGATGGAGTTCTAGGATTGCCTCTGGCATTCCCAGGACCTTATATATTATGTGCGTGGCACCTTTACGATACTGAAAACCTTTAGTTCTCACCCTCATACTGTGTTGTTTTCAGATGCAGGTCGAGAGGCTCCTCGCTAGGCGTCTGGATTCCTGAAGCGGGGTAGTTCCTGGGTTATTTTGGGTTTTCAGCTTGTATATATATGTACATATATACTTAGCTTTCTCTCCAAGAAACTTAATTATTTTGTTCCTCATAGAGGTTGAGGGAGAGTTAGGGTCTTATTTCTGTATTTTGAGTATTTTGGGATACCTGTATATGTATGTATATATATATTCTCCGGCTAGCCTTGGCTTCACAGGTTGAGTCAGGAGCTAGTTATGCTATATTCTTGACTCTCTATTCACTCTTTCGCTTTATCATATCTATAACCTTTAGGTTTCTTATGAGGCAAGTAATTCTGTTTCCTGAGCGTTACGCTTTTTATTTTGTGATTTTATTTTACCCGTTTTTCAAGGCTCCTAGTATATTATATCTTTCCACTATTAAATGTAAATATTTTCTGATTAGAGGTCCGTAACACCACACTACCTCTGTTCTATGACTTAAGTGTAAAACTGTGTGTTGTAGGGTGTTACATTATGGTATCAGAACAGTTCGTTCCTATAGAGCCTGAGGACGGATTGACTGTGCTTCTGTGCATTCTCTGTGTGTCTGTGTGCTATTAGGATATCTAACTGATATACGTGGTATAAACGTTCGTGAGCATGCATTTAGGACTTAAAGCACTAGACTTGCGATATTGAGACTGATCAACTTGATATCACTTGTTTGGTGTGTATAGGGACCAAATGTCGACTTGCAGATACGGACGTGGGCGAAGTAGAGCAGAATAGGGAATGTTATACCGGAAACAATAGGGAATAATCCTAACCATGAAGATGGCCCTATGATGCTTTCTTTTTTCCTGAAGGTTCATCCTCCGACTTTCAGAGGAACCTCAAACCCCACCAATGCAGACAATTGGGTTCAGGCTGTAGAATGAGCATTACAGGCTCAACAGGTTCCTGAAGAGCAGTGGGTTGAGTTTGGAACTTATCAACTACAAGGTGAGGCTCAACACTGGTGGCCGGGGACACGGTGAATCATGCAGCCAGATGGTGTCGTGATTTCTTAGGAATTGTTTCGAACAGAGTTCTATAAGAAATACTTCTCTAGTTTAGTCAGGAATGCTAAAGAACTTGAACTACTTCAGTTGAAATAAGGCCAGATGACTATCACGACGTATACAAGTAAGTTTGAAGAGCTGTGCCAATTCTCCAGCATCTGTCAAGGTGCCCCAGAGGATTTTGCTGAGTGAAAGTGTATCAAATACGAGGGAGGCCTTAGGAGCGATATTTTAAGCTCCGTTGCACCGATGGATATCCGAACCTTCTTTGAACTGGTAAACAAAACTAGAGTTGCTGAAGAATGTCTGAGAAAGGTGGCATTAGATAAGAGTGACCACCGAGGCTCTGTTAGGGAAGATCATGGAAGAAATTTTGCTCCTAGAGGTCAAGATTTCAAGCGAGGCGGCCATATTCCACAACAACATCAAGGTCAATGAGCTTCCGGAGGTTCAATAATAACAATAACCAGGGAAAAGGATGCGGAAAATAGGCTCAGTTTTTGCAGGACGACTTGACTTGCAGGAGGTGTGGAAGGTACCACCAGAACACTCCGTGTAGGGCCGGTTGGGATGTCTGTTATTACTGTGGAAGAGCCAGGCACATGTCCTGGAATTTCCCAAAAAAGAAGCGTCAGGATGCTAGGAGAGCTCTATAGGCAGGACGAATGTACACTATAATGGCTGATGGTGTTGAGGGCATAGATGCTCCGATTAGAGGTAATGATGAATTAGTAATTAAAATTTTGAATGCCTTGCATGATGATGACCTGTAACACTTATCATAATCCACTACTGGGCTGTGAGAATTGTGACTTTCAAGGGAATGATCGAAAGATGACTTTTAATTATTAAGACAAAACGGAATTTGGTTGATTTTGAGGGACTGACTAGGTTCTTAAAGAATAATAACTAGAGTTATATAGTAAAAGAGGATTGGAAGGGAGAGCATACAACTTGAGTCGTAGGTTAGGGATCGAGAGTGTTGAGAGTGGTGCGACGACACTATTAGAATCGATGGGACTCAAAAGCTTGAAGGATTATAAAATAGAGGACAAGATCCGTTCAATCAAGTGTTCCCGGTTTGAAATACCAATTAGACTGGAGAGCGCGTTAATGAATCCTTCCGAGTCGACTTAACCTTCTTTTGTAGCTTACACTAGAATTCTACCCTGAACTTCTTCTTAAATAATGAATGGATCAACTCCTAATCCTATCCCTGACTTGCATGAATCTTGCTCCTTCCAAATGAAGCCGACTTTGTCTTGTCATAATAATGTAAATTCGTGAATCTTAGGAACTTGCCATGAGTGGAATTGCTCTCTTTTGTAAAACTGGTAATCCGTCAACATCAGCTAAGGTTTATTTAACTTAGTGCACTATATCTTCTCCTCAACCATCTTGAATTTCAATTCCTCTCTGAGAGTGCACCTTAACTCCTTCTTGTATATCTTGTTAATCTCTAGAACTTGATGTATCCACCATATAAAGCATCCCTTTATTTTACAACAAACACCGTTCTAGTAATTCAATCACATCTGGTTTTATTATCTTTCCAAGCTTGAGTTAGCATCACGTATAACGCCTAACCATAACCATTAAGAAATGTCGGTCCCTTAATAATCTTCCATACCTTAGAAAACATTACTGTTTAGACGCTTGAGAGGGAAAACAGTTTTTAACTTCCTCGAGAAAAACTAGTTACGCATTATTAAATATTACTTTGACAGTCGGTGCACAATTAGGACTAAAGAATTAAAACTGGGATGTATTGCTCCATTCAATGTTAATACAGATTCAGAATTGGAATGGGAGAACACACCTTAGAACTTGAACCCGAGAAGAGAAATGACCAATGTGCCTATCTCAGATTACCAAACTTGAATTTTGAGGGCAAAATTCCTAATTTGGTGGGTAGGATGTAAACCCCGCTAAATTAGCGAATAATTAATCGATAAATTAAATTTTAATAAAGGAAATTAAAAATATAAATCTAATATTAAAATAGGATAGAGCTAATTAAAAGGAGAATTTTGACACCAATTTTAAAGAATTTGGCCCAAAATTAGGCCGAACCGGGCGAACCGGGTCCAAAATGGGCCCAAGGCCCAAAACCTACTCACCAACTATGGCCTTCAGCTCTTGACATTTCCATTCATTCCTTGTTTTTGTTCCAAAGCTTGGGGAGAAGAAGGTGAGAAGCAAAACCCTCAATCCTCATTCAAACCACCATAACTCCTCAATCCGAGTATTGATTGGCAAACCGTTAGCGGCCACGCGTTCACCGCGTTGAGCTCTACAATTCTATCGGAACAATTTCTTAGGTAAGTCACTTTATAATTCCAGTTCTTCTACCCCTAATTTTTGAAAATTAAGAGTGTTTAACTTGAGGAATTTGTCGATTTTGGTTCTCTAGGTTCGAATTAGCCTGCGAAATTCGTTGAACTTAACTCACCGAATCTATGAGTACGGTGAGAATTATTAACCCTATTTTAATTCATTAAATTATTGTGTGAGAATTGAATTTTTAATGTGGGTATGTGAAATTAGGTGTGTGTACATATATTGGAGTTTGATTTTAGGCATTGAAAAGCTTGGTAGAGGATTAGTGTTGATGCTTTGGTGATTTTGGACCTTGGAGCTGTGTATGGCTTAAATGTTGCCTTGGACCAAACGTGAAAATCGGCCAAGGTATGGTTTAGCTTTCGCGTATTTAATATATAATGTTATGTGAATACATAGGCTAGAGAACCATAGGATAAGTTAGAATGTAGGTGTGTATTTGATGTTTAATATCTTGTCAATGAACATGTTTGGTTTGATGTTTGTTGATTGGTTCAGGATGATTGATGGATTGTTGTTAATGAATTGAGGAATATAAGCAAATGAATTTTAAAGTTGTAGCTTATAGTTTGAATGATAGATATTGGGAAATGCATGAGTTTTATCGAATGGTATGAAGCATAATTGTGATGGTGGTTGGTGTGTTAATGAAGAGGGATATATTTTGTGTTGGATAGGGCAGGTTGATAATCAATGGCATGGGAATTGTTTGGTTGAAAATGAGATTATGGTAAAAATGGAGGTTGGTATATTTTGGGAAGAAATTATTTTTGATGAACTTTGATAGTCCATAACTTTCTCCTCAAATTTTGGATGAAAGTGATATTTATTTCGAATTAAAGAGAGTTTTATAAGCTTGAGAACGATATAAGGTTTGTGTAAAACCGAATTCTGTAGAGGAAGTTATGGACGCCGGAAATCTGGTGCTAAAAACTAAAATTTTTAAAGATGCAGTAGAATCAAGATTTCGGGTGTGTGCCCACGCACACTGTTGTGTGCACGCACCCAGCAGTAGCAAAAACTTTACTTGTGCATACGCACACCTTTGTGCACATGCACACCTGGTGCTTTTCAAAAAGTGTGCGTACGTACGCCATTGTGCGCATGGACGCACCAGGATATGCTTTCTGCTGGTGGCGCTCGCACAGGTGAGGCGTACGCATTCCAAGAAATTCTGGATTGGCATGTGCATGCACACACTCGTGCGCACGTACACGCTCTATTTCTCACAAGGTGTGCGCACGCACACTTGTGTGCGTCCGCACACACTCTATTTTTCCAGCACCTTTATTTTCACAATTCAAACATGGTTTCGAACCTCTAAACTTCTATTTTTGTCCTTTTAACCCTAGATCTTATTAGTACGCTTTGTAATTAGTTGAAGCTAGGAAATAGAGGTGACTTGGGAATGAAGTAAAGGTTAAAAATGATGAAGTGTATAAGAAGGAGGTGTATATATGAACTTAATTATAATGCTAAAGCTTGAATGATTGATTTTCTACATTATGAAATGTATGAGGCAGGTAAGAAAATAATGTAAGAAATTGAGAATTGATGATGTTAATCAATCAAGAATATCAAAATGTATTATCATTGGGTTAAGTAAAAGTGAAAATGATGAGATGAGATATGAATTAGTATCGAGAAACGAAAGCGATGATTATGAGAAATGATTCAATATTTTGAGCTTGGGATATTGTTCTCCCCATGTCAGCTTAGGATGTTGTCTCTTTGATGAGAGAAAACGATTCCACACAAACTCACCGGCAAGTATACCGGGTCGCATCAAGTAGTAATAACTCACAAGAGTGAGGTCAATCCCACAGGAATTGATGGATCAAGCAACTTTAGTGAGGTGCTTAGCCTAGTTAAGCTAACAGCGATGAATTGGGTGAAATTGAATCAGCAGAAAGTAAATTGCAGTGAATTTAAAGTGCATAATGTAAATCAGCAGAAGCTTAAAGAGAATGAAAAGTAAACTGCAGAAAATGTAAAGGGAATTGGGTGCAGGGAAATCAAAGAAAGCAGTAGATCTAGCAATCAAAAAGAATTGGAGAACAAGTAATAGGAAATTTCAATTGCAGGAAAATTAAATCAGACTGAATCATGACAGAAATGTAAAGTTGCAGAGAAAAGGAAATTGTAGCAGAGGATTGCAGAAATTGAAATTTCATAAACTTGACAACGCTGTCGCACGCGTACGTGTCATTCATGCGTATGCGTGGTCTTCCGAAATGCCACTTCCACGCGTACGCGTCATGCATGCGTACACGTGGCCTTCCAAAGCTGCAAATTCGACGCGTGCGCGTCATGTACGCGTGCGCGTCATGTACGCGTGCGCGTCGATACCAATTCTTCAATCTCAAATTCAGATATGCCCGAAAACGCTCATTAAGCTAACATAGTGCTCTCTTTGCAAATGAACGCTCTCCTTGTTTAAATCATGGGCCACGCTTTTGAAAGCGTGGCCTAAGGCTCCAAAGCGTCCCCAAAATTCTTCTTCTCTTTTTTTGAGCTTATTTTGTGCTTTTTTGCTTCTTTTTCTTCTTGTTTCCTACAAAATTTATAAAATCAAAAGATCAAAGAAACATACCATTTAAGCACTAATCATCAATTTCTTGTATGAAAAAGCATAGAAAACATGCACAAGATGACATGTCATCACAACACCAAACTTAAACCTTGCTTGTCCCCAAGCAAGAAAAGAATCATGTAGTAAGTTTTGACAAACCAAGGTGAGAAGAGTAGCAAGTTGATGTTCATGGTTGGCTAGTTTTCTATGTATACTACAATCACAAAAGAAATGTAAATGATTGATGCTTCTATCTAGCTCATTTTATGAAATCTTTTCCTTATATTTCTTCCTTGAAACAAGCTTTTCATTCTCTTATTAGATTCTCCTTTTGGGTGCTTTGCCCCATGAGTTGATAACAAAGCTACGACTCTAAATGCTTTGTTTTCAAGTATTACCTCTTGATACATAAGCACCACAAGCATTTAATTAGAGGACTTCTTTAAGCATCATTTGTTTCTTTTCTTTACTCTCTAATCATTGATGCTCAGAGCCCTGAGCTTTGAGGGAGTGCTTTTGCACTTGAGCCTAGCCTTGACTCTAAGTGTTTTATTTTCAATCTTTTTGCCTGATACATAAACACCACAAGTACTTAACAATTGAATTGTCATTGGTACTCAGAGCCTTCATCTTTCTCATTATTTTCCTTTTTCTTTTCTTGCCTTAATTTCATTTGCTTCTTCAAGGTTTTCATGATTTCAAAAATTTCATAAAATGTCCTAGATGAAAACTTCAATTAAATAAATTCAAATACAATTGAGCAACAGTTAATCATACTAGCCTTCCAATACTTGTGTGCTCATGCTATATTCTTCTTTAATTCCTTTTTTGTTTATGATCATGATACTTTATTGCTTTTGAACTCACAAAATTCAAGATGGTAGTCATAATGTCACAGCAAGATGTTACAATTTAGCAATCAAACTATGATTATTCACAACACACATGTATACAGAGAAGATAAAGACAATCATGTAATTTACAGTGCTGGAAATAAGTAGAAGGGAAAAAGAACGTTACCACCTTGTAGTTCATCTTCACTGTTGTTGTCCTTTTCCTCCCATTCTTCCCCTTCCCATACCAACTTAGAGTGTTTGCTTATCCTCAAGCAACAATTGGTACAGTGATGATGGGATTTATGATGGATCATGAGTGTCTTACACAATTAAATGTTAGTAGCACATGTACTTAAGCAAGCAAAATGAAAAATAACAATGAAGGCACAGGAAACATAGACATTGTGATTGCAAAAATAAGAGGGTATGCATGATACATTGCATAAAGAATAAGTGGCACACCAAACTTAGTGTGACACTTCATTTGAAATTGATGCAAGTATCCAGTATAGAGTGGAAACAAATTTTGTTGCATAGCAACACCAAACTTAGAATGCAATCATATGTCAATTTATTTGAACTAAAACTAAACAAAGGAAACTGTTATATGTTAAATACAATCACCAAGCGAAGAATCTGTCATGAATAAGGATTTCTTGGTGAGGTATTAACAAAAACAGTTACGGAGCAAAATAAATTAAAGCATTAAAAACAAGGAAATGACTAAAACAAAGAGAATAAAAAAATGTCAAACCAAAAGAAAGATAACACCGCAAAGGCATTATGATTATGCAGACAAGTGGTGTTGCTAGATTTATTGCATAAAAAATTAAGTGGCACACCAAACTTAGAAACTTAGAGTGACACTTTCAATTTAGATTTGATGCAATCATCCATAAAGATTGAAAATAGATTGTTACAGGGCAACACCAAACTTAGAATGTAATCATATGCCAATTTATTGAATTTAAACAGAGCAAATAGATAAAATAAACAAAGCAGAGAAATGAAATGTTACCTAAGGTTGGGTTGCCTCCCAACAAGCACTTTTTTAGTGTCATTAGCTTGACATGTTGTTCTCAACTTTCTTCCTCTTCTTCCAATTTGTTAAGAGGAATGACCTCAAGGAGGGAGAAGATTTAGCTATTGTCCCCTGTCTTGGTCTCTTTCCAGCAAGCTTTCTTTTGTAAATGGCTTTATTGAGCCTGCTTGCTGGATTAGGGGTAGGATTGCTTGCAGTTGACCTTTTCTTCTTCATGGATATGATCAATTGTGGCTTGGTCACAATCCTCTTCTCGGTGTTGTTGTTGGTTGCCTTCACTTCTTGTATATTAAGACTTGGTGGTTGTGTGATTGTTGGAGTGTTCTCTTCATCAAGAGCTTCTTGAATTGGTGGTTCAATGAGCCCTTCTTCTATGCAAATTTCTACCCCACTTGAGTATGGACTTCCTTGATTGTCTTCCCTCACTTTCTTGTTCTTCCACTTCCTCTTTTGCACTCAACATTTGATTTAATAGCACTTTCATGGAGGAGGTTTGTTGTTCTTCCCAAGATTTCTTCATCTCTTCTTCATATCTTTCAATTACAGATTCAAGTGTTGAGAGTCTTCGGTTCAGGGAAGTTTGTGGGGGTTGTGAGTTTTCATGTTCCCTTGTCATCTCAAGTGGCTTCTGTAAATATGCAGTTTCAGGTTCAAGTAACTCCACCACCTCATTCTTCATTGAAATTTTGCTTGACACAAGGACCTCTTTATCTTGCTTCTCCACTTCCTCCTTCACATCCACCAATTGGTCTTCATCTTCCTTGCTTAGCAATTCTTTGTTTTTCCTTGCATGCTCTAAATATCCATCCATTTTATTGCATAGGGTTTCTTATTTTTTCCAAGAGTCTATGGATGTTTGTAGGTATTGTTCAAATGCTAGCTCAAGGGATGAAGGTTGAGAATGAGTTTCTGGATATGTGGGCATTGTGGTGAAGTTATTTTGAGGAGTATGGAGAGAGTCTTGTGCTGAGGTATGCTCAAGTGGTGAGGAGTTTTCAAATGAAAAACTAGGGGGGTGAGATTGGACAATTTTGCATGAATGAATTGAAGGTATTCTCAAGTGATTATAGCTCTTGATAAGTGGAGTATGAACTATTGAATGCTCTCTGATTTTAATCCTCCCAAGCACAACTTGGGTAATTGTTGAATTCATCACAGTGTGGACCACTTTCTGGCATTGGGGAGAAATCTTCCATGTATGTATTGACAGCATAGTCAAGTGATAATGTCTCTGAATGATTAGAATATGAATCATTGAAATTCCCTTCCCAGCCATAGTTTGTATAACTGTCATAACAATATGAGTTACTTTGTGGCTCTGGGAGGTAGCTCATTTCACTTGATTGTTCATACTCCCTCATTCCTTGTTGATATTCCCAGTCACCGTGAGGATAATGATATGAATCATTTTGTGGTGGTGGGCAATATCTCATGAAATTGTCTTGCTCATCTTGTGGCTCTGAAGCATATCTCCATTGATTGGATTGCTCAGAATCTGTGATTTCTTGGTGATACTCCCAGCCACCATTAGAATAATGACTTGAATCACATTGTGATGGTGGGTAATATCTCATCAAATTTGTTCGATCAAAAGATGAGTTGAACTCCATTTGAATTTTGTAAAACACAATCACCAATAAAAATCAAAATTCATGTCACAGATGAGAATTTCTTAGTGAGGTGATGACATGTCACCATGTCATGTTTTTCTATGCTTTTTCATACAAGAAATTGATGATTTGTGCTTAAATATTGAATGCTTTTGTGCTTAATTGGTATATTTATTTGATCTTTTAATTTTATAAATCTTGTAGGAAATAAGAAGAAAAAGAAGCAAAGAAGCACAAAATAAGCTAAAAAGGAGAAAAAAAGAGCTTTGGGACACACTTTGAAGTTGGAGCACACTTTGGAGGCTTAGGCCACGCTTTTAAAAGCGTGGCCCATGACCAAATTAAAGGAGATTGGCAATTAGCACACAATGCTCTGCTCTTGCCAAGAGCAGAGCATTATCGTGATGCAAAAATGAGCTTGGAAGCAAAATTTTCGCTAAGTTAAATTCTGGGCGCTCATAGCATGACCATGCCTCTTTCAAAGGACTATAACTTGAGCTACAGATGTCCGATTGATGTGCTTTCAGTTGCGTTGGAAAGCTGACATTCAGAGCTTTCCAACGATATATGGCAATCTATATTTGGCATGAAATTAAGGCATGAGAGAAACGCATCTTTAAGGGCCAAAAACAAGCAAAAAATCAGCCAATGCTTCCACCAAGGTTCGAAGTTGGAGCCTCACTCCAAAGCAAAGAAGCGCTCTCAAGGAGAGCACAGCACTCTCCTGGAGAGCATTGTCATGCTTCACTAAGAAAAAATGAGGAACATAGCATGGAGAAGTACTCCCACTAAGGTTCGAACTTGAGGCTTCACTAAAGACAAGGAGGAAACTAAGCTCTTGCCAAGAGCTGAGCACTACTCCCTTGTTTTGCCAAGCATTTTCACGCACCAATTGAATGCTGCGCTCTTGGGGAGAGCTGAGCATTGCCCTGGGAGTGTCACCCATGGGCCAAAATTCAATAAAAATTTTATTTTAATTCAATTCTTCACCAATTGAACCAAGGCCATCCAGATCCACTCTTCCTCATATCCAAAGCAAGCTAAGCCCATTATCATCACTCAAAGGCACAAGGATTAGTTAGCTTAGGAATTTATTTTAATTGTAATTTATTTTCAATTTCATTTTTATTTTCATTTTGTAAAGCCTATATAAGGCATCATTTTCATCTTTGTAAGGGAGGTTGGCTCTAATAGAGAACATTTGAGGCTGGCTCCAATAGAGAGCAAGGAGAATAGAGAGCTCAGTTTTACATCTTAACTTGATTTGGAGAATTGAAGGAATTCTGTTTCAATTTTCACTCTGAAATCTCTTTGTTCTTCTTCTAGATAATTCAAATTTTATTTGCTGTTTTAAATATTCTTCTTCTGCAACTTCAATTTCTCTTCTGCTACAATTTCCTTTTGCTGCAAGTTTATAATTCAATTTACATTGAGCTTGATTTTGATCTTTGGTTCCCATTGCTTTCTGTTCTCATTTGCCTTCAATTTACTTTCAAGCAATTTGATCCTTTTGTAATTGTTCTGCATTTTATATTTCTGTCCATGATCTGATTTACTTTTCCTGCAAGTTTAATTTCTCTGCAATTGTTCTAAGCTTTGATCTATTGCTTCCTTTAATTACCAGCACCCAGCCTCCTTTACTTTTCATGCAATTTATCTTTCTTGTCATTTAAGTTCATGCAATTTACTTCTCTTGCAATTTAAGTTTCAGCTATTTTACTTTCCTGTTCTTTAAGTTACTTGCAATTTTACTTTTTGCATCTTTAAGATTCCTACAATTTACATTCTGTTGGCTATATTTCATCAAATTTCACTTCAATGTTAGCTTGACTAAACTAATCACCCACTAAAGTTGCTTGATCCATCAATTCCTGTGGGATCGACCTCACTCTAAGTGAGTTTTACTACTTGATGCGACCCGGTATACTTGACGGTGAGTTTTAGGTGTTTGGAATTTGTTTTCCAAAAAAACCCATCAAGTTTTTGGCGCCGTTGCCGGGGATTGATTTAGATCAACAATGATTAAGTGGGTGAGAAGTCTAGATCAAGCATTTTCTTTGTTTTTGTTCTTTGTTTTAAGTTGATAGCAAGGTGTTTGAGCTATTGCCTCACTAAGAAATTCTTTCTCTGTGACATGAATTTCAATTTTCATTAATGTTGCATTTTACAAAATACAAATGGAGTTCAACTCATCTTATGGTCAAACAAAATTTTATGGGATATCACCCACCATCATCAATCTCTAATGGTGGCTGGGAATATCACCAAGAGAATACACATTTTGAGCACTCCAATTCATGGAGATTTGCTTCAGAGACACAAGATGAGCAAGAGAATCATATGGGATACTTCCCACCACCACAAAATGATTCAAGTCATTATTCTAATGGTGGCTGGGAGTATCACCAAGGAATGAAAGAGCATCCACCCTCACGTCCCAGTTTCTCATTTGAAAGTTCTTCATCACTTGATTATGCCTCAACACAAAGTTTCCTCCAAAATCCATACAAGTCATCCCATCAATCACACAACTCATTCCACACCCCTCAACACAACTTCACCAAAACACATCCATATCATCAAAATTACTCTCAACCTTCATCTCTTGAACCAGCAGATGAGGATTACCTTCAATGGTCCAAAGAACCCTTAGAAAGCCGATGCCAAGCCATTGAAATACACAGAAAACTCGTGGAAAGATACACACAATCCCAATCCTGGAAAGAAATCATCTTCAAGAAGATGAATAGGCCCTTAGAGCAAACAAGGAGGAACTTATAACCATCAAACAGTGAGGATGAAGACAAATTTATGGGTGAGAAAGTGGAAAAACAAGAACAAAAGGTCCCTGTATCAAGTGAAATTGCAATGAAGGATGAGGGACATGAGCCAAGGATTTTACATTCACAAAAGCTACTTGAGGTGACAATGAAACATAAAGACTCCCTCCCAAAGGAATTAATAGAAAATCAGGAAGAAGAAATGGAGGAAGATACTCAAGAGAAATCATACTCAAGTGAGGCTGAGAAGTACATGAAGGAAGAGCTTATTGAGCCACCAATTCAAAAGGCTCTGGATGAAGACAAAACTCCAATAATCACACAGCAACCAAGTCTTCAATCCAAAGAAGTGAAGGCAACTAGCAATAGCACCAATTCTGTCCCTAATCCAGCAAGCAAGCTCAATCAAGCTATTTACAAAATGAAGCTTGCTGAGGAAAGGCCAAGACAAGGGACACTAGCTGAATCTTCTCCCCAATTCAGGTCATTCCTCTTAACAAATTGGAAGAAGAGGAAGAAAGTGAACAACATGTCAACCGTAGGTATAATTTCTCTTCTCTGCTTTGTTTTCGTTCTTTGCTTTGTTTCAATTCAATAAATTGGCATATGGTTACATTCTAAGTTTGGTGTTACCCTGCAACAATTTGTTTTCAATCCCTTTGAATGATTGCATCAATTCTACATGGAAGTGTCACACTAAGATTCTAAGTTTGGTGTGCCACTTATTTTTCTATGCAATTTATTCAGCAACACCACTTGTTTGCATAATCATAATGTTCTTTGCATTGTTATCTTTCTTTTAGTTAGAAAATTTTAGTTTTCTTTTTGTTTTTAGTCATTTCCTTGTTTTAAATGCTTTCTTTTATTTACTGTGTTTGTTAATACATTACCAAGAGAGCTTTATTCATGACAGATTCTTGGCTTGGTGATTGTATTTAACATATAACAGTTTCATTTGCTTAGTTTTTATTCAAATAAATTGACATAGGATTGCATTCTAAGTTTGGTGTTGCTATGCAACAAAATTTGTTTCCAATCTTTACTGGATACTTGCATCAATTCCAAGTGAAAGTGTCACACTAAGTTTGGTGTGCCACTTATTCTTTATGCAAAGTATTGTGCACACCTTCTTAAGTTTGTAATCACAATGTCTCTGTCTCTTGTGCCTTGATTATTATCTTTAATTTTGCTTGCTTGAAACACATGTACCACTAACATTTTATTGTGTAAGACATTCATGATCCATCTTAGTCCCAAAGCCATTGTTTTAATTGTTACTTGAGGATGAGCAAGCATTCTGAGTTTGGCAAGGGAAAGGGAAGAATGGGAGAAAAATGACAACAATAGAGAAGATGAACTACAAGGTTGTAAAGTTCCTTTTCCTCTCATTTATTTCCAGCACTCTAAATTTCATGATTGTCTTTATCTTCTCTGTTTACATGTGTGTATGAATAAAGCATAGCTTGAATCTTGATTTGTAACATGTTGCTATGGCATTATGACTACCAACTTGAGTTTTGTGAGTTCAAATGCAATAAAGCATCATGATCATAAACAAACAAGGAATTAAAGAAGAGTTTAGCATGTGCATACAAGTATTGGAAAGCTAGTATGATTAATTGTTGCTCAATTGCATTGGATTTTATTTAATTGAAGTTTTCATCTAGGACATTTTGTGAAATCTTTTGAAATCATGAAAACCTTGAAGGAAGTAAATGCAAATAAAGCAAGAAAGAAAAGGGGAAAGAATGAGAAAGATGAAGGCTCTGAGTACCAATGGCAATTTATTTGCTAAGTACTTGTGGTGTTTATGTATCAAGCAAAAAACTTGAAAACAAAACACTTAGAAGTCAAGGTTAGGCTCAAAGTGCAAAAAGCACTCCCTCAAAGCTCAAGGCTCTGAGCATCAATGATTAGAGAGTCAAGAAAAGAAACAAATGAGCTTAATGAAGTCCTTTAATTAAATGCTTGTGGTGCTTATGTATCAAGTGGTAATACTTGAAAACAAAGCATTTAGAAGTCGTAGCTTTGTTATCAACTCATGGGGCAAAGCACCCAAAAGGAGAAGCTAATAAGAAAATCAAAAGCTTGTTTCAAGGAAGAAATATAAGAGAAAGATTTCATAAATTGAGCTAGATAGAAGCATCAATCATTTTTACATCTCTTTTGTGATTGTAGCATGCTTAGAAAACTAGCTTACCATGAACATTGAGTTGCTATTCTTCTTACCTTTGATTGTCAATCTTTATTGCACGATTCTTTTCGTGCTTGGGGACAAACAAGGTTTAAGTTTGGTGTTGTGATGACATGTCACCATGTCATATTTTTCTATGCTTTTTCATACAAGAAATTGATTATTTGTGCTTAAATATTGAATGCTTTTGTGCTTAATTGGTATATTTCTTTGATCTTTTAATTTTATAAATCTTGTAGGAAATAAGAAGAAAAAGAAGCAAAGAAGCACAAAATAAGCTAAAAAAGAGAAAAAAAAAAGAGCTTTGGGACACACTTTGAAGTTGGAGCACACTTTGGAGGCTTAGGCCACGCTTTTAAAAGCGTGGCCCGAGACCAAATTAAAAGAGATTGGCAATCAGCATACAAAGCTCCGCTCTTGCCAAGAGCATAGCATTATCGTGATGCAAAAATGAGCTTGGAAGCAACATTTTCGCTAAGTTAAAATCTGGGCGCTCACAACATGACCATGCCTCTTTCAAAGGGCTATAACTTGAGCTACAAATGTCCGATTAATGTGCTTTCAGTTGCGTTGGAAAGATGACATTCAGAGCTTTACAATGATATATGGCAATCCATATTTGGTATGAAATTAAGACATGAGTGAAATGCATCTTTAAGGGCCAAAAACAAGCAAAAAAATCAGCTAATGCTTCCACCAAGGTTCGAAGCTGGAGCCTCACTCCAAAGCAAAGTAGCACTATCAAGGAGAGCACAGTGCTCTCTTGGAGAGCATTGTCATGCTTCACTAAGAAAAAAATGAGGAACATAGCATGGAGAAGTGCTCCCACTTAGGTTCGAACTTGAGGCTTCACTAAAGACAAGGAGGAAGCTACGCTCTTGCCAAGAGCTGAGCGCTACTCCCTTGTTTTGCCAAGCATTGTCACGCACCAATTGAATGCTGCACTCTTGGGGAGAGTTGAGCATTGCCCTGGGAGTGTCACCCATGGGCCAAAATTCAATAAAAATTTTAATTTAATTCAATTCTTCACCAATTGAATCAAGGCCATCCAGATCCACTCTTCCTCAAATCCATAGCAAGCTAAGCCCATTATCATCACTCAAAGGCACAAGGATTAGTTAGCTTAGGAATTTATTTTAATTGTAATTTGTTTTTAATTTCATTTTTATTTTCATTTTGTAAAGCCTATATAAGGCATCATTTTCATCTTTGTAAGGGAGGTTGGCTCTAATAGAGAGCATTTGAAGCTGGCTCCAATAGGGAGCAAGGAGAATAGAAAGCTCACTTTTACATCTTAACTTGATTTGGAGAATTGAAGGAATTTTGTTTCAATTCTCAATCTGAAATCTCTTTGTTCTTCTTCTAGATAATTCAAATTTTATTTGCTGTTTTAAATCTTCTTCTTCTGCAACTTCAATTTCTCTTCTGCTACAATTTCCTTTTGCTGCAAGTTTACAATTCAATTTACATTGAGCTCAATTTTGATCTTTGGTTCCCATTGCTTTCTGTTCTCATTTGCCTTCAATTTACTTTCAAGCAATTTGATTCTTCTGCAATTGTTCTGCATTTTATATTTCTGTCCATGATCTGATTTACTTTTCTTGCAAGTTTAATTTTCCTGCAATTGTTCTAAGCTTTGATCTATTGCTTCCTTTAATTACCAGCACCCAGCCCCCCTTTACTTTTCATGCAATTTACCTTTCTTGTCATTTAAGTTCATGCAATTTACTTTTCTTGCAATTTAAGTTTCAGCTATTTTACTTTCTTGTTCTTTAAGTTACTTGCAATTTTACTTTCTGCATCTTTAAGATTCCTGCAATTTACATTCTGTTGGCTACATTTCATCAAATTTCACTTCAATGTTAGCTTGACTAAACTAATCACCCATTAAAGTTGCTTGATCCATCAATCCCTGTGGGATCGACCTCACTCTAAGTGAGTTTTACTACTTGATGCGACCCGGTATACTTGCCGGTGAGTTTTAGGTGGTTGGAATTCGTTTTTCAAAAAAACCCATCATGAGGCAATAACTCAAACACCTTGGCATCAGCCTTAAACAAAAACTTAAAAGAACAAAAACAAAGAAAATGCTTAATCTAAACTTATCACCCACTTAATCATTCTCGATCTATATCAATCCCCGGCAACGGCGCCAAAAACTTGATGAGAGAAAAATGATTCCACACAAATTCACTGGCAAGTATACCGGGTCACATCAAGTTGTAATAACTCACAAGAGTGAGGTCGATCCCACAGGGATTGATGGATCAAGTAACTTTAGTAAGGTGCTTAGCCTAGTTAAGCTAACAGTGGTGAATTGGATGAAATTGAATCAGCAGAAAGTAAATTACAGTGAATTTAAAGTGCATAATGTAAATCAGCAGAAGCTTAAAGAGAAAGAAAAGTAAACTGCAGAAAATGTAAAGGGAATTGGGTGCAGGGAAATCAAAGAAAGTAGTAGATCTAGCAATCAAAAAGAACTGGAGAACAAGTAACAGGAAATTTAAATTACAAGAAAAATAAATCAGACTGAATCATGAACAGAAATATAAAGTTGCAGAGAAATGGAAATTGTAGCAGAAGATTGCAGAAATTGAAATTTCATAAACTGAATTTAATATAACTGAAATGTAGAAAGTGCAGAAAAGAAAAGTGTATCAAAGAGCCTTCTATTCTACCCTTACACCTATTCCTACTGCTGCCTACTACTAATGCAGCCTACTGTCCGTGAGAGCCCCTCCTAATGAAATGAAACTGATGCCTTTTTATAGGCATTCCTAAATTACAAATGAAATTGAAATTGAAAACAAATTACAATTAAATGAAAATCCTATTCTAGATGCTTCTTGTGGCCTTGATTGAGTGATCTGAGTGGGCTTGCTTGCTTGAAGTACAAGTGGGCTTGAAATCAGATTAATTGGAGCCAAAATTCACTTCCAGGAGAGCGTAGCATTCAGATAGAGAACGGAGCGCTTTTATACCCACGCGTACACGTCCTCTACGCGTGCGCGTCCTTTTTGCATTTTTCCCCATCCACGCGTACGCGTCACCTACGTGTACGCGTGACCTTCATATTTTGAACTTGTGACGCGTACGCGTGCGCGTCCATATCAACATTCACTTTAGGAAGGTAGCACTCGCTTTGACAACGCTGTCCCAAAATGCCACTTCCACGCGTACGCGTCATTCATGCGTACGCGTGGTCTTCCAAAATTCCACTTCCACGCGTACGCGTCATGCATGCATACGCGTGGCCTTCCATAGTTGCAAATTCGACGCATGTGCGTCATGTATGCGTGCGCGTCGATACCAATTCTTCAATCTCAAATTCAGATTTGCCCGAAAACGCTCATTAAGCTAACGTAGCGCTCTCTTTGCAAATAAACGCTCTCCTTGTTTAAATCATAGGCCACGCTTTTGAAAGCTTGGCCTAAGGCTCCAAAGCGTGCTCAAACTTCAAAGTATGCCCTAAAATTCTTCTTTTCTTTTTTTCAGCTTACTTTGTGCTTTTTTGCTTCTTTTTCTTCTTGTTTCCTACAAAGTTTATAAAATCAAAAGATCAAAGAAATATACCATTTAAGCACAAAAGCATTCAATGTTTAAGCACTAATCATCAATTTTTTTGTATGAAAAAGCATATAAAACATGCAGAAGATGACATGTCATCACTCTTCTCCCCATGTCAGCTTGGGACTTGTCCCACATATATTATTGAGCTTGGGGGCGTTCTCTTCCCCATGTCAACTTGGAGATTCTCCCCACGGTGTATTTTTGAGCTTGAGAACATGTCAGGATGGCTACGTAACCGACAGTTGATATCAACAGCTATAGGACAGGCATACATCATGTGCATTTATTTGTTTTGTCTACTATGCATTACCTGGGATTGCCTAACTGAATTTATATCATGCTACCTGTTATATTTGCTATTTGTACTATCTGTTTCCTACTTGTGCGTGACATTGTGTGATTGCTTGTCTCTGCTGGATAAATGGTGAAGGAGGAGCGGAGGAAAGGGTGGATTTGTTTGATGTTAATGTTAGGAGTTAGAGTAAGCAAGTTTAGAACCTTATAGGTTACCTACCCCCTCTTATGGCTTCTGCTTAGAGTTTAAGTTTTATAATTGTACGATGGAGTTCTAGGATTGCCTCTGGCATTCCCAAGACCTTATATATTATGTGTGTGGCACCTTTACCATGCTGAGAACCTCTGGTTCTCACCCCATACTGTGTTGTTGTTTTCGGATGCAGGTCGAGAGGCTCCTCGCTAGGCGTTTGGATTCCTGAAGCAGAGTAGTCCCTGGGTTATTTTGGGTTTTCAGCTTGTATATATATGTACATATGTACTTAGCTTGCTCTCCAAGAAACTTAATTATTTTGTTCCTCATAGAGGTTGAAGGAGAGTTAGGGTCTTATTTCTGTATTTTGAGTATTTTGGGAAACCTGTATATGTATGTATATATATTCTCTGGCCAGCCTTGGCTTCGCAGGTTGATTCAGGACCTAGTTATGCTGTATTCTTGACTCTCTATTCACTCTTTCGCTTTATCATATCCATAACCTTTAGGTTTCTTAGCACGCAAGTAATTCTATTTCCTGAGCGTTGCGCTTTTTATTTTGTGATTTTGTTTTATCCATTTTTCAAGTCTCCTGGTATATTATATCTTTCCACTATTAAATGTAAATATTTTCTAATTAGAGGTCCGTAACACCACACTACCTCTGTTCTACTACTTAAGCGTAAAACTCTATGTAGTAGGGTGTTACACCTCATGTACCTCCACCTCATCCCCAAGCATGATGTAGTGAATCATGATGGCTCGATCAATGGTTACTTCGGACTGGTTGCTAGTAGGGATGATAGAGCATTTGATGAATTCTAACCATCCTCTAGCTACGGGCTTAAGGTCAGACCTTCTTTGTTGGATAGGCTTGCGTTGAGCATCCCTTCTCCGTTGTGCTCCTTCCACACAAATGCCTGAAAGGACTTAGTCCGGCCTCTAATCAAAATTGACTCTTCTAGTGTAAGGGTGTGGGTCTCTTTGCATTAATGGTAGTTGGAGCGCCAACCTTCCACTTTCTGGGCTGAAATCCAAGAGATGCCCTCGAACCATGGTGTGCCAATTTTTAGGGTGTGGGTTCACACTAGAGTCATGATTTTTGGTGACCCATGCATTGGCATAAAACTCTTGCGCAATTAAGATTCCAACTTCCAGGATAGGGTTGGTCAGAACTTCCCAAGGTCTTCTCCGGATTTCTTGTTGGATCTCTGGGTACTCATTCCTTTTGAGCCTAATGGGGACTTCAGGAATCACCCTCTTCTTTGCCACTACTTCATAGAAGTGGTCTTGATGAGCCTTAGTAAGGAATCTCTCCCTTTTCCAAGGTTCGGAGGCAGAAGCTCGGGCTTTTTCTATCCTCTTTCTAAAGGATTCTCTGACTTTGGGTGCCATAAGTGTGAATGAAAAGCAAAAAGCAAGACTTTTCTAACACCAAATTTAAAAGCTTTGCTCATCCTCGAGCAAATATGAACAAAAGGGAAGAATACAGTAGAAGAAGAAAATAGTGGAGATTGAAGGAGAGAGGGATTCAGCCAAGTGGGGGTTTATGGAGTATGAGGGTTGTGTATGTGTGGGTATGAAGGGGTAATAGAGGGGGTTTTATAGGGGGTTTGAGTTAGGGTTCTGTTATGTGGTGGGGGCATTGGAAGGGAAAGATTTGAATTTTAAGTGGGTGGGGTTGGTGGGAGTGGATGGATGGTAGTGATGAGGGGTGTTGGGAAGAAAAAAAAGGTGATGTGGATGTGATTGGTTGAGGGTGTATGGGGAAGAGTGTATATGGAGAAGAGAGAAAGTAAGAGAGAGAAGAATGTGGGTTAGGCGGAAATTCAGTGGGACCTGCTGATCCTGAGAGGCTAGGGAATTCAAATTCCCTGCCCTCTTGTGTGCGTTGAACGCCCAACCTCTGCTCCTTGGCTGGTGTTCAACGCCATCTTCTTGCTCTATTGTGGGCATTGAATGCCCACTAGGGACTCCTCCCTTGGCATTCAACACCAGTACTGCTTCTCCTTCTTGGGCGTTGAACGCCCCTCTTGCCTCCTTGTCTAGTGTTCAATGCCAGCTAGGGATATACTCCAAGGTGTTCTCCTTCCATCTCTTAACGTCTCTTTCTCTGTTCTGGCTACTGCACATGATCACAAACTCTAAAAAGGAATTAATTCTGAATATAACTCGAATAGAAATAACTAAGAATTAGAATACTATAATTATGGCTGGGTTGCCTCCCAACAAACGCCTCTTTAATGTCACTAGCTTGATGGTTAGCCCCTTTATGGGGTTGGATAGGGGCTTAGAACTTCACCCCTTATAGTGAACTTCTTCCCTATACTCTCATGGATGAGCTCTACGTGTTCTAGAGATAGGATCTTGTTCACAGTGTGTGGAATCACTGGGCTATCTGTGAAGACAAATCTTATGCCAGGTGAGAGGCTTTCAGTGGGAATTTTCTTATCCCTCTAGCCTTTAGGTGCCTTCTTCTTAGTACCTGACGTGGCAGAAATTGGCGAGTTAAGAAATTGTTATAAGAGATACGTTGCAAGTACAGTTCTTAACCAACAAAAAATCCGCTTATCAATTTAGAAGTGGTTGTCACAAAATTAAAATTAAAATACTAGGAGTATGGATCCCAGGTCGTCTCCCAACGAGTTGCAGAAAGATGTGCTATCTTATTAATCAGATATTTTCTAAAAATGGTTTGAGTTGATAAACAGGAAATTAAATTAGAGAATTTATGTAATTTAAATAAAAACCTTGACCGGGAGTAGATTAGTTGGAAGCCCTATCCTTGATGGAGTTCTCTCAAGATAAAAGTGATAATTAAAGGTTGCCTACTCAGTTATCCTTTACCAGGTAAAGGAAAGTTAAGCAAGTTGGAAGTCAATTTCTATTCACAAGTTCTAATCCTCTCCCTTGGGAAGGACAAGTGTCAGTGATTAGAGGGCGACCCAACGCGAAACCCAACTATAATTTCACTCCTGAGCATCCAACTCAAGGTCCTCCTGTCAATCAACTCCCAATCAAGTTATGGAACTACTCGCTCATTATTATTGTAAAATCCACGAAATAAGAAAGGGAAATATTGAAAGACATGATAAATAATAATCAAGAGGATCAATTAAAAATAAAAATAGTTCTTGTATAAATAAATTCTAGAAATAATCCAAGAGTAACTCTGAGTAAATAAAGGACATGGAAGAGTAAGTGATAGGAAAGGAAACAAACTAGAATGACGAAGTCTTGACGGAGGTAATAACTCTTCTCAATATCCCAGTCCAAAAAGCAAATAAAATCAAAATCCTAAGAATTATGAATGTGTAGAGAGAAAAACCTAGAAGAGGAGTAAAATCAGATCTAAAACTAAAATTATGTGGAATGAATGTTGTGTTCTGGTCTCTGCATGTTCCCTGGCTCTAATCTGCTTTTCTGGGACAAAAATTGGGTCAAAACAGGGCCCAAAATCGCCCCCAACGAATTCTGCAGATCGCGCACGTCACGCGATCGCGTCATCCAGGCGTTCGCGTCATCCAGCGTTTTGCCTTGCCATGTGTGCGCGTCGTCCATGCCTTCGCGTCACTTGTGCAGTTTCCAATCCGCGCGGTCACGTGAGCCATGCGTCCGCGTCACTTCTCGCTGGTCATCTCCTCAATTTCTTGTGTTCCTTCCATTTTTTCAAGCTTCCTTTCTGATCTCCAAGTCATTCATGCCCTATAAAGCCTGAAACACCTAACACACAGATCACGGCATCGAATGGAATAAAGGAGAATTAAAAATACAAAATTAAAAGTCTCTAGGAAGCAGTTTTCAACCATGAAGTATTTTTAGGAAGGAATTATAAATGCATGCTAATCATATGAATAAGTGGGTAAAGATTTGATAAAATTGCACAATTAAGCACAATATAAACCATAAAATAGTGGTTTATCAGTACCCTTATCCTCAATGCTTATGGATGGTTTCACAACACCAAACTTAGATTTAGTGTCTAAGGGCTCTATATAGCTCTGCACTGAGAGAGAGGGTTGGAATACTAAGTGTTGCATAGTTGTCTCTCCCTTAGGGAAGGAGTTAGGTTTGGGCATTTTGAATAAGATGTGATCCTTCCATAATTGCAGAACTAACTCTCCCTTTGCCACATCAATTATGGCATTGGCTGTAGCTAGGAAAGGTCTTCCAAGGATGATGGATTAATCCTCATCCTCTCTAGTATCTAAGATTATAAAATCTGCAGGGATGTAAAAGTTTTCAACCTTTACTAAGACATCATCTACCAGACCATATGCCTTTTTGAGTGATGGTAAGAGAAGAATTTATCGTCGATCTAGATTTTCACAAAATAGAATTCCGTCATTAAGAGTATAGTCTAGACCAACAATGAATTCTCCAATCAAATGTTTTAAATTCAAAACATAATAACCGAGAGTCTTTCAACCTCGGGTCGTTCTCCCTAGGATGCAATTGGAAGTATTAAACTTTCGTTTGTGAAGGCAAAAAGGGGTTTTGTAGTCAAAGAACGAAATATTAAAAGAACTAAGAAATAAAAGAACTAAAGAATGAGCAAAATTGGGAATTAGTGCAAATAAAGAGAAAATAAGATCAAAATTCGTGAAAATGCTAAGATATGTAAAAGAGAGCCTTGACTTGGGAATGAAAATCCAAGGAATCCTATCATCGCCATAACCACAACTATGATAATTATGATGAGTCAATCTCGCCTAGTGATAAGCGGATAATTTATACGCTTTTTGGCAGTGTTTTTACATAGTTTTTAGTATGATTTAGTTAGTTTTTAGTATATTTTTATTAGTTTTTAAATAAAATTCACATTTCTAGAATTTAATATGAGTTTGTGTGTTTTTCTATGATTTCAGGTAATTTCTAGCTGAAATTGAGGGACTTGAGCAAAAATCAGATTCAGAGGTTGAAGAAGGACTGCAGATGTTGTTGGATTCTGACCTCCCTACACTCAAAGTGAATTTTCTGGAGCTACAGAAGTCCAAATGACGAGCTCTCAATTGAGTTGGAAAGTAGACATCCAGGGATTTCTAGCAATATATAATAGTCCATACTTTGCACGAGTTTAGAAGACGCAAACTGGCGTTCAATGCCAGCTTTCTACCTTATTCTGGAGTTAAACGCCAGAAACAGGTTGCAAAGCAGAGTTAAACGCTAGAAACAGGTTACAAACTAGCGTTCAACTCCAAGGAAGACCTCTACACGTGAAAGCTTCAATGCTCAGCCCAAGCACACACCAAGTGGGTCCAGAAGTGGATTTCTGCATCATTTACTCATTTCTGTAAACCCTAGTAACTAGTTTAGTATAAATAGGACTTTTTACTATTGTATTTACATCTTTGATCAGTCTTATGCTATCTTAGACCTTTATGGAGGCTGGCCATTCGGCCATGCCTGGATCATTATCACTTATGTATTTTCAACGGTAGAGTTTCTACACACCATAGATTAAGGTGTGGAGCTCTGCTGTTTCTCATAAATTAATGCAAAGTACTATTGTTTTTCTGTTCAATTCAAGCCTATTTCTTCTCTAAGATATCCATTCACACACAAGAACATGATGAATGTGATGATTATGTGATGCTCATCACCATTCTCACCTATGAATGCGTGCCTGACAACCACTTCCGTTCTACATGCAAACAAGCTTGAATGTGTATCTCTTAGCCTCCTGATCTATGGTGCACAAATTGTGAATCACACTTTTCACAACTCGTACAACTAACCAGCAAGTGCACTGGGTCGTCCAAGTAATACCTCACGTGAGTAAGGGTCGAATCCCACGGAGATTGTTGGTTTGAAGCAATCTATGGTTATCTTGTAAATCTTAGTCAGGAAGTCAATTATGTTTATCAGTTGAATTGCAAATAAACAATAGAGCATGGATTAAAGGTTACTTGTTATGCAGTAATGGAGAATATGTTGGAGTTTTGGAGATGCTTTGTCTTCTGAATCTCTGCTTTCCTCTGTCTTCTTGTTCACACACGCACGTCCTCCTATGGTAATCTGTGTGTTGGTGGATCACCGTTGTCAATGGCTACCTTCCATCCTTCCAGTGAAAACTACACTCACGTGCTCTATCACAGCACGGCTAATCACCGGTTGGTTCTCGATCCGGTTGGAATATGATTTACTATCCTTTTGCATCTGTCACTAACGCCCAGCCTTCAGGAGTTTGAAGCTCGTCACAGTCATTCAATCCTTGAATCCTACTCGGAATACCACAGACAAGGTTTAGACTTTCCAGATTCTCATGAATGCCGCCATCAATTCTAGCTTATACCACGGAGATTCTGATTAAAGAATCTAAGAGATACTCATTCAATCATATATAGAACGGAGGTGGTTGTCAAGCACTCGTTCATGATTTGAGGAAGGTGATGAGTGTCACAGATCATCACCTCCATCACAGTTAAGCGCGAATGAACATCTTAGATAGGAACAAGCGTGTTTGAATGGAAAACAGAAATACTTGCTTTAATCCATTGAGACACAGCAGAGCTCCTCACCCCCAACAATGGGGTTTAGAGACTCATGCCGTCAGATAATACAAAGTTCAGATCTAAAATGTCATGAGATGCAAAATAAGTCTCTAAAAGTTGTTTAAATACTAAACTAGTAGCCTAGGTTTACAACAAATGAGTAAACTATGATGGATGATGCAGAGGCACACTTCTGGGGCCCACTTGGTGTGTGCTGGGGCTGAGAATTAAGAAATCCACGTGCAGAGGCCATTTGTGGAGTTGAACGCCAGTTTTTGTGCCAGTTTGGGCGTTCAACTCCAGCTTTTGATCCTTTTCTGGCGCTGGACGCCAGAATTGGGCAGAGAACTGGCGTTGAACGCCAGTTTACGTCGTCTATCCTTGTGCAAAGAATAGACTATTATATATTGCTGGAAAGCCCTGGATGTCTACTTTCCAACGCAATTGGAAGCATGCCATTTCGAGTTCTGTAGCTCCTGAAACTCCACTTTGAGTGCAGGGAGGTCAGAATCCAACAGCATCAGCAGTCCTTTTTCAGCCTGAATCAGATTTTTGCTCAGCTCCTTCAATTTCAGCCAGAAAAATACCTGAAATTACAGAAAAACACACAACTCATAGTAAAGTCCAGAAATATGAGTTTTTTCTAAAAAATAATGGAAATAAACTAAAAACTAACTAAAACATACTAAAAACTATATGAAATTAACCCCAAAAAGCGTATAAAATATCCGCTCATCACAACACCAAACGTAAACTGTTGCTTGTCCTCAAGCAACTAGATAAATAAAATAGAAGACTAATAGGTTGAGAAGCAATAATAGCTAGAGTTTTTGATTGAAGCTCAGATTCTAATTAGATGAGCGGGACTAGTAGCTTTTTGCTTCTGAACAGTTTTGGCATCTCACTTTATCCATTGAAGCTCAGAGTGATTGGCATCTATAGGAACTTAGAATTCAGATAGTGTTATTGATTCTCCTATTCAGTGTGATGATTCTTGAACACAGCTATTTTATGAGTCTTGGCCGTGGCCCTAAGCACTTTGTTTTCCAGTATTACCACCGGATACATAAATGCCACAGACACATAATTGGGTGAACCTTTTAGATTGTGACTCAGCTTTGCTAAAGTCCCCAATTAGAGGTGTCCAGAGTTCTTAAGCACACTCTTCTTTTGCTTTGGACCTTGACTTTAACCGCTCAGTCTCAAGTTTTCACTTGACACCTTCACGCCACAAGCACATAGTTAGGGACAGCTTGGTTTAGCCGCTTAGACTAGGATTTTATTCCTTTAGGCCCTCCTATCCACTGATGCTCAAAGCCTTGGGATCCTTTTTATTTGCCCTTGCCTTTTGGTTTTAAGGGTTATTGGCTTTTTCTGCTTGCTTTTTTTTTTCTGCAAGCTCTGTTCTTTGCTGCTTTTTCTTGCTTCAAGAATCATTTTTATGATTTTTCAGATTATCAATAACATGTCTCATGTTCATCATTCTTTCAAGAGCCAACATATTTAACAGTCTTAAACAACAAATTCAAAAGACATATGCACTGTTCAAGCATTCATTCAGAAGACAGAAAGCATTGCCACCACATTTAACTAATTAGAATTTCTCTTATTAAACTCGAAATTTTATTGCCTCTTATTCAAAAGATCTACTACTTTATTCATGTTTGCTGATGATGAGAAAAATAAACTATAGCTTAATTGGAGATAAAATTAAAATAGATACTAATTACTACTATATGACTTCTAAGGTAAACTTTTATAAGGACACTGTCACAGAGTTAAGGCAGAAATTGGAAATTAACAACCTTTATTCTGGGGGCACGGGGGTTCCTCTGATCCTTGGGGTGCTTGGTCCTACTAGAGAAGACTTTTGGCGCTTCAGTTCCCTTAAGTCACGCCCCTGCTCCTCTTGTTCTTTAAACATATAGGTCAGCATTTGACTGTGTTCCTTCTGTTCTTTTATTATTTGCTCCATAGCTTCCCGTATCTTGGTAACGGACGTCTCAAGATACTCCCAGTATTCAGCTTGAGGGATCTCTGGGAGGAATTCCTGTGCTTGTTGTTTTTCCATTGATGCTTTGGTGATTGGCTTTTCAATTAGGATATATTCAGTTATTCCCATCCTTACTCCAGCGTCCTTGCAGAGCAGAGAAATCACGCTTGGATAAGCCAACCTGGCCTCTTTTGAATTTTTGTTAGCAATCTTGTAGAGTTCAGTTGAAATCAGCTGATGAACCTCCACTTCCTTTCCCATCATGATGCAATGGATCATCACTGCTCTTTTAACTGTGACTTCAGAACGGTTGCTAGTGGGCAACAGAGAACGCCCAATGAAGTCCAGCCATCCTCTGGCGACTGGTTTGAGATCCTCTCTCTTGAGTTGATTTGGGACACCCTTTGTGTTGGTGGTCCACCTGGCTCCAGGGATACATATGTCCTCTAGAATCTTATCCAGGTCAATGTCTGCTCTCATCATCCTCCTGTTGAAGGAGTCTGGATCATCCTTTAGCTGAGGTAGCTTTAAGATCTCCCTGATCTTGTCAGGGGTGGTATGAACAATCTTTCCTCTGACCATGGTCCGAAATTCATAGAATGCAGTTCCAGATAGTTTTTGCTTGTCAGTTTGCCACATATTAGCATAGAACTCCTGGACCATGTTCCTTCCCACTTTCGTTTCAGGATTAGCTAGGACTTCCCAGTTCCTGATTCGAATTTGCTCCTGGATCTCCGGATATTCATCTTCTTTCAGATCGAATCTAACTTCCGGGATCACTGATCTCAGACCCATTACTTTAAGATAATGGTCTGAATGTTCTTTAGATAAGAACTTCCCTTGATTCCAAAGTGGTTTTGGAACGCTCTCTTTCTTGCCTCTTGGAGTGGGTTGTTTTCCTTTAGGAGCCATGATCTTAGTGATCTCAGATAAACACACCAAACTTAGAGGTTTGCTTACCCTCAAGCAAAAGAAAAGAAAGGAGAGGGATAGAAGGAGAGCTAGGTGCAATTGGTGATGGAGGAGGAGGGAGGCCGAACCCAAATTTAAAGGGATGGGGGGGTGGGTTTTCGAAAAATTGGAAAAGATAAGATAAAAAGATTGAGTTGAAAAAGATAAGATAGAAGATATAGTTTAATTTTGAAAAGATATGATAGATTTTTGAAAAAGATAAATCTGAATTTTGAAAAAGATAATATGGGGATTTGAAAAAGATATGGATTAGTTGAAAAGATTTTAGAGTGAAAAAGATAGATTTGTTTTCAGAAAAGATTTGAAAAGAGTTGGATTGAATTTGGAAAGATGGATTTTTAGAAATTAAGGATTTTAGAAATCAGGGTTCTTGACATGTTCATGTAAAAATCATGCATTGAAGCATAAAATTTGAAATTAAAATGGAAATACATGTGGGAAAATGAATTTGGCTCCTCCCTGATGTCCTGGCATTTGAACGCCCAAACACTGCCTGTTTTGGGCGTTCAGCGCCCAATTGCTGCTCTCCTGGGCGTTCAACGCCCAGCTGCTGCCATTTCTGGCGTTGAACGCCCAGTTGCTACCATCACTGGCGTTCAGCGCCCAGTGGATGCCCATTTTGGGCGTTGAATACCCAAAATGCTCTTTTACTGGCGTTTTCTTGCCAGTGAGATCTTTTTCTCTATTTTGTGTGCCGAGGTCTTCTGTAAATGATTATTTACCTTGTTGTCAATGAACTCTATATAAACAAATAAAAATAAAAATAGAAATAGGGCAAAATGCTTAGAGGATTGTTGCCCCATGGCTGGGTTGCCTCCCAGCAAGCGCTTCTTTATTGTCTTTAGCTGGACCTTGCTGAGCTTTTAATCTAGCTTCAGCCTTGAGCATTCTTGCTCGATGTTGCCTTCAAGATAATGCTTGATTCTCTGTCCATTGACAATGAACTTCTTATCAGAATCAATATCTTGAAGCTCCACAAAACCATATGGTGACACACTTGTAATCACGTATGGTCCCCTCCACCGGGATTTCAGTTTCCCGGGGAATAGCCTGAGTCTAGAGTTAAACAACAGAACCTTCTGTCCTGGTTCAAAGATTCTAGATGACAGCTTTCTGTCATGCCATTTTTTTTATTTTTCTTTATAAAGCTTGGCATTTTCGAAAGCTGTGAATCTGAATTCCTCTAGCTCATTTAGCTGGAGCAATCATTTTTCTCCTGCTAATTTGGCATCAAAGTTTAGGAACCTGGTTGCCCAGTAGGCCTTATGTTCCAGTTCCACGGGCAGGTGGCATGCCTTACCATACACGAGTTGGTATGGAGAGGTCCCTATAGGGGTCTTGAATGCTGTTCTGTAAGCCCACAGAGCATCATCCAAGCTCCGTGCCCAATCCTTTCTGCGGGTATTTACTGTCCGTTCCAGGATTCTCTTTAATTCTCTGTTAGAGACTTCAGCTTGCCCATTGGTTTGTGGATGATATGGAGTGGCCACCTTGTGGCGAATTCCATACCGAACCATGGCAGAGTAAAGTTGTTTATTGCAGAAGTGAGTGCCCCCATCACTGATTAACACTCTAGGGACACCAAACCTGCTAAAGATATGTTTCTGGAGGAACTTCAGCACTGTTTTAGTATCATTGGTGGGTGTGGCAATAGCCTCAACCCATTTTGATACATAGTCAACTGCCACCAGAATATAAGTGTTTGAATATGATGGTGGAAAAGGTCCCATGAAGTCAATTCCCCATACGTCAAACAACTCAATTTCCAAGATTCCTTGTTGAGGCATGGCGTAACCATGAGGCAGATTACCAGCTCTTTGGCAACTGTCACAATTACGTACAAACTCTCGGGAATCTTTATAGAGTGTGGGCCAATAGAAGCCACATTGGAGGACCTTGGTGGCTGTTCGCTCACCTCCAAAATGGCCTCCATATTGAGATCCGTGGCAATGCCACAGGATCCTCTGTGCTTCTTCTCTATGCACACACCTACGGATAATTCCGTCTGCACATCTCTTAAAGAGATAAGGTTCATCCCACAAGTAGTACTTTGCATCAGTAATTAATTTCTTCTTTTGTATCCTATTGTACTCCTTGGGTATGAACCTTGCAGCTTTATAGTTTGCAATATCGGCAAACCATGGTGCTTCCTGAATGGCGAATAAATGCTCATCAGGAAACGTCTCAGAGATCTCCAGAGAAGGGGGGGACGTCCCTTCCACTGGCTCTATCCGGGACAGATGATCAGCCACTTGGTTCTCTGTCCCTTTTCTGTCTCTTATTTCTATATCAAACTCTTGCAGAAGCAATACCCATCTGATGAGCCTGGGTTTTGAATCCTGCTTTGTGAGTAGATATTTAAGAGCAGCATGGTCAGTATACACAATCACTTTTGATCCTACTAAGTATGATCTGAACTTGTCAATGGCGTAAACCACTGCAAGTAATTCTTTTTCTGTGGTTGTGTAATTTTTCTGGGCATCATTTAGAACGCGACTGGCATAATAAATGACATGCAGAAGCTTGTCATGCCTCTGTCCCAATACTGCACCAATAGCATGATCACTGGCATCACACATTAGCTCAAATGGTAACGTCCAGTCTGGTGCAGAAATGACTGGTGCCGTGACCAGCTTAGCTTTCAGCATTTCAAACGCCTGCAGGCACTTTGTGTCAAACACAAATGGCGTGTCAGCAGCTAGCAGATTTCTTAGAGGTTTTGCAATTTTTGAAAAATCCTTTATAAACCTCCTATAGAATCCTGCATGCCCTAGAAAGCTTCTGATTGCCTTCACATTGGCGGGTGGTGGTAATTTTTCAATTACCTCTATTTTTGCTTGATCCACCTCTATTCCCTTGTTTGAGATTTTATGCCCAAGAACAATTCCTTCAGTCACCATGAAGTGACACTATTCCCAGTTTAAAACTAGGTTGGTCTCTTGGCATCTTTTCAGAACAAGTTTCAGGTGATCAAGATAGGAGCTGAATGAGTCTCCATATACTGAGAAGTCATCCATGAAGACTTCCAGAAATTTTTCCACCATATCAGAGAAAATAGAGAGCATGCATCTCTGGAAGGTTGCAGGCGCATTACATAGCCCAAAGGGCATCCTTCTATAAGCAAACACTCCGGATGGACATGTGAATGCTGTTTTCTCTTGATCCTGGGGATCTACTGCAATCTGGTTGTAGCCTGAGTAGCCATCCAAAAAGCACTAATAATCATGACCTGCTAGACTTTCTAGCCTCTGGTCTATGAATGGTAAAGGAAAATGATCCTTTCTGGTGGCCGTATTGAGCCTTCTGTAGTCAATACACATGCGCCACCCTGTAACTGTTCTCGTAGGAACCAGTTCATTCTTTTCATTATGAATCACTATCATGCCTCCTTTTTTTGGGACGACTTGGACAGGGCTCACCCAGGGGCTGTCAGAAATAGGATAAATAATCCCAGCCTCTAGTAATTTGGTGACCTCTTTCTACACCACTTCCTTCATGGCTGGATTTAGCCGCCTCTGTGGTTGAACCACTGGTTTGGCATTATCCTCCAATAGGATTTTGTGCATGCATCTAGCTGGGCTTATGCCCTTAAGGTCACCTATGGACCACCCAAGAGCTGTCTTGTGTGTCCTTAGTACTTGAATAAGTGCTTCCTCTTCCTGTGAATTTAAAGCAGAGCTTATGATCACTGGAAAAGTATCACCATCTCCTAGAAATGCATATTTCAAGGATGGTGGTAATGGCTTAAGCTCGGGTCTAGGAGGTTTTTCCTCTTTCAGAAGAAAGTTCAGAGGCTCTTTCATGTCCTCTGAATCCTCCAAATCAGGCTGAACATCTTTAAAGATGTCTTCCAACTCTGATTTGAGACTCTCAGCCATGTTGACCTCTTCTACCAAAGAGTCAATAAGATCAACTTTCATGCAGTCTGTTGATGTGTCTGGATGCTGCATGGCTTTGACAGCGTTCAACTTAAACTCATCATCATTGACTCTCAGGGTTATTTCCCCCTGTTGGACGTCAATGAGGGATCGTCCAGTTGCTAGGAAGGGTCTTCCTAGAATGAGAGTAGCACTCTTGTGCTCCTCCATTTCCAGCACAACAAAGTCAGTGGGAAAGGCGAATGGCCCAACCCTGACAATCATGTCTTCAATCACGCCTGATGGGTATTTAGTGGAGCCATCAGCAAGTTGAAGACATATCCGAGTTGGTTTAACTTCTTCAGTTAAACCAAGCTTTCTGATAGTGGATGCAGGTATTAGGTTGATGCTTGCCCCCAAGATCGCATAAAGCTGTCTTGGTGCAATCACCTTCTAATATGCATGGTATCAGAAAACTCCCAGGGTCTTTAAGCTTTTCAGGAAAGCTTTTCAGAATGACTGCACTGCATTCTTCAGTGAGGAGAACTCTTTCTGTTTCTCTCCACTCCTTTTTATGACTCAAGATCTCTTTCATGAACTTGGCATAAGAAGGTATTTACTCAAGTGCCTCTGCAAATGGAATATTTATTTCAAGAGTCCTTAGATAATCTGCAAAGCGAGCAAATTGCTTATCCTGCTCCTCTTTCCGGAGTTTTTGAGGATAAGGTATCTTGGCTTTATATTCCTCAAACTTGGTGGTTAAAGAAGCCTTTTTAGAGGGGTTGTTATCAGCACTTGTGTGTGTCTGATCCCTCACTGGCAATTGAGTGCCAGAGTCAGAAGCTGGAGTGAAACTGGACGTCAGCTCCTTGTCTGCTTCTGGCGTCTGAACGCCAGAACTGTGCCCATTTTGGGCGTTCAACGCTGGATTCTGCCCTATTTGGGTGTTCAACGCCAGATTCTTGCCCATTTCTGGCGTTGAACGCCAATCCTGCCTTGTTTCTGGCGTTGAACGCCAGTTTTGGGCATGGTCTGGGCGTTCAGCACCAGCCTTCCACCAATTCTCTGGCGTTTTAGCGCCAGAATTATTTTTCCCTAGGCTCTTACTGTCCTCAGGTGAGTCTTTGGTGGGTTGCTCATTTCTTGACTTTTTGATGCCTTGAGGTGGGGTATTTAATGTTTTCCCACTTCTTAATTGAACTGCTTGGCATTCTTCTGCTATTTGCCTTGATAGCTGCTGCTTTGTTTGCTTAAACTGTTCGTCAATATGTATATTAGCTATCCTTGTCTCTTGTAGCCTGTCCTTGAATTCAGCTAGCTGCTTTGTTAGAAAATCCAATTGCTGATTGAATTCAGCAGCTTGTTTTACAGTACTGAATTCAGCAGTTACTGTTTTAACCTCTTCATTCATGGAAGGGTTGCTGCTTAGGTACAGATGCTGATTCCAGGAAACTGTATCAATGAGCTCTTGAGCCTCTTCAATTGTCTTTCTCATGTGGATAGATCCACCAGCTGAGTAATCTAGAGACATCTGAGCTCCTTCTGCAAGCCCATAGTAGAAGATGTCTAACTGAACCCACTCTGAGAACATTTCAGAGGGGCATTTTCGTAGCATCTCTCTGTATCTCTCCCAGGCATCATAAAGAGATTCATTATCTCCTTGCTTGAAGCCTTGGATGTCCAGCCTTAGCTGTGTCATCCTTTTTGGAGGGAAATATTGATTCAGGAATTTTTCTGTCAGCTGTTTCCATGTCCTTATGCTGGCCTTAGGTTGGTTATTCAACCACCTCTTAGCTTGATCTTTTACAGCAAATGGAAATAGTAATAGTCTGTAGATATCCTGATCTATTTCTTTATCATGTACTGTGTCAGCAATCTGTAGAAACTGTGCCAGAAACTCTGTAGGTTCTTCCTGTGGAAGACCGGAATACTGGCAACTTTGCTGCACCATGATAATGAGCTGAGGATTCAACTCAAAGCTACTGACTCCAATGGAGGGTATGCAGATACTACTCCCATATGAAGCAGTAGAGGGGTTAGAATATGACCCCAGAGTCCTCCTGGACTGTTCATTTCCGCTTAGGTCCATGATGGAGAAAGGGAGATGATGTAGAATAGAAAAAATATTTTTATTTATTTATTTATATATTTATTTCGAAAATGAAATAAATTAAAATAAATAAAAATTGAGTGAAGATTTTCGAAAAACTGAGGAGAGAGAAAGTGGTTAGGAAGTTTTGAAAAGGATATGATGATTTTGAAAAAATTTAAATTTTGAAATAAAAATCTGAATTTTTAGAAATATATTTCGAAAAATTGTTTTTAAAATAGAGAGAAAAGATATTTTTTATTTTTAAGAGGAAAGAGAAAAACAATAAGATAGCACAAGATTTAAAATTTTTAGATCTAATGCTCCTTATTTTCGAAAATTTTGGAGAGAAAACACCAAGGAACACCAAACTTAAAAATTTTAAGATCAAGTCACAAGGAAAACTCAAGAACACCAAACTTAAAATTTTTAGAAAACCAAAATAAATTTTCGAAAAACACAGAAAAATCAACAAGAAAACACCAAACTTAAAGTTTGGCACAAAATTTTATAGAGAAAATATTATTTATGAAAAAGGTTTTAAAAAGAGTGTACCAAACTGCCACGGGCTTAGACTAACGCTCTAGCCAGTTGGGCAGTAAATGTAACACTTGTTTTAAAGAAGGATATTTTTAACCAAGAACACTAATAAGAGACTCTAGACTAAAAAGAAAAATTTTCCTAATCTAAGCAACAAAATAATCCGTCAGTTGTTCAAACACGAACAATCCCCGGCAACGGCGCCAAAAACTTGGTGCACAAATTGTGAATCACACTTTTCACAACTCGTACAACTAACCAGCAAGTGCACTGGGTCGTCCAAGTAATACCTCACGTGAGTAAGGGTCGAATCCCACGGAGATTGTTGGTTTGAAGCAATCTATGGTTATCTTGTAAATCTTAGTCAGGAAGTCAATTATGTTTATCAGTTGAATTGCAAATAAACAATAGAGCATGGATTAAAGGTTACTTGTTATGCAGTAATGGAGAATATGTTGGAGTTTTGGAGATGCTTTGTCTTCTGAATCTCTGCTTTCCTCTGTCTTCTTGTTCACGCACGCACGTCCTCCTATGGCAAGCTGTGTGTTGGTAGATCACCGTTGTCAATGGCTACCTTCCATCCTTCCAGTGAAAACTACGCTCACGTGCTCTGTCACAGCACGGCTAATCACCGGTTGGTTCTCGATCCGGTTGGAATAGGATTTACTATCCTTTTGCGTCTATCACTAACGCCCAGCCTTCAGGAGTTTGAAGCTCGTCACAGTCATTCAATCCTTGAATCCTACTCGGAATACCACAGACAAGGTTTAGACTTTTCAGATTCTCATGAATGCCACCATCAGTTCTAGCTTATACCACGGAGATTCTGATTAAAGAATCTAAGAGATACTCATTCAATCATATATAGAACGGAGGTGGTTGTCAGGCACTCGTTCATGATTTGAGGAAGGTGATGAGTGTCACAGATCATCACCTCCATCACAGTTAAGCGCGAATGAACATCTTAGATAGGAACAAGCGTGTTTGAATGGAAAACAGAAATACTTGCATTAATCCATTGAGACAAAGCAGAGCTCCTCACCCCCAACAAGGGGTTTAGAGACTCATGCCGTCAGATAATATAAAGTTCAGATCTAAAATGTCATGAGATGCAAAATAAGTCTCTAAAAGTTGTTTAAATACTAAACTAGTAGCCTAGGTTTACAACAAATAAGTAAACTATGATGGATGATGCAGAGGCCCACTTCTGGGGCCCACTTGGTGTGTGCTGGGGCTGAGAATTAAGCAATCTACGTGCAGAGGCCATTTGTGGAGTTGAACGCCAGTTTTTGTGCCAGTTTGGGCGTTCAACTCCAGCTTTTGATCCTTTTCTGGCGCTGGACGCCAGAATTGGGCAGAGAACTGGCGTTGAACGCCAGTTTATGTCGTCTATACTTGTGCAAAGTATGGACTATTATATATTTCTGGAAAGCCCTGGATGTCTACTTTCCAACGCAATTGGAAGCATGCCATTTCGATTTCTGTAGCTCCAGAAAATCCACTTTGAGTTCAGGGAGGTCAGAATCCAACAGCATCAGCAGTCCTTTTTCAGCCTGAATCAGATTTTTGCTCAGCTCCTTCAATTTCAGCCAGAAAAATACCTGAAATTACAGAAAAACACACAACTCATAGTAAAGTCCAGAAATATGAGTTTTTCCTAAAAACTAATGGAAATAAACTAAAAACTAACTAAAACATACTAAAAACTATATGAAATTAACCCCAAAAAGCGTATAAAATATCCGCTCATCAATCTACGATCAGAGTCTTCGTGGTATAGGCTAGAATTATTGGCGGCCATTCTTTAGATCCGGAAAGTCTAAACCTTGTCTGTGGTATTTCGAGTAGGATCTGGGAAGGGATGGCTGTGACGAGCTTCAAACTCGCGAGTGCTGGGCATAGTGACAGACATAAAAGGATTACTGAATCCTATTCCAGTATGATCGAGAACCGACAGATGATTAGCTGTGCGGTGACAATGCATTTTGGACCATTTTAACTGAGAGGACGGGAAGTAGCCATTGACAACGGTGATGCCCTATATAAAGCTTGCCATGGAAAGGAATAGGAATGATTGGATGAAGACAGCAGGAAAGCAGAGGTTCAGGAGGAACAAAAGCATCTCTATACGCTTATCTGAAATTCTCACCAATGAATTACATAAGTATTTCTATCCTATTTTATATTTTAATTATATTTTAATTATCAATTCACCATAACCATTTGAAATCCGCCTGAATGAGATTTACAAGGTGACCATAGATTGCTTCAAGCCGACAATCTCCGTGGGATCGACCCTTACTCACGTAAGGTTTATTACCTGGACGACCCAGTGCACTTGCTAGTTAGTTGTGCGAAGTTGTGACAAAGAACTAAAATTATGAACGTGCGTATTAAGTTTTTGGCGCCATTTCCAGGGATTGTTCGAGTTTGGTCAACTGACGGTTCATCTTGTTGCTCAGATTAGGTAATTTTATTTTAATTTTACGCTTTTTGTTTTTATTCTTTTCGAAAAAAATAATTAATAAAAATAAATTATTCTATATTCTTCAGAATTTTTAAGAATGAATTCTAGAGTTTCTTCATGATTTGTTGAAGCCTGGCTGGCTGTCAAGCCATGTCTAAATTTTTGGACTGAGGCTTCCACCTATCATGGCAAGAGCCCTTGGACTCTCATCTAATCAGTTGTTATATGCCTGATTTGTATCTGCTGAAGCTTGGCTGGCTAGTGAGCCATGTCTAATTCCTGGACCGAAGCTTTAGACTAACATTGCATGATTCCTGTAATTCTTATTAAAAATTTTGAAATCCTTAATTTTCTTTTTCCAATTAATTTTCGAAAAAAATACAAAAAAAAATTTTAATAAAATCATAAAACCAAAAATAATTTTATGTTTCTTGCTTGAATCTAATGTCAAGTCATAAGTTTGGTGTCAATTGCATGTTTATCTCTTTCTTGCATTTTTCGAAAATTCATGCATTGCATTCTTCATGATCTTCAAGTTGTTCTTGATGAACCCTCTTGTTTGATCTTCATATTTTCTTGTTGTGTGTTGCATCTTGTTTTTCATATGCATTCTTGCATTCATAGTGTCTAAAGTTTGAAAATTTCTAAGTTTAGTGTCTTGCATGTTTTTGTTTTCTAAAAAAAATTCAAAAATAAGTTCTTGGTGTTCATCTTGACATTCAAAGTGTTCTTGGTGTTCATCTTGACATTCAAAGTGTTCTTGCATGCATTGTGTGTTTTGATTCATAATTTTCATGTTTTAAATCTTTTGGTTGTTTTCCTCTTTCTTCATTAAAAAATCAAAAATCAAAAAAATATCTTTCCCTTTTTCATCTCATAAAATTCGAAAATTTGAGTTGACTTTTTCAAAAATTTTTAAAATCTAGTTGTTTCTTATGAGTTAAATCAAATTTTCAATTTAAAAATCCTATCTTTTTCAAATCTTTTTCAAAAATCAAATCTTTTTCATTTTTTCTTTCATATTTTTGAAAATTTCAAATTGATTTTCAAAAATCTTTTTCTTATTTTGTTTCATAATTTCAAAATCTTTACTAACAATTAATGTGATTAATTCAAAAAAATTTTAAGTTTGTTACTTGCCTAGTAAGAAAGGTTCAATCTTTAAATTTTAAAATCATATCTTTTTGTTTCTTATTAGTCAAGTAATCAACTTTAATTTTCAAAATCAAATCTTTTTAAATTTCTTTTTCAAAACTTCTTCAAAATAAATGTCAATCACATCTTTTTCAAAATCAATTTCAAAATATTTTCTAACCTCTTATCTTTTTAAATTGATTTTCAAATCTTTTTCAAATTAATCCTATCTTTTTGTTTCAATCATATCTTTTTCAAAACCACCTAACTACTTTTCTCTCTCTAATTTTCGAAAATTACTAACCCCTTTCTCAAAAATTTATTTTAATTAACTAATTATTTTAAATTCTAATTTAATTTAATTTCATTTTTCTTTTTAAAACTTTTGAATTTTAACTTTAATTTTAAATTAAAAACAAAAACAAAAATATTCTTATTTTATTTATTTAATTTTCGAATTCTTCCCTCTCTCATCTCATTCTAATTATTTATTTATCTGCTCAGACCCCTCTTTCACTCAAAAATTCGAACCCACTCTTCTCTTCTGTGTTTGAATTCTCATCTTTTTCCTCTTCTATTCTTCTCTTCTTATACTTACATAAGGAATCTCTATACTGTGACATAGAGGATTCCATATTTTCTTTTGTGTTCTCTTTTTCATATGTGCAGAAACAAGGATAAGAACATTCTTGTTGAAGCTGATCCCGAAACCTAAAAGGACTCTGAAGAGGAAGCTAAGGGAAGCTAAAGCACAACTCTCTGGAGAAAATCTGACAAAAATTTTCGAAAAAGAAGGAGACATGGCCGAAAATAATAACAATACAAGGAAGATGCTTGGTGACTTTACTGCACCAAATTCCAATTTACATGGAAGAAGCATCTCAATCCCTGCCATTGGAGCAAACAATTTTGAGCTAAAGCCTCAATTAGTTTCTCTGATGCAACAGAACTGCAAGTTTCATGGACTTTCATCAGAAGATCCTTTTCAGTTCTTAACTGAATTCTTGCAAATCTGTGATACTGTTAAGACCAATGGGGTTGATCCCGAGGTCTACAGGCTTATGCTTTTCCCATTTGCTGTAAGAGATAGAGCTAGAATATGGTTGGACTCTCAACCTAAAGATAGCCTGAACTCTTGGGATAAGCTAGTCACGGCTTTCTTAGCCAAGTTCTTTCCTCCTCAAAAGCTTAGCAAGCTTAGAGTGGATGTTTAAACCTTCAAACAGAAAGAAGGTGAATCCCTCTATGAAGCTTGGGAGAGATATAAGCAATTGACTAAAAAGTGTCCTTCTGACATGCTTTCAGAATGGACCATCCTGGATATATTCTATGATGGTCTATCTGAATTATCAAAGATGTCATCGGACCATTCTGCAGGTGGATCTATTCACCTAAAGAAAATTCCTGCAGAAGCTCAGGAACTCATTGACATGGTTGCAAATAACCAGTTCATGTACACTTCTGAAAGGAATCCTGTGAGTAATGGGACGCCTCAGAGGAAGGGAGTTCTTGAAATTGATACTCTGAATGCCATATTGGCTCAGAATAAAATATTGACTCAGCAAGTCAATATGATTTCTCAGAGTCTGAATGGATTGCAAGCTGCATCCAACAGTACTCAAGAGGCATCTTCTGAAGAAGAAGCTTATGATCTTGAGAACCCTGCAATAGCAGAGGTGAATTACATGGGTGAACCCTATGGAAACACCTATAATCCCTCATGGAGAAATCATCCAAATTTCTCATGGAAGGATCAACAAAAGCCTCAACAAGGCTTTAATAATGGTGGAAGAAACAGGTTTAACAATAGCAAGCCTTTTCCATCATCCACTCAGCAACAGACAGAGAATTCTGAGCAGAATCCATCTAGCTTAGCAAATATAGTCTCTGATCTATCTAAGGCCACTCTAAGTTTCATGAATAAAACAAGGTCCTTCATTAGAAATTTGGAGGCACAAGTGGGCTAGCTGAGTAAAAGGGTCACTGAAACTCCTCCTAGTACTCTCCCAAGCAATACAGAAGAGAATCCAAAAAGAGAGTGCAAGGCCATTACCTTACTTGGTGTGGCCAAACTCAAAGAGGAGGAGGAGGACGTCAATCCTAGTGAGGAAGACCTCCTGGGACATTCACTGACCAATAAGGAGTATCCCTTTGAGGAACCAATAAGGAGCAATAAGGAGTATCCCTTTGAGGAACCAAAGGAATCTGAGGCTCATCTAGAGACCATAGAGATTCCATTGAACCTCCTTTTACCATTCATGAGCTCTGATGACTATTCATCTTCTGAAGAAGATGAAGACATTGTTGAAGAGCAAGTTGCTTAATATTTAGGAGCAATCATGAAGCTGAATGCCAAATTATTTGGTAATGAGACTTGGGAGGATGAACCTCCATTGCTCATCAAGGAACTAAATGCCTTGGTTCAGCAAACTCTACCTCAAAAGAAACAAGATCCTGGTAAATTCCTAATTCCCTGTAACATAGGCACCATGACCTTTGAGAAGGCTCTGTGTGACCTGGGGTCAGGAATAAACTTAATGCCACTCTCTGTAATGGAGAAACTTGGGATCTTTGAGGTGCAAGCTGCCAGAATCTCATAAGAGATGGCAGACAACTCAAGAAAACAGGCTTATGGACTGGTAGAGGACGTGCTAGTAAAGGTTGAAGGCCTTTACATCCCTGCTGATTTCATAATCCTAGACACTGGGAAGGATGAGGATGAATCCATCATCCTTGGAAGACCCTTCCTAGCCACAGCAAAAGCTGTGATTGATGTGGACAGAAGAGAGTTGGTCCTTCAACTGAATGAGGACAACCTTGTGTTTAAAACTCAAGGATCTCCTTCTGTAACCATGGAGAGTAAGCATGAAAAGCTTCTCTCACTGCTGAGTCAACCAAAGCCCCCACAGTCAAACTTTAAGTTTGATATTGGGAGGCCACAACCAAACTCTAAGTTTGGTGTTGAACCCCCACATTCAAACTCTAAGTTTGGTGTTGGGAGGTCCCAACAATGCTCTGAATATCTGTGAGGCTCCATGAGAGCTCACTGTCAAGCTATTGACATTAAAGAAGCGCTTGTTGGGAGGCAACCCAATGTTATTTAATTATATCTATTTATTTTCTATTGTTATTTTATGTTTTTTTTAGGTTGATGATCATGTGGAGTCACAAAAACTACTGAAAAATTAAAAACAGAATAAAAAAACAGCAAAAGAAACAGCACACCCTGGAGGAAGAGCACTCTGGTGTTTAAATGCCAGAAACAAGCATCTGTCTGGCGTTTAACGCCAGAAACAAGCACCAAGCTGGCATTTAACGCCAGAAACAAGCATCAACCTAGCGTCAAACGCCAGAAACAGGCTACATATGGGAGTTTAACGCCAAAAACAGGCAGCAGTCTGGCGTTAAACGCCAATATTGCATACAAAGGGCATTTTGCACGCCTAATTGGAGTAGGGATGTTAAGTCCTTGACCCCACAGGATCCCCACCTACCCTAACTCTCTCTTCACACCTTTTCATAACCCTCTTCCCCAAATACCCTTCACCAATCACCTCAATCACTCTTCCCCATCACCTCTTAACCACTCACATCCCTCCACTCTTCCCCATAAACCCCACCTACCTCCAAAATTCAAACTCTTTTTCCTCCCAAACCCAACCCTAATGGCCGAACCCTAAACCTCCCCCCGCTCCTATATAAACCCCTCATTCCTTCTTCATTTTCACCCAACACAACCCTTTCTTCTTCTCCTTGGCCGAATACACACCTCTCTCCCTCTCCTCCATTTTTCTTCTTCTTCTCCTTCTTTCTTTCTTCTTTTGCTCGGGGACGAGCAAACATTTTAAGTTTGGTGTGGTAAAAGCATTGCTTTTTATTTTTCCATAACCATTAATGGCACCTAAGGCCAGAGAAACCTCAAGAAAGAGGAAAGGGAAGGCAATTGCTTCCACCTCTGAGTTATGAGAGATGGAGAGATTCATCTCAAAGGTCCATCAAGACCACTTCTATGAAGTTATGGCCAAGAAGAAAGGGATCCCTGAGGTCCCTTTCAAGCTCAAAAAGAGCGAATATCCGGAGATCCGACAAGAGATTAGAAGAAGAAGATGGGAAGTTTTCTCTAATCCTATTCAACAAGTTGGGATCTTAATGGTTCAAGAGTTCTATGCAAATGCATGGATCACTAGGAACCATGATCAAAGTGTGAACCCGAATCCAAAGAATTGGCTTACCATGGTTCGGGGGAAATACTTAGATTTCAGTCTGGAAAATGTAAGGTTGGCGTTCAACTTGCCAATGATGCAAGAAAACGCATGCCCCTACACTAGAAGGGTTAACTTTGATCAAAGGTTGGACCAAGTCCTCATGGACATATGTGTGGAAGGAGCTCAATGGAAAGTTGACTCAAGAGGCAAGCCGGTTCAATTGAGAAGACCGGACCTTAAGCCTGTAGCTAGAGGATGGTTGGAGTTCATTCAACGCTCAATTATTCCTATTAGCAACCGGTCTGAAGTTACTATAGACCGGGCCATCATGATCAATAGTATCATGATTGGGGAGGAAGTGGAAGTTCATGAGATTATACCTCAAGAACTCTATAAGGTGGCTGACAAGTCTTCCACTTTGGCAAGGTTAGCCTTTTCTCACCTCATTTGCCACCTCTGCAATTCGGCTGGAATTGACATAGAGGGAGACATCCTCATTGATGAGGACAAGCCCATCACTAAGAAAAGGATGGAACAAACAAGAGATCATGGATCTCAACAAGAGCATGAGGAAATTCCTCACCATGAAATCCCAGAGATACCTCAAGGGATGCACTTTCCTCCACAAAACTATTGGGAGCAAATCAACACTTCCCTAGGAGAATTAAGTTCCAACATGGGACAACTAAGGATGGAGCACCAATAGTACTCCATCATTCTCCATGAGATTAGAGAAGATCAAAGAGCTATGAGGAAGGAGCAACAAAGACAAGGAAGAGACATAGAGGAGCTCAAGAGAACCATTGGTTCTTCAAGAAGAGGAAGACGCCACCCTCACTAAGGTGGACCCGTTCCTTAATCTCCTTGTTCTTATTTTCCTGTTTTTCGTTTACTATGCTTCATGTTTATTTATGTTTGTGTCTTTATTACATGATCATTAGTGTTTAAGTGTCTATGTCTTAAAGCTATGAATGTCCTATGAATCCATCACCTCTCTTAATTGAAAATTGTTCTAAAAACAAAAGAACAAGAAGTACATGGTTTCGAATTCATCCTTGAAACTAGTTTAATTATTTTGATATGGTGATAATACTTTTTGTTTTTTGAATGAATGCTTGAACAGTGCATATGTCTTTTGATATTGTTGTTTATGAATGTTAAATATGTTGGCTCTTGAAAGAATGATGAAAAAGGAGAAATGTTATTGATAATCTGAAAAATCATAAAATTGATTCTTGAAGTAAGAAAAAGCAGTGAATACAAAAGCTTGCGAAAGAAAAAAAGAAGAAAAAAAAATGGCGAAAAAAAAGGGGAAGAAAAAGAAAAAGCAAGCAGAAAAAGCCAAAAGCTCTTTAAACCAAAAGGCAAGAGCAAAAAGCCAATAGCCCTTAAAACCAAAAGGCAAGGGTAATAAAAAGGATCCAAGGCTTTGAGCATCAGTGGATAGGAGGGCGTAAAGGAATAAAGTCCTGGCCTAAGCGGCTAAACCAAGCTGTCCCTAACCATGTGCTTGTGGCGTGAAGGTGTCAAGTGAAAACTTGAGACTGAGCAGTTAAAGTCAAGGTGCAAAGCAAAAAAAGAGTGTGCTTAAGAACCCTAGACACCTCTAATTGGGGACTTTAGCAAAGCTGAGTCACAATCTGAAAAGGTTCACCCAGTTATGTGTTTGTGGCATGTATGTATCCGGTGGTAATACTGGAAAACAGAGTGCTTAGGGCCACGGCCAAGACTCATAAAGTAGTTGTGTTCAAGAATCAACATACTGAACTAGAAAAATCAATAACACTATCTGAAATCTAAGTTCCTATAGATGCCAATCATTCTGAACATCAATGGATAAACTGAGATGCCAAAACTATTCAAGAGGCAAAAAGTTACTAGTCCCGCTCATCTGATTGGAGCTAAGTTTCATTGATATTTTGGAATTTATAGTATATTCTCTTCTTTTTATCCTATTTGATTTTCAGTTGCTTGGGGACAAGCAACAATTTAAGTTTGGTGTTGTGATGAGCGGATAATTTATACGCTTTTTGGCAGGGTTTTTACATAGTTTTTAGTATGATTTAGTTAGTTTTTAGTATATTTTTTTTTAGTTTTTAAATAAAATTCACATTTCTGGACTTTACTATGAGTTTGTGTGTTTTTCTATGATTTCAGATAATTTCTGGCTGAAATTAAGGGACTTGAGCAAAAATCAGATTCAGAGGTTGAAAAAGGACTGCAGATGTTGTTGGATTCGGACCTCCCTGCACTCAAAGAGGATTTTTTGGAGCTATAAGAGTCCAAATGGTGCGCTCTTTTTTTTTTAGAAAGTAGACATCCAGGGATTTCCAGAAATATATAATAGTCCATACTTTGCCCGAGTTTAGAAGACGCAAACTGGCGTTCAACGCCAGCTTTCTGCCCTATTCTGGAGTTAAACGCCAGAAACAGGTTGCAAAGCAGAGTTAAATTCTAGAAACAGGTTACAAACTGGCATTAAACTCTACGGAATACCTCTACACATGAAAGCTTCAATGCTTAGCCCAAGCACACACCAAGTGGGCCCGGAAGTGGATTTCTGCATCATTTACTCATTTTTGTAAATCCTAGTAACTAGTTTAGTATAAATAGGACTTTTTACTATTGTATTTATATCTTTGATCAGACTTATGCTATCTTATACCTTTATGGAGGCTGGCCATTCGGCCATTCCTGGACCATTATCACTTATGTATTTTCAACGGTAGAGTTTCTACACACCATAGATTAAGGTGTGGAGCTCTACTGTTCCTCATAAATTAATGCAAAGTACTATTATTTTTCTGTTCAATTCAAGCCTATTTCTTCTTTAAGATATCCATTCGCACACAAGAACATGATGAATGTGATGATTATGTGATGCTCATCACCATTCTCACCTATGAACGCGTGCCTGACAACCACTTCCGTTCTACATGCAAACAAGCTTGAATGTGTATCTCTTAGCCTCCTGATCTATGATCAGAGTCTTCGTGGTATAGGCTAGAATTATTGGCGGCCATTCTTGAGATCTGAAAAGTCTAAACCTTGTCTATGGTATTCCGAGTAAGATCTGGGAAGGGATGGCTGTGACGAGCTTCAAACTCGCGAGTGCTGAGCGTAGTGACAGACGCAAAAGGATTACTGAATCCTATTCCAGTATGATCGAGAACCGACAGATGATTAGCCGTGCAGTGACAGCGCATTTTGGACCATTTTTACTGAGAGGACGGGAAGTAGCCATTGACAACGGTGATGCTATACATAAAGCTTGCCATGGAAAGGAGTAGGAATGATTGGATGAAGACAGCAGGAAAGCAGAGGTTCAGGAGAAACAAAAGCATCTCTATACGCTTATCTGAAATTCTCACCAATGAATTACATAAGTATTTCTATCCTATTTTATATTTTAATTATATTTTAATTATCAATTCACCATAACCATTTGAAATCTGCCTGAATGAGATTTACAAGGTGACCATAGATTGCTTCAAGCCGACAATATCCGTGGGATCGACCCTTACTCACGTAAGGTTTATTACTTGGACGACCCAGTGCACTTGCTGGTTAGTTGTGCGAAGTTGTGACAAAGAACTAAAATTATGAACGTGCGTATTAAGTTTTTGACGCCGTTACCAAGGAATGAACGATCACGATTTTGCATACCACCTAGTTAACCCCTTACATCGAGGAGTAAGTCAATCAAGCATAATTGACCTTAATTCATAAGTCCTAGCTAACTCACCAAACTAGTTGATAAAAAGCTAGCGTCAATGGAAACAAGAGTCAACTAACTACCTAAGAATTACCACTAAATATCGGACATTATGACTCTAGTACCCTAGGAACTCAAATCCCAAGCCAAGGTGTGAAAATCTACTCAAAACTCATAATTGGCATTTTTACAAACACCTTGTGTGCATAAAAGTAAAACATGGAAATTTGTAAGGGAAAATGGAAAACTATAACCAACCATTCACAAAATCAAATATAAACAAGCAATCAAACATAAAGAGAGCATAAAGCATTAAATTCATCAATCAAAACTTCAAGAAACTCAAAATTACAATTATGAACAAGTAACTTGAACCAAAAGGAAATGAAAGTAAAAGTTCTATAATTAAAGAAGAAATTGAGAGTACTTACAATCAAAGAAGCAAAATCCAAAATCAAGCTTGCTATAAAATGCTACAATGGAGATGGAAATGAAACCTTAGGAGAGCAATCTACTCTACTCCTACTCCTACTCCTAATTAACTATGCTAAAAAATGTAAAATATGGCCTTCTACTCTAATGCCTTCATATGGCTTCAATCCCCTTGATATAGCACTTCATTTCAGCCTTTCAGCCTTCCAAAATGGGCCAAGAGGCCTCAGAAATTGCGAAGCACGAGTTTCTTTAATGAAATCAAATGTAGAGTCCTGTGCATACGCACAGATGTGTACATACGCACACTTGGCTGAAAGTTGATCTGTGCGTATGCACAGGTGGTTGTGCGCTTGCACACATGGAAATTCCTTCTTGTGCGCATGCACAGTTGCTTGTGCACACGCACACTTCGCTGTGTGTGCTTTCCTTGTTTTCTTCATATTTTCTCCCTTGTACATGCTTTCTTCCACTTTTGGCTATCCATTCTTGCCTCTAAGGTCTGAAAGCACTCAGCAAATATGTCATGGCATCAAATGGAGTAAAAGTGGAATTAAATTGCTCGTTTCAAGCACAAAATTGCATGTTTTCACATTTATGATCAATTTGGGGACAAAACACAAAAGTATGCTATTTTGATGCTTAAGTGTGAGTTCATGTGCTAGAATCCATCCAAATTGAGTCAAATATATCATCAAATATGGACTCATCAATTCTCCCACACTTAAACAATAGCATGTCCTCATGCTAAACCAACAAGGAGAATGATCAAAAAGGGTAATCAACTTATTAAATGCAACTACCTATATGCATGCAAGTATGTATATACTATCCATACCTATATATCTATCTATGGTATCTATGTTAAATTGGTGAAAACAAACAATCAAATTCCCAAGCAAGTATAGAAAAATAGGGCTAAGCAAAGAATTAGCTCAATGCAATCAAAATCTAAAGAATTGATTCAACTATCAAAATGAAGCAACTTGCAAGAATACATGATAAGAGGTTTGGAAACATAGAGTCGAGTAATTGAACCCTTACTAGATGTGTATACACTCTAATCACTCGGTGTCTAAGGGTCAATTCACTCAAGTCTTCTCTAATCATGTTTCGAGAATTTGCTTTTCATCTAACAATCAACAACAAGTGATACATGAATGCACTTATCATGAGGACTTATTAGGGTTGTAATGGGGTTAGGGTCAAGGTGGGATAGATATGGCCAAGTAGACTAAAATGATTGAATCCTTGATTAGTTTAAGTATCCAACTCAACCTTTAACAATCCAAATCACAAAATATGCAACCTAACTTCCCCTTCTCACTTTTTACACATATTCATGTATGCTCTTTCATTTACATCACATATGCATTTATTATTTGTTTCCTTTCTCTTTGGGATAACTTTTGTCCCCTTTTTTATTGATTTTTTTTAGTAAAGATAAATGCATATGGTTCAATAGCTCATACATGAATGCACCCATTTTCCAAATTTTCAATGAAAATTCCAAAACAATATTTTCATTCACCACCAATGTTTCCCAAAATTCCCCCATACTTAGATAAAACACACTCCTCAACCTAAGCTAATCAAGAATACAATCCAAGGTAAATTCATGATTTTTCGCTTAAGGTTGTGATGTGCTAATATCAAGAACAATGGGGTAGATAAAGCTCAAAAGGGGTTAACAATGGTAGATGCAAAGGGTAGGCTATATGGGTAAAGTAAGCTTTTTATCAAAGATGACCTCAATCATACTCAATGCAATTCAAAACATCAATCATTGGACATAAATAATTAAGCAAAACCAGGATCACAATCATAAAAGGAGTTTATCACACAAGAACAAAATTTGTGGTTGAGAATGTGCAACCACTCAATTGAAGCTCAAATCTCACTTGGTATTTGTTCTTTACTCTTCTATGTTTCATAAAAATCATTCAAGCAAGTTTGAAAACAATTTTCCGATTAATTCAATAGAGTGCCCTTGAAACAAAATTCTTAGAAATCCTTGTTGTTTTTCACCAAAATTATTTCCTATATGTATGTATGTATGTTGTGATGGATGCATTTTTTCAAAAATTTCCTAGTTCTATTCCTAATTTTCAACATCCAAAAACTAACATGAACAATTAGGACAAAATTGAACTAGGTGCTATACTATTTACATCATCCAATCATAACTTCTATCTATAAAATATATACCATGCAAAAGGTGCAAAATGAAATAACTATGGATGAGCTGAGATGTATATATATATACTAGAAGAAAGTGCAATGCAACAATCAAAAACACTCCAAATATCTACAAGAAACATAGTAAGTGCAAAGTGTTCGGGAAAGTAAGTTTACGCCGCAAAATGATGAATCCTCCCCCACACTTAAGCGTTTCACGGTCCTCTGTGCACAAACACGTTTTGAGGAGAATGTCTCTAAGTTCCTCCACCTTCGGTTGGTGGATGTTGGGGCTTGGGTTGTGTGGAAATCGTCAAGTCCATTGTATGCTTGGCATCTCCCTCCTCGATGTCCTTCTCCTCTCCCAACTCCTTGCTTTCACGTCTCATCCTCAAAAAGAATGGATAAAGTATAATTAAGAATCAAAAGGCAAGTGGAACAAAAGGGTAAAGGGGTAAGCAAATAAGAATCTAATTGAGGAAGTTTGTATAGTTGTGTGGTATGATGAAAAGATGAGCCATGTGTGTATTTCAAGTGTGCACGCGGTTAGAATTCACACAACGGTCGATGAAAATGGCATCCACATAATCAAAATTTAAGCATGAGTTCCTCAATTAAATGGTCTAAGTTGAAAGCAATGAATGAGCATCAATTAAATACAAGCAAACCTAGGCAACTACAACAAGAGTGAATTGAATGTAGGACATATTGGATATTGAAATTGTGCAAGTGAAAGGATAAAATTGATATAAAATAGCACAACAAACAATAACCAATGTAATGATGAAGAAAAACTACCTATTCATCCTTAAGAATAAGGCAATAATAACATGGGAAGGTGCTTGCTACAAAAAGTGACAAGTCTTGATAGAATCAAGTTAAGTCAACTCAAATAAATGTAAAGCATTAACAAGGAGCAAATACCTTGTGATGTGATTATATTGACTTAAAGACCATGATGAACAAGGAATTCCATTCAATTTACTAAATTCAATATGTAATTGTTAAAAAATTACACCAAATAAGAGACAAAAAGTCAATTTCTAATCAATTTGGTGCTAGCAACTCAAGATAATGATTAGAATGCCAAACAAAGGTACGGTCTAACACATATGGTCATGACAACATATGAATAAGACAAAAAGTTCATTTAGGAAATATGTCAAATACATGGAGTGCAGTGCACAAATTCAACAAATTCAAGCATCAACGGCCCATAAGTCAAAAATTGAACACTTGCAATGAAAAAACAAATAAAGCATTAAGCAAAACTTAAGCTAAATACCCGAAGTAAAATAAAGAAAATAGAAATCAAGCAAGCAACTAAACATAACAAGAAAATTCAAATAAGAAAATTGAAAATATGAAGAATAGGAAAGAAAGGGATAGGCAACAGTGGCACCTATGTTAGCCACTGCAAGGCTCACGGCGACGGAGCTTCACCGGAGAAGAGAAGAAAGAGAGAAGAAAAAGAAAAAAGGAAGAAGGAATAAAAGAAAGAGGAAGGAGAAGAAGAAAAAGAGAAGAAACAGGGAGAGAGAGAGAGAGAGAGAGATGGTAGTCGTTCTGGCACCAGTGGCGGCGGTCGGACGGCGATGGTGGTGGTCGGCGGAGGATGGCTGGGTTGGGGGTGGTAGAAGAAGAACGGAGGAAAGAAGAGAGGAAGAAAGGGTATGGAAGGGACTGGCGTGACAGGGCACCCTTTTCTCATTATTGCATAGACCGCGACCCGTGCGTATGTACAAAGGTGTGTGCGTACGCACACCAGCAAAGATTTGCGGCGTTCAGATGCACCAGACGTGCGAGCGCTGCTGGCAGAGAGGGTTTAAAGATGTGTGTGTGCGCACAGGCCTGTGCGCAGGCACAGAACACTCTTCTTCTTCCTCTTTTTTTTTGCATAAAATGACTATGTGTGCAGACGCATGAGGAGGTGTGCGTGCACACAGAATGAAAATGTGGTGGGGTGCGCGTGCATAGAGGGTGCGAGCGCTGTGAACAGAGCGTGTGAAAATAGGTGTGTGTACGCACACTTCTGTGCACGTGCACAGATGGGGAAAAGCAGCGGAAGTATGCATATGCACAAGGCTGTGCTCACGCACAAGGCTGTGCTCACGTACAAGGCTGTGCGCACACACAGAACTCTATTTCTACAACATTTTTAAAGCCTCTAAGGCGCCAACCATGATATCAATCAAAGTTTTTCAAGTCCAAAACATCTCATTCATCAAAAACACATGATCAAACATAAAATACTACTAAATTAAACCTAAAATGCAATCAAACTATGCTAATCAAAGAGACGAAATTCAATAAACAAAGATTAAAAGAAATAAGGGTTGAAAGGATATTACCATAGTGGGGTGTCTCCCACCTAGCACTTTGGTTTTAAGTCCTCAAGTTGGACTTTTGATTGGAGCTCACATCAAGGCGGCTTGTGCTTCCATCCATCCTTGAGTTGCCAACCATGCTTGCTCTTCAAAAATCCTCCAGGATCTCACACAAAGTACATCAAGCTCTCAAGCAACCTCAAGCAAGCAATTGGGATCCAAAATTGTTGGTTGTAAAGATGTATGCCCGGATCCCACACTTTGGTTTCTCTATCATCCTCTTGTTGCCTTTCACTTGTGCCTTTGGATGAACAACCTTCCCAAGCACCTTTGAAGCACCCAATTGAACCTTGTGATCTTCCCAAATGGACCTTGCACCATTCATGCTTTGAATTTCTTTGGAACCCAACACCCAATCTTTCACCATGTAACACTCCAAGAAGCACCTTTAGTTGATAATCCGTTTCCAAGAGAGAAAATTGATGCGGGCCTATGAAGCTCATTGAGGATATTGTTACCCACTCAATTTGTCCTTGGGGTGGAGTTATCCTATCAAGCCCTTGCATGTATGCCTCCACTTCTTGGATGATCACCTCTTCCTCACCACCCATATCTCTCTCAAACTCAAAAGGAGAAGGTTCCTCAAGATCATTGAGGGGGTTGACCACGGTGGACAAAAAATCATTGATGATACAATCCACTTCTTGATCAAACTCCTTCAAATCTCCATTTACCTCTTCCGGTTCACTAGCTCTACCTTCCTCCTCTTGTGACTCAAGCCTTGGTTCCTCTTCCTTTCCTTGAGGCTCCATGTTCTCCTCCTCCCTACACTCCTTACTTGATCCTCCATCTTCTTCAAAGGGGATTTCTTGAATGGTTGACCGTAGTGAGGTTAAGCGGTTCACCGCTTCAGCTATGGTAGCCATAAACTCTCCTTGCTTCTTTCGAAACCCTTCTTGCTCTTGGAAGAATACTTGAAGGTCTTGTTCTTCTTGGGAGAAGAGTTGTAAAACTTCATATTGAGATGGAAAAGGAGATTCAAAGGTTGGGAGAAGGGTTGTATATGTGAAAGGTAGTTTATGTGGGTGGGGGTATTGAGGTGGTGTAAAAGGGGGTGATGGTTCATATGGTTGATGGTAAGGTGTATAAGTATCTTGATCCCATGGAGGTGTATAGGGTGGTACTTGAAGGTTTGGTGGTTGAGGATTGTGTATGGGGTATCTCTCATATCTTTGGGGTTGATATTCACAAAGGGAAAAGTTTGGCTTTGATAATGAAAGATTGAGTGTCGGTCTAGAATTTCTCTCATAGAAATAAGAACTTCGTTGTAAGCATAGCTCCAAACCAACAAACAATTCTCACATCAAAAATTTTAGTTGTCACAAGTACAAACCCCACAAGAATTAACCGAAGTATTTAAACCTCGAGTCGTCTCACAAGGAATTGCAATGAAGTGTTTAATTATTGGCTATGAAGATGCAAGGGGGTTTAATTTGGAAATTGACAAGAAAATATAAATGACAAGAAAGTAAAATAACAAAAACTAATAAAAGAAATGGAAAGAACTCTTGGCTAGACATAGGTAATTGAGATCACCATCCTTATCTACAAACCAAATATTGATAATTATGAGGAACCAAGCTCATTAAGTCTACTTCCAAAAGCCTTAAGTACGTTAAATCTACTCCTAGGCTTGAAGTACGTCAAATGGCTTGATCAACATCAATCCATAAGTCCTAACCTATCTACTAATTAGATTAGTAGTGGGTTAGTGTCAATGGGTATCAAATTGATCACCAAGGGTTCTCAACTCACCAATTCAATGAGACCCAATTCAGAAACTAAGAAAAATTATTAGTATTAATTATTTATAAAAAAAAATTTTAATAAAAAATTAAAAAAAGAACGAAAAACTAAACAGGGGAGGGGGGATGTAAACGAAAGGAAAAAGAGAAAAAAAAGTAACGTAAACAAAAGGAAAAAGAAAAAAATTAACGTAAAGAAAAGAAAAAAAATAACGAAAGAAAAAAATGCAAAATAAAAATTAATAATAATAGAAAAAATATAAAAAAAAATTATCTAATCTAAGCAATCAAACAACGAGTAGTTGTTAATCACAATCAATCCCCGGCAACGGCGCCAAAAACTTGATGCGGTATTTTTACAACCACACTTACTAACTGGCAAGTGCACCGGGTCGTACCAAGTAATACCTTACGTGAGTAAGGGTCGATCCCACGAGGATTGATGGACTAAGCAACAATAGTGTTTGATAGGCTTAGTTAGAAAAATAAAAATTGGTGTTGAGATGCAATATAATATCAAAAATATTGAAGAAAGGCAAGTAAATACTTTGAAAAAAAAATATAGAGAAGATAGTTAAGGTTTCAGAGTTATCTATTTTTCCGGATTAACTTTTCTTACTAACTAATTTAATCATTTAGGATTTAATTTATGGCAAACTATATGTGACTAGACCCTAATTCCTTAGACCTTCCTAGTCTCCTCTAAAATTCATCAACAGCCAATTCCTTGGTCAATTAATTCCAATTAGAGGGTGATAATCAAATTCCAGTTTATATGCCACAAAAACTCTAATTACCCAAAAATAAAAGGATTATATGTAACGTATCCCGTTAAGTCCAAATAATTAAAATTTAGGAGAATATGTTTTCAAGCTGTTGTTCAAGTAAAGAGCTTTTCCAAGTTTTACAAGAACTCAAATAGAAAGAGGGTCATACTTCCGTTCCACCCAAATTCATAAAATAAAGAGCGAAAACAATTCTTAAATTATAAATCCATACATAAATTAAAATAGAAAAAGCAATAAAATCAATCCATAGAAATAAACAGAGCTCCTAACCTTAACAGTGGAGGTTTAGTTGCTCATGGAAAAGAGAAAATAAGGATTCAGGTAAAAATGTACAGCGTTCAATCTGATGGCATCAGATCCCTTTTTATAACTAATCCTAATAAATTTAAAATCTAATATTTAAAATTAAACTTAAAATAATATCTTTTCCTAAAATAAGATTTGAATTTGAATTTGAATTAATTAACAGATTTTCAGTTGATGGGTGGGGACCACTTGTTCTGTCCATTCTGCAGCTTCTAATCTGTGTTTTCTGGGCTGAAAATTGAGTTAAAACAGCCCAGAAATCGCCCCCAGCGTTTTTTCTGCATTTTCTGCACGTGGCGCATGTGACGCGTCCGCGTCGTCCACACGTTCGCGTCATTTGTGCAGATTCCAGTCCACGCGATCGCGTCAGGCACGCGATCGCGTCATTGTGATTTCCTCCATTCCGCGCGGTCGCGTGAGCCATGCGTCCGCGTCGGTATTCGCTGGTCATCTCCTTGGCTTCTCTTTTTCTGCAGAAACTCCATCAAATTTCGCCAAATGCTACCTAAAATAAACAGTATTGCACAAAACTCAAAATAGCATCCATAGTGGCTAAAATGTAATTAATTCTTAATTAAACTCAACAAATTAGATGCAAATTCACTAGGAAAAGATAGACAAGATGCTCACGCATCACCCAACACCAAACTTAAACTGTTGCTTGTCCTCAAGCAACCAAAACTAATATAAGCTTAGGATGTGAATTTGCATGAGAATGAGAGTTCGATTAACCCATGTCTTCTCTTATAGTGGGGTTTACAACTGCAATCCTGAACAGTTTTGGCATCTAACTTTATCCTTTGAAGTTCAGAATGATTGGCATCCATAGGAACTCAGAATTCAGATAGTATTATTGACTCTCCTAGTTCAGTATGTTGATTCTTGAACACAGCTACTTTATGAGTCTTGGCTGTGACCCTAAGCATTTTGTTTTCCAGTATTACCACCGGATACATAAATGCCACAGACACATAACTGGGTGAACCTTTTCAGATTGTGACTCAGCTTTGCTAGAGTCCCCAGTTAGAGGTGCCCAGAGTTCTTAAGCACACTCTTTTTGCTTTGGATCACGACTTTAACCGTTCAGTCTCAAGCTTTTCACTTGACACCTTCACGCCACAAGCACATGGTTAGGGACGGCTTGATTTAGCTGCTTAGGCCAGGATTTTATTCCTTAGGGCCCTCCTATCCATTAATGCTCAAAGTCTTGGATCCTTTTTTTTTTCTGCAAGCTTTGTGTTTTTCACTGCTTTTTCTTGCTTCAAGAATCAATTTTATGATTTTTCAGATTATCAATAACATTTTTCTTTTTCATCATTCTTTCAAGAGCCAACAATTTTAACATTCATAAGCTTCACTATCAAAATTATGCACTGTTCAAGCATGCGTTCAGAATCACAGTAAAAAAATACCACCACATCTCAGTAAATCAGACTATTCTTAAAATTAACTCAATTTCTCATGCAACACATCACTTCTTTTTCTTTTCTTTTTAGATTCAAGTTCAGTGAGTGGTACATGAAACATATTTTCAGTCATTAAAGCAATTAAAATAAAACTAAACTAGTCCTAGGATTCTAACTAATAAAGGATCATGCAACAAACAAAGCAAAATAATAGGAAACTGGAACATAACATAGAAAAAGAGGGGAGGAATAAAAAATGAAAGGAACTCAACCACCTTAATTATCCTAGCGGTCACTTTTATTCTTCAGGTTGTGCTCCTTCGCGAAGATGATTCACCTCCCTTTTGTACTAGAAAACCTATAAGCGCAGCGTCAACACCAAACTTAAAGGTTTGCTTGTCCTCAAGAAAATAAGAACTGAAAATAAAGGAGACAAATATTAAAATGAAAGAAAAAAATAAAAGGATAAGAAAATAAGAGAGAATTAGGATTGGGAGAGAGAGAGAAAGAAAACTGGGCGGCGCAAGCGACGCGTTCGCGTGCAGCACGCGATCGCGTACGTCGCGCATTCTTCATAATGACGCGATAGCGTCAGGCACGCGTTCGCGTGGATGGCCATATATGCTACTGACGCGAACGCGTCAGTCACGCGTCCGCGTGACCAAATTTGTGCTTTTAGCACACTTCTTGCCCCAAGCTGGCACAACTCTCTGCCCAAACGCTCTTTTACGTCGAATTTGCAGGTGACGCAACCGCATGAATGACGAAAATCACAAACGACGCGAACGCGTGAGGTACGCGATCACGTGGGATCGTTTGTGCGAAAGGCTCCATTCTAGCGCCACTCCCGCGCAACTCTCTGTAACTTTTTATTTTTTTCTTGCACCCCTAGATGACGCGTTCGCGTCAGCGACGCTGGCGCATCGGGTGCTTTTTTTTATTTTAGCTTGAGGTGTTCGGTTCCTGGAAGAACATAGCTGCAAGATCAGAAAATTAGTAAGAACTCAAAAAAATAAAATAAAATAACTAAGAAAACTACTACTACGAAAAATAGCTAAGGATACGAATTTATCGAGTTGCCTCCCGACAAACGCTTCTTTATCGTCACTAGCTTGACGGTCAGCTCTTCTAAGGAGGAGGATCATAGGGGCTCAGCTCTTCACCCCTTACTTTGAACTTCTTTCCTGTGTCTCCATAACGTAGCTCAATATGCTCCAGAGAGAGGATTTTGATTACTGTATAAACCCATGCTGGATTGCTGGTCAACACCACCTTCATTCCTGGGGAGAAACCTTCAGTGGGGATCTTTTTATTTCTCCATCCTCTGGGTATTTTTTTCTTTTTGGGGACCTCCTCTTTGGTGGATGATGCAGTTTCAACACCAAACTTAGGTTTGATGTCAGGCAAAATTTTATCGGTTGTCACCACAGGAGGTTTGAGTTACAAATTCTGCTGTGCATCATCAGGGGGTTCTTGAAGGTTTGGATCAATAAGCTCAGCCTGCATGCACCTCTCTTCTTCACCTGTTGAATGTACATCTTTGGAGACATGAAAGACCAGTTGCTCATTATGCACTCTAAGCACTAATTCACCCACTTCTACATCAATCAGAGCTCTTTCAGTGGCTAGGAATGGTCTTTCTAGAATTATAGAGGCATTCTCATCCTCCCCTGTATCAAGAATCACAAAATCTGCTGGGAGGAAGAACTTACCCACTTTGACCAAGATATTCTCCACTAATCCGTATGCCGGCTTCATAGATTTGTCCGCCATCTGTAATGCTATCTTTGTGGGTTGTGCCTCTTGGATCTGCAGCTTCTTCATCACAGACAAGGGCATTAAATTGATGCTTGCTCCCAGATCACATAAAGCTTTCTCAATGGTTGTGCTCCCAATAGTGCATGGAATTTGAAAGCTCCCTGGATCTGGCATCTTTCTTGGCAAGTTATTCTGAATTACAGCACTACATTCCTTAGTCAGGACTACTATTTCATCTCCCTTTAAACGCTTTTTCTTTGACAACAGCTCCTTCATGAACTTGACATAGATAGGCATTTGCTCCAAAACCTCAGCAAAAGGAATATTGATTTGTAACTTTCTGAAGATTTCCAAGAACTTTGAGAACTGTTTGTCCTTGGTCTCCTTTTGAAGTCTCTGAGGATATGGCATTTTAGGATTGTATTCAGGAGCCTTTGGCAAAGTAGGATAAGTGTCAAGAGAGTCTGGGAATGGGTTGTCCGCACGCTTTGGAGGGGCGTGTTCAACTTCTTCCTTCTTCTCCTCTGGAGCTTCCTTTTCAACTAGCTCTTCATTGGCCTTGGTCTCAGAGCCAGCTACTTTACCACTTCTTAATTGAATACCCTTGCAATCTTCTCCTGGGTTCACCACTGTATCACCTTGAACTGTACTTGCAGACCTCTCAAGTATTTGCTTGCTCAGTTGGCCCACTAGCACCTCTAAGTTTCTAATGGAGGCCTTGATTTCCTGCATAAATTGTGCTTTCGCACTTGTCACTTGTTCACTTATTATGGTGATAGCCTTGCATTCCTCTCTTGGATTTAGAATTGTGTTACCAGGAAGGCTATTAGTGGTCCTCTAATCAATTTCATTGACCTTTGTGGCTAATTGACCCATTTGAATTTCCAGGTTCTTGATGGATGCTCTGGTTTCCTGTCTAAAACCTGTCAATATTGCTTCCAAATCATTGTTCTGCTGGAAACCACCCTGAGAACTATTGTTGACGTTTTGAGGTCTCTGAGGTTGGTCCCTCCATCCAAAATTTGGGTGATTCCTCCATCCCTGGTTGTATGTCTTAGAATATGGATCATTGTTGGGATTTCTAGGACCACTCCCCATGTAATTTACCTGTTCAGAAGAAGGTTGAGCATAATCATAATTATCATTTTGCATAAAGTTACCTGCCATGTCATAGGAGACTTCCTGTGGTGGATTTTGGGTGTTGATAGCTGAGACTTGCATGCCACCCATCTGTTGAGTAAGTAGATTTATTTGCTGAGACATCAGCTTGTTCTGAGCAAGAAGAGCATTAACAGCTTCTACTTCCAACACACCTCTCTTTTGAGAGGTTTCAGAGTTCACAGGATTCCTGTTAGATGAGTAGAGATATTGGTTGCTTGCAACTAATTCAATCAGCTCAATAGTCTCCTCTGGTGTCTTCTTCTTGAGCAATGAACCGCCTGCAGAGGTATCTAAGCTCATCTTTGACATCTCTCCTAAGCCTTCATAAAAGATATCCAGTTCGGTCCACTTGGAGAACATGTCAGGAGGGCATTGCCTAGTCAGTAGCTTGTATCTCCCCCAAGCTTCATAAAGAGTTTCACCCTCCTTCTGTCTGAAAGTCTGAACCTCCAACCTAAGCTTAGTCAGCTTCTTTGGTGGGAAAAATTTAGTGAGAAATTCAGTAACGACCTTTTCCCAAGTATTCAGACTCTCCTTTGGTTGGGAATCTAGCCATAGCTTTGCTTTATCCCTCAGAGCAAACGGAAAAAGCATGAGTCTGTACACCTCTGGATTCACTCCATTTGTCTTCACAGTATTACATATCTGTAGAAAATCAGATATGAACTGATTTGGATCTTCATGAGGAAGTCCATGATACTGGCAATTTTGCTGCACCAGGGTGACCAGTTGTGGCTTCAACTCAAAGTTGTTTGCAATTATAGGAGGCACCACAATACTTTTTCCATAAAGATCCGCAGTAGGGGCAGAATAAGATCCAAGCACTCTCCTCTGTTGATCATCCCCATTCAGATTTACCACATTGGCATTAGCATTATTATTTGCCATAGTGGATTCTGCAGCCTTGCAAAGTCTTGCTTGTTATAAACGTTGCCTGAAAGTTCTTTCAGATTCAGGATCAAAGTCTAAGAGATGTTCTTTGTCTCTATTCCTGCGCATACACAAGCAGAAAACAAGAAAAAAGGGACTCTCTACGTCAGAGTGCAGAGAAGTCCCTGTGAGGTAACCTGAATAAAGAGATAAAAATATTGAATAAAACAAACAAAAACTAAAATTCAAAAATTACTAAAAAAAGTTATTACTAAAAATTTTCAAAATTATTTGAAAAAATTAAAATAAGACTAACTAAGGGACACCAAACTTAATTTCAGAAATTAAGAAAAATTATTAGTATTAATTATTTATAAAAAATTTTTTTAATAAAAAAATAAAAAAAAGAATGAAAAACTAAACAAGGGAGGGGGGATGTAAACGAAAGGAAAAAGAGAAAAAAAAAGTAACGTAAACGAAAGGAAAAAGAAAAAAAATTAACGTAAAGAAAAGAAAAAAAATAACGAAAGAAAAAAATGCAAAATAAAAATTAATAATAATAGAAAAAAATATAAAAAAAATTATCTAATCTAAGCAATCAAACAACGAGTAGTTGTTAATCACAATCAATCCCCGGCAACGGCGCCAAAAACTTGATGCGGTATTTTTACAACCACACTTACTAACCGGCAAGTGCACCGGGTCGTACCAAGTAATACCTTACGTGAGTAAGGGTTAATCCCACGAGGATTGATGGACTAAGCAACAATAGTGTTTGATAGGCTTAGTTAGACAAACAAAAATTGGTGTTGAGATGCAATATAATATCAAAAATATTGAAGAAAGGCAAGTAAATACTTTGAAAAAAAAATATGGAGAAGATAGTTAAGGTTTCAGAGTTATCTATTTTTCCGGATTAACTTTTCTTACTAACTAATTTAATCATGTAGGATTTAATTTATGGCAAACTATATGTGACTAGACCCTAATTCCTTAGACCTTCCTAGTCTCCTCTAAAATTCATCAACAGCCAATTCCTTGGTCAATTAATTCCAATTAGAGGGTGATAATCAAATTCCAGTTTATATGCCACAAAAACTCTAATTACCCAAAAATAAAAGGATTATATGTAACGTATCCTGTTAAGTCCAAATAATTAAAATTTAGGAGAATATGTTTTCAAGTTGTTGTTCAAGTAAAGAGCTTTTCCAAGTTTTACAAGAACTCAAATAGAAAGAGGGTCATACTTCCGTTCCACCCAAATTCATAAAATAAAGAGCGAAAACAATTCTTAAATTATAAATCCATACATAAATTAAAATAGAAAAAGCAATAAAATCAATCCATAGAAATAGACAGAGCTCCTAACCTTAACAGTGGAGGTTTAGTTGCTCATGGAAAAGAGAAAATAAGGATTCAGGTAAAAATGTACAGCGTTCAATCTGATGGCATCAGATCCCTTTTTATAACTAATCCTAATAAATTTAAAATCTAATATTTAAAATTAAACTTAAAATAATATCTTTTCCTAAAATAAGATTTGAATTTAAATTTGAATTAATTAACAGATTTTCAGTTGATGGGTGGGGACCACTTGTTCTGTCCATTCTGCAGCTTCTAATCTGTGTTTTCTGGGCTGAAAATTGAGTTAAAACAGCCCAGAAATCGCCCCCAGCGTTTTTTCTGCATTTTCTGCACGTGGCGCATGTGACGCGTCCGCGTCGTCCACACGTTCGCGTCATTTGTGCAGATTCCAGTCCACGCGATCGCGTCATTGCGATTTCCTCCATTCCGCGCGGTCGCGTGAGCCATGCGTCCGCGTCGGTATTCGCTGGTCATCTCCTTGGCTTCTCTTTTTCTGTAGAAACTCCATCAAATTTCGCCAAATGCTACCTAAAATAAACAGAATTGCACAAAACTCAAAATAGCATCCATAGTGGCTAAAATATATTTAATTCTTAATTAAACTCAACAAATTAGATGCAAATTCACTAGGAAAAGATAGACAAGATGCTCACGCATCACCCAACACCCAATCTTTCACCATGTAACACTCCATGAAGCACCTTTAGTTGATAATCCGTTTCCAAGAGAGCAAATTGATGCGGGCCTATGAAGCTCATTGAGGATATTGTTACCCAGTCAATTTGTCCTTGGGGTGGAGTTATCCTATCAAGCCCTTGCATGTATGCCTCCACTTCTTGGATGATCACCTCTTCCTCACCACCCATATCTCTCTCAAACTCAAAAGGAGAAGGTTCCTCAAGATCATTGAGGGGGTTGACCACAGTGGACAAAAAATCATTGATGATGCAATCCACTTCTTTATCAAACCCCTTCAAATCTCCATTTACCTCTTCCGGTTCACTAGCTCTACCTTCCTCCTCTTGTGACTCAAGCCTTGGTTCCTCTTCCTTTCCTTGAGGCTCCATGTTCTCCTCCTCTCTACACTCCTTACTTGATCCTCCATCTTCTTCAAAGGGGATTTCTTGAATGGTTGACCGTAGTGAGGTTAAGCGGTTCACCGCTTCGGCTATGGTAGCCATGAACTCTCCTTGCTTCTTTCGAAACCCTTCTTGCTCTTGGAAGAATACTTGAAGGTCTTGTTCTTCTTGGAGGAAGAGTTGTAAAACTTCATATTGAGGTGGAAAAGGAGATTCAAAGGTTGGGAGAAGGGTTGTATATGTGGGAGGTAGTTTATGTGGTTGGGGGTATTGAGGTAGTGTAAAAGGGGGTGATGGTTCATATGGTTGATGGTAAGGTGTATAAGTATCTTGATCCCATGGAGGTGTATAGGGTGGTACTTGAAGGTTTGGTGGTTGAGGATTGTGTATGGGGTATCTCTCATATCTTTGGGGTTGATATTCACAAAGGGGAAAGTTTGGCTCTGATAATGAAAGATTGAGTGTCGGTCTAGAATTTCTCTCATAGAAATAAGAACTTCGTTGTAAGCATAGCTCCAAACCAACAAACAATTATCACATCAAAAATTTTGGTTGTCACAAGTACAAACCCCAACAAGAATTAACCGAAGTATTTAAACCTCGGGTCGTCTCACAAGGAATTGCAATGAAGTGTTTAATTATTGGCTATGAAGATGCAAGGGGTTTGATTTGGAAATTGACAAGAAAATATAAATGACAAGAAAGTAAAATAACAAAAACTAATAAAAGAAATGGAAAGAACTCTTGGCTAAACATAGGTAATTGAGATCACCATCCTTGTCTACAAACCAAACATTGATAATTATGAGGAACCAAGCTCATTAAGTCTACTTCCAAAAGCCTTAAGTATGTTATATCTACTCCTAGGCTTGAAGTACGTCAAATGGCTTGATCAACATCAATCCATAAGTCCTAACCTATCTACTAATAGATTAGTAGTGGGTTAGTGTCAATGGGTATCAAATTGATCACCAAGGGTTCTCAAATCACCAATTCAATGAGACCCAATGACTCAAGGTCACTCAATTCCCTTAGCCTAGGCCAAGAGTAAAGAAAACTACTCAAAAACTAATGGAAACATTTTATCAAACACCTAGTGTGCAAGAAAGGTAAACATCACAAAATGCAAGAATTAAAGAAACCCACAACTAACATAAGCAAGAAATCAATCATAACAATCAAGATCAACATAAAAGAGACATGGAAACATAAAATTGCATTAAAAGAAATCAAGATCCAACAATTGTTCATCAACATAAGAGAGAGCAAAATATGAAATTAACAAGAGAAAATAAGAAGATTAAGACAATAGAACACTAAAATATAAAGAGAATTAAAATCAAAGCAAGAATTGAAAGAGAAATTTGAGAGTGATTAACCTAACTTTACCCTAATTTCTATCCTAAATCTAGAGAGAGGAGAGAGCTTCTTTCTCTAGAATTCTACCCTAAAACATGATGAAAACTAAACTATGACTACTTGGTTCACCCCCCCCCTCCTCAATCCTTGGGTTCAATAGCATCAGAAATGAGTTGGAATGGGCCCAAAATGCTTCAAAAATCGCTGGCCACGAGTTGCTAAAATGGACCCACGCTGATCCTGCAACGTGTGCGCGTGATGCACGCGTACGCGTCCTTGAACGCCAGGCAACCATAGCAAATTTTATATCATTTTGAAGCCCCGGATGTTAGATTTCTAACGCAACTAGAACCGCCTCATTTGGACCTCTATAGCTCGAGTTATGATTGATTGAGTAGGAAGAGGTCAAGCTTGACAGCTTTGCGATTCCTTCATTTCTTCATGAGTTCTCCCACTTTGCATGCTTTTCCTTCATTCTTTCTATCCAATCTTTGCCTTCTAAACCTGAAATCACCTAACAAACATATCATGGCATCGATGAAATTAAAGTGAGTTAAATTTAGCTATTTTAAGGCCCAAAAAACATGTTTTCACACTTAAGCACAAATTTAGGGAGAATTACAAAACCATGCTATTTCATTGAATAAATGTGAGAAAAGTTGATAAAATCTCCCAAATTAAGCACAAGATAAACCACAAAATTGGGGTTTATCAAACCTCCCCACACTTAAACCAAGCATGTCCTCATACTAAGTATAAAGAAGGACACAAAAAAGGGGTATGAACATTTATTCAATGCAAAGAAACTATATGAACATATCTACATGAATGCAACTAAATGCAAGATGCTTCTACCTACTTGATTAAAAGTAAATCAATCTCCAAGAACATATATGAACAAGTAGGGCTAAGATCATATGACGATTCATGAATCCTACCAATTCAAATATCAAAATGAAGTTCAAATAGACTTGCAAGAAGAAAGCTTATGAAATCCGGGAACAAGGAATTGAGCATCGAACCCTCACCGGAAGTGTATCCGCTCTAATCGCTCAAGTGTATAGGGTCGATCACTCAATTATCTTCTAATCATGCTTTCCATGATTTATTTTTTATCTAACAATCAACAATTATTCAATGCATGCATACCTTTATCATGAGGACTTATTCATTGGTTGTAATGGGACTAAGGTAAAGGTAGGATGTATATGGTCAAGTGAGCTTGAAATTTGAATCTTTAATTAACCTAAACTCTCACCAAACACATGAAACAACCTATACAATTCTAATACAATACATAGCTACCCATGATTCCCACTTTTTTTCACATACTCATGCATTCTCTTTAATTCACATTCCATATGCATTGTTATTGTTACTTTACTTTAGGGCATTTTTGTCCCCTTTTTATTGCATTTTTTTATGTTTTTGTTTCTTTTATTTTTTTTGTTTCTTTTTCTACATTTTTTTTCACATTTTTTTTCAATCTAAAATATATACAAGGGCATCAATGCATATGGTTTTACATATTTAATGCATGAATATGTACCCAATTTCCAATATTTTCAATCAAAAATACAAAATACAATTTTACCGCAACCAATGTCCCAAGTTTTCCATACCCAAATGATACACACCTTCACTAGCCTAAGCTAATCAAAGATCCAAATTAAGGGATATTTATTGTTTTTTCACTTAGGGGTAGTGATGTGCTACAATTAAGAACAAAAGGATTAAATAGGCTCAAAATTGGCTAACAATGGTTAATGAAAGGTAGGATATTTGGGTAAGTAAGCTAAATAAAATGATAGCCTCAATCATATAAATGCACGTATACATGGAATAATGGACATAAAGAATCAAACAAATCAAAGATTACAATCATAAAAGGAGAATGATACACACAAGAATGAAAATAAGTGGTTATATGATGTAACCACACAATTAGGCTCAAAACTCACATGCTTGTGTTCTTAGCTCAAAAACCATGTTCCAAAATGAATTCTTCAAGCAAGTTCAACAGAAAAAAAATTTTTGAATTGGTAGGGTGCCTTAAAACAATTTTTCTTGGAAAAAAAATCATCACCCTAACCAAGTAGTCCTAACATAAAAAGGAGTGGTAAAATATGTACAAATTTTAACTATCATGCAACCTATCATGCAATGAAACAACTAACTAACAAAGGAAATCAAGAATTAGTGTTGAAAGAAAGAGATTGTTACCCATGGAGGTCGGTCGGACAACCTCCCCACACTTAGAAATTTGCACCGTCCTCGGTGCATGCTGGTGCACGAAATTGTGATCATCAACAATGGCGCCAAAGGACTTGGAGCTCTTAAACGTGAATCACACTTTGTCACAATTTCGCACAACTAATCAGCAAGTGCACTAGGTCGTCCAAGTAATAAACCTTACGTGAGTAAGGGTCGATCCCACGGAGACTGTCGGCTTGAGGCAAGCTATGGTCACCTTGTAAATCTCAGTCAGGCGAATTCAGATGGTGATGGAGAATTGATAATTAAAAGATGAATAGAACATAAAATAAAGATAGAGATACTTATGTAATTCTTTGGTTGGAATTTCAGATAAGCGTATGAAGATGCTTTGTTCCTCCTGAACCTCTGCTTTCCTATTGCCTTCTTCCAATCATTCATACTCCTTTCCATGGCAAGCTTTATGTTGGGCATCACCTTTGTCAATGGCTACTTCCCGTCCTCTCAGTGAAAACGTTCTAAATGCGCTGTCACCGCACGGCTAATCATCTGTCGGTTCTCGATCATGTCGGAATAGGATCCATTGATCCTTTTGCGTCTGTCACACACCCCACAATCGCGAGTTTGAAGCTCGTCACAGTCATCCCTTCCCAGATCCTACTCAGAATACCACAGACAAGGTTTAGACATTCCGGATCTCAAGAATGGCCGCCAATAATTCTAGCCTATACCACGAAGGTTCCAATCTTAGATTAGAAACCCAAGAGATACGCATTCAAGCCATTGCTAGTAGAACAGAGGTGGTTGTCAGGCACATGTTCATGGGTGAGAATGATGATGAGTGTCACGGATCATCACATTCATCAAGTTGAAGAACGAATGAATATCTTGGAGAATAAATAGACTTGAGTTGAATAGAAAAACAATAGTACTTTGTATTAATTCATGAAGAACAGCAGAGCTCCACACCTTAATCTATGGTGTGTAGAAACTCCACCGTTGAGAATACATAAGAACATGGTCTAGGCATAGCCGTGAGGCCAGCCGCCAAACGTGTCTAAGATAGCATAAGACTTATCAAAGATGAAAATACAATAGTATAAGGTCCTATTTATAGAGAACTAGTAGCCTAGGGTTTACAGAAATCAGTAATTAATGCAGAAATCTTCTTCCGGGTCCACTTGGTGTGTGCTTGGGCTGAGCATTGAAGCTTCCATGTGTAGAGACTTTTCTTAGAGTTAAACGCCAGCTTTTGTGCCAGTTTGGGCGTTTAACTCCAGCTTTTGTGCCAGTTTTGGAGTTAAACGCCAGAATTCTTGAGCTGACTTGGAACGCCTGTTTGGGCCATCAAATCTCGAGCAAAGTATGGACTATTATATATTGCTGGAAAGCCCAGGATGTCTACTTTTCAACGCAATTGAGAGCGCGCCAATTGGGCTTCTGTAGCTCCATAAAATCCACTTTGAGTGCAGGGAGGTCAGAATCCAACAGCATCTGCAGTCCTTTTTCAGCCTCTGAATCGGATTTTTGCTCAGGTCCCTCAATTTCAGCCAGAAAATACCTGAAATCACAGAAAAATACACAAACTCATAGTAAAGTCCAGAAGAGTGATTTTTATTTAAAAACTAATAAAAATATAATAAAAACTAATTAAAATATACTAAAAATATACTAAAAACAATGCCTAAAAGCGTATAAATTATCCGCTCATCACATGCAAAGAAGAGCAAGGTGGACGGGTTGCTACAATTGATGAGCTCCTTCAAAAGGTTGTGCGGGTGAACTTGTTTGTTGGCCCATTTAGAAGCTTTTCCTTTTCCTCTTTTGGTGGCCAACCTAAAAGAAAAGAAAAAGAAAGAAAATTAAGCCTACAACAAGAATATCAAAGCAAATAGAACATATGCGGGGGCTAATGCCAAATAAGAGTAAGGTTCTCACTACATGTTAGCTACGCATGTAAGTGAGAGAACAATATAGGGAAAGGGCATATCAACTAATACTTGATGCAAGAGTAAAATCAAAGCATGAGGAGCATGTTGAGCATCAAGTTCAAACAAGAATTGACACGAACAAGATTAGTGATAAGCATGAAAGTATTTGGTCCCATCCTAACTCAATAATAATGAAGTACAAAAACAAAGAATAATGAATTAGGAGGGACTAAAGCACTAATCTTGTGTGTGGAACAAATATGACCATTAATGCTAAACAAGTCACGAAGCACCAAAACAATGCAAGAAGTTCTCAACAATTGAGTAAGAGAATTCAACACCATTATTAAAATGAGAAACGTAGAAAATAAAATGAGAACAAGCTATGAAAACAAAATTAAAATACAATTAATGAAAATAAGCAAATCCAATAAAAGAAAATGGAAGAAGAGAAAAAAAAGAAATTTTTTTAATATATTTTTTTATTTAAATATTATTATTATTATTATTATTATTATTATTATTATTATTATTATTATTATTATTATTATTATTATTATTATTATTATTATTATTATTATTATTAATTTTTAATTTATTTTTTTTTTTTTGGAGAGGAAAAAGAAGAAAGTAAGAAAGGAAGAAGAGAGAAAAAGAAAGGTAGAAAGAAAGAAGTAGACAAGAAAAAGGAAAAAGAAAGGAAGGAGAAAGGAGAAAAACAGGGTGCAATCCACGCATAAGCGCCATGCGTGCTTACGTGTGGATGCAGCAGGGACAATCCACGCGTAAGCATCATGCGTGCCTATGCGTGGATGCAGCAGGGGCAATCCACGCATAAACGTCATGCGTGCGTACACGTGGATTGCGTCAGGGACAATCGGCGCGTAAGCGTCACGCACGCGTACGCGTGGATTGTGCTTTTCGCACAGTGCTCGCACGTTGTTCGCACAACTCTCGGGAAAATGTACCAAGAGTTGCAAATGCGCAATCCACGCGTAAGCGCCATGCGTGCTTAAGCGTGGATTGAAAAAAAAAATTTTAAGGAAGCCTAAAACAGAATTGAACACTCTCCTAACCTATAAACATTCTAAAGTAACTAAAATTCAAATTTAACAAAAATCTTTTAGTTTTTGAAAAAATTTTCGAATACACTACAAACAAAACTTACACTTCAAGCAACCTACTTTAACAACAATCTAAACTAATCAAAACACACTACTACAACCTATTAATCGAAACAAAATGTATAAAAGTACAGAAAAGAAGAAAACTACCTATAATGGCAACTCAAATCACTTATTAACCAAATCTAAAAGAGAGTGGAAAGAGTTTACCATGGTGGGGTGTCTCCCACCTAGCACTTTTAGTTTAAGTCCTTAAGTTGGACATTTGGTGGGGGTCCTTGCTAGGGTGGTTTATGCTTGAATTCATCCTTGAATTCCCACCATTGTTTGCATCTTCAATGTCCACCGGGATCCCAAATTAGGCGCATAGAGCCCTCGAGTAGGCTTAAGTAAATGGGAAGGCCCCATGAGTTTTGATTGTTGAAATGAATTCCAGGGTCCCAAACCTTGTTCTTGCACCCATCTTCTCGTTGACTATCATAGTTAAATTTGGGTGACAAGGCTTGTGAATTCTCAATTAGGCATCCAAACATTCTCCTAGACCCATGCAATTTGGTTCTACACCAACCATTGCTATTCAACATTGAGCATACAACCATCATGAACTTAGAGTGATGTTTCCAACCACTACACAACTCTCTCCTACTCTTAATTCCACAAAGAGCTCTAAGTTGACCATCATTTTCACTCAAACCATATTCAAGGGAGAAGGTAAAGATTAGCGATAAGCATTTTACCCACTTGAATGTTGTGTTGGATGATGGTGACTTAGGGAGGGGTGGTCCCAATTATCTTGCAAGCTCCACTCCCTTGTGCTCTTCCTTGACTATCTCCACCTCTTTACAACTTTCCTCAACTTCAACTTCTTCCTCTTGTTGACTTCGTTCTAATTCAATCTCTTCTTCATTGCTCACCAAGGGTATGAGGGGTGAGGTATCTTCTTCCTTAATCTCCATGTCAAGCCCAATGGGGGAGGATTCAATTGTACATAAGAATTCATCAATGATTGAATCCATCTCTTGATCAACCTCTTCAAAGTTTTCCACCATGATATGCCTTGGAGGTTGTACACCCTCCTCAACATCAATATCAAGCTTATTGAAAAAGGGCTCTCTAATGCCACATTCCCATGGACTTCCAACATCTCCTAGGTCTTCAACCACTTCTTTTTTTCCAATTTCCTCAACTTCCTCTCCTTGTGACAATTCTTGCTTCCACTCTTCTTCTACACCTTGAAGCTCTAAACTCACTCCCTCACTATGCTCCTTGATTGCTTCTCCACATTCAACAATGGGAGTGCCTTGATCGCGTAGGCTAGGCGGGAGGAGACCATGTTGCGAACGGCTTCTGCCACGGTGGCAATCTTGGCTTCTAACTCCTTGAACTCTTTATCCGTCCCCTCTTGTTGCCTTAGGATATGAGATTCAAGAACTCTTAGTTCTTGCGTGAGGGCTTCATCGGGAGGCGATGGTGGAGGAGAGGGTTCATTATTTGAGGAAAAGGCATTATAGTTGGAAGGTGGTTCATATTGGTAGGGATATGGAGATGGTATATATGGAGGTGGTTCTTGGGAGTAGTTGTGTTGGAATTGTGGTGGTTCTATGTATGGTTCATATGGCTCATAAGGTGGTTGGTACGGTGGGTACGGATTAGGGTCATATGGGGGTGTTTGGTGAAAAGGGGCTTGTGAGTAAGGTGGTTCAAAATTATGTTGAGGAGGTGGTTCATAGGCATATGGTGGTGGTTGTTGACAATCACAATAAGGGTCACCACATCCATTAGATTGATATGCATTAGAATTGGAATTATACCTATAAGGAACCGGAGGTTGTTGCCAAGAAGGGTGATCAATCCCTTGAGGCTCCCTCCACCTTTGATTGTTACATCCTTGATGCATGTTATCATTATAGCTTCTATTCCCTACAACATAGTTTGAGCCAAACTCATAGCCAAAGGGGTGAGAATTCATAATAGCAAATAAAAAAAAAGCTAACAAAAATAAGCAACAAAGTCCTAAAGCTAACAAAAACTAACAAATAAGCAAAAGGCAAACATATTTACAATATTCACAATAGCCAATAATATAACACCATTGCAACTCCCCGACAACGGCGCCATTTTGATAATGAAAGATTGAGTGTCGGTCTAGAATTTCTCTCATAGAAATAAAAACTTCGTTGTAAGCATAGCTCCAAACCAACAAACAATTCTCACATCAAAAATTTTGGTTGTCACAAGTACAAACCCCAACAAGAATTAACCGAAGTATTTAAACCTCGAGTCGTCTCACAAGGAATTGTAATGAAGTGTTTAATTATTGGCTATGAAGATGCAAAGGGGTTTGATTTGGAAATTGACAAGAAAATATAAATGACAAGAAAGTAAAATAACAAAAACTAATAAAAGAAATAGAAAGAACTCTTGGCTAGACATAGGTAATTGAGATCACCATATATCCTTGTCTACAAACCAAATATTGATAATTATAAGGAACCAAGCTCATTAAGTCTACTTCCAAAAGCCTTAAGTACGTAATATCTACTCCTAGGCTTGAAGTACGTCAAATGGCTTGATCAACATCAATCCATAAGTCCTAACCTATCTACTAATTAGATTAGTAGTGGGTTAGTGTCAATGGTTATCAAATTGATCACCAAGGATTCTCAAATCACCAATTCAATGAGACCCAATGACTCAAGGTCACTCAATTCCCTTAGCCTAGGCCAAGAGTAAAGAAAACTACTCAAAAACTAATGAAAACATTTTATCAAACACCTAGTGTGCAAGAAAGGTAAACATCACAAAATGCAAGAATTAAAGAAACCCACAACTAACATAAGCAAGAAATTAATAATAACAATCAAGATCAACATAAAAGAGACATGGAAACATAAAATTGCATTAAAAGAAATCAAGATCCAATAATTGTTCATCAACATAAGAGAGAGCAAAATAAGAAATTAACAAGAGAAAATAAGAAGATTAAGACAATAGAACACTAAAATATAAAGAGAATTAAAATCAAAGCAAGAATTAAAAGAGAAATTTGAGAGTGATTAACTTAACTTTACCCTAATTTCTATCCTAAATCTAGAGAGAGGAGAGAGCTTCTCTCTCTAGAATTCTACCCTAAAACATGATGAAAACTAAACTATCACTACTTGGTTCACCCCCCCTCCCTCAATCCTTGGGTTCAATAGCATCAGAAATGAGTTGGAATGGGCCCAAAATGCTTTAGAAATCACTGGCCACGAGTTGCTAAAATGGACCCACGCTGATCCTGCAACGCGTGCGCGTGATGCATGTGTACACATTCTTGAACGCCGAGCAACTATAGCAAATTTTATATCATTTTGAAACCCCGGATGTTATCTTTCCAACGCAACTAGAACCGCCTCATTTGGATCTCTGTGGCTCAAGTTATGATCGATTGAGTAGGAAGAGGTCAGGCTTGACAGCTTTGCGATTCCTTCATTTCTTCATGAGTTCTCCCACTTTGCATGCTTTTCCTTCATTCTTTCAATCCAATCTTTGCCTTCTAAACATGAAATCACTTAACAAACATATCAAGGAATCGAATGAAATTAAAGTGAGTTAAATTTAGCTATTTTAAGGCCTAAAAAGCATATTTTCACACTTAAGCACAAATTTAGGGAGAATTACAAAACCATGCTATTTCATTGAATAAATGTGAGAAAAGTTGATAAAATCTCCCAAATCAAGTACAAGATATACCACAAAATTAGGATTTATCAGGCTCGTTGTAGTATAAAGGAGGTGTTTGCCATGAGTGTTGCCCATACACAATTGGTTCCTCCCTAAATTGATTCTCCCACTCCATGAAGCAATCCCAATTTGGATTCATCATACCCTATAAAACATTCACAACCAAGCTCCAAGCAACAAGGGTGATAGCTCATAGAGAATGTAGCAAATAAAAACAAAGGACATTAATAAACAAGAAAAACAAAAACCTAAATATTAACAAAAACAACCAAATAACCAAAAAGTAAACTATTTACACTATCAACATATTCACAATAAAACCAAAAGTAAGCACTCAATTGCATCCCTGGAAACGGCGCCAAATTTGATAAGAGAAGAATTTATCGTCGATCTAGATTTTCACAAAATAGAATTCCGTCCTTGAGAGTATTGTCTAGACCAACAATGAATTCTCCAATCAAATGTTTTAAATTCAAAACGTAATAACCGAGAGTCTTTCAACATCGGGTCGTTCTCCCTAGGATACAATTGGAAGTATTAAACTTTTGGTTGTGAAGGCAAAAAGAGGTTTTGTAGTCAAAGAACGAAATATTAAAAGAACTAAGAAATAAAAGAACTAAGGAATTAGCAAAATTGGGAATTAATGCAAGTAAAGAGAAAACAAGATCAAAACTAGTGAAAATGCTAAGATATATAAAAGAGAGCCTTGGCTTGGGAATGAAAATCCAAGAAATCCTATCATCGCCATAACCACAACTATGATAATTATGATGAGTCAATCTCGCCTAGTTAACCCCTTACATCGAGGAGTAAGTCAAGCAAGCATAATTGACCTTAATTCATAAGTCCTAGCTAACTCACCAAACTAGTTGATAAAAAGCTAGCGTCAATGGAAACAAGAGTCAACTAACTACCCAAGAATTATCACTAAATATCGGACATTATGACTCTAGTACCCTAGGAACTCAAATCCCAAGCCAATGTGTGAAAATATACTCAAAACTCATAATTGGCATTTTCACAAACACCTTGTGTGCATACAAGTAAAACATGAAAAATTGTAAGGGAAAATGGAAAACTATAACCAACCATTCACAAAATCAAATATAAACAAGCAATCAAACATAAAGAGAGCATAAAGCATTAAATTCATCAATCAAAACTTCAAGAAACTCAAAATTGCAATTATGAACAAGTAACTTGAACCAAAAGGAAATGAAAGTAAAAGTGCTATAATTAAAGAAGAAATTGAGAGTACTTAGAAGCAAAATCCAAAATCAAGCTTGCTATAAAATTCTACAATGGAGATGGAAATGAAACCCTAGGAGAGCAATCTACTCTACTCCTACACCTACTCCTAATTAACTATGCTAAGAAAATGTAAAATGTGGCCTTCTACTCTAATGCCTTCATATGGCTTCAATCCCCCTTGATATAGCACTTCATTTCAGCCTTCCAGCCTTCCAAAATGGGCTAAGAGGCCTCAGAAATCGCGAAGTACGTGTTTTTTTAACGAAATCACGTGCAGGGTCCTGTACGTACGCACACATGGAAATTCCTTCTTGTGCGCATGCACAGATGCTTGTGCGCACACACACTTTGCTATGTGTACTTTTCCTTATTTTCTTCATGTTTTCTCTCTTGTACATGCTTCTTCCACTTTTGGCTATCCATTCTTGCCTCTAAGGTTTGAAAGCACTCAACAAACATGTCATGGCATCAAATGGAATAAAAGTGGAATTAAATTGCTCATTTCAAGCACAAAATTGCGTGTTTTCACATTTAGGATCAATTTGGGGACAAAACACAAAATTATACTATTTTGGTGCTTAAGTGTGAGTTCATGTGCTAGAATCCATCGAAATTGAGTCAAAATATATCATCAAATATGGACTCATCAAGTGACTTGTCTGCCATTTCCAATGAGATCTTGGCAGCTTGCACCTCAAAGATTCCCAGCCTCTCCGTTACAGAGAGAGGCATAAAGTTTATGCTTGACCCTAGGTCACATAAAGCCTTCTCAAAGGTAATTGTCCCTATGGTGCAGGCAATTAGGAAGCGTTCGGGATCCGGCAGCTTCTGAGGTAGGTTCTTCTGAACTAAGGCATTGAGTTCCTTGGTGAGCACTGGAGGTTCTTCCTCCAATGTATCTATTCCAAATAATTTGGCATTTAGCTTTATCAGAATTCCTAGGTACCGAGCAACTTGCTCTTCGCTAGTCTCATCTTCCTCATCAGAGGAGGAGTATTCTTCAGAGTCCATAATCTGCAACAAGGCTTTCAAGGAAACTTCTATAGTCTCTCATGAGCCTTGGTTTCTTGTATCCTTCACCTTACACTATACCTTACCCTTACATTTAAATCTTATGGATATTAGGTATTTGAACTTATGTATATATATATATATATATATATATATATGTTGAGATCTCTTGCTTTTCTAAAAGGTTTTTTTTAAGGCTATGTATTATCTTATGTATTATTTTAATTTTCGAGAACGAAAATTTTTATAAGGTGGGTGGAATGTAAGACCCAAGACTTTTGAAAAGTCCTATTTTAAACTAATCTCAAACCATACATTATTTACAGTTTTATTTTCAAGAAATTGTTTTATTGAAAATAATTAAAGGCAGTTTTGATTAATTGGATTTGAGATAAATTAAGATTTTTATCCCAACTCACTACCAGAAATACGGACATTACCAACGGGAAGATACCCACGAACTAAAAAGAGTGGCAAATTTATATGATCGTGGTAATCACTTGCAACGTCTTGTATTTCCGTGGCCGAATTTTATGAAATTTTTCGACGATTTTGTTTGTTCGTGGCTAACTTGAGATGAGTTCTCTCAATGACCACAGACTCAATGATTACCGTAGCAAAATCGAACGATTTTCACTTTTAAATTCCGCGTTTAATTTGGTTTTGTCCTCCATCCCTCTCAAAATATTTTTATGCAGTTTTTACTTTTTCAAAATTTAAACCGTAACTTAAAGGTAAATTCGATTTATCATGTGCAGGCTTTTCCAATTCTTCAATTGTTGAATTCTTCTCCCTCCTTTTGAGTGCTGCCATGAAAAATTAATAAAGTATACTAATGGTTTGATTTTAGATGTTGTTGATGATGTGCAATTTTCTCACTTCGTATGATCCTTGAATTTGGCCATATCTCTGAATCATGTATTTTTTTACTTAGTATTAGCTAGGCGCTGATTTGATTAATTTTTTCTTTTTGATTTAAATGTAGTTTTTTAATGTGGTTGTATTATTCATTACTTGTTACTAAATCAGATTGTAATGTAACCAAAAAGACTAAATTATATACATACAATTTTAATATTTATATTTTAGTTGTTACATTTTTTGTGCGTGTTCTTTTTGGTCAAATGTAGTTTAAATTAGAGACTTTGGTGATAGAATAAAATGATTCAATTGAAAATAAATGTTAAAATTATAAAAAAGAGTACTTATAAAAAGAGTACATATTTATCTTTGATAAAATAGTTCTAACTAATTTTAGAAAGTAAAAGATACTAACTATGATTTTATTGAAATAATAACTAATTTAATTATTAATTATTTAATTACTCACTCTTAATTTATGGCAACATTAATAAACAGAATTTTAACTTTTAAAATTCAGAATATTAGTTTTATACCTATATTTTATTAATTTAATTTAAAAAATAAATTAAAATTATTTTTATGGGAGTTCATTTTTTAATTATGTACAAAAAAAATTTTTCTTCAATTTAAAGGTATCAAATTCTTAAGTTTTAAGTTTATTTATTTTAATTTTTACTGATGTCATTTTTTTTAAATTTAACGAGTAAAAATTTTAAATTCTAATTAATATGTGAAATTTTTTAATATAATTTAAAGTTGTAAATTTTACAATTTGATATTTTTTTATTAAAATTAAATTTTACTCTAAATTAAAAAGTTATAGTTAGTTCACTAAACAAAATTCAAATTAACATCTATAATAAGATGAAGCAATTTTGAGCGGCAATGTTAAGCACAACTTTTATTAAGTAGCCCACTCACCCAGTCTTAACAATAACTTCCTTCCACTATTTTCAAAATCCCTATTTGTTAGCTCCTGCAATTGATTCAAGTTTGATAACATGCAGCCAACCCTTTCGTTAATAACATTTTCTTCCGTTTCTCCCGATCGTAATTTCTTAACTCCTGCACTCAGATCAATTCAGCTAACCTTCAGAGTAATTCGCTCAAGACGTTCCTGTTTAGATTCTAGGTACGATCACATCGGACGTTCTGTGAAAGAGTAGGGACCATGATTTGCAGTTCGAGTACCGTCAGTTTGAGTCGCCGAAGAAGCAAGCAAAATCGGTGGAATCAGAATTCCGAATCGCGAAGAAGATTTTCATGACATCATTTTGTTTTTTATATTTCTTTTAGTTAACAATGAAAGTTAATTTTAGACTTTTTTTTTTTTTTTATTCCAACATGCATTCTTTCTTTTGTTACTGGTTGTAGATAGATTCTAAATCACCAATTGGCATTTTGAAAGATGTTATGCAACTGACAATTGAAGGCCGCAAAGCAGCTGCAAATTACATCCGAAAAGTAAGTATTGTACCTTAATTTTTTATCATCTTCGAAGGAGTCAAATCATGACCTATTAATTTTTTAGCTTAATTCTTTATCTCTATTTTGCTTAACAGATTTTATTGGAGTACACAAAGCAACTGGAGTATCGACAGGGTGTATAATTTAGTGGCCGAAGTTATGTGTATTTTTTACTATTTACCTGAAAATATTTTTGCATGTGGATTGTCTGTGTAACAAGAAATGGAGAGCTTGATAAATTCATTATTTTGATACTTTCAAGATTTGTATCATTTTAGCAAAGTTTGATATTTATTTTGTAATAGTTTTATTTGAATATTTTTTTAACATTAAATCCATTAATCTAGGATATTTGCTTTTCAATACTAAGTATTTGTTAATTTTATATTTTTATACTATGGATAATACGTATAGGAATGTGATTAACTTTTTTAATATTATATGATGTAATTTTATATTAAAGAGCATTTTTATTATGATATTTTTTTTAATTTAACTTCTATCGTTAGCCACGGAAAAAAGTATGGCAAAAAAGCCCGGCCTGGTCAATTTTATCACAGGTAAATGTTTTATTTTGCCACAGAAAAGAGTGTGCCTAAACGTGCTAAAGTTGTGGCTAACCAAATGTCTCCACAGGTGTTAAAACCGTGGCTATTGGAGTAAAAAGCGTGGCTAACTAAAAACGCGTCGCCCTCCCTAGCCACGGATGTTCATTTGTTACAAAAGCATAATTGCCACAGTTTTTTTGGAGTTTAACCACGGATTTTTCCGTGGCTAAACCCCTTCTTTTTGGTAGTGACTCTATAATTATGGAGTATTTTACTATTTACAATTTAAAGTTTTAGAAATACGAAAATAATGAGGTTTGGCTATTTAAATCAGAACTTCATCTAATTTATGATTATTGAATTATTTTCTATATTTAAATTATAGAGTTGGTAGTTGTGAAATAATAAAGATTTTTATATGATTTGGACTAAATAATTAATATTTTAAAATATTGATACTACTATTTTGGAAAATAAAGAAATTAACTATATTATTTCTAATTTTTGGATTTGAACATTTTATTGAAAATAATTTGTAAAATTGATGATCGAATAGTATTTCTATATATTATTATTATTGGATTAGAATTTATTTCCAATTACCATATTATCCCTATTTTTATTTGAAATTACAGAACTACCCCTAACCCTAAATCTAACCTAACACCCCCACACACTCACCAAACCCCAGCCACCATAAAACCCAAGGAGCAGCAGCTGCTGCCCCACACCCTCACTCTCATCAAACAGCATAGTTTCCCTGTGAAAGAAAGGAAGGAAGAAAGAAAGGGGACAGAGGGGAAGGGAGCAGCAGGAAAGGGGAAGGGAGAAGAAGAGGAAGGCGGCGCGGTGGGTGTCACTGCCACCGCCGCCGCCGCTGTTGGCAAGGGATGGAGGAGATCCGAGACGGAAGGAGGGCGCCGGTGAAGAGAGGAGCCCGTGCCATCCTCGCGAAACGCCATTGCCGCCGCACCATCGAGAGTCGCGAGGAGAGGAAGGCGTCGCCGTTCCGTGTGGCCGCGCCAACATTGCCGTCAGGGTCTTCTTCGCCGCCGTCCTTGCTCGTCGTTTTCCTTAGAGTCATTGCCGTCGATCCTTGGCCCTGTCGCCGCCGCGAGTCGCTAACAAGGATCGGGGCTGAGGGAGAGGACAGTGTAAGGAGGGGGAGTTGTTGCTGCCGAAGACGCGAGCTGAAGGAGCCGCCTTCAGCCGCCGCCGTTGCGCCAGTCACCGCCGTATGCTGTCACTGCTGCGTGTGCCACCGCCGCCACCTCTGGTCTGTCACCGTTGAGCAGATCCGCGAAGAGAGAGAGAGAACCTGGGAAGAGGCCACTGCCGGAGGAGAAACCAATCTCGCCGCCGTGCCTGGCCGCCGGAAAAACCTCGCCGCCATCGCCGGAAAATTCTGCCGGTAAGGATTTAAGTTGGTCTTCGTTTCCTTTGGATTTCCAGAAGCTTCATTGTCGTTGTATGATTGGTTTCAGTTACCGTCGCCGGAGATCTGGTCGCCGCCACCACTCGAGGTGGTTGCCGGGGCTGCCGGCAAACCAATTCAGCTATCACCGCTGTTTCGTTTTCTTAGTTTGGTAAGTAATTGTGTTTCGAAAATCCCCGCTTTAGTGTTTGGTTATGTTTGGTTAAAGACCTTGAGGTTTGGTAAGGTAGGTTGGGTCCTGATGATTGCGTGTCGCATAAGTGTTGCTGTGACTGCTGTGCCGTTCCTTTTCTTTCTGTAAGTGTCTCGATCTCGAACCTTCGCCTTTAGCTTTCAGTTATGAGTTTTGAGATTTTGCGCAATATTGATGTGTTAGGAATTAGTATCCGAGCTTATATACGTGGCGTTGAGGCTGTTTCTGCTATTGAGAAAAATAAGCGGAGCTAGAATGTTGGTTGTTGGTTTCGGGCCGAGACGAAAGGCTTTCCTGTGACGCGTTTGGTTCATGTATTCGACGAGCCAAGGTAGGGGCTTTTTATACAAACTGATTCATTTTTAAAGTGGAAATTATTATAGATAGATATGCTTTACAAATGTATTTCTGGTGGTTATGTGAGTCTTATGAATTGTCTGGTTTTATCTTGAATGAATACGGGTGCCTGTTTGATTGAGCTAATGTCTGCTTTGGAAAATTGGAGATTTCTGGATTTGGTTGAATTGAAATGCTTTTTGATCATCTGAAAGTTTGAGTTTTTGGTTTTATTGGAAACTGATTTGGTCTTGAACCTGTCAGAAAGAGTTGATGATTGGTTTTGTTGGGACCCGAAAAGGGTGACAAGGTCCAAGTTTTAGGGGAGATGCTGCCGAAATTTCTAGAAAATCTGAGATTTTGATTAGAATTGTTATTTTGGAAAAGAATGAATTATGCTTTGACTTAAATGTTTGAGAAATAAATTATGTTTGAACTTGCCTTTTTAGGAAAATCTCTATATTTTGATGTAATTATTAAGAAAGGAATTATGCCTTAAAAAAAATTAATTTAAATATGAAAATTATGTTTTGGAATTTGATTTACATAAACAGATTTTGGAGGGGTTAAATGGATTTAAAATAAACATGGTTTTTAATTAATCTGTTTCACTTTACGAAATTTAGGAAGAGCTTGAAGTATTTTCGGGAACTTTGATTTATTAAAATTGAAACATTTCTCGAGCCCTTGGAAATAGATTTAAGAATGAAACTGAAATTGGTTTTCGGTTTAGAAATGATTTGGTTTCTACTTAAGTTTGGTTGGTTTTGAAATTGGTTCAGAATAATTGGGAACACGATTTGGTTTTGGGTTCAAACCCTATTCTATTTATCCAACTCAAGAAGTTAAAGTTTCGGAGGTTTTCAAGAAATTTAAGAAATGAGTTAGGTTATTCTCCCCTGAAGTCTTGAGACTCTACTGAGGAATCTTACGACCAAATCTTGATTTAGAAATGAATGATTGAGTCTTTCAAAGAGATTTTGAACTTGGCATGGTTTTGAGATTTTTGGAAGTGTTGGAAAGATGTGGAAAGTGGCTCCGTTTTAAAAAGTGATTCTTGGCTAACTGTGATTTGGCTATATTGTTATTTAAAAGTAAATGGGCCAAGAATAATTTTGAAATAAGATATTGATCCTGATTGATTGTGGATATCATCAAAATTGATGAGTTATTGTTTGGTAGGCATAACGGCCGGGTTCGTCCCGCTTATGCTGCGAGATTTGATAATTGACGAGATTGTTGATAAGTCGCTTGCGCCTGGCAAGGATGGTGGTTAATCCCGCTTGTCGAGGTTGCGACGCCCGCGTAAGGACGGTGGTTAATCCCGCTTACGTGTAGATGTGAGGTCGGAGGCAAAGTATCCCACTCACATCCTTTCGGATCACAGGAGTGTGCAGGCACTGACATCCTGGACCGTGTGACGGGCACGTTATCCCAGAGGGTTCCCATTTATACGTGACCGAAAGGCAACATTCCCATGGGAATGTGTCGGGTTGGCAATTGAACCGACAATGTGATATCACAGCCAGTAGGACATGCATTCATCATTTGCATCTATGTGATATTGTTTGGGTGTGCATATTGTATTTGGTTTGTCTATGTGAATACTTATGTTAACTGCTAACTGTTATACTTGTTGTAATTGCTCTTGATTGTTCTTGAACCACATTAATTGTGATTGTGTTTGAATTGATTGGTTTGTGATGAGTTGGTTGCTGATTGAGCTGTTTGGGCCGGGGGCCGTGTTGGATTGGATGGGCTTGAGGCCGTGATTGGTATATTGAGTCCTAGTTCTGTATAAAGTATCTGATCGGTTCAGCATAGACTTAATCAACCTATGCTTGGAACGGGATGATCATTTATACCGCGTAGGTAACTGCTTTCATGGTTGCGGTCTAGGAAAAACTTTTCAGACATTTTCTTTAAGAAAGGAAAAAGGTTTTGTTTTAGAATATTTGAGAAATTTAGCAAGTTTTCAAAAAGGAATTTTCTGGATTACGAATGTGAACCTATGGTTTTTGGAAAGACTCATAAGACGAGCAATGATCACTGAACTCTAAGAATGATTTTATCTTTACGTATCTTGTTATAGCAATTTCTGTAATCCTATAGTGAGAACAAGTGAGTACGACGTTCTCACTCCCCTACAGGTTATTCCTTTTCAGGATATGGAAGACGAAGTTTCAGGAGAGTTATGTTTATTTTCTGTTTATTCGGTCCTTTTGTATTACCGTAGCTATTGTTTTCCCTCGCCTTTATCTTTATTATGTTTGTAAGAGGGATAGGAAATTATGATATGTATATTTGTAAATTAGTGTGTGTGTGTGTGTGTGTGTATATATATATATATATATCTTAAAGTTGTATCTGATTTTGCATGTACATGTCTGTTTAGGTTTTCACAAAAAGAGTTATCGAAAGGTTATGCGGTTTTAAGTTTTAAACAGGCTCATATTTTAGTCTTAAATATTATAAGAGTCGTGGTAATACTCGAGCTATCAGAGTGGCGCAGCCGGAAGCGTGACATTCTGATAGTTAGGGTGTTACAAAAAGCATATAAAATATCCGCTCATCAGATATAGAGAGAGATTATGACTTGTATTGGGAAGAACTAAGATTTTTGAGATCACTATAAATAGTTAAGATTTAGTCTGTTTTTCCTGTTTGGTTTAGCAAAATCCTAGGCTTGAACCTTGTGTTGATTGCAGCATAGGATTATCTAGCAGGATCATATATTTTTACATAGTCTCTATTTAGAATTATTACCCTACTGAAAACCTTCAGGTTCTCACCCGTTGTCAGATTTTGTTATTTTTAGATGCAGGACGTGACACACCTTGTTAAGTGTGCCAGACTCTCTTTGGAAAGCAAAGACTCTTTTGCATTTTATATCTAGTATTGTTATTCTCCACTTTTGTATAAGTAATTGTGTATCCCTCTTGAAGGTTTTACTTTGGAGAAACAGGATTGTATTTTGAGTATACTTCTGGTTTGTAATACTTTCTAGCCGACCTTGTCTTCGTAGTCGAGACTAGTATTTGCTATGTATCTCCTTCGAAATCTTATATATATATTTCTTTTGTTTCTATATATCGAGGTTGTATATCCTTGACGTTTTGTGTGAGATGCGCTTGTCATTTTGTTATTCTTTCTGCACAGGCTCCTAGCTATATTACTATCTTTAGAATATATGTATGTATTTTGCTTTTAGGCATCGTAATGCCTCACAGCCTCTGATTTACAACATAGCGTAAGACTTTGTGTGGTAGGGTGTTACATATTTCATCTCAATCACTATATGAAAAACAAGTAAACAAGGGAATCTTTTTACAACCAATCAGAAAAATGAAAGAAAACCAACTATTTGAAGTTGTAAAGTTCATGGCTTCTATTCATACCGAGTTCATTAAAAAAACTCTGAACTTGTCATTACATATCCTCAAAATCATTCTTGATTTTCAACTTTAAAGCCTTGAGATCCTAAAAAAATACAGGATGTTACAAGCATTATCACAGTAAATACAGAAAATCACTAAATCAACAAAACAGGCATAATCTTATTTAGCAATAACAAAACTTAAAATCCCAAAAATCAACAAACAACACAAATTCCAAAAGGACCCAACAACAAAAAAACATGAATTCTAATGTAGATCCACCGTCTGCCACCTTCATCATCATAGTTTATAACAGAAATAACACACAAACTGGAACAACCAAAAAACTTAAAAAAGAAATTGAATTTTAAATTAAATTGCAGGAAAAAGAAGGAAATCGAAAAAAAAAAGTAAAGAAATATGAATTGGCTCACCAGAAAGGTGATCGGCCGCGCTGCGAATCGTGAGGGGAGAGGGGTTGCGGTGGTCGGGCAGCGCTTCTGCGAATCATGAGGGAAAGGTCGCTGCAGTGGTCGGCCGGCGCAGCTGCCAATGCAAGGGAGAGAGGTTGCGGTGGTTGGGAGACACTACTGCAAATCGCGAAGTGGAGTGGAGCTGCAGCGTTCGGTAGTGGCTGCGGCGCGCGAAGAGGAAGCCGTGATGGTGGACGGCGTTTGGCAGCGCTGCACCTTGCGGTGGTTAAAGCTACGGCGTCGTTTCCATCGTGGCGTGGTGGAAGAAAAAGGCATGAGTGTGATTATGAGGGATCTGTGTGAAGTGAGAGGCACATGGGGGATTGTTTTTGTTTTCGTTTTAGAGTTTTTTATTTTAAATTAAATTTTTAAAAAGTTGTTCAAGTTGGCTGGTTAGTGAATGGGTTTCCTATAACTTTTCCTTCTAAATAAAAAATTTGATTTTTGCTGGGCAGTGGAAATTCCATATTGATTTTCATATTTGGGCATTCCTGCATCTCTCCGGAAGCTACTTAATTGAAGGATGAAAAAATTGGTAGGCTATGTCATAGCCACTAGCCACTGAATATATACCAGATTTCTCCAATCCATAGGTTAGTGAATCTGTTGCTTGGACAATAAGTGTTTGTAAAATTGTTTATGCTACCTCTAAAATGAACATATTTGTGATTGCATGTCTTTTTTATCGTCTGTTCTGGTCGATTAGCTAGTGCACCCATTGAATATCTTCATGATTGTTCCTGATATAATCTATAGTGATAGTTCGATATTTTTTTATCCAAGGGTCAATGTAGACATTCACTGAATTTTCAGCCCCAACCTTCCATAATAGTCTTTTTTCTTGTACTTTGTGCCCCTCTAATAGGCTCCCCAAGTTGAAGAAGGATTTTGCCCAACATTTGCACCCAAAAAAGAAGTGTGTTTGAAATATTTGCTTCTAGAAACGTTAAAAATTAGTGAATTTGTCTTAGCAGTAAGTCTCTAACCCTGCTTTCATAACATAGCCAAGTTGAAAGCTTTTAGATCTTTAAAACCTAAGCATTTCCATATTTTTTTCCTACTGATTATGTCTTATTTGATCCATTGCATTCTATTTTCTACTTCTTTATTGTCCCTACCAGAACTGCATCATTATTTTTTGTAGTTTCTCAAGCAACGAGCCCAAAATTTTAAAACAGCTCAATGTATAGAGAGGTATTGTTATAGCCACTGCTTTAATTAGCAACTCTCTGCCACTGACTCAAAGCAACATCCTTTTCCAATGTTAAAGTTTTTTGCTGACTTTATCTTTGATGTATTTGAAGGTAGAATGTTTTGACTTGTGAGTAATAGATGGCAAACCAAGATATTTATCCTGGTGGCCAATATTAAGAACTTGTAGGATGTCAGCTAACTCTTCCTTAAACTCCTGTGGAGTATTCTTACTATGGAACATTACTTATTTTTGGAGATTTACAACTTGACCACTCACTTCACTATAGGATTGTAGAATATTCATTAGGCATTGACAGTTTTAAGGGTTGGCTTTGCTGAAAAGTATTGAACCATCATCGAAGAAAAGATATCTTATAAAAGGACACCAACAATTCAATTTCAGACTTAAAATTTTCTTTCTCTGTTCTCTTTTGTGGAACAAATAAATTAGACCTTTTGCACAAAACAAAAATAAATATAAAATTAGTGATATTTGATTTTTATTATGAAAAAAAAAATTCCATTAATTTAGTTCAACATAGCTAAAGCCTTATTATGATTCTATGAACCGATAGATTTCCTATGTCTTTAACCTTTTTTGTTAAAAAATAAAAATTATTTTTCAAAACTTAAAATCTTGAATTTAAAACTGTTAAGTAAAAGACCAAAATATTATTGATCACTTTAACTAATACGATGGTAAAAGAGGTGTATAGATTCTTGGAAAATAAATGTTTTGAATAAGATGCATAAAGGACATGAAGAATTGATGATGAGTAGGATAAGAATCAAGAAGCAAAGGAACGTTGGTTGTTTCCCCTAATTAAATGAGCCAAACCTCATCACCATTTGGTCCTCCACAAGCCACAATCCTAAAGAACCAAGCACCCACCCCTCATGTTTCATCTCTTTCAACAGTTTTTTTCCATTCTTGTTTTCTTCATCCAATTACTGACAAATTCTTGTCGTTTAGTTTGACCAATCTTTTATTATCTGGGTCCTGGTCTCAGCTTTGAATTTCAAAGATCAAACCATTCTACACATGGATCACATAAAAAAATAATATAATATAAATAATTAAACAACTCATTAGGTAATTTAGGTGAAAAGTTGAGATAATTGAACATCAAGTGTGAAAGACCAGTATTTTATATTTTCTATTTTAATAATCCACATCACTATGGATTAAGAAAATTAAAGAGGATTCGCAGTCATTTTACGATTTTTTTTTTTAAGAGAAACTTTTATATTTATTACGAGAAAGGATGATTTTTGGTCAAAAATTAATTAATTAATTGTTATAAAATAATTAAAAAAAAAAAGAAAACAATATGGAAAAATATAAGTGAGAGACTAAAATCAAATGTAAAGTAAGAATTTAATATTGATAAAAAACAAAATTTTATTTTTTTTAAAAAAAATTGGAATTATGGTCAAAACTCAAAACAAAACACTCACATTTATCACTATTTAAATCAAATTTGTATGTGATATTGACGAAAATTCCGTTGGAAAAACATTTATTTATTTGAAAGAATTTTAAATATTTGTAGAACATTAGCATTTTAATAGTTTTATTTATTAATTTTAATTATAAAAAATATATAATATATTAATTAAAATTAACAATAAAAATAACTGAAATATCGATATTTTAAAAGTTTTTTCTATTTATTTTAGAAAGTCATTTAAATAAAAACACCTAAAACGTCTTTTTTTAAAGATATTTTTTAATAATTAAATTTTAATATATGTAATCGATTAAACCGTGTTATTTCTATTATAATTAGATCGGACAAATCGATTTAGTTAAAAATTGATAAACTAAATTTTAAACTGGTCTAAATTAATATTTTTTTTATAGAAAATGACTACAATATTTCTATTGTAAAAAATGACTAAAATACTTTTAATATATATATTAATTTTAAAAATTCTAAATTTTAACCCTATCACAACACAAAAAAAATATGAGTAAATAGCCAAATTGGTCCCGAAAGATAGCCCATTCTTCAAACGAGTCCCCGTAAGAAAAAGATAATAAAATTAGTCTCCGAAAAATTTAAAATTGGTAACGTTAGTCCTTCCGTCAGTTGGATGATGACGTGTCACGTTAAGTGCCACGTGGCATGTGATGACGTGGAGGGCTAATGCCACGTGTCACAATATGATTGGTTGACATGTCAGATCGGTGACACGTGGCACTTGACATGTAAAAAAGTTATTTATAATCAAAATAGTCCTTGAAAGTTCAGACGTAAGTCATTTTCATCCCTAAAATTTTAAAAATTAATCAAATTAGTCCTTATATAATTTTTTTTTATTTTTTTTTGATAATATTAAATTTAAAATATTTTTTTATACTACTAATTTTAATAGAAATGTAATTGACAATCAAAAAATTAGTAATTGTATCTTTTCTTCTTAAAAATTTGTTCAATAAAATTATATCTCTTCTTTAATTCTTGTCAAAATCTCTCTATTCTTTTCTATTATAAAACCTTTTTCTTACATTATTACATTTTGTTGGAATATATATATATATATATATATATATATATATAACCTAAACAAAGTTATATGCTCAAAATCAAAATTTATGTATGTTAATCTAAATGAAAGTAATAACGTAATGAAAAAAAAGATGTATAAATTTTTATTAAATTTGTTTAGGTTAACATACATAAATTTTTATTTTGAGCATATAACTTTATTTAGGGTAACAAATACATACATTTCAATTTTGAGTATATATATATATAGGTTTAATTACTCTGCAGGTCCCTATAGTTTCACCGAATTTTCAATTAGGTCCCTATACTTTTTTTCTTTTCAATTGGGTCCCTGTACCTTTTTTTTTTCAATTAAGTCCCTGTTAACATTTGACGTTAAAAAAAAACGTTAGTGAGCTATAGAATGACTTATTTACCCCCTGTCTTCTCCCTATAAACACTCTCGTTGCAGTATCTGAGGTTTCTCTTCTTCTCCCTTTTCCATTTTCAGTTTTCATATTCTCCAACTTTATGGCTCATAGTCAAGGAACCTCATTCATTCTCTCTTCGGGAAGCTGTGTTTCCAAGAGCTCGTACTCAAAGGAAAGAAGACACCTGTGTTTCTGTGGAGAGGCAGTAACCGTCCGACGTTCCTCAGCCGTTTCTGACCATGGTAGGAGGTATGTTACTTGTGGGAAGATACCAAAATGTAACTTTTTTGAGTGGATTGATGATTTTAATTGGATTGAGGTTGATGACGGTGCAAAGAATGGGTGGCCAAAGGAAAAGGAAAGGCGGGTTCACTGTTTGTGTGGTGACACTCTAAGTCTTCAAATTTCAGGAACAACAAAGAATCCTAATAGAAGATTTATTTCTTACCCTAACAGAAGATGCAAATTTTTTGAGTGGGTTGATGAAGTTGGTGTAAGCAGTAACGTGTCTGCTGCTGCTGTTGGAGTTGTTGGAACACAAAATTCTGCTAAGTTGGAAGCTGAAATGTGGAAATTGGATGCACAAGAAAGAAAGATAGAGAGGCTAAACGTGGAGATGGAGAGATTAATTGTTGAAGCCAAAGAAATAGATGCTTGTGTTGGTAGATTATGTGATGAGTTGAATATTCTCCAAGAACAAGTTGGGAGGTTGGATGACAATATGAAAATTCAATGTAAAATGCAATATATGCTATTTATGTTTTTGCTAGTCTTAATAATTGGAATGTGGTTTGCAAGAGTTTAGAGTTATATGTGCTATGAAGTTGTAATATAAGAGATTGTATGCCTTCAATCCAATTAAAGTTAATTAAGTTTAGTCTGAATCAATTTTGCACTTTGATGTATTTTGTGTGTATAACAAATGATAGTTGGGAAGCAACTTTATCAATGTGAATATTTAAATTTTCACAATTGACAACAACTTGCAGCAAGAAGTGGCCAGAAAGTATGCCACATATATTTTCATTAAGTGTTCCTGTAAACCATACTTACACAAAATATCAAACATAAATGGTCATATAATATGCCACATATAGCTAAGCCAAAATAAAGATTCAAGAAGTGCAACAACTAAAAGTGGTCCAACCTGATTACAAAATATCAAAATAGTGGTCCTATCCACCTAATAAACAGTGGCCACATAGATACAATTCATCACAAGATATACTATTTAACAGCAACGCCAACAACCCTAACTATAAATATAAAGAGACTTCAGTCATCACTTAGGTCTATATGTAGACTAGGTGCTCCTTTTTGCTTCATCACTCCTAACTTCAGCCGCCCATTTCTCCTCACACCAAACACCTTTGTCTTTGGTAAAGGTTGAGAAGATGCTTTAGGTGCTTGGTGAGATTTTGCACTTGCCACAGCTAGGAGAGGCTGGGAGGCTGGCCCTTCAAGAGGTAAGGCTTGTTGTGAGGTGGCTGTGGTTGGAGCCACTGCACCGGTGGATGTGGTTGGAGCCTGAGAAACTGTAGTTGCAAGTATGGGAGGTGGTTGAGTGGAGGCAGCAACAGCAGGTGTGGCGGGTAGCTGTTGGGAAGATGCAGGTGTAGTGGGGAGTGGTTGTGAAGATGCAGCTCTACCCCTTCCTCTACCCCTTCCCCTGCCCCTTCCTCTTCCCCTGCCTACCCCTGTTTGCCTTATTCGCTCAGATCTACGGATATTCACACCAGATCTGTTATCGGCAGGAGGATCAGTGTCAACAGCAGCTGCAGGATTAGCAGCAGCAACAGTAGTAGGCACAGTGTCAGCAGCATTCGGATCTTTTCCGTTGGCAGCAGCAGCAACACCAGGTTCTTAAATCAGGTAAACAGCAGATTGCAACATGAATATTCAGCTCTTTTTTCAATGAATTTATAATCCATTTACAATTTATTTATAACACAGCATAATCAATTGATAATCATCTTATAGTCTATTTATAAGGCAGCATAATCTGTTTGCAATCCAAATCAATTCACAACAATTTATAACACAGCATAATAAATTTTCATACACCTCAAATACCCTATAATTTCAAATTTAAAACAGTAAAACAACAGTTTGTAGGTTCAGATTTGCATGATACCTGACACTATTGGATTGGGACAATGCCTTCTATTATGTCCATATTGGCCGCAGTTGCTACATGTAACAGATGAACCCATCCTCCTTAGCTTTGTCTGAGAACGGTTCTCATCAGGTTCTCTGATCCTCACCATCTGTGGTCTTCCTGGCTTCACCCTAAAGATGGGAGGTATGATGGTGTCACACTCAACCTTCGGCCACATATTTTTTCCATTGATTGGAGAAACTAAGTTACCATAAGTTGCAACATAGGCTGCTGGGCTATAGAAGTTACTGCAATAATCTTCTGGACTGTCCCCTTTCTCGAATATGGCACAACAAGCATGCGGGCAGGGCATTCCACATAACCCCCAAAATCTGCAGCTACACGTTCCAGCCAACAAGTCAACCACAAACCTCTCAACAATCATCCGGTTCTTATGAGAAACTTCGTATTTCAGTCCTCCAGCCCATCTTGCTTGCCACTCCATAGCTCGCGTAGCAATGACATCAAGCCTCTTTTTGGGTTTAGGCATGATTGTACCCTCATATTTTTCGGCCTTCTTCTTTTTTTCAGCAAACCGAGACATCCAATAACATCGAATCCACTCGAACATAGTAAGTATGGGCTTGTCTCTTGCCTCCAAGATCCTACTATTGAAAGCTTCAGATATGTTATTCATCAACATGTCGCTCTTAGCAAGAAACGTGAAATGGCTCTTGCACCAGAGCTTTGGATCCAATGATGATAACTTTTCATAGCATTGACGGTTGATGTTCATTAGTTGAGTCATCCTCCTCTCCCATTCCTCGACATATGTAGCTTTAGCTATTGATAGAATTAGATCCCGCAAAACAGTCCCACCTCCATATGTTTTCTTGCAATTCGCATACAGATGTCTCAAGCATAGTCGATGCTCTAACGCCGGCATCATCTCTTGAAAAACTTGCATCAAATCCTACAGCACAACATATATAATTCAGATTCATATAGTTGCATTATATCATATATAATAACTTTTTATAGAGCTGCAACATAGCATATATAATTCAGTTATAAAACGCAGCAACATATGAGCTAAATTTCAATTTTTAGCAGCTACAACATATCATATTAAAAGTAAATAAATTAATAAATAAATTAAAAAAAAGGTAAATTCTTATATCAATGTTTTTGTTTTTCCCCATAATAATAACTTTTCAAATTTAGACATAATCAAATGATGAATCGATGTAAAAAAAATGAGACTTGTGCATCTATGATTTAAGGGTCCACCATGATTACTGACAGAACATTTCAATAATCTCAAAAATCAAATAAAGAAACTTGATAAGAAAAGTGACATGCATTATTCTAGTGCTTAATGAGGTCTACATTATAGATATATTTTAACAGCAGTATTTATTGTGTGGCCAATGATAATTTTTGAAGAATAAAAAACTGTTTTAATAAGTCATCCACTATTTCTTGCAAGACCAAAATCCAAACCAAAAGTCACTTGTTAACACTATACAATCATGTTGGGGTCAAAGAAGATTTCCATTCTGGCTATAGATATGAATATTCTTCTGTGTTAAAAACTGTAGCTACATTGCAAGAACATAAAACTATAGCTTTTATAAGAACGATAATTAAGTAAAATTCTTCCACTAATCACCTTAAATAATCAAAACCCTTGAGCTGTACTCGCCCAACCAAAATCCCTTTTTATTTGTGGCTTTCTTTTTCTCATTGCATGCTCTGTTTTGACTTTTGACTATGAAATTGATTTTAAATTTAGGCAAATGTTTTCCATCATTTCCAATTCTTATCTATTCTAATCTGGAAGTTAGGCTGTGTTCCATTTTTTGTTCAAACACAAACAACAAATAATACATCTAATTTTCTGGCATAGACCTTTCTTTGCATTGTTTGCTAACTTATACTATAGCATTCAGCATGGGAGGATATATTTGAATTGTATTAAATGGAAGAAAAGTAAATATTAACAGAAATTTAAGAGGCCAAAGAGACAAGATCTAACATCTTTTGTTTTTTTTTTCTGCACACAAGTTAGAAAAATCACATTTACCAATGGAATTGTCAAAAACAAATAACAACAGGACAAAGATATACAAAGAATATATATATGTGACATTTTGAAAGCTGCTTGCAGCATGTGCCCGCCTACAAGATTTCAAGAACATAAATCATACACATGCTACATTGCAGCTTTTATAAACCTATTAAAATAGATTTAAATAGCAAATGCTAACCTTTTGTTGGTCGGACATGAATACCCACTTCCTTCTACTGACATCTCCAATATCATCCAATAACAGGTTTATAAACCAACCCCAATTGTCTCTAGTCTCAGCCTCTACAGCAGCAATAGCAATTGGAAAATAGTTATCGTTTGGATCTCTTCCGACAGCCACCAACAGTTGTTGACCATGATCACCCTTCAAGTGGCAGCCATCTACTCCTATGATAGGCCTACAACCAGCCAAAAAGCCTTGCTTGACAGAATTTAGACACATGTACATCTTCATAAACCTTGGCTGGTGTGTAATTGAAGGCCTGTCAACCAAAATCTGAGTAGTAGACCCGGGATTTGTCCTCATAATCTCTGCACAATAATCTCTGAGCTTGCCATATTGTAGAATAGCCCTGCCATGTACTTCTTCCCTCCCCTTTCTCCTCGCCCAATAAGCCTTTGTGACTGAAATATTAGCCATGTATTTATCCTGAATAGTCTAAATTACTGTTGCAATCTTCATCTCCTCCCCCCTACTAATATTGGTAACAATCTTCTGAAACACCCAACTACTTGATGCAAGCTTACCGCTGTAATCTCGTCCACAAGTGTGCTTTCCATTAAGGGTCTTCAGCCGAAAGCAATCGGAACCACCAACTTTGGATGCAAACGCCATCCACCTACACTTCCCTTTCTTTCCTCTACAGCCCACTCTACATCTAACCTTATCATTCTTGATATACCTAATATCCCTTCCATTCAACAGAGCATGCTCCCTAATAGCATCCTTAAACTGACCAAGTGACTTGAACTCCAATCCCACCTTAAACACATATTCCCTACTCATCTCAGCCTCATTGTATTTAGGATATCTTCTCTTCTTAATCATATCATCCGAATCTCCCTCATAGCTATCAATATCTTCAGTTTCATAACCCTCGGAAATCTCTCCAACCTCAACATCATCCCTAACGGCGGCGTCATTCACAACAGCATCAACACCACCAGTTTGAGCATTGTCATGTTCATTTAAAGGGTCATCGAATCCCCCAAAAGCATTTCCAACTCCACCATCATTTTCATCTTCAACGTCAAATCCAAAATGATCCTCGTGGTCTCCATCGTCTGCACTGTCATCAAATCTATCCTCCTCACTAGACGCTTTTGATTCACATTCAACCTCTACTTCTACGAAACCACTCTCATTGTACTCAGTTTCAGTTGGCACATAGTCCTTATCATTCGAACATATCTCAACACCGTTACCTTCCCTACAGCCATCAACAACATACACCGAGCAATGCTTAACAGTTTGCGACACTAATAACCTACCCATTCTCATGGCATCTCCATCACTCATCAACTCTCTGAGACCCGAGCTCAATTGACATCCTGGTTCACAGTACCAAATCCTGGCATTCCCTTTGTACCCTAACTTTTGCAACTCACTAACTATTTCTTGCAAACTCCATTCATCGAGCTCATAATGCATATCTTCCAACACCTTTCCCCCCAAATATTCTAGCCCGTTCCCTAAATCATGAAACTTGCCACCATGGTGTATGTCTATGGTAAAATCCTCCTCCCCCATCCCTACAGGTATTAAAAACAGAAACATAATCCATTTAAAGCAATATCGGCACAACCACAATAATCAACATTCAAGAATAAACAAAATTCATCATCCAATGCCATAGTAGCTCTATTCAATCACATAATTTGAAAAAAAGGTCGAGACTTTCATAAGCTGAAACCATCAGCATACATTACACTTTTACAAATCTCCCATTGAAAGCAAAATCTATTTAATAAAAATAGAAGTAGAATCAATTCAAAGCACCACCATCACAGTAACAACAGTCAAACAATGCCATATTTTTTTTTTCAAAAATTTAACATAAATATCAACTTTTAACACTGAAAAAATTAGGGTTTTTTCTTTGTCACTTACTTGCAGAAACTTCGACTGCAGGGAGATGGAGTAGAAGCGTGATCGGAGGCTCGGCAACGTGCGGCACGGTGACTCCAGGCGAGGGCCTTCACCGCGACGGAAGGAAGACGCCTTGGCCGGACAAATCGTGGAGAAGACCTCAGAGAAGAACAACGAACAAGGGCCCAGCGCAGAGAGAAGGCAACGGAGGGGATACCAGCAACCGTCTGTCGCAGTCGATGGCAGACACACACGCCGTCAACGGAGGCAGGAGACGGAGAAGATAGGAGAAACTTAGGGTTTCTTTTTTTCTTAGGAATGAAATGTGAGGGATTATTTGGGTATTAGGAAAAAATTCAGATTACTTCACCAAGCCTCTACAGCTAATTGCCAAGAATATTCCTTTTTTATGAAGAATATTCTGTTATCTCAAACGGTACACTGACGACAGGGACTTAATTGAAAAAAAAAATAAGGTACAGGGACCCAATTGAAAAAAAAAAAGTATAGGGACCTAATTGAAAATTCGGTGAAACTATAGGGACCTGCAGAGTAATTAAACCATATATATATATATATATATATATATATTCCAGCAAAATGTAATAATGTAAGAAAAATGTTTTAGAATAGAAAAGAATAAGAGAGATTTTGACAAGAATTAGAGGAGAGAGATAATTTTATTGAACAAATTTTTAAGAAGAAAAGATACAATTACTAATTTTTTTATTGTCAATTACATTTCTATTAAAATTAGTAGTATCAAAAAATATTTTAAATTTAATATTGTCAAAAAAAATAAAAAAAATTATATAAGGACTAATTTGATTAATTTTTAAAATTTTAGGGATGAAAATGACTTACGTCTGAACTTTCAAGGACTATTTTGATTATAAATAACTTTTTTACATGTCAAGTGCCACGTGTCACTGACCTGACACGTGGCATGCCACATGTCACCGATCTGACATGTCAACCAATCATATTGTGACACGTGGCATTAGCCCTCCACGTCATCATATGCCACGTGGCACTTAACGTGACACATCATCATCCAACTGACGGAAGGACTAACGTTACCAATTTTAAATTTTTCGGGGACAAATTTTATTATCTTTTTCTTACGGAAACTCGTTTGAAAAATGGGCTATCTTTCGGGGACCAATTTAGCTATTTACTCAAAAAAATATTGTAGTCAACTTTTATAAAAAAAAATATTAATTTAAATCGACTTAAAATTTAATTCACTAATTTTTTAACTAAATTAATTTATCTAATCTAATTTTAATAAAATATAATATAATTTATTTTATTATATATATTAAATTTTAATTACGAAAAAATATCTTAAAAAAAACATTTTAAGTCAATTTTTTTCTAAGTGTCCCCTTATTTTATTGTACACGTGGTCGACGTGGATGTGGGCGGTAGCGGTACATCGTTTGGTGAAACTTACGACTTTATGAATTATGATTCTCTTCCTTCCTCGAAGTCCTTTTTTTTTTTTATCCATTCTCTTTATGTCCATAAGGCCATGTTTGGTTCATTCATCACTCATCTCCCAGTGCACAATAATTAATTTACTAATTTAAAATTTAAAAGTAAAATAGAGCTATTTTTGGATGCTAGGTTAAAAGTTAAAACACTTTGATTTAGCAGTGCTTATAAACTACGTTGTTTTGTTAAGTTTAATTTTATATAAGCTAATAGTCTAGTCCTTTAAAAGATCAAATTTGCATCAATTGGTTATTGAAAAATTAGACACTTTAAATTAGTTTATTAAAAATATAATTTTTAAGTCAAATAATTAATTATTCTGTCAATTAGATAATAATACGTGATATAAATTATTTTATGATATGTTACTATTTTATTGAAAAGGAACCAACTTAATTTACTATTGCATTTTTTGAAAGTTAATTATGAAATATTTGTAGACCAAAATAACTCACGTGTAATCTTTTGAAATAATTTTAATATAATCATTAGCTCAATTTTGTATATATTGTTGATTTAGATTGATATTCATTTAAGTGTGTGATTGACTCTCATAATTATTCTTTCAAAAATAAACTATTTTTCCCCTTTTCTTGTTTGATTGAATAATGTTAACTTTAAAAAATTTGTACTAATAATTGTCAGTCACCTTTATTATATAGAATACATAAAAGTATTTATTTTTCTAAATGCCGGAAAAGTCAATCTTTTTTAAAAATACATAACGAATATCAATATAAATTTATCGATTCAGTCACCAAAAATATAAAGAGAATTATTTAGATAAAGACGCTTAAAATATTTTTTTTAAAGATATTTTTAAATAATTAAAATTTAATACATATAATTAATTAAACTATGTTATTTTAATCAAAATTAGATCAGATAAATTAATTTGACTAAAAAATTGATAAATTATATCTTGAACCGGTCTAAATTAATATTTTTTATAAAAGATAATTACAATATTTTTATTATAAAAAATGACTAAAATATTCTTTTATATATATATATATATCCTAAATTCTAATTCTTTTTTTTTCTTTGTGTTGTTATAGGGGTAGAATTTAAGATTTTTAAAATTAAAAAAATATATAATAAAAATATTTTACTCATTTTTTATAATAAGATTATTGTAGTTATTTTCTATTAAAAAGAATATTAATTTAAATCGATTCAAGGTTTGGTTTATCAATTTTTTGACCAAATAAATTTGTCTGATCTATTTTGACAAAAATAATATAATTTTTAATCAATTATATGTATTAAATGTTAGTTAATAAGAAACATCTTTAAAAAAAGACATTTTAAACATCTTTATCAAAATGTCTCCCAAATATAAATTTATCAATAAAGGTAATACATAAAAATAAAAATAAAAATCCTTCGGTTGTAATGGATAACTGAATTGAAGGTGTACATGAGTTTGAGTATGTTATCTATCTACTAGTCAACAAAATTAAATGGAGAAAAAATCCAGAATTTACGTAAAATTAAAAAAATAAATTAAGTTTATAAAATGTAAAATTCTATTCAGATTTAAATTATAAAATTGTTAAATTTAATATAAATTTTATAAAATTAATTAATTAATTTAAAATTGTAATATAAAAAATTTTAAAAATTAAATCAAAATTTCACTTGCTATTATTCATCTGCTTTATATTTTCATCGTCTCTGAATATAAAACTTGTTTACTCTCTTCTCTTAAACAGCTAAATGATTACAATCATCCATGAAACAAGGAGTATTATAAAAATTGAGATTTGAAGAAGTTGGTCAAGGATGATAAAAATGTCTCCCCAATTAATCAAATTGATTTTCTAAATTTTTAATCTATTAAATTAGATTTTAAATTTTTTTAATAATAATTTCGTTCATCCTTATTTAACTTTTTTGTAAATATACGTTATTTTTAACTCATTTATGAGATTCTCAAATTCACAAAAAATTATGATTGTATTTTAAGATTTGAAATCACACAAATTTGTGGTACAATTTAAAAAATAAATTAAAAATCCTCATAAAATTACGTAATTCCAAATTTCCAATTTTCTCTGAAAGTGTAAATTTATGAACTCCCAAAATTAAATAAAAAATGAAACGGAAGGAAAAAAGTACGATGTAAAAAATTTAATAAGTGTGATAGTAGAAAGAACATGAGAATAAGAAGTAGAGGAACTAATAAAAATAATTTAAAAATTATAATTCACAAAAATATTTACAGAAATTAATTAATATATTAGGAAGCAAGATGTGATGGGCAAGGCCATAGAAAGTTAACCGAAGTTAAATTGGTCTCCTAGTTAGTTTATTAGCTGACTTAAATACATATTAGAGGTTTGAATTTTGCCTTTTGCATGTAACAATTTATTAGTCAATAATAAATCTTTAAACAAAAAATATCATAAAAAAAAGTTAAAAATTAAATGCATTTTCTCCGCATATGCTATAAATAAATCTGATGGTTCGATTTATTTGATTACATGTAAAATTGATATTTATATATTAATAATCTAATTATTTAATTTGTAATTCAAAAAATTTTAAAAATTATATTTTATGAAATTTGATCTCTTCATTTGTATATTCTAAAATTTTAAAATTCAGCTTTTATTTTATAAATTTTATTATCACTCAAGTCTGATGATTTGATTTATTAATTATAATTAAAAAAATTATACTTCATATTAAAAAAAAAATACGCAAGCTAACTATTCTAATAGATAATATAAAATTTTCATCGATTTCAAAAAATTAGCCAAATATTTAATCGAGGTTGATTTAAAATGGTCACAATTCAAAAAAAAATGAGTGAAAATAAAGAGTGTGATAGTTGGAAGTCAATTATTCTTTTCAAGACTTGCATTAAGTTGAGTTGAAATAATTAAATTCTTAATAATTAAAATTTAGTAGAAACCAATAATTTCATTCAAAACTCAAATAAAAATAGAAAGAGATAGCTAAATAAGTAGTAAATAATAACAGAAAAAGAAAAGTTGTCTTTGTGTATAAAGGAGAAGCAAACAAGTCTTATAAAGGCAAACAGTAAGCAGCTTTGATCAGAGATTAGAGAGGCTGAAAAGCCACCTTCACTTCTCTCTCTCTCTCTCTCTCTCTCTCTAAATTCAACATTCCACAACTAACAAACATTTAAAACTCTTTTTTCTTCTCACATTCTCTTTTCCTCATTCCTTTTCTTCCAGAGCCCCAAAGAGAGAAGGAAAAAAAAAAAGACATCACAACTTCAATTCGTTTCTTTCTTTCTTTCTTTCAGAAAACACCACCTGCAAATGAGGCACCTGAAACCGCCGCCAACCACCGCCGCCGCCGCCGCCACCTCTCACTTAAAAATCCGTTCTTTTCGATGATGACACCACTTTCCTCCTCCGAAATCCTTCGTCTCTCCGCCGCGGTGATATTCACGCTCTCTCTACTGATTCCCACTTCCCATGCTCTCGGCTCCGGCGCTACCCTTGCCGTCACCGACGCCTCCGACACCGTCTGCGGCGTCGTCGCCGGGGAATCCACCCAACGCATTGAGTGCTCCCGCCTCGGTAGTCAGCTTGTCCCCGCCGTTCCCCCTAACATCTCATTCTCCACCGTCTCCGGCGGCGCCACCTTCTTCTGCGGCCTCAGGTCCGGCAACCGCACCTTGCTCTGTTGGAACACCATCACCACCACCAACGGAACCTTCACACCAAAGAGACTCTACAACAACGACACTGTTCTATTGGAGAATCTCGCCGTCGGAGAAACCCACGTTTGCGCCACCGTGGTCGGCGCCGGAACCGTTACGTGCTGGAGAACCAGCAAAACGTTCAAGTCCCCATCTAGGTCTCTTCAATTCTCTTCAATCTCATCTGGGTCAGGATTCTCTTGCGGGATTCTGAAGAACAGTTCTCAAGTTCGATGTTGGGGTGAAACGGTAATTTCAAGAGTGATTGAAAATGGGTTTAAGAACATGTCTATGTGGAGCATTGTCGCTGGTGGTTCACACGTTTGTGGGTTGAATTCAACTGGATTTCTGGTTTGTATAGGGAACAACGACAATTTTGGGCAACTTGATGTTCCAAAAAATGAAGCTTGGGAATTTGGTGAATTAGCACTTGGTGCTAGCCATGGATGTGCTTTGAGAAAGTTGAATGGAACTGGAAGCGTTGTTTGTTGGGGTGGTGATGGTAATTTCACATCGGAAGTAACAAAAGGTGTTTCCTTCGAGGTAATTGTTTCTGGGTCTAACTTCACTTGTGGATTAGTGACACGTAATCTTAGTGTTCTTTGTTGGGGTCCTGGTTGGCCTAATAATAATGGTTCAAGATTTGAACTTCCATTGCCTAGTGTTCTTCCGGGTCCTTGTGTTCAATCCTCTTGTGATAGTTGTGGTCCATATCCTGATTCTCAATCTCTGTGTTCCGATTCTGATAGCAACATTTGCAAGCCTTGTTGGCCTCCAATTCAAGCTCCAGCAGCGGCAATGGTTCCATCTTCGCTGCCACCGGGGCCTGCTCCTCGGCAGAGGTCGCGGTCGAGGACATTGACTAGGGGTTTATTGGCATTTGCTATTGTTGGATCAGTTGGTGCTGTTGCTGGAATTTGCACAATTGTTTATTGTTTGTGGAATGGTGTTTGTTTTGGGAAGAAGAAAGTGCACAATTCTGTGCAGCCAACAATCACAAGAGGTAGTAGTACTTCAAGTGGTGTTTCCAACAATAGTAGGAACAATAGCAGGCCTCTTTCGAGGACTTCCACAATTATGCGACAAGGTTCGAGGATAATGCGGCGCCAGAGGAGTGGCACCTCATCCACAAAACACCCTGATAGGGCTGAGGAATTCGCCTTGGCCGAGCTAATAGCTGCAACGGACAATTTCTCGCCTGAGAACAAGATTGGGGCTGGAAGCTTTGGAGTTGTGTACAGGGGAAAGCTTGTGGACGGCCGTGAGGTGGCGATCAAGAGGGGCGAGATTGGCTCTAAATTGAAGAAGTTTCAAGAGAAAGAAAGCGCGTTTCAGTCCGAATTGTCCTTTTTGTCGCGGCTACACCACAAGCACTTGGTTAGGCTAGTTGGTTTCTGTGAGGAGAAAGAGGAGAGGCTCTTGGTTTATGATTACATGAAGAATGGTGCATTGTATGATCATTTGCACGCCAAGAACAATGTGGAGAAGAGTAGCAGTGTCTTGAATTCGTGGAAAATGAGGATCAAAATTGCCTTGGACGCCTCCCGGGGGATAGAATATCTCCACAATTATGCGGTTCCATCCATAATCCATAGAGATATCAAGTCTTCCAACATCCTCCTCGATGCGAATTGGACTGCTAGGGTATCTGATTTTGGATTGTCTTTGATGAGTCCAGAGCCAGACCGTGATCATCGGCCGATGAAGGCAGCCGGAACGGTTGGATATATTGATCCTGAGTACTATGGCCTAAATGTGATAACAGCAAAGAGTGATGTCTACGGCTTTGGAGTAGTTCTTTTAGAACTATTAACCGGAAAGCGAGCGATATTCAAGAATGGTGAAGATGGCGACACACCAATGAGTGTGGTGGACTTCGCGGTGCCTGCAATTTTGAGTGAGGAATTGGCGAAGATTTTGGACCCTAGGGTTGGACCACCAGATGCAAATGAAGCTGAGGCAGTGGAATTGATGGCAAAGATTGCAATGCTTTGTGTGAATTTGGAAGGAAAAGATAGACCAACCATTTCTGATATTGTTACCAATTTAGAGCGTGCATTGCTTCTTTGTGAAGGTTCTCATCATCATGATAGCAATTCCAGTGGTATAATCTCCATTGTCTCAGATTGAGATTACAGTTTATGTTCAAAGTTTCAAACCCCATTAATTAAAGAGACTAAAAGAGGGGAAAAAGCATATTGAATTCTTTTGTCAATTTTTCATTGATTCTTTTTGATAAATTATATGAATATAGTGTTCTGCTGTAAAAATTGTCCCTTGATTCTCAATGTATTAGTTAGCGTTCGCATCTAACGTGTAGCGTAGATTGTAGAATTTTTGCTATATTACTAATAACCAAACTAAAAATGGTTAATTTTACCTTTTTTTAATTTAATTTTAATACACTATTAATGTAAAAAAATAGTTTTACATATATATCTAATTACATAACGCTATATTAATGAAAATAACTATATTTTACATTAATAGTATGAATGATCAAAATTACATAACGCTATATTAACGAAAATAATAGATGAGATGGATGATTATGTAAAATATTTTATATTAATATATCAAAATTAAACTCTTTTTTATAATGTAGCATTATTTGATTGTAAAAATAATTTTTTTTTAATATTTTTAATATATTAAATACATAAAAAAATTTTAATGCACGATCAGTGTAACGCAGTTTTACAAGTATATTTACTAAAAAATAATTGTTATTTTTATTGATCATATTAATGGTAATTCAAAAAGACAGATGTAATTATACGACTTTATAAAATATTTTACACTATTAATATATTAAAATTAAACTTTAAAACGAATTTAAAAAACATTTAACATTATTTTTTTAACAACTGTCATAAAATACTTAAATCTTTGCATAAATAATGATCATCACTGGATCTATCAATATATTCTATCTTAAAATGAAATAATAAGTGGGTTGTGAATTATTTTATTTGCATTAAAAAATAAACTTTATTCAACAATGAGTGAGTTGTATGCCAATCCAACACACAACGATGATTATGTTATGGAAAGTATTTTCAGGGTCATGGCAATTAAAAATTTAAATGTGAATAAAACAATTTGCAACCCTTGTATAAAATAAAGGTATTCACACATGGCATGAAAATATAAATATTCACACACGGTGTGATATATATTTTAGTATATGGTGCATGTGTACGTGTACATATATTTATGGAGTGATTATTGATATAAAGATGTTTATATATGAAAATGATAATTAAAAATGATTAGATAATTTAATATAATTTATATCTACATTTTAATTATTTTTACATAAAAGGATTCTATATAAATAATTATTATTTATTGTGCCAAAAGGGATAAGGGGGAGGGGAAATAAAAATAAAGAATGCGGGGTTGATTAGGAAAGAATTTTAAGTATTAAAAATTGTAAGCATTGTTTAGTCGCGTTCATACGGAGGAAGCTACTTAGAGTTTACTAAGTCAACTACGACCCCATTGATGGGCACGTAAGAAAAAGGTTGATAAGAGTGTGAACCAAGTTTGACGTTTACACCATGAAAATACAATGCGCAATTATGGCCTCATTCATCATATGGCCCCAAACCAAAGAGGTGATAAGGCTAGTGTAAAATATTGTATATACACTATAGCATAGTAGTTAGTTACATGAATTAGACATAAAAGACAGTTACAGTAGTATGTACACAAGTTAGTTAGGATAGGTTTTAGTCCTTACCACAATTGGCACTCTCACTACATCACTCTTCTAGGAGAAGTTAAGTTTCTAGCTTCCTCTTTGATCAAATGCAAGAATAACAACTCTCCCTTCTATTCTATGATCATATGCAAGAATATATCCTTCTCCTATTGTTTGTGTAATTGTGTTTATAATAAAACTTTTAAGTTTATAGGTAATTAAAGAATTAAAACCAAACATTTTTACCAAGGGGGCATACTATGCCGTTTATAGTCACAGTAGTTATACAATTTTAGCAATTCGTAGAATTAAAGTAATAATTTTTTATTATTTAATAATTTTTAATTTAAAAAATAGTTTTTTTTTATCGAAATATAAAAAATATTATTTTAATTTTAGCATTATTTAACGTTTAGCCAATAGCCAAAGATACCATAGAGTCCATCTTTTATTAATACATTAATATATAATTAAATATTTGTATAACTATTTTTAAATTTATTTCATTTTTGCTTACATAATTTGACACGTGAAAAATAAATGTCGAAATTTATTAAAGAAGTATAAAGTATGTGTTGAGTTTTTTTCTCTCCTTTGTGAGGCCCCAAGCCCAATATTTTGAGGGTTTTTCTTTGCACCCATTATGTCACAATCCTAATCAGATTTTGGGGTTATTATGAGGTAGAGAGTATAGCCACCAAGTGAGAGAGAAGAGGGAAAAACAGAATTCCCGTTTTTATGCAAAACAGTAAATTTCAAATGACAGTTTCTCATTTGTTCACCGTTGGATTGCCTTAAAATTTTAACTGCGTGTTTTTATCATCTTGTTCTTCATTCTGGTCGGTGGAGATATTGATTGGAAGTTTGCAGTGGGAGAAATTGGCTTCACAAAAGAGAAATTATGTTTTTCATTTTTACACAGAGTAGTAATCTTTGAACAGCAATTTCTCATGCTTTCACTGTTGGATCGACGTGAAATTTGTACTGTAGATTCTTCACATCTTGTTCTTCATTCTGAACGGTGAAGATTTTAATTGGAGGTCTGCAGAGGGAGAAATTGGCTTCGACAGCAGCTCTATTTTTTTGGATATATTTCATCTTCTTGCTTCTCATTTGAAAGCTTTGGTGCTTTGATGTTTTGGTTGGTTATATGCACATTTTTGTGCTTTATTTGAGATTCTCTTGTACCTCATTTGATTATAGTGGGGCTATTTCATTGGTCTAGACGACCCGTGGTTTTTACCTCTCACATTGAGAGGGTTTTCCACGTTAATATCTCGGTGTGTTCTTGTTATTGCTTTACTTGCTATATTTGCTTGTTATAGTTGCTGCCATATTATGTTGTGAGTGCTTCCGTATTATTCTTGTGTTGGATATTTGTGTTGTTTCCGCTGTTAGGCTCTTTCATGCTGGCATCAGAGCTTGTTGGTATTTTTTCGCTGTTAGGCTCTTTGAATGATACCTATGAGTTGGTGAAGCTACCGAAGGGTATGCGAGTTTTGAAGAACAAATGGGTATTCAGAATCAAGAATGAAGAACACAATTCTAAGCCTCGGTATAAGGCTAGATTGGTTGGTAGAGGCTTTAGCTAGAGAAAAGGTGTTGATTATGAGGAGATCTTTTCTCCTGTTGTGAGGATGTCATCCATTCGTGCTGTGCTTGGATTAGCAGCGTCTCTTGATATGGAGATTGAGCAAATATATGTGAAGACAGATTTTCTTCATGGTGATTTAGACAAGGAGATCTACATGGAGCAACCGGAGGAATTTGTTGTTAAAGGAAAGGAAGATTTTATGTGCAAGCTTAAGAAGAGTCTTTATGGGTTGAAGCAAGCTCCAAGACAGTGGTACAAGAAGTTTGAATCTGTTATGGGGAAGCATGGTTACCGTAAGACAACTTCAGATCATTCTGTATTATGCAAAAATTTTCTGAAAATGATTTTATTATTCTTTTGCTTTTATGTGGATGATATTTTGATTGTAGGTAAGAATGCTTTGAGGATTAATGAGTTAAAGAAACAGTTGAACAAGTTCTTTGCTATGAAGAACTTGGGTCCTGCCAAACAAATTTTGGGCATGACTATTACTCGTTATAGAGATTCCAAGAAGCTTTATTTGTCACAGAAAAAGTACATAAAGGAGGTGCTTCAAAGATTTGGCATGAATGATGCCAAATGTGTTGCTAGTTCTTTTGCTCCTCATTTTAAGTTGAGCACCAAGTAGTGTCCAACCACTGATGAGGAGAAACAAGCAATGGATGAAATTCCTTATGCCTCAGCTGTTGGAAGCTTGATGTATGCTATGGTGTGTACTAGACCAGACATTGCTCATGCGGTTGATACTGTGAGTCGTTTTCTCTCTAATCCAGGTAAAGAATATTGCAATGCTGTTAAATGGATTATGAGATATCTCAAAGGTACAACTAACTTGAGTTTGAGTTTTGGTGGTGAGAAACTTTTGCTAGTTGGCTTTACTGATGGAGACATGGCAGGAGATATTGATTCTCGAAAGTCTACTTCAGGTTATTTGGTCAAGTTTGCAGGGGAAGCTATTTCATGGCAGTCAAGGCTACAAAAGTGTGTTGCACTTTCTACCACAGAGGCAGAGTTTCTTGTAGCAAATGAGGCATATAAAGAGTTGTTGTGGATGAAGAAGTTTCTTGCAGCACTTGGTTTTAAGCAAGACCGTTATGTGTTATTGTGTGATAGCCAAAGTGCTATTCATCTTGCCAAGAATTCTACTTTTCATGCAAGATCTAAACATATTGATGTTAGGCATCACTGGATACGAGACATGTTAGATTCCAAGTTGTTGGAACTTGAGAAAATTCACAGTGATGACAATGGTGCTGATATGATGACAAAAGCATTGTCAAGAGAAAAGTTTGAAACATGTTGTTTGATCGCCGGAATGGCGAGAGCCTCCACCTAGTCGAGAAGGGGGAGATTTGTTGGGTTTTTTTCTCTCCTTTGTGAGGCCCAAGCCTAACATTTTGAGGTTTTTTCTTTGCATCCATTGTGCCACAACCCTAATAAGATTTTGGAGTTATTGTGAGGTAGAGAGTATAGCCACCAAGTGAGAGAGAAGAGGAAAAAACAGAATTTTCGTTTTTATGCAAAGCAGTAAATTTCAAATGGCAGTTTCTCATTTGTTCACCGTTGGATCGGCTTGAAATTTTAACTACGTGTTTCTATCATCTTGTTCTTTATTCTGGTTGGTGGAGATGTTGATTGGAGGTTTGCAGTGGGAGAAATTGGCTTCACAAGAGAGAAATTAGGTTTCCCGTTTTTACATAGAGCAGTAATCTTTGAACGGAGATTTCTCATTCTTTCACCGTTGGATCGATGTGAATTTTGGACTGTAGATTATTCACATCTGTTTCTGCATTCTGAACGGTGGAGATTTTAATTAGAGGTCTGCAGTGGGAGAAATTGGCTTCGACATCAGCTCTATTTTTTTGGGTATATTTCATCTTCTTGCTTCTCATTTGAAAGCTTTGGTGCTTTGATGTTTTGGCTGGTTATATGCACATTTTTGTGCTTTATTTGAGACTCTCTTTTACCTCATTTGATTATAGTGGAGCTATTTCATTGGTCTAGACGATCCATGGTTTTTACCTCTCACATTGAGAGGATTTTCCACGTTAAAATCTCGGTGTGTTCTTGTTATTGCTTTACTTGCTATATTTGCTTGTTATAGTTGTTGCCATATTATGTTGTGAGTGCTTCCATATTATTCTTATGTTGGATATTTGTGTTGTTTCCGCTGTTAGGCTCTTTCTGTATGTACACTTTATTGAGTTGTCGGATTCGCATAACGGACACATTCAGACACGATATTCATTGATACTCATTTGACACGTGTGTCTTAATAAAAAATAAAAAATTCTTTTTCAAATATTTTTGGACACATCTAAATATAATTACATGTCAGAGTATTCAGTTTTATTCTTAAAATATATTTTTGAAATAAGTTTAAAAATAATTTATATTATTAAAAAATATTAAAAATAGTTAAAAAATTAATTTATATTTGATATTAATAAAATATTAAAATATCATTATAATTTATCTAAAAATACTTTATATATATATATAATGTCTTCATGTCGTATAAGAATCTAAAATTCATATATCTGTGTATTCCGTGTCGTATTCTATCTCATATCTGTATTAAAAAATACTTCTTGTCTTTTAAAGTTTAGTTTTTGGTCTGTCTTAAAATTTAATAATATATTATTTTAATTTTTTAATTAATTATGTCTCCTATTTTTAAGAATTTATTATTATTTAATTAATTTAAATACTCACTTTTACGGTACTAATTATTTAAAAATTCAAAAAATATTTGTTTTTTAATTTTTTTCTCTTCTAAAAATTAAATAAAAAATAATATTTAAAAGATATCTAATTGTACTTATCTGTATTAGTATTTGTGCATTATCGATAAAAAAAAAATAACAATAATAATGGTAATAATTGTATGTGTGTGGAAAGTTCTGAAATGGAAATTTTCCTCGTGAGGTTCTTGTGTTACTTAGTCGTTAGTCATTACCCATCCCTAACACGATAACATCATACCATAATTTAAATAAAATTTTCCTTTTGTGGACCATTTTAAACGGTCCGCAGCACATGTTAGAGACTTGTCTAATAAAATGTAATGTAATCTAATCAATTTGATTTTTATTTTTTGGAAAAAATAGATACATATATTTTGTGGCTTCCATGATGGGGACGAGTTTGACCAAAAGTGAAACGAGGAAAGAAACACCATCAAATAATTAAGCAGTGTATTGGATTATTGGATAATGCATTGCATAGTGTTATTTCATTATTTATTTTCGGCTTCTTTATTTATTACACGGCATGGAGGGTTGGGAGAATAAGGTGCAATCTAATGACCCACACAAAGGTTTTGAATTGTCAATTTTGATGCGATTGCTAATCTTAAAGGACTTGGTCTCATAGCCTCCCTTGTTCACAAAATGAAGACTTGTATGATTTTCATTTTAGTTTTCTTTTTTAAACGTAACATCAGGTAATGTATTAGTTTTATGATTTATCAGCACTCTAATACTTTTTTTTTTTTTTTTATCTAGTGTAGAAGTATTTTATATAGGTATTAATCTATGTATTACTAGCAATTTATCCGCACGATGCACGGACAAAATAAGCGAAGAACATAATGAGATAAATAAAAAATATAATTTGGATATTATTTGGTGTAAAAAATAAAAGAAAATTGATATTGTTTGAAATTTATTTTTATGGTTAAGATTTGTGAAGAATATTTCGAAATATAAATAAAGTCTAATAAATTTAACAGAGAAAAAAATAGTTTAAGCGTTACAATAAGAGTATAATGTATATGAAATTGTTAGTGAAGTACTAACACATAGACACTAACAAATAGAATGGAATTCTTAGAGTTTAATACATACGAAAATGACATAAGTTTGATATGGATATGAACGAAAAATTGAAAAAGAATTATTGAAATGAGGAATATAATTATTAATGGTTTGTGAGAGTAAACTATTTTATGTGGCAAAATGTATAGCATTTAGCATTGAAGTTGTGGATCTTGCAGTTGAATCTGTGACATTGAGAAAATTATAAGAAAGTTAAACACTATGATATAAATTTTCCATGAAGAAAAGATGTTTGTGAAATGTAATATGATGACTGATAACAAAATCAAAACAATAACAATGAAAAAAATATAAGTTTATTGAACAAGCTAATTGATGTTTCAATATATGAGATAATTGTAAAGAAATATCTCATGTTGAAGACTTTATCACAAATTTCGGAAGATTTTCACTACAAGAGAAGTGGAATTTAGCAGCGATTTATATAAGGATTAGTGGCGGTTTTTAACCGCTGCAAAACGAGTTATCAGCGGTTCGAAAACCATTGTAGTATAGGACGTGGAGATTGGATTTGGCGGAGGTTTTCTTGAACCGCTGGCATAACTGCCGCGGAACCTCTTGAATGGCGTCGATGGATTTAGCGGCGGTTTGAAACCGCCGCTATTTCGCCAACATTAAATTCGGTCACACTTTCTCGCGGTTTTGAACCACTGCTGTTCTGTTGACCGTTGCCTTTTTTAAAATGTATTTTGCGGTGGTTTCAAACCGCCCCTATCTGATGTTCCAAAAATTTAAATTTATCATCGGCCATTTTGTAACCACCGCTATTTTTTCGTCTAAATGGCTGCAAAAATACTCATATTAATCCAAATAATAATAAAGTATATTCCTTACTAAGAGTTGCATAGTCAACATTAAAAAAGTGTATATTTAAATTACAGAATAAATTTCAAATCCTTGGTTCTACTCTCTATTCTGTCCCTCCAATGAATTCATCCATGCAGCCACGTCTGGTGATAGCTCCCCACCTTACCTTTGAACTGGACATATCAGAGTACTCTCCATTGCCTGCCTTTTCGTCTTCTCGACTGCTACTTCATCCTCCATTGCCTTCCTTTTTAATTTCTCAGCCACTAGCTCTGTTTGTAGTTCAAACAATACCCTTTGGGTCTCCTCCCTTTGAGTTCCAATACTCGGCTGATGTGAATTCGTACCGAACACTTGACTAGTAGTCGGTTCGATACCCATGCCACGCACTCTACTCGGGTGCTCCTTTCCAAGAGCTGGAGCAAGTGAATCATTCTGAGACAACAGTCTAGATGATTCATCATGTTGCTCAATCTCCGTAATTCTTTCCTACACAGTTAGATAAGCGAACATAAGCATTTATTAGCTAATTGCTAACCGAACAAACTTTTAACACAATTTTAACAAACAAAACCTATGGGAAATAACATCGCGATTCTCAACACATTATTTACACCAATAGCCTTAGCTGCATCATGGAGATAGGAACCATTAGACCATTTGTGCGTTAAGACAAACAACTCCCCTCTAGTAACTGGACGCCTTTGTCGTTCTGACTGCAATAATATAGCTTAAATAGTGAATAGGTATACGTAGAGAAGGTTCAAAAAGTGAGTCAACCGTAAATTACCTTTTCTTCTGTGAGCCTTGCCAAACTTTTCGATCCGCCAGTATGAGTGTATAATTGTTTCGATCGATTCACAGCATTTTTCCTACACTTCTCCTGTTATGCCATCAAAAGTAAGAGCTATTACACTATTTCTGACTAACTCAATGTAACATAAATAGAATTTTTTAAGTATGACAAAAAATATATTACCTTTGTTTCTTCACTGTTGCATAATCAAGGTTCCATCTCCAATGATCCGCAGTAATTCCCGGTGGATGACCTTTAATATTTTGTTCAAGAGTTAATTCTGAATCGTAAAAGTGATGGTACAAATGGTTCCTCGTGTCCTTCCAAGCCCTTCCTAGCATTTTCAATATTGTACGCTTGATAATTCCTCTATTATCTTCTTCAAAATGGAACAATTCCTGCAAGAGTAAAATTAAATTGTTAGTAGGTGTCGAATTAAGGATTCTGGGACTCTACCAAAATATATCGTTTTACCTTTACACATTCATTATAGATCTTGTCCCTAGAGCAAACCTTTCTCCAGTCCTTCTCGCAGATTGGGAATTTGGTGTAGTTAGATCCTAGCATTCTGAGAACGCCGCTCAGTATACCAGCTTCATTTTCAACTGGTTGCAGTCTATCGTTGAACCTGAGTACGATATTTCTACCGTTAGGTGGCTTCATAGCATCTTTCACACTTAAATGAAGTTTCTTGATTGTCCCATCGGACTCTGTTTTTCATAGTTAGTCTGTGTGAGTAACCACTATGGCCAATATGCGATGAGATCATAGAAAAATTACTCGTAAGAAAATACATGGGATAAATTCTTGTATACCAATTGTTTTAACATCCCAAAATTCGGTGGTCTTGCGTCCCTTGCGCTTTGAAGCCTCCGATGCAGCAAACAGGTTGTCAACGTGTTACTCAAAAGAATCTACCTCATCTACCTCTGGGTCTAAGTCTTCATCGCTTGGCTCCAAGTGTTGAGCACCATTCGTACAAGTCTATGGAGCAGGCAGTGGTTCGGTACGGGATGGTCGAAAGGGGCATAAAGCAAGGTTCGGAAAACCGGACCGGTCATTAAACCGCTCTAACTACTGGTTCACTGGTTTACTGGTCCAACCGGTCTAACCGGTGGTTCAACCGAAAAATTGTTTTAAAATAAAATAATAAATAAATTATAAATAAACATCCTAAAATATAATTATAGTATAATATAAATATTAAAATAGTTTTAAAATTTAAAAAACTACATTAAATGTCATCAATCAAATTCATATAATCTTATTAATATACAAACTCAAGTTAAATAGTATAAAGAAATATCAAATATTAAATGTCAACATAAAGATTTATCAATTATCAAAACCTCAAGATGTTCTTGTGAGTTTTTTTTTGGGATAATTATTTAAACATATTATGTAATTATGATTGTGATTTCAACTATTATGCTAAAAAAACCTTCAAGTAACAAGGGTATGTTGATGGTGGTGGTGTCTTCTGAGGCATCAATGTCTCCTCATCCAGCCCCTCCAATTTCTTCGGCTAAAGCCATAACAAAAGGAATGGTACCAGAAAATGAGGTAGTTAATGGATCATCAAATGAGATGCTTTTTGTTATGCAAGTGAAGATGAACAGGCCAATGTACAGGTTTGAATGTAGCAACTTAACAGAGCCAGAAAGAAAAAAGAAACAGCAACAAAAGTTAAATACCAGCAACAAATAATCACTCTAAACCTTGAAATCAATAACTATTTCAACAAAAATTCAGAAACATCATACTTAAAAATTAAAAAACGGCAACAGCAGCATAACAAATTCATTTTAATCAACAATTTCAATAACACAAAATCAATGATTTAATTAATTTCAGATTCAGAAATCATAAATCAGAGTATCAGACATTCAAAACACTAAAACAGACTCATCAGTGATGACACTAAATTAAACAGAGCATTAGCAAAGAAGAAGAAGAAGAACATTAGCAACATTATTTGAACAAAAAATTCAGAAATTAAAAGTAAGAAGAAGAACCGAGCATTTAGAAACTAAACAGAGCCATCAGTAACTAGAGAAAAATTAAAAGAACCATCAGAGTAACAAAACTTCAAACATTCACAGCAAACTTCAAACCAACAGAGTAACAGATCCAGAACCAAACTTTCAGAGTAACAAAATTTTAAACATTCACAGCAATTAGAAAACAGAGTAACAAAACATTCAGAACCAAACTTCAAGGACCATCAACAACAGCAACAGATCCAGAACCAACCTTCAAAAATTTAGAATAAAACTTCAAACCATCGGCAAATACAAGACAGATTTGAATAAAACTTCAAAAATTGAAGAAGACTTGAACCAAGACCGAAGCAGACTTGAACAAAAATTGAAGCAGAGTTGAACAAAAATTGAAGCAGACTTGATCCAAGACCGAAGCAAACTTGAAGAAAAATCAGAAATGGAACAAAAATTGAAGAAGAAGACCAAAGTGAAGATGAAGAAGAGAAGCCACTAACCTGGGTCCGTGCCGAGAAGCCAGCGAAGATGAAGAGCCGAAGAGGAGCTGGGTTAGGCAGCGACGATGGAGGGCTAGGCGGAGGGCAACGCAGCTAGGGTTTCTTTCATTCAGAGTTCTCCAGAACATGGATGAATGAATGATTGGGGGAAGAGCGGGAGGGGGTGGGTCACTAGGGATCACTGGATTGGTGGATTCGTTTCTTCTTTTTTTTACAAGTTTAAAAATGGCGCCATTTTTTCCGAACCGGTCAGTTACCGGTCCAGCCCAACCGACCAGTTCTCGGTCGGTTCGCCGATTTTCCACCGATTTTTCTTCGAACGGTTATAAGGAGAGAACCAGACCGCTTGCACTGTCGGTTCCCAGGTGAACCGGTTCAACTGGCCGGTCCGATTCAGTTTTCAGATCCATGGCATAAAGATGAGATTGCGGGGGCACTATTACCACCGGAGGGGAGAATTAGGCCATCCACTTGGGACACGGATGAAGCTGCAGCGGATCCTATTTGAGATTACTGACATGCTGAGTCTAACTTTGATTTCTTCGTGTAACGACCTATCCTGGGCATCTTTTTAAACTGGGTACCACCAAGGGTATCACTTATACTATTATCAAAATGTAAAAAATAAACAAAAATTCTAAAGCATTAAATATAAGTAAATAATTTGACACGTACAGCAAAAAATATCTCAACTTATACTTGGTAAAAGAAATAGTAATAGGCTTAATATTTTTAATTGGGAGCAATATGCCTTTTCAATAACGAAGTCAATTATATTTCTCTGAACAAACAGCCTCAATATAAATTAATAATAAATTGGGGTTCAAATAAAATAAAATAAAATACCTCTTTGGTGGCCTTCTCAATTTTGAAATATATAAAGCATATAGAACTTTATAAAATTCCTATAAGCAACTATATATGCATGGACATTCGAATGTACATGTAAAAGCAATAGTTACGACTTTGTTGCATAAACACAATAGAAGCATTATCAAATTTCAAATCAAAACCAAAGACATGATTAAAAAAAATTATATGCAAGTTAATAACTCAAAACTTTTCACTAAGAGCCTAAGTATTAATTATCTTTTGAAACCCAAATCAAGCAAACAATAATTGCCTTCAGCGAGTAATACATTCCTCAAATTAAGCATATACCCTGTTTACATTTGAGAATGATCAATATATGTTAAGTCTCTAACCCTTCATATAATAATGTCTATACTTAGTCAACAAGTCAATTACAATCTATGCAAATAAACAAATTTAACTACATTGAAGAAATCATTAAGTTAAAATTCTGTAATTCACTGTAGAATCTTAATTTGACCTCAAATATAAAAACACATGTTTTTTCTTTTAATTATTTAAACTACTCAGTAATAATATCTTAAACTTGTGTTTTATTTGATAACTTGAGATACGAATGTATAAATAAACTCCTCTCTTTGACCTATATTAATATATCATTTCATATTATAATTTTCTTTTTTCTACCTACATTAAAGAGGAAATTTAGACATGGTTTGACTTTGTAAATATTTTGAGAAAAAGGAGAATGCTGTTTATTTTTTCTGCCCTTGTCATAGTTAAAGCTATCACAAAACCCACTGAAATAAAGTGGGTAAAGAACGTGTAAATTTAAAATTCTGGAAATTGAAAAATCATAGACAAATTATATGCACAGTTACAACAATCACATTTAAAGCTATGAACTGACTAAATAGTTAGGGGGAAAACAGGGCAAAGAGACCCTTTTCTCATAATCCTAAACTGTTCAAAAGTGTAAAAGCATATTACATAAATGAACTCCTAAATTATAGTAAAAACAATTCAGATCAGAACACAACAATTGTTGATATGAAAACAACATATAACCTTCTTACTAATGATAATCAAATGGTTAGTAGAATAATAGGAACAAAAAACACTACTAATAGCGGCAAACCAAAGTTAAACCAAATTAATGGAGAATCAAATATGTTATACGAGTGCAGTATGGCAACAATACTTTCTTGAAGTTGAATTTTTTAATTAGTGTTTTCAAACTAATGTCACAGCAAAAAGGGAGGAAATTGATCATGGAGACACAAATCAAAATCCATAACTAAGGGTTAAGTAACTTGATTACTCTCAATGGGCAAATTAAATACCACACAAGTCAACTAGTGGTGCTTACTGGCAGCAGGAGGAAGGTTATCGCCGACAAATTAGGAGCACCTCACGATGCAGCTGCTTGACGGATGGGTGGACACATCTCTACGACATTGATGAATTTTGGCCTCACGACGTCCACGGATACTCCAACGTGATGATATCTGAAGACTGCTTAGAGGAGGAAATTGGGTCCAACGGCAACGGATGGAGGTGCTTCTCGTGGAAGGCTTTAGCGGTGAAAGAAATTAAGATTAGAAAAGTGGTGGGGTTTATGGCTTTTGAACATTAAAAGAGTGAATTTCTAATTCTCCTGATAGTGATAACAATAATAAAGGGCTTCACTCAGTGTAAATATATAAGCCTCAGAAGAATAATAATAAACAATATATATTTTTTTTATATGCGTAAGCCTAATAACAAATTATTGGAGTATATATCACTGCTAACAGTATTAATAAAATTCATCGATAAAAAATAAATTATTTAGGGGTTAAAAGAATGCGAATAATAATAATAATAATAATAATAATAACAAAAAAGCATCTAACCGTAATAGTAACGATAATAAAAATAATTGTGTTGTCACATACGAGATATCAATAATGTCGCGCCTAATAATAAATATAAAATTTACTATTATAAAAAAACAAATATATTTATTAAAACATTGCCAATGAATCTCAAAAATATTTATAAAAGACACATATTATTAGTTTAAATATGAAAAATATATTATACGTCTTAACTATGGTACACAATACAATCACCGAGAGATAAAATTATATATGTAAATATTTTGAAGAAAAGGAGAATGGTGTGTACTTGTTCTACCCTTGTCACAAGTAAAGCTATCACAATACCCATTAAAATAAAGAGATGAAAGAACTTGTAAATTCACCACTGTGGTACACAATACAGTCACCCAGAGATAAAATTATATATGTAAATATTTTGAAGAAAAGGAGAATGGTGTGTACTTGTCCTACCTTTCTCACAAATAAAGCTATCATAATACTCATTAAAATAAAGAGATGAAAGAACTTGTAAATTCACAATTTTGGATATTGAAAAACCAAAGACAAATTATAGACCCTATTCTGGAAAAATAAAAATCATAAAATTCTAATTAGACATAGAAAAAGAAAAACACAAATGAGTGATAAAAAGAAAGATGGACTAAATCAAATTAAAATATGTGAAAGAAAGAAAGAGAGAAGAAATGTTATGTCTTAACTCTTAAGTGTATGATATTGTTATGCAATACTAGGTATTTTATAGTGATTTTTTTGTCCCAAGAACTTAATAGTGATAAAATGTTGTGCTTATGAAAATTTTGATAGATACATGTGCTCATTACTTTGATAGAATGATATGAGCCTAGCAGTCAACAACTAGTAATCCATTGTACTATCTTATAGCAGATTCATTTAACGGGGACTATATTTCTATTTTTTTAATACCATTATTTCATACTAAGAAAATTTATGAAAGAATAGGCTTGGCTATCAATTGAATCGTGTCTCAGAACAATTTCAGATAACAAAAGACTAAGTGGGAGATTTAACTTTTAACATATTCATTCAATCTTGAACGTGTTCCTTGTAAGAACTGCAATTAATCAACCGATTAATTAAGTAATTAATATTGCCCAAATTAGATTTCGAAAATTTAGAGAGAGAATTTGAGGATTTAAAGGTGATTTTTGGACTCAATGGATTTTTCTGAGTCAGAAAATGTGCCTTCTGCGAAAAATCGCAAACCGGCAGTTGAACCGATTCAAGTCTGCCCGGTATCGCACAAGAAAAAGTGAAAACCGTCAAAAATCTTAGAAAAACATTAGAAATAGAAAACCGGGCGTTAATTTTAAAGGTTTGGCCCGAAGTTGGGCCAAACGGGCTAAAAATGCTAACGAGTTTGACCGGGCCCAAGTTGGGCCCAAGCCCAACATATAAAAGGGTTCATAAGTAAACCTATTTTAGCATAACACACATAAACACAACACCACACCAGCTGGGAAGAAGAAGGAGAGAACTTCCATTTTCACTATTCATTTCAATCTTCCAAAACTCATATCTTGAGCTAGAGAGCTCCGATCGCCGAACCGTTTGCGGCTCTGCGTTCCTCGTGAAGAGCTCTACAAAACCCATACAAGAGACTGGAGAGATAACCACGAAATCCTTTCTATTCTTCTCTCCAAAATTTCGGTTCATAGGGTTTGTGATTAAGTGAGTTTTTGTGATTTTGGATGTTTAGGTTCACTATAATCTTTGCTTAGCTTTGGGTTTTGATATCCAAATCGGTTGGAAAAGGTAAGAGCCACTAAATCCTTATGAATTTATGTTTAATTGGAACCCTAGGTTGATTTGAAGTGATTTATATGCGTATAGTTTGATTATTGTAGCTTTGGGAGCTATTGGAACTTAATTGTTCTTATTGGAGTGGAATTGAAAGCTTGGATTGTGGTTGGGAGCTTGTTTGTAAATTGGAGTTTTGGTGCATATAGGGAATCGGCCAAGGTATGGTTTCGGTTTCCTCTATATAGTATATAATATTCATGGACACTTAGGCTATTGACCTATAGGATAAGTATGAATTTTAATGATTAATGAGTTTGTGAATATTGATGTATCATGCATTATTGTGAATTAGTGAGGATATGGTGATGATGATTGATTATGTGAATTTGAAAAGTGAATTGTGATAATATGTGTGATGTTGGAATTGATGAATTGGTAAAGTGGTTGAAAAATGTGAAGGAAGTTTGATTAGAATGTGTTATATGTGATATATTGATGTTGAGAAGGAGGAGGATGAAATGTGAAGGAAAATGTGATAAGATAGGTGTAGAATGACAAAGAGGGTAGATATTGATGAGGAATGGAATTTGGAATTATTTGGTATGGTTTTGATTGTGTTTTATGAGGAGTTGGGGAAATTGTGAAGTTTGGTAAAAATTAGGTTTTTGGTAAACTTTGTTCGATCATAACTTCTTCCTCGGTTTTTGAAATTGATTGAAATTTGTTTAGAATTAAAGATCTTTGAAAACCCTTTAAATCGATTTAAAGTTTGTGAAAATTGGAATTTTGTAGAGGAAGTTATGCTCATTCAAAGTTTGTGTTAAAAATATGAAATTTTGCAAAGTTGCAGAATTTCATGATTTCTGATATGTGCGAGCGCACACCCTTGTGCGGACGCACACCCTTCAAAAATTTTGACCTGTGCAGACGCACAGGCAAGGAAATACGTTCTGTTTGTAGCGCTAACACAGCTTGTGCGCGCACATATCTAAGGATGAATTGCAACCTGTGCGTCCACACACACCTGTGCGCACACACACATTGGGAAGGCCAGTCTATAAGTTTTGCCACCTGTGCGAACGCACACCTCTGTGCGCATGCACACATTTTAAAATTTTTTGGAGCATGCGCACGCACACACCCTTGTGCAGCTGCACACGACCTGTTTCTCAAAATTTTCTTTGTTTTCAATTATTCCACCTTCCCAACAAGGTTGTAAGCTCCTTTAACACTATTTTTAGACTCTTGGGCCTAGTTTTGGATATTTAAAACATGGGAAAGAATTTAATGGATCTAGGTGATATTATTTGGAAAACTTAGAAAACGGAGGCCTAGGTTTCTGGCGTGCTGAGAATGGTTTGACGTTAGGTGGAGGATGAGTGATATATGAGATGAGGAATGATGAACTACTGATATTTGGAAACTGAGTTATGAATGGGCAGTGGTTGAGATGAGTCAAGGACTCTGAATGAGATGATGGATCCATGTATACTAAAAAAAATTTCTGAAAACCATTGAAATATTGTTTTTACTGAGATTATGAGACGCTATGCGCCCGGTAGGGACGGCGGTTGGATCCCGCCTGTCGAGGTAGCGGCAGTGGCGTAAGGGCAGTGGTTTGTCCGGTTTGCGTTGAGATGTGAGGTCTGTAGCAAGAGTATCTCGCTCGCATCCCTTCGAATCTATAGAGCGTGCAGGCGCCGGTACCTGGACAGTGATCCGAGCACTATATCTCGGGGGTTCCCATATGAGAATTCCGAAGGGAGACGTCTCTATGGAGATGTGCCAGGTTGGTAGTTGAACCGACAATGTGATATCACAGCTAGTAGGGCAGGCAGTCATCATATGCATTTCCTATCTGTTTGCATGCTTTGACTATTTGAAATGGTTTGCCTATTTGTATAACATGCCTATTTGCTATTTGAATTATTGCCTTATATGCTTCTACTTGTGTTTTACTTGCATTGTATATTACCTGTGTTTTCTACTGGGATTGAGGAGGTTCAGAAGGCGGTGGCGATGGGATCGCATGGAGGATCGATTGGTGAAGGCTGTGGGACAGCGGTGTTTGGTTAGAGTAGAAATCCCCTAAGATAGATTACCCGGTTTATTTAAGTTAATGTTGATATAATTATGCTTATTTGTTTTAGAATGTTTAAGTTTGAATCTTGTGATGGATATGGAGCTTAGGATTGCCTTTGGCGTCCCGGGGTCTTATATCCTATATCACTGGGCACTGTTACCATACTGAGAACCTCCGGTTCTCATACCATATTTCTGTTGTGTTTTTTAGATGCAGGTCGCAACCCACCTCGGTGAGTTACTTTGGATGGTGACAGAAGCAGAGGATCTTGGATTTTTTTGGAGTCTTTTTGGTTTATTTTGTTTATAGATCTCTCCTTTTGTATTTTGTTTTGCCTAGAGGCTTACATTTGAGAGAACAAAACTTGTATAAGCTGTTTTCACTGTATGATTCTGTATACCTGTATATGGCTAGCCAACTTAAACTCTGCAAGCCATGGCTATTTTCCTATGATATTATATACTTATCTTATGTTATATCTTATTTGTTTTTTGTGCCTTGATGAGCGGATAATTTATGCGCTTTTTGGCATTGTTTTTACATAGTTTTCAGTATAATTTAGTTAGTTTTTAGTATATTTTTATTAGTTTTTAAATAAAAATCACATTTCTGGACTTTAATATGAGTTTGTGTGTTTTTCTGTAATTTCAGATATTTTCTGGCTGAAATTGAGGGACTTGAGCAAAAATCAGATTCAGAGGTTGAAGAAGGACTGCAGATGCTGCTGGATTCTGACCTCCCTGCACTCAAAGTGGATTTTCTGGAGCTACAGAACTCCAAATGGTGCGCTCTTAATTGCGTTGGAAAGTAGATATCCAGGGCTTTCCAGCAATGTATAATAGTTTATACTTTGCCCGAGTTTAGATGACGCAAACTGGCGTTCAACGCCAGTTCCATGCTGCATTCTAGAGTTAAACGCCAGAAACAGGTTGCAAAGTGGAGTTAAGCGCCAGAAACAGGTTACAAACTGGCGTTCAACTCCAAGAGAAGCCTCTACACGTATAAAGTTCAATGCTCAGCCCAAGCACACACCAAGTGGGCCCCGGAAGTGGATTTCTACATCATTTACTCATTTCTGTAAACCCTAGTAACTAGTTTAGCATAAATAGGACTTTTTACTATTGTATTTACATCTTTTGGACATCTTTGGATATCTTTGGATTATCTTTTGATCCTTTGATCACGTTTAGGGGGCTGGCCATTCGGCCATGCCTGGACCTTATCACTTATGTATTTTCAACGGTAGAGTTTCTACACTCCATAGATTAAGGTGTGGAGCTCTACTGTTTCTCATAAATTAATACAAAGTACTACTATTTTTCTATTCAATTCAAGCTTATTCCTTCTCTAAGATATCCATTCGCACCCAAGAACATGATGAATGTGATGATTATGTGACGCTCATCATCATTCTCACCTATGAACGCGTGCCTGACAAACACTTCCGTTCTACATGCAAACAAGCTAGAATGAGTATCTCTTAGATATCTAATACAGAGGACCGAGTCCAAGATATTAGAATCTTCGTGGTTAGAACCCATGGACGGCCATTCCTGAGATCTGGAAAGTCTAAACCTTGTCTGTGGTATTCCGAGTAGGATCTGGGAAGGGATGGCTGTGACGAGCTTCAAACTCATGAGTGCTGGGCGTAGTGACAGACGCAAAAGGATAGTAAATCCTATTCCAGTATGATCGAGAACCGACAGATGATTAGCCATGCAGTGACAGCGCATTGGACCATTTTCACAGAGAGGATGGGATGTAGCCATTGACAACGGTGGTGCCCTACATAAAGCTTGCCATGAAAAGGAGTAGGAATGATTGGATGAAGACAGCAGGAAAGCAGAGGTTCAAAGGAACGAAAGGCATCTCTATACGCTTATATGAAATTCTCATCAATGAATTACATAAGTATCTCTATCCTAGTTTATATTTCAATTATGTTTTAATTATCAAATCTCCATAACTATCTGAATCCGCCTGACTGAGATTTACAAGGTGACCATAGCTTGCTTCAAGCTGACAATCTCCGTGGGATCGACCCTTACTCACGTAAGGTTTATTACTTGGACGACCCAGTGCACTTGCTGGTTAGCTGTGCGGAATTGTGACAAAGTGTGATTCACGTTTGAGAGCACCAAGCCATTGGCGCCATTGTTGAAGATCACGATTTCGCATACCAAGTTTTTGGCGCCGTTGCCGGGGATTGTTCGAGTTTGGACAACTGACGGTTCATCTTGTTGCGCAGATTAGGTAATTTTATTTTATTTTTAAGCTTTTTATTTCTTATTTTCGAAAATAATACAAGAAAAAAAATTTCTTATTTTTCTTTTTCCAATTAATTTTCGAAAAAATCCAAAAAAAAAAATTTTATAAAATCATAAAATCAAAAATATTTTTGTGTTTTTTGTTTGAGTCTAGAGTCAAGTTTTAAGTTTGGTGTCAATTGCATCTTTTTTAATTTTCTAAAAAAAAATTATTTTTGAAAATTTCATGCATTGCATTCTTCATGATCTTCAAGTCGTTCTTGGCCAGTTTTCTTGTTTGATCTTCATATTTTCTTGTTTTGTGTCTTTCCTTGTTTTTCATATGCATTCTTGAATTATTAATGTCTAAAGAATAAAAATTTTTAAGTTTGGTGTCTTGCATGTTTTCTTTTCTTGAAAATTTTTCAAAAATAAGTCTTGATGTTCATCTTGACATTCAAAGTGTTCTTGGTGTTCATCTTGATATTCAAAGTATTCTTGCATGCATCATGTGTTTTGATCCAAAATTTTCATGCATTGAGTCTTTTTGATGTTTTTCTCTTTCTTTATTAAAATTCAAAAATCAAAAAAATATCTTTCCCTTTTTCACTCATAAATTTTCGAAAATTTGAGTTGACTTTTTCAAAACTTTTTAAAATTTAGTTGTTTCTTATGAGTCAAATCAAATTTTCAATTTAAAAATTCTATCTTTTTCAATTCTTTTTCAAAAATCAAATCTTTTTCAATTTTTCTTTCATATTTTCGAAAATTTCAAATTAATTTTCAAAATCTTTTTCTTATTTTTATTCATATTTTCGAATTCAATGCTAACAATTAATGTGATTGATTCAAAAATATTAAGTTTGTTACTTGCCTAATAAGAAATGTTCAATCTTTAAATTTTAAAATAAAATCTTTTTGTTTCTTGTTAGTCAAGTAATCAACTTTAATTTTCAAAATCAAATCTTTTTAAAATTCTTTTTCAAATCTTTTTCAAATTAAATTTCAATCACATCTTTTTCAAAATTTAATTTCAAATCTTTTCTAACTTTTTATCTTTTCAAATTTGATTTTCAAATCTTTTTCAATTAACCATTTTACTTTTTATTTGATTCTTATCTTTTTCAAAACTACCTAACTAACTCCCTCTCTAATTTTCGAAAATCCCTTCCCTCTTTCTCAAATTTCCTTTTTAATTAACTAATTATTTTGATTTTAATTTAATTTGATTTCAATTTTAATTTTCGAATTTTAACTTTAATTTTAAAATATTTTTATTTTATTTTATTTAAATTTTCGAATTCTTCTCTTCCTCACCTCCTTCTATTTATTTATTCATCTACTAACACTTCTCCTCCACCCAAAAATTTGAACCCCATCCCCCTCTCTGTGTTCGAATTTTTCCTCTTCTCCTTCTTACATTCTTCTCTTCTTATACTTGCATAAGGAATCTCTATACTGTGACATAGAGGATTCCATATTTTCTTTTATGTTCTCTTCTTTTTCATATGAGCAGGAACAAGGATAAGAACATTCTTGTTGATGCTGATCCTGAACCTGAAAGGACTCTGAAGAGGAAGCTAAGGGAAGCTAAAGCTCAACTCTCTGGAGAAAATCTGACAGAAATTTTCGAAAAGGAAGGAGACATGGCCGAAAATAATAACAATGCAAGGAAGATGCTTGGTGACTTTACTGCACCAAATTCCAATTTACATGGAAGAAGCATCTCAATTCCTGCCATTGGAGTAAACAACTTTGAGCTTAAACCTCAATTAGTTTCTCTGATGGAACAGAACTGCAAGTTTTATGGACTTCTATCAGAAGATCCTTTTCAGTTCTTAACTAAATTCTTGCAGATCTGTGATACTGTTAAGACCAATGGGGTTGATACCGAGGTCTACAGGCTTATGCTTTTCCCATTTGCTGTAAGAGACAGAGCTAGAATATGGTTGGACTCTCAACCTAAAGACAGCCTGAACTCTTGGGATAAGCTGGTCACGGCTTTCTTAGCCAAGTTCTTTCCTCCTCAAAAGCTTAGCAAGCTGAGAGTGGATGTTCAAACCTTCAGACAAAAGGAAGGTGAATCCCTCTTTGAAGCTTGGGAGAGATACAAGGAACTGACCAAAAAGTGTCCTTCTGATATGCTTTCAGAATGGACCATCCTGGATATATTCTATGATGGTCTGTCTGAATTATCAAAGATGTCATTGGACCATTCTGCAGGTGGATCCATTCACCTAAAGAAAACGCCTGCAGAAGCTCAAGAATTCATTGACATGGTTGCAAATAACAAGTTCATGTACACTTCTGAAAGGAATCCTGTGAATAATGGGACGCCTATGAGGAAGGGAATTCTTGAAATTGATACTCTGAATGCCATATTGGCTCAGAATAAAATATTGACTCAGCAAGTCAATATGATCTCTCAGAGTCTGAATGGATTGAAGGAATCATCCAACAGTACTAAAGAGGCATCTTCTGAAGAAGAAGCTTATGATCCTGAGAACCCTGCAATAGCAGAGGTGAATTACATGGGTGAACCCTATGGAAACACCTATAATTCCTCATGGAGAAATCATCCAAATTTCTCATGGAAGGATCAACAAAAGCCTCAACAAGGCTTTAATAATGGTGGAAGAAACATGTTTGGCAATAGCAAGCCTTTTCCATTATCCACTCAGCAACAGACAGAGAATTCTGAGCAGAATCCATCTAGCTTAGCAAATATAGTCTCTGATCTATCTAAGGCCACTGTAAGTTTCATGAATGAAACAAGGTCCTCCATTAGAAATTTGGAGGCACAAGTGGGCCAACTGAGTAAAAGAGTCACTGAAACTCCTCCTAGTACTCTCCCGAGCAATACAGAAGAAAATCCAAAGAGAGAGTGCAAGGCCATTGATTTAACCATCATGGCCGAACCTACAAGGGAGGAGGAGGACGCGAATCCTAGTGAGGAAGACCTCCTGGGACGTCCAGTGACCAATAAGGAGTTTCCCTTTGAGGAACCAAAGGAATCTGAGGCTTGATTAGAGACCATAGATATTCCATTGAACCTCCTTCTACCCTTCATGAGCTCTGATGAGTATTATTCTTCTGAAGAGAATGAGGATGTTACTGAAGAGCAAGTTGCCAAGTACCTTGGTGCAATCATGAAGCTGAATGCCAAGTTATTTGGTAATGAGACTTGGGAAGATGTACTTCCCTTGCTCATCCATGAACTGAGTGATCTGGATCAACTGACATTGCATCAGAAGAAACAGGATCCTTGAAAGTTCTTAATTCCCTGTAACATTGGCACCATGAACTTTGAGAAAGCTCTGTGTGACCTGGGGGTCAGGAATAAACTTAATGCCACTCTCTGTAATGGAGAAACTTGGGATCTTTGAGGTGTAAGCTGCCAGAATCTCATTAGAGATGACAGACAACTCAAGAAAACAGGCTTATGGACTAGTAGAGGACGTGTTAGTAAAGGTTGAAGGCCTTTACATCCCTGCTGATTTCATAATCCTAGACACTGGGAAGGAAGAGGATGAATCCATCATCCTTGGAAGACCCTTCCTAGCCACAACAAGAGCTGTGATTGATGTGGACAGAGGAGAGTGATGCCAGGGCATTTTGGCCAGTTTCACTGACCTTTTCTTTACAGTTTTTAAGGTAGTTTCATGCATTTTCTTAGGAAATAAGCTAGTTTTGGGTGGATATTCACTTACATCTTGATTCAAGCATACATTGTGCATTTTACATGATTTCATCAGGATTTTGCATGAATTATATGATAAATTGGATGATGCATGATCCATGATTAAGAGCAAGACTTTGATGCACTTTGTTTGATTGATTTCAGGCCAAAAGAAGAAGAGAAGAGCCACGTTAGTTACACTAACGTGGGCACTAACGTGGAAGGAAGGAAAGCCACAACGTTAGTGAGAAAAGTTAGTGGCATTAACTTTGAAGAAAGGAAATGGAGCCAACGTTAGTGACACTTAACATTATCACTAACGTTGGCCAATGCTCACAAGTGGCCACGTTAGAGTCCACGTTAACTTAGTTAACGTGGCCTCTAACGTTAAAAGGGGGAAAGGAAGCAAACGTTAGTGACATTCAACATTGTCACTAACGTTGGCCTAAGTGCACAATGCCATGTTAACTCCCACGTTAACTTGGTTAACGTGGAAGCTAACATGAAGAGGCAAGAGTGGTCGACAACGTTAGTGACACCCAACATTGTCACTAACGTTGGAAGCAACCACATATCCCTAAGAAGCCACGTTAACTCCCACGTTAACCTAGTTAACGTGGAAGTTAACGTGAAGAAGAAAAAGTTGTCGACAACGTTAGTGACACCAAACATTGTCACTAACGTTGCCAACACAAGCCACAAAGAGCCACGTTAACTCCCACGTTAACTTAGTTAACGTGGTAGTTAACGTGGGCAAAAGTCCCACCTAGCAGCTTGACCATGCCTTCTTCAAACAAGAATAACTTGAGCCACAAAACTCCAAATGAGGTGATTCCAGTGGCATTGAAAAGTAGGATTCCAGAGCTTTCCAAGCATATATGGCATTACATAGTTGACACTAAATTTGAGGGAGAAAACCTGCCCCGAAAGTATAATGATGAACATGGTATCAGCCTGTATTTTGGCCAACTGACCTCTTCACCTTCCAAGAAGTATAAATCGAGTTGTAGAGCTCCAAATGATGCGCTTCCAAAGGCATTGGAAAGTAGACATCCAGGGCTTTCCAACAATATATAATAGTATGGGGTGGACACTAAGTTTGAGCTTCAGAAACATGAAAATCGCTGGCGTTATTGGCAATCAACATTTCCAGTAACGTTGGCATATATGCCAGCGACCATGTCCACTTCAAAGGAGCATAACTTGAGTTACACAGGTCCAATTGAGGTGATTCCAGTTGCGTTAGAAAGCTGACATTCAGAGCTTTCCAACGATATATAATACTCTATAGTGGGCATGAAATTGGAGCACAAACAAGAGGCATCTTTTAAGCCATAAAAACACCAACTGGGCAGCAAGTGCAACGTTAGCCACAATAACTTTAACACTAACGCCACACTTGTAGCGTTAGTTTGGCTAACTTTGGCACTAACTTTAGCACCTAGACCTCAACTTGACTCACTTCTCTCTCAAGCCCACTTCAAAACTCAAGCAAGCAAGCCCACAATTGTCAACCAATCAAGGCCACAAGAAGCATCTAGAATAGGAATTTTCATTTAATTGTAATTTGCTTTCATTTTGTAATTTAGGAGAGCCTATATAAAGGCCTTTGTTTTTACATTGAAATCATCTTAGGCTAGACAAGGCTGGGAATTCTGGAAGGAGGGATTAGAGAGGGGTCTTCGGACTCCCTTCCCTCACACACTTTTCCTTTTCTTTCTTTGTACTTTTTATTTATGAATGTTGAAGTTTTATTTTCAGTTTTTATCTTCATCTTTACTTTTCTGCACTTTCTTTCTTTTCTATTTTTGTAGAGCAATGATCAACTAACTCTTTACATTGGGTTAGAGAGCTCTATTGTGATTCAATGGATCAATTGTAGTTCTTAGTCTTCTTCTTCTTTCTTTTCTCTTGATTTTACTTGAAAGCTTTCGGTCTTCATCCAATTGGGTAGTTATCTTGGAAAAGAAACTATTCATACTTGGATCTCTTCTGAACCTTGGAAGAGGAATGAAGAGATCAAGCTAGAAATGCTTTCTCATGCTGGACCAAATTGGGTTTGGATGGATATGTGACTATAATCCTCTCAATACTTGATTTGAGAAATGCATGTGGTATAATCAGTGACCATACTTCATCTCTTCTCATGAGTAATTGACCAAGGAATTGGCTATTGATCAAGATTTGAGAGATTGAATTACAAGAAATTGTAATTCAATCACTTAAGATTGCCAAGGAGATCAATGAGTGCATTGATTGAGGAAGAGATGGGAATGAACTTGATCCGGAGGATTGCAATATCTCTTGATCCCAATGTTCATTTTATTTTTAGTTCTTACATTTACTTTTCTTGCCATTTTACTTTTGTGCACTTTATTGCTTTCTTTACTTTTCTGTCAAATTACATTTCCTTGTTACTTATCACTCCATTATGATTTGTCTAACTAGGAGAATCAATTAACCATTGATTGCTTAATCCGTTAATCTCTGTGGGATTCGACCTCACTCTATTGTGAGTTTTACTTGACGACAATTCGGTATACTTGCCGAAGGGAGATTTGTTGAGAGACAAGTTTTCCATGCATTAGAGAGTTGGTCCTTCAACTGAATGAGGACAACCTTGTGTTTAAAACTCAAGGATCTCCTTCTGTAACCATGGAGAGGAAGCATGAAAAGCTTCTCTCACTGTAGAGTCAACCAAAGCCCCCTCTGTCAAACTCTAAGTTTGGTGTTGGGAGGTTGATGAGAGAACTTTTGCGTGGCCTAGAATTTTGTGGATAAATCCTCGTTGCAAGTATAGTTTCTAAACCTTCAAAAGTTCTTTCATACAAACGTTTTTGGTTGTCACAAGTAACAAACCCCTTTAAAATTGATAACCGAGTATTTAAACCTCGGGTCGTCTTCTCAAGGAACTGCAGGGAAGTATGTTCTTATTATTGGTTATGGAGGTTGTAAAATCGGGGTTGAGAGTGAAGAGTAGATATGACAAATAATTTAAATGGCAATTAAAATAAATAAATATTGTAAAGCAAACTTTTGGCAAGGTAAGAGAAATTGGAAGTCCAACTTAGTTATTCCTCTCAACAATAGTGAAAGTTGAATCTTAATTCCACTTATTTAACCTTTACTAAAGTAAAGGAAAGTCAATGGACTAATTAGTTTGACCTTCGAATCCTATTTATTTCCTAAGAAAAAGTTGGGATTATTGAAGTTCAGTTCAATTAGCAAGATAACGATTATCAATTATGCTGAGTTTAATAATGTTGAGTTACTGATTTCTTAACCAAGACCAAAAAGGGAAAAAGTAAAATTGTTGTAATAAAAATGTCCTTAGATGGGAAGCAATAATAACTTAAATTAAAGAGAACAATAATGAACTGAAATACCTCAAATAATCATTAATTCAAATAATAATCTGTAACATGGAATAATTCATAAGCCAATTGGGCAACATCTGTAGATACAAATAAAAGAATTAAAGTAAAAGTAGCATAGAAACATAAATTAAAGTAAATATTAAACCTAGATCGAGAGTCACTCTTAAAAACTAAGAGAAGTCCTAAATCCTAATCCTAAGAGAGAGAGGAGAGAATCTCCCTCTCAAACTAAATCTAAATCATGGAAAGTAAAAATTGGCGAGCTCCTCTATGAATGAATGCAATCTCGCACTTTATAGCCTCTAATCTGTGTTTTTTGGGCCGCGAACTGGGTCAAAAACAGCCCGGAAATCGCTGGAGAAGAATTCAAACACGCTGATTTCCGTCACTGCGACGTGGCTGCATGGAGCACGTGGTCGCGTCGCCTAGCGTCAGGGCAACTATGGCATATTATATATCAAATCGAAGCCCCAAACGTTAGATTTCCAACACAACTGGAACCGCTTCGTTTGGACTTCTGTAGCTAACGTTATAGCCATTTAAGTGCGAAGAGGTCAGGCTGGACAGCTTAGCAATTTCTCCAACTTCTTGTATTCCTTCCACTTTTGCATGCTTCTTTTCCATCCTCCAAGCCATTCCTGCCCTATAATCTCTGAAAGCACTTAACACACATGTCAAGGCATCTAATGGTAATAAGAGAGGATTAATAATAAGCAATTATAAGATCAAAGAAGCATGTTTTCAATCATAGCACAAAATCAGGAAGAAAATATAAAACCATGCAAATATTATGAATAAGTGGGTAAAGAGTTGATAAAATCTACTCAATTGAGCACAAGATAAACCATAAAATAGTGGTTTATCAACCTCCCCACACTTAAACACTAGCATGTTCTCATGCTAAACTCAAGAGAAGTTATAAAGATGAAAAGGAATGGTAGAATGCATGAAATGCAACCTATCTGTATGAATGCAACTATATGCAAAATGTTTCTACCTACTTGGTTAAAAGTAAACAAATATTTTAAGAACATACATGAACTGGATTTCACTAATTCAAATCATAAAAATGAAGTACAAATAGACTTGCAGAAGAAAATAGCTCATGAAAGCTGGGAACAAAGAATTGAGCATCGAACCCTCACTGGTAGTGTATACACTCTAATCACTCAAGTGTTTAAGGTTCGATTCTCTCAATTCTCTACTAACCTTGCTTTCTAAGTCTTGCTCTTCATCTAACAATCCGCATAAATTTAATGCACAATACACAAATCAAGAGGTCTTTTAAGGGTTGTAATGGGGTTAAGGTCAAGGTAGGATTGTATTTGGCCAAGTGGACTAAAATCTGAATCCTTAATTAACTTAAACTTGCCACCTAACTTTAGACAATCCATGTAATCATAATATAATATCTAACTATCCATTAACCATGTTTTCCACATATTCATGCATTCTAATTTCGAGTACAATACATATGCATTGCTTTCACTTACTTTGGGGCATTTTGTCCCCTTTTTACTTATTTGCACTTTTTTTTTCTTTTCTTTTTCTCTTTTTTTTTTCAATGCATATGATTAAGATATTGAATGCACGAATCATGTTCTAAACATTTCTTTCACATTTTCATAAAGATATATAATACCCAATTCTTAAACCAATTGGTTCCAAACCCAATTTTCCCACACTTAAATCATAAGCACTCTCACTAGTCTAAGCTAACCAAGGATTCAAATTAAGGACATTATTGTTTTTCACTTAGAGTTAATGATGTGCTAAATAAAAAGAACAAAGGGGTAAAATAGGCTCAAAATTGGTTTGCAAGGGATAATGAAAGGTAAGGCTATATGGGTATGTAAGCTCAGTGAAACAAAGGTCTCAATCATGTAAGTGTATGCATACATCAAATTATGGAAATATAGAATTAAGAAAGACAAAGATCACAATTTTAGAGAGAAAAACACACATCAAAAATAAAATATTGGTTGAAAAATGCAACCAATTCAAATAGGCTCAAAATCTCACAGGTTTTGTGTGTTCGAGTTCTAAATCATGTTCCAGTATAATATCTCTTTAAACAAGTGTAACATTAAATTTTATTCAAATTAGTGAAATACTCTTAAAAGGTTTCTTGAAAAAGAAAATATTACTTTAACCAAGTGGTAAAATATGCAAAAAAAAAAAAATCAAATAATCATGCAATTAAATATGCAAATGCAGCAATTAACAAAGAAAATATTGGTGTTGAAAAGAAGGTAACTAACCCCTGGAAGTCGGTATCGACCTCCCCACACTTAAAAATTACACCGTCCTCGGTGCATGCTGAGATATGCAGGTGGAAGGGTTGTTCCAACTAATGCTTTTCTTCAAAGAATGTGCAGATGGACTTGTTTGTCTCCCCTTTTAGAAGTGTCTCCCTTTTGCCGTCTTCGGTGGCCAGCCTAAAAGAAGAGAAAAAGAAGAAAAGTAACCCAAAAGATAGAAAATAAATAAAATATGGGTGTTAATGCCAAATGATAAGGGTCTCATTTACATGGAAGCTACAACATGTACGTGAGAAAACAATAGAAGCCATGGCATGCCAGTGGTATAAAATTTGTATAGGAGATGAGTGTGGGTAATGGAAGTATCAATACAAGCTCATGTCAATGCAAATGGAGTGCAAGTATCATAAAAGATTGGCATTGGCAGATAATTAATATAATCCCACAGTGTAAAACAAGTTACCAAAATAAATTCAAGAAAAGATGCAACAGTTGAATAAAAATTTTTTAACACCAATAGAAAAATAAAAAATTCAGAAAAGAAAATAAAAATATGCACAAATTTAAAATACAATGAAAGAATATATGTAAATAAATTAAATAAAATAAAATAGAGGTGAAAGAAAATAAGAAAGGAAGAAGAAAGAAATAAGAAAAGATAAGAAAAATAAGGATTAGAGAAGAAAAGATAAGAAATTTGGCTGATCTGGATATTCTGTGCGCTGCTTGTGACGCGGACGCGTGAGTGACGCGGTCGCGTGGTGCGTGATAAGGTCAGGTGACGCGGACGCGTGGGTCACGCGATCGCGTGGCCTGTTTTGTGCGATTGGCACGAGTGCAGCCTCGCGGTCGCACAACTCTCTGTTCGAAACTCTTTTTGCCAAAAATCTGGGTGACGCGATCGCGTGGTTGACGCGGTCGCGTGGGTGACCATCTTTTGAAAACGACGCAAACGCGTGGGGCACACGTTCGCGTGGGAGGGCTTGGGCTTCCAGCACGAGTCCAGCCCAACTCCAGCTCAACTTTCTGCCATGCACCCATTTACGTCGACTTCTCAGAGCCACGCAGTCGCGTGGGTGACGCGATCGCGTGGATCAATTTGTGCCATTAGCGCACCTCCAGCCACGCTTTCGCGTGACTCTCTATTCAATTCTTTTCTTCCCAACGCACACACGACGCGGACGCGTCGGCGACGCTGTCGCGTCGCGTGCGAAAAATCCTTTTTTTTTTAATAATCTGAAAAATGAAGAATGCAGTGTTAATATGAATGTGATGCAAAACTCCAAGTTCAATATAATAAAATAAAATAAAATAAAACTAGAAAATAAATAAAACTAAATAAAAATGAAAAAGGAACGATCCTACCATGGTGGGTTGTCTCCCACCTAGCACTTTTAGTTAAAGTCCTTAAGTTGGACATTTGGTGAGCTCCCTGTTATGGTGGCTTGTGCTTGAACTCATCCAGGAATCTCCACCAATGTTTGTAATTTCAATGGCCTCCGGGATCCCAAACTTGGCGCAGAAAGCCTTCAAGTAAGTTAAAGCAAGTGACAAGGCCCAAGAGTGCTGATTTCTAGATTGAATTCCGGGGTCCCAGACCTTGCCTTTGCACCCATCTTCTTGTTGATCATCATCATTTTTCCACTTGGGTGGTGAACAATCAGAATTCTCACTGAGACATCCAAACAGCTTCTTAGACCCATTCAGTTGAGCTTTATACCAACCTTTGCATTTAAACTTTGAGCACACAACCATGTTGAACCTTGCCTGACAATTCTTACCACTGGCCATCTTCCTCTTACTCTTAATGCCACAAAGAGCTCTAAGTTGACCATCCGTCTCCAGTAGCCCATATTCAAGTGGGATTAGAAAGCTAAGGGATATGAATTTTACCCACTTGAATGTTGTGAAGGATGATGGTAACTTAGGGGGAGGCATCTTTAATGGAATTGCAAGCTCCACTCCCTTGTGCTCTTCTCTGATAACTACCACCTCTTTGCAAGCTTCTTTAATTTCAACCTCTTCCTCTTGGTAGCTCTCTTCCAATTCAATCTCCTCTTCATTGCTTTCCAAGGGCATGGGAGGTTGTGCTTCTTCTTCTTGAATCTCCATCACTTGATCAACCTCTTCCAAGTCTTCAACTGTGATATGCCTTGGAGGTTGTACACCCTCTTCAACATCAAATGCAACCGTCTTGGAAGGAGGCTCTATGTCTTGACTTTCCCATGGAGGTTCAGCATCTCGCAAGTCCTCAACCACTTTTTCCTCTTTAATAATTACTGCTTTGTCCAGTAGTTTTAATATAAAATCGTACTCATCCTTGATGATTTGCTTTCCATGACAACTCCTTTCAATTGTTCTTTCATCTTCAAGGGTATTTACTACCTTCACCTTTAGGGCCTCTTCTAGCTCCTTATGAAGTATGGATTCGCGAAGATGATCCCTTCTCTCTTGTTCCATGTCACTAGCATCATTGGGATCATGTTGCTCTTGGATTGATGGATGTGGGTGCTCTTCCATGGATGGTGGTGATGGGATGGAGAGATCATTCTATGGTTGAAAAGGAAGTACACTAGAGCTTGAGGGTTGATTGTTGAAGGTATTTGGTGGTCTGATTTGGGCGACGAGAGCTTGTATAGTAGAGTTTAGATTGGCAAGTGCTTTCTCCATGGAGGTTTGGAGTGGATCTATGTATGGTTCATTTGGTTCATAAGATGGTTGGTATGGTGGATGTGGGTTAGGGTCATATGGAGGTGAATGGTGGAAAGGGGCTTGTGAGTATGGTGGTCCAAAGTCATGTTGAGAAAAGGGTTCATAGGCATATGGTGGTGGTTGTTGATAGTCCACTGGAGGTGGTTGTTGCCATGAGGGTTGATCAAATCCTTGTGGCTCCTCCCATCTTTGATTGTTCCAACCTTGATGCCTGTTCTCATTGTAATTTCTTCTTCCTGCAACATAATTGTAACCAGACTCATAGCCAAAGGGGTGAGAGTTCATAGTAGCAAAATAAAATTAAAAATGAAAATAAAAACAAATTTAAATTAAAAGGTTATTTAAATTTTGAATTTGAAAATTAAATTTTGAAATTTGAATTTCTGAAATTTGAATTTTTGAAATAAGATAAGATAAAATAAAAAGTTTAAAATAAAAACCAATAACCTCTTAACTTAAGAAAAAGTAAAAATAAAAACGAAAATAAAAATAAATAAACAAGCAAAAATAAAATATTTACAATAACCAATAATAAGGCACACGTTTGCAATTCCCCGGCAACGGCGCCATTTTGATGAGAGAACTTTTGCGTGGTCTAGAAATTTGCGGATAAATCCTCCTTGCAAGTATAGTTTCTAAACCTTCAAAAGTCCTTTCATATAAACATTTTTGGTTGTCACAAGTAATAAACCCCTTTAAAATTGATAACTGAGTAATTAAACCTCGGGTCGTCTTCTCAAGGAACTGCATGGAAGTATGTTCTTATTATTGGTTATGGAGGTTGTAAAATCGGGGTTGAGAGTGAAGAGTAGATATGACAAATAATTTAAATGGCAATTAAAATAAATAAATACTGTAAAGTAAACTTTTGGGAAGGTAAGAGACATTGGAAGTCCAACTTAGTTATTCCTCTCAACAATAGTGAAAGTTGAATCTTAATTCTACTTAGTTAACCTTTACTAAAGTAAAGAAAAGTCAAGGGACTAATTAGTTTGACCTTCGAATCCTATTTATTTCCTAAGAAAAAGTTGGGATTATTGAAGTTCAGTTCAATTAGCAAGATAACGATTATCAATTATGCTGAGTTTAATAATGTTGAGTTACTGATTTCTTAACCAAGACCAAAAAGGGAAAAAGTAAAATTGTTGGAATAAAAATGTCCTTAGATGGTAAGCAATAATAACTTAAATTAAAGAGAACAATAATGAACTGAAATACCTCAAATAATCATTAATTCAAATAATAATTTGTAACATGGAATAATTCATAAGCCAATTGGGCAACATCTGTAGATACGAATAAAAGCATTAAAGTAAAAGTAGCATAGAAACATAAATTAAAGTAAATATTAAACCTGGATCGAGAGTCACTCTTAAAAACTAAGAGAAGTCCTAAATCCTAATCCTAAGAGAGAGAGAGAGGAGAGAATCTCCCTCTCAAACTAAATCTAAATCATGGAAAGTGAAAATTGGCGAGCTCCTCTATGAATGGATGCAATCTCCCACTTTATAGCCTCTAATCTGTGTTTTCTGGGCCGCGAACTGGGTCGAAAACAGCCCGGAAATCGCTGGAGAAGAATTCAAACACGCTGATTTTCGTCACTGCGACGCGGCCGCATGGAGCACGCGGTCGCGTCACCTAGTGTCAGGGCAACTATGGCATATTATATATCAAATCGAAGCCCCGGACGTTAACTTTCCAACGCAACTGGAACCGCGTCGTTTGGACCTTTGTAACTAAAGTTATAGCCGTTTGAGTGCGAAGAGGTCAGGCTGGACAGCTTAGCAATTTCTCCAACTTCTTGTATTCTTTCCACTTTTGCATGCTTCTTTTCCATCCTCCAAGCCATTCCTGCCCTATAATCTCTGAAAGCACTTAACACACATATCAAGACATCTAATGGTAATAAGAGAGGATTAATAATAAGTAATTATAAGATCAAAGAAGCATGTTTTCAATCATAGCACAAAATCAGGAAGGAAATATAAAACCATGCAAATATTATGAATAAGTGGGTAAAGAGTTGATAAAATCCACTCAATTGAGCACAAGATAAACCATAAAATAGTGGTTTATCAGAGGTTCCAACCTTGCTCTGATTATCTGTGAGGCTCCATGAGAGCTCACTGTCAAGCTATTGACATTAAAGAAGCACTTGTTGGGAGGCAACCCAATGTTATTTAATTATATCTATTTTATTTTCTCTTTGTTATTTCATGTTTTATTAGGTTTATAATCATGTGGAGTCACAAAAACTACTGAAAAATCAAAAACAGAATGAAAAACAGCATTAAAAACAGCACACCCTGGAGGAGAGGCATGCTGGCGTTTAACGCCAGAAACAAGCACCAAGCTGGTGTTTAACGCTAGAACCAAGCATCTACCTTGCGTTAAATGCCAGAAACAAGCTGCATTTGGGCATTTAACGCCAGAAACAGACAGCAGTCTGGCGTTAAACACCAGGATTGCACAGCAAGGGCGTTTTACACGCCTAATTGGGGCAGGGATGTTAAGTCCTATGGACCCCACAGGATCCCCTCAGAATCTGTAGACCCCACAGGATCCCCACTTTTTTTTCTCTCCTCTTCACACCTTTTCATAATTCTCTTCCCCAAATACCCTTTACCAATCAACTCAATCACTCTTCTCCATCACCTCTTCACCACTCACATCCATCCTCTCTTCCCCAAAACCCCCACCTACCTTCAAAATTCAAACTATTTTCCCTCCCAAACCCAACCCTAATGGCCGAACCTTATCCCTCCCCCACTCCTATACAAACCCCTCATTCTTTCTTCATTTTCACACAACACAAACCTCTCTTCTCCCCCTTGGCCGAAACAACCTCTCTCTCCCTCTCCTCCATTTCTCTTCTTCTCCTTCTTCTTTCTTTCTTCTTTTGCTCGGAGACGAGCAAATATTTTAAGTTTGGTGTGGTAAAAAGCATTGATTTTTGTTTTCCATAACCATCAATGGCACCTAAGGCCAGAGAAACCTCAAGAAAGAGGAAAGGAAAGGCAATTGCTTCCACCTCTGAGCCATGGGAGATGGAGAGATTCATCTCAAAGGTCCATCAAGACCACTTTTATGAAGTTGTGGCCAAGAAGAAAGTGATCCTTGAGGTTCCTTTCAAGCTCAAAAAGAATGAGTATCCGGAGATCCGACTTGAGATCCAAAGAAGAGGTTGGGAAGTTCTCACCAACCCCATTCAACAAGTCGGGATCCTAATGGTTCAAGAGTTCTATGCAAACGGATGGATCACTAGAAACCATGATCAAAGTGTGAACCCGAATCCAAAGCATTGGCTTACCATGGTTCGGGGGAAATACTTAGATTTCAGTCCGAAAAATGTAAGGCTGGCGTTCAACTTGCCAATGATTGAAGAGAACGCATGCCCCTACATAAGAAGGGTTAACTTTGATCAAAGGTTGGACCAAGTCCTCATAGATATATGTGAGGAAGGATCTCAATGGAAAATTGACTCAAGAGGCAAGCCGGTTCAACTAAGAAGGCATGACCTTAAACCAGTGGCTAAGGGATGGCTAGAGTTCATTCAATGCTCAATCATTCCTACTAGTAACCGGTCTGAAGTTACTATAGACTGGGCCATCATGATCCATAGTATCATGATTGGAGAGGAGGTGGAAGTTCATGAGATTATACCTTAAGAACTTTACAAGGTGGCTGACAAGTCCTCCACTTGGGCAAGGTTAGCCTTTCCTCACCTCATATGCCACCTCTGCAATTCGGCTGGAATTGACATAGAGGGAGACATCCTCATTGAAGAGGATAAGCCCATCACTAAGAAAAGGATGGAGCAAACAAGAGATCATGGACCTCAACAAGAGTATGAGGAAATTCCTCACCATGAAATCCCTAAGATGCCTCAGGGGATGCACTTTCCTCCACAAAACTATTGGGAGCAAATCAACACCTCCCTAGGAGAATTAAGTTCCAATATGGGACAACTAAGGGTGGAGCACCAAGAGCATTCCATCATCCTCCATGAAATTAGAGAAGATCAAAGAGCTATGAGAGAGGAGCAACAAAGACAAGGAAGAGACATAGAGGAGCTCAAAAGCACCATTGGTTCTTCAAGAAGAGGAAGACGCCACCCTCACTAAGGTGGACTCATTCCTTAATCTCCTTGCCTATTTATTTTCTGTTTTTGGTTTCCATGCTTCATGTTTAATTATGTTTGTGTCTTTACTATATGATCATTAGTGTCTAAGTGTCTATGCCTTAAAGTTATGAATATGAATCCATCACCTCTCTTAAATGAAAACTGTTCTAAAAACAAAAGAACAATAAGTACATGGTTTCGAATTCATCCTTGAAACTAGTTAATTATTTTGATGTGGTAGCAATACTTTTTATTTTCTGAATGTATGCTTGAACAGTGCATATGTCTTTTGAAGTTGTTGTTTATGAATGTTAAATATGTTGGCTCTTGAAAGAATGATGAAAAGAAGAAATGTTATTTAATAATCTAAAAAATCATAAAAATGATTCTTGAAGCAAGAAAAAGCAGTGAATACAAAAGCTTGCAGAAAAAAAATTGACGAAAATAAAAGAAAAAGAAAAAGAAAAAGCAAGCAGAAAAAACCAAAAGGTTTTTAAACCAAAAGGCAAGAGCAAAAAGCCAATAGCCCTTAAAACCAAAAGGCAAGGGTAAATAAAAAGGATCCAAGGCTTTGAGCATCAGTGGATAGGAGGTCCTAAAGGAATAAAATCCTGGCATAAGTGGCTGAACCAAGCTGTCCCTAACCATATGCTTGTGGCGTGAAGGTGTCAAGTGAAAACTTGAGACTGAGCGGTTAAAGTCAAGGTCCAAAGCAAAAAAAAAAAGAGTGTGCTTAAGAACCCTGGACACCTCTAATTGGGGACTTTAGCAAAGCTGAGTCACAATCTGAAAAGGTTCACCCAATTATGTGTCTGTGGCATTTATGTATCCGGTGGTAATACTGGAAAACAAAGTGCTGAGGGCCACGGCCAAGACTCATAAAGTAGCTGTGTTCAAGAATCAACATACTGAACTAGGAGAATCAATAACACTATCTGAACTCTGAGTTCCTATAGATGCCAATCATTTTGAATCTCAATGGATAAAGCGAGATGCCAAAACTATTCAAGAGGCAAAAAGCTACAAGTCCCGCTCATCTGATTGGAGCTAAGTTTCATTGATATTTTGGAATTTATAGTATATTCTCTTCTTTTTATCCTATTTGATTTTCAGTTGCTTGGGGACAAGCAACAATTTAAGTTTGGTGTTGTGATGAGCGGATAATTTATACGCTTTTTGGCATTGTTTTTACATAGTTTTCAGTATAATTTTGTTAGTTTTTAGTATATTTTTATTACTTTTTAAATAAAAATTACATTTCTGGACTTTACTATGAGTTTGTGTGTTTTTCAGTGATTTCAGGTATTTTCTGGCTGAAATTGAGGGACTTGAGTAAAAATCAGATTCAGAGGTTGAAGAAGGACTGCAGATGCTGTTGGATTCTGACCTCCCTGCACTCAAAGTGGATTTTCTACAGAACTCCAAATGGTGCGCTCTCAATTGCATTGGAAAGTAGACATCCAGGGCTTTCCAGCATTATATAATAGTCCATACTTTGCCCAAGTTTAGATGACGCAAATTGGCATTCAACGCCAATTCCATGCTGCATTCTGGAGTTAAACGCCAGAAACAGGTTGCAAAGTGGAGTTAAACGCCAGAAACAGGTTACAAACTGGCGTTCAACTCCAAGAGAAGCCTCTACACGTGTAAAGCTCAATGCTCAGCCCAAGCACACACCAAGTGGGTCCTGGAAGTGGATTTCTGCATCATTTACTCATTTCTGTAAACCCTAGTAACTAGTTTAGCATAAATAGGACTTTTTACTATTGTATTTACATCTTTTGGACATCTTTGGATATCTTTTGATTAACTTTTGATCCTTTGATTACGTTTAGAGGGCTGGCCATTCGGCCATGCCTGGACCTTATCATTTATGTATTTTCAACGGTAGAGTTTCTACACTCCATAGATTAAGGTGTGGAGCTCTGCTGTTCCTCATGAATTAATACAAAGTACTACTCTTTTTCTATTCAATTCAAGCTTATTCCTTCTCTAAGATATCCATTCGCACCCAAGAACATGATGAATGTGATGATTATGTGACGCTCACCATCATTCTCACCTATGAACGCGTGCCTGATAAACACTTCCGTTCTACATGCAAACAAGCTAGAATGAGTATCTCTTAGATATCTAATACAGAGGACCGAGTCTGAGATATTAGAATCTTCGTGGTATAAGTTAGAACCCATGGACGGCCATTCCTGAGATCTGAAAAGTTTAAACCTTGTCTGTGGTATTCCGAGTAGGATCTGGGAAGGGATGGCTGTGACGAGCTTCAAACTCGCGAGTGCTGGGCGTAGTGACAGACGCAAAAGGATAGTAAATCCTATTCCAGTATGATCGAGAACTGACAGATGATTAGCCATGCAGTGACAGTGCATTAGACCATTTTCACAGAGAGGATGGGATGTATCTATTGACAACGGTGATGCCCTACATAAAGCTTGCCATGGAAAGGAGTAGGAATAATTGGATGAAGACAGCAGGAAAGCAAAGGTTCAGAGGAACGAAAGGCATCTCTATACGCTTATCTGAAATTCTCACCAATGAATTACATAAGTATCTCTATCCTAGTTTATATTTCAATTATGTTTTAATTATCAAATCTCCATAACTATCTGAATCCGCCTGACTGAGATTTACAAGGTGACCATAGCTTGCTTCAAGCTGACAATCTCCGTGGGATCGACCCTTACTCAAGTAAGGTTTATTACTTGGATGACCCAGTGCACTTGCTGGTTAGCTGTGCAGAATTGTGACAAAGTGTGATTCACGTTTGAGAGCACCTAGCCATTGGCGCCATTGTTGAAGATCATGATTTCGCATACCATGCCTTAAGATAATATCTTCGTTAATACGTTTTGAGCTTTTGAAATCCTGTTTTTGAGCTATATCATTCATCGGGCTTCTAGATTATACTATTCTTTCTATATATGTATTATGTATGAGCTTAGAACTGTCATAATCTTTGATTAACCTTTGCTTTACGACACGAGGTAAAGCTTAGGCTAATTAGGGTATTACATTTAGTGGTATCAGAGCGGTTCATCCTCGTGAGCCTGAGGAATGGACTGATTGTGCTTCATTGCATACTCTGTGTGTCTTTTTATTTGATGCTATTAGGTTATCAGTTTGATATATGCATAGCATGCTTGTTTGTGAGTGCCTGTTTGGGATAATTGAAGCACTAGACTTTTGATATTGAGACTGATCACCTTGATATCGATTGTTTGGTGTAGACAAAAACCCTACCTGGCCACTCGCGGACGAGGTTGAACACGTACACGGGAAAGTAGGAAAGTAGGAATGAGCAACCCACTGACAATCATGCGGAATTCATGGCGGCAATGGCAAATCTCGCTAATACCATGGAAGTTAATGCTGCTGCGACTCTGCAAGCTGTGCAGAGGTTAGGCCAATCGGTGGGGAATGGCAATGGGAACAGAGAAGGAAATGCCAATGATAATGCTGAGGGAAATGGCAATAACACGGGAGGAGTTTCGATGACCTTGGCGACGTTCCTCAAGGCTCATCTGCCAACTTTCCGAGGATCCACTAACCCTACTGAAGCGGATCACTGGTTTCAGGCTATGGAGCGTGCTCTATAGGTGCAGCATGTTCCCCTCAATCAATATGTCGAGTTTGCCGCTTATCAGCTAGCCGGAGAGGCCCAGCCCTGGTGGCAAGCAAAGTGTCGCTTGCTACAACTTCATAATGCCGACATTTCATGGGAGGTGTTCCAAACGGTATTTTACAAGAAATACTTTCCTGAGTCTACAGGGGAAGCAAAGGAGACGGAACTAATGCAGCTGAAGCAAGGTTCCCTATCTGTGGCAGATTACACCAACAAGTTTGAGGAATTATGTAGGTTTTCAAGGGTATGTCAGGGTGCCCCGGAGGCTTATGAAAGTTGGAAGTGTATTAAATACCAAAGGGGGCTAAAGGACAACATTATGACGGCTGTGGCGCCTATGGAGATCCGTGTCTTCTCAGACTTGGTGAATAAGACTAGAGTAGTGGAGGAGTACGCCAAGACCGTGGCGGCGTCTAAGGACAATCATGGAAGGAGCTCTAATCGGGGGTGTGGCAAGTATTTTCATACTAGAGGGCAAAGCTTCAAGAGAGGAGGATATGCGCCTCAAGGTCAAGGAGGCTTTAGAAAGAACATCCATGATTAGATTCAGCGTGGCAAAGGGAGAGGAAATCAGAGTAAGAGTTCTTCAGATTTAGCTTGTGATCGTTGTGGACGTTTTCATCCATATGAATTTTGCAAGATTGGTATAGGTGGGTGCTTCAACTGTGGCTTGCCTGGTCATTTTGCGAGGGATTGCACACGTGGGAAGAACTAAAGTGCAGGTCAGAGTCAGCACCAGGGGTGAGTTTTTGCTGTGAACGCCAAGGATGCTTCCAAGACGGATCCGTTGATGAGAGGTATATGTCTAATTGGTGATAAATCCTTAGTTGCATTATATGATACTGGGGCTTCGCATTCGTTTATTTCGTTTGCTAAAGTTGAGGAATTAGTCTTGAAAGTGTCATAGTTACCTTTTGATATGCATGTACATACTCCGTATCAGACGGTTATGACTAGGTCAGGGTGTAGGCAAGTAGGTTTCAAACTTGAGGATAGAGACTTTGTGCATGACTTGATCTATTTGCCAATGGTTGGATTGGAGATGATTTTAGGGTTTGATTGGTTGTCGAAGAATCAGGTATTGTTAGATTGCTTTGAGCGGTCAATTCGGTTTATGCCGGAGGGAGAGAATGGAGCAGTAGTAGCTACGGGGTATTACTTGAACTCTGTAATGGTGCATTGTAGTGGGAAGGAGTGTCAGGGTTATATCCTGTTGGATGCTAATGCGTTGGGTGATGCTTAGAACTTGGATCAAATTCCGATGGTTAGAGATTTTCCAGAAGTGTTCCCAGAAGATATCCCTGAGTTCCCACCTCAAAGGGAAATTGAATTTGCGATTGAATTGGTGCCGGGAGCCGGACCAGTGTCGATTGTGCCATATAGAATGGCTCCGATAGAGCTGGCAGAGTTAAAGACTCAGTTGGAAGAGCTTCTAAACAAGAGGTTCATTTGTCTGAGTGTATCACCGTGGGGAGCACCAGTTTTATTGGTGAAGAAGAAGGATGGAGGAATGCGATTGTGTGTGGATTACAAACAGTTGAATAAAGTGACTATAAAGAACAAGTACCCGCTGCCAAGGATAGATGACTTGATGGATCAATTGCAAGGAGCTGGAGTGTTTTCTAAGATTGATTTGAGATCCGGTTACCATCAGATAAGGGTGAAGGAGGACTGATGATTTGACTTTTGTGTGGTTTAGAATTCACAAATGAAAGCTCGTTGCAATATAGTTTCTAAACCAACAATAGTCCTTTCATACAAAAATTTGGTTGTCACAAGTAACAAACCCCTAAAATTTATAAACCGAAGTATTGGAACCTCGGGTCGTTCTCCCTAGGAATTGCAATAAAGTGTTCTTGTTATTGGTTATGAAGTATGTTTGGGGTTTTGAGATTTTAGACAAGAAACATAAATGGCAATGAAAATTAACTAACAACTAACAAGGCTCTTGGCAAGGTATCAGAAGTAGAAGTCCTATCCTAGTTATCCTCCTCAATTGTGACCACAAATTATCTATTGCTACCACTTAGTTAACCTCTAACCATGGAGGAAAGTCAAGTGGATGAATCAACTTGATTCCACAAGTCCTAGCCAACTCCCAAGGGAAAAACTAACGTTAGTGGTATCCAAATTAATTAGCAACTTCTAATTATCAATCGACAAAGGAATTAGATAATTCAAGCATCACTGATTACTCTACCATAGCCAAGAGGAACAAAATCTACACTAAAATCCAACCAAGCATTTCATCAAACACTTGGAGGGTAATAAAGGAAAGCAAGGTAAATCGATCAACAACAATGAAATCTAACAACTACTTATTGCAAGGAATTAATAACAACAATCAAAGGAAACAAGATCTACATGAATTACCTCAAATTGCATTAAAAGAAAATATAATGAACAAGAGTAGATCTACAAACAAAATAGAAGAAAGAAATAACAACAATAGAAGAATGATGAATGTAACAACATAAAATTGAAAGGTAGAAGAAGAGGAAAGCATGAATTGAAACCTAGATCTAAATGTTGATGATTGGACTTTTGTGTGGTTTAGAATTCACAATAAATTCTCATTGCAAGTATAGTTTCTAAACCAACAATAATCCTTTCATACAAAAATTTGTTTGTCACAAGTACAAACCCCTAAATTTATAAACTGAAGTATTGAACCTCGGGTCGTTCTCCCTAGAAATTACAATAAAGTGCCTTGTTATTGGTTATGAGGTATGTTTTGGGGTTTTTGATAAGGGACATGAAAGATAAATGACAATGAAAATAAACTAACAACTAAAAAGGTCTTGGCAAAGGTTGGTGGTCAAGGATCTCTATCCTAATCACTAACCACAACATGAGAATTGGCAAGGATCAACCCCACTAAGTCATCCTCTAACTAATAAAGGAAAGTCAAGTGAGCTATGTCAATCCAAGACCATAAGTCCTAGTTCTCCACCAAATCAATTAGTGAGATCTAGCGTTAATGGCTCCCAATCGTCAATCACTTGGACATTAATAACTCAAGAGTTCCTAAGTTACCTTCCTAAGCCAAGAACATAAAATTCTACTCTAAAATCCAACCAAGCATTTTATCAAACACTTGGAAGGCACAAAAGAAAAGCATAGTAAAAAGTGCAAGGAAAGTAAATCTACACTACTCAATTGCAAAAAATTAAACAACAACAAATCAAATGAACAATAAAGGAACATGAAAACATAAATTGCATTGAAATGAAAATAGAAGAAACAAAAGTGCATGAACATAAAAGTAGAGAATCACAAGAATGAAATACAAAATTAGAGAGAGGAGAAGAAGAGGAACTAGAAATTGTAAAAGGAAAAGTAAATCAAAGCATGAATTAAACATAGATCTAAGAATTCCTAATCTAGATCTAACCTAATTCTAATTCTAGAGAGAAGTGAGAGCTTCTCTCTCTAAAACTAACTTTTCCTCCAAAAATTAAACTAAACTAAACTAATGTGTGAAAGTATCTAAAAGTATATTGATTCCCCTTCAATCCGTGGCTTAAATAGCATCAGAAATGAGTTGGATTGGGCCCACAAGGCTTTAGAATTCGCTAGCCACGTATTACATTAAGTGGATCATATGGCAGCAATAATGCGTGCCCGTACAGTGCACGTACGCATCACCATACGTGTAGAAACTATGGCAAATCTTATATCGTTTCGAAGCCCCGGATGTTAGCTTTCCAACGCAACTGAAACCGCATCATTTGGACCTCTGTAGCTCAAGTTATGGCCGATTAAGTGCGAAGAGGTCGGCTTGACAGCTTTTGCGATTCCTTCATTTCCTCATGAGTTCTCCATTTTTACATGTTTTTCCTTCATTCCATTGATCTAATCTTTGCCTCCTAAATCTGAAATCACTTAACAAACATATCAAGGCATCTAATGGAATCAAGGTGAATTAGATTTAGCTATTTTAAGACCTAAAAACATGTTTTCACCCTTAAACATAATTAAAGGAGAAGTTATAAAACCATGCTATTTCATTGGATAAATGTGGGTTAAAAGGTTATAAAATCCTCTAAATTCAACACAAGATAAACCCTCCAAATGGGGTTTATCAAGGACGATATCCCCAAGACTGCGTTTAGGACGCACTATGGACACTACGAGTTTGCGGTAATGTCCTTTGGGTTAACGAATGCACCTGCTGTTTTTCATGAAATACATGAACAGAGTCTTTCGTCCCTTTTTGGACAAATTCATTGTGGTTTTCATAGACAAGTAGGTAAGAGACTTTGTGCATGATTTGATCTGTTTACCAATGATGGGCTAGAGATGATTTTGGGGTTTAATTGGTTGTTGAAGAATCGGGTTTTATTGGATTGCTTTGAACGGACAATTCGGTTTATGCCAGAAGGAGAGAATGGAGCAGTGGTAGCTACGAGGTATTACCTGAACTCTGTAATGGTGCATTGTAGTGGGAAAGAATGTAAGGGTTATATCCTGTTTGCTGCTAATACGTTGGGTGATGCCCAGAACTTAGATCAGATACCGGTGGTTAAAGATTTTCCAGAAGTGTTCCTGGAAGATATCCCTGAGTTCCCACCTCAAAGGGAAATTGAATTTGCGATTGAATTGGTGTCAGGAGCCGGACCAGTGTCGACTGTATCATATAGAAAGGCTCCGATAGAGCTGGCAGAGTTAAAGACTCAGTTGGAAGAGCTTCTAAACAAGAGGTTCATTTGTCCAAGTGTATCACTGTGGGGAGCGCTAGTTTTATTGGTGAAGAAGAAGGATGGAGGAATGCGATTGTGTGTGGATTACAGACAATTGAATAAAATGACTGTAAAGAACAAGTACCCGCTGCCAATGATAGATGACTTGATGGATCAATTGCAAGGAGCTGGAGTGTTTTCCAAGATTGATTTGAGATCCGGTTACCATCAGATAAGGGTGAAGGAGGATGATATCCCTAAGACTTCATTTAGGACACGCTATGGACACTACGAGTTTGTGGTAATGTCCTTCGGGTTATTAAATGCACCTGCTATTTTCATGGATTACATGAACAGAGTCTTTCGTCCCTTTTTGGACAAATTCGTGGTGGTTTTCATAGATGACATCTTGGTCTATTCTAAGACGGTGAAAGAGCATGAGGAGCACTTGAGGATTGTGCTGCAAATCCTATAGGAGCGAAAGTTGTACGCTAAGTTGTCGAAGTGTGAGTTTTGGAAGGAGGAAATAAAGTTCTTACGCCACGTGGTGAGCAAAGGAGGAATAGTTGTAGATCCTTCTAAGGTAGAAGCGGTGATGGAATGGGAAAAACCGACGACCGTGACGGAAGTGAGGAGCTTTTTGGGTTTAGCTGGATATTACCGAAGATTTATCCAAGGATTCTCCCGGATTGCACTACCTATGACGAAATTGACAAGGAAGGAAGTGCCATTTGTGTGGACGTCAGAGTGTGAAGAGAGTTTTCAAACCTTGAAGTAGAAGTTAACTTCAGCGCCAGTTTTGATTTTTCCGGAACCGCATGAACCATTCGAAGTGTATTGTGATGCGTCACTGAAGGGTTTGGGTTGCGTGTTGATGCAACATCGGAATGTGGTGGCTTACGCATCGCATCAGCTGAGATCGCATGACGTGAATTACCCCACTCATGACTTGAAATTAGCAGCGATTGTGTTTGCATTGAAGAGTTGGAGACACCATTTGTACGGAGTAAGGTTTAATGTCTTTTCTGATCATAAGAGTCTCAAGTACATCTTTGATTAGAAAGAGCTTAATATGCAACAGAGGAGATGGACAGAGTTGCTTAAGAACTACGATTTTGAATTGAGTTATCATCCTGGAAAGGCGAACGTGGTAGCAGATGCATTGAGTTGTAAATCGTTAACAATTGCTTGGATAAGGATCAAGGAGGAGGAGTTAGTGGATAGGTTTGTAGACCATAAGTTGGATATTGGTGAAGTTACCGGAAGAGCTTGTTTGAACCAGTTACAGATCTCAAGCATGTTTAAGACAGAGACTCAGAAGGCTCAGCAAGATGAGCAAAAGCTTCAGCAATTGTTTCAACCAGTTGGTGAGAAGAGGCGTGAAGAATTCGCTAAGGAGGTGAAGGGTTGTGGAGATATAAGGGGAGAATTTGTGTACGAGACGTTGGGAGTTTGAGGCGAGACTTATTGTCAGAAGCTCACATCAGTGGGTTTTCCATTCATCCTGGAAGCACGAAGATGTATTATGACTTGAAGAGGATGTTCTGGTGGCCGGGGATGAAAGGTGATGTAGCAACAATGGTAGCCAAGTGCCTCACATGTCAGAAAGTGAAGATAGAGCATCCAAAACTATCGGGAATGTTACAGCCACTTGAGATTCCTCAGTGGAAGTGGGAAGGAATTGCGGTGGATTTTCTGACCGGTTTACCGAGGACTAGGTCGGGATTTGATGCGATTTGGGTGATCGTAGATCGCTTAACCAAGTCCGCTCATTTTCTACCTATTCGAGTGAAATGTTCTATGGAGGAGTTAGCAAGATTGTACATCAAAGAGATAGTAAGGTTGCATGGTGTACCATCGAGCATAGTGTCGGACCGTGATCCCCGATTCACTTCAAGGTTTTGGGGAGCTTTCCAAAGAGCTTTCGGTACGAAGCTATGTCCCAGTACCGTATATCATCCGCAAACTGATGGACAGTCGGAAAGGACTATTCAAATCTTGGAGGATATGCTGAGAGCATGTGTTTTAGATCAACCCGGAAGTTGGGACCGATACATGCCATTGGTGGAGTTTGCGTACAACAACAGCTTTCATGCGAGCATTGGGATGGCTCCGTATGAAGCCTTGTTTGGACGAAAATGCCAATCTCCACTTTGTTGGTATGAATCTGGTGAAGCAAGTGTTTTGGGTCCTGATTTAATAGCAGAGACTACTGAGAACATTAAGAAGATTCGTGCAAGAATTCTAACTGCTCAGAGTCGACAGAAAAGTTATGCGGACCAGAGGAGCAAACCATTAGAGTTTGAAGTGGGAGAGCACATATTCCTCAGGGTCACACCGACAATTGGGATTGGAAGGGTGATTAAGACCAAGAAGTTGAACCTAAGATATATAGGACCGTTTGAGATTTTGAAGAGATTCAGGCCGGTGGCGTATCAAGTCGCTTTGCCACCTCATCTGTCTAACTTGCATGACGTATTCCAAGTGTCACAACTCCGTAAGTATACATCGGATGCGGCTCATGTGTTGGAGCCTGAATCGATCGAGTTGAAAGAGAACTTGACTTTTCAAGTAACGCCAGTGAAGATCGATGACACTAGTGTGAAGAAGCTGCGAGGAAAGGATGTTCCATTGGTTAAAGTTGCTTGGGAGCGAGCAGGAGTTGAAGAGCACACTTCGAAATTGGAGTCCGAGATGCAAAAGGATTATCCCGAGCTTTTCTCAGGTAATTCAAATTTTGAGGGCAAAATTTCTTATTTGGTGGGGAGAATGTAAGAACCGCAATTAATCAACCAATTAATTAAGTAATTAATATTGCTCAAATTAGATTTCGAAAAGTTAGAGAGAGAATTTGAGGATTTAAAGGTGATTTTTGGACTCAGTGGGTTTTTCTGAGTTAGAAAATGTGCTTTCTGTAAAAAACCGTGAACTGGCAGTTGAACCGGTTAAACCGGTTCAAGTCTGCTTGGTACCGCACAAGAAAAAGTAAAAACCGTCAAAAACCTTAGAAACGAAAAACAGGCGTTAATTTTAAAGGTTTGGCCCGAAGTTGGGCCAAACGGGCTAAAAATGCTAACGAGTTAGACCGGGCCCAAGTTGGGCCCAAGCCCAACATATAAAAGGGTTCATAAGTGAACCCATTTCAGCATAACACACATAAACACAACATCACACCAGCTGGGAAGAAGAAGGTGAGAACCTCCATTTTCACTATTCATTTCAATCATCCAAAACTCATATCTTGAGCTAGAGAGCTCCGATCACCGGACCGTTTGCGGCTATGCGTTCCTCGTAAAGAGCTCTACAAAACTCATACAAGAGACTGGAGAGGTAACCACTAAATACTTTCTATTCTTCTCTCCAAAATTTCGGTTCATAGGTTTGTGATTAAGTGAGTTTTTGTGATTTTGGATGTTTAGGTTCACTATAATCTTTGCTTAGCTTTGGGTTTTGACATCCAAATCGGTTGGAAAAGGTAAGGGCCACTAAACCCTTGTGAATTTATATTTAATTAGAACCCTAGGTTGATTTAAGGTGATTTATATGCGTATAGTTTGATTGTTGTAGCTTTGGGAGCTATTGGAACTTAATTGTGCTTATTGGAGTGGAATTGAAAGCTTGGATTGTGGTTGGGAGCTTGTTTGTGCTAAATTAGAGTTTTGGTTCATATAGAGAATCGACCAAGGTATGGTTTTGGTTTCCTCTATGTAGTATATAATATTTATGGACACTTAGGCTAGTGACCTATAGGATAAGTATGAATTTTAATGATTAATGAGTTTGTGAATATTGATGTATGATGCATTATTGTGAATTGGTGAGGATATGGTGATAATGATTGATTATGTGAATTTGAAAAGTGAATTGTGATAATATGTGTGATATTGGAATTGATGAATTGGTAAAGTGGTTGGAAAATGTGAAGGAAGTTTGATTAGAATGTGTTATATGTGATATATTGATGTTGAAAAGGAGGAGGATGAAATGTGAAGAAAAATATGGTAAGATAGGTGTAGTATGACAAAGAGGGTAGATATTGATGAGGAATGGAATTTGGAATGATTTGGTATGGTTTTGATTGTGTTTTATGAGGAGTTGGGGAAATTATGAAGTTTGGTAAAAATTGGATTTTTGGTGAACTTTGTTCGATCATAACTTTTGCCTCGGTTTTTGAAATTGATTGAAATTTATTTAGAATTAAAGATTTTTGAAAACCCTTTAAATTGATATAAAGTTTGTGAAAATTGGAATTTTGTAGAGGAAGTTATGATCATTCAAATTTTGTGTTAAAAATATGAAATTTTGTTAATTTGCAGAATTTCATGATTTCTGATATGTGCGAGCGCACACCCTTCGAAAATTTTGACATGTGCGGACGCACAGGCAGGGAAATGCGTTCTATTTGCAGCACTAGCACAGCTTGTGCGCGCACATATCTAAGGATGAATTGCAACCTGTGCGTCCGCACACACCTATGCGCATGCACACGTTGGAAAGGCTAGTCTGTAAGTTTTGCCACCTGTGCATATGTACACCTCTGTGCGCGCGCACACATTTTAAAAATTTTCGGAGCGTGCGCTCACACACACCCCTGTGTGGCCGCACACGCCCTGTTTCTCAAAATTTTCTTTGTTTTCAATATTCCACCTTCCCAACAAGGTTGTAAGCTCCTTTAACACTATTTTTAGACTCTTGGGCCTAGTTTTGGATATTTAAAACATGGGAAAGAATTTAATGGATCTAGGTGATATTATTTGGAAAACTTAGAAAACGGAGGCCTATGTTTCTGGCGTGCTGAGAATGGTTTGACGTTAGGTGGAGGATGAGTGATATATGAGATGAGGAATGATGAACTGCTGATATTTGAAAACTGAGTTATGAATGGGCAGTGGTTGAGATGAGTCGAGGACTCTGAATGAGATCATGGATCCATGTATACTGAAAATGTTTTCTGAAAACCATTGAAATATTGTTTTTACTGAGATTATGAGATGCTATGCGTTCGGCAGGGATGGCGGTTGGATCTTGCCTGTTGAGGTAGCGGCGGTGGTGTAAGGGCGGTGGTTCATCCCGCTTGCGTTGAGATGTGAGGTTTGTGGCAAGAGTATCCCGCTCGCATCCCTTCAGATCTATAGGGCGTGCAGGCGCCGGTACTTGGACAGTGATCCGAGCACTATATCTCAGGGTTCCCATATGAGAATTTCGAAGGGCGACATCTCCATGGAGATGTGTCGGGTTGGCAGTTGAACCGACAATGTGATATAACAGCTAGTAGGGCAGGCATTCATCATATGCATTTCCTATCTGTTTGCATGCTTTGACTATTTGAAATGGTTTGCCTATTTGTATAACATGCCTATTTGCTATTTGAGTTATTACCTTATATGCTTCTACTTGTGTTTTACTTACATTGTATATTACTTGTGTTTTTTGTTGGGATTGAGGAGGTTCGGAAGGCGGTGGCGATGGGATCGCATGGAGGATCGGTTGGTGAAGGCTGTGGGACAGCGGTGTTTGATTAGAGTAGAAATCCCCTAAAATAGATTACCCGGTTTATTTAAGTTAAGGTTGATATAATTATGCTTATTTGTTTTAGAATGTTTAAGTTTGAATCTTGTGATGGATATGGAGCTTAGGATTGCCTTTGGCGTCCCGGGGTCTTATATCCTACATCACTGGGCACTGTTACCATACTGAGAACCTCCGGTTCTCATACCGTATTTCTGTTGTGTTTTTCAGATGCAGGTCGCAACCCACCTCGGTGAGTTGCTTTGGATGGTAACAGAAGCGGAGGATCTTGGATTCTTTTGGAGTCTTTTTAGTTTATTTTGTTTATACATCTCTCCTTTTGTATTTTGTTTTGCCTAGAGGCTTACATTTGAGAGAACAAAACTTGTATAAGCTGTTTTCACTGTATGGTTCTGTATACCTGTATATGGCTAGCCGGCTTAAACTCCGCGAGCCATGGCTATTTTCCTATGATATTATATACTTATCCTATGTTATATCTTATTTGTTTCTTGTGCCTTAAGATAGTATCTTCGTTAATATGTTTTGAGCTTTTGAAATCCTATTTTTGAGCTATATCATTCATCGGGCTTCTAGATTATACTATTCTTTCTATATATGTATCATGTATGAGCTTAGAACTGTCGTAAGCTCTGATTAACTTTTGCTTTACGATGCGAGGTAAAGCTTAGGCTAATAAGGGTGTTACATTCCTTGCTACTTCATTAAGTACACATCAATGAAAGAGACACATCATTCAAGCCAAGTATATCAATTACATGCCAATTTTACAATAACCAGATCCACTCAGAGTCCGCAAAAAATCAGATGTATCTAACAAAATCAAATTAACAAGTCCAACCAACATGACTCAAATGACCCCATTCTCTGCTGGTGTTTTATTGAGGTCAAAAGTAAGCATTGGAGCATTCTTTACAGTAGAAACAACCTCCTCAGAACTATTGTCATTCATATCGTCTTCTTCCTGCATCGAGTCTTGAACCACCTCCCCTGTTTCTTCTGGAGTCTCTCGAACATTCTCTCGAGATAAACCTGAAATTACATCAGCGCCAAGTAAATCCAATGTGTGGTCTACCAATTGTACAAAAAAACATGGTTAAGCATAACACTGTAAGTTTATTGTTTGTGTTACGGTCCCAAAGTTGTGCAAGCCTTCTCTCTATAAGAATGAATTCCTCCCGAGACGTAATATCAAGTTCAACAGAAAGAGGATTCTCATAACGTGTCTGCACGGTGTCCAACAGTACATACATAGTTATTGATAAGTTATTGTCTAACTAATAATAACAGTATCACAAGTCTTGATATTTATTTCATTAATAACTAATATAATGGTGAAGAGATTAAAAAAATATTGAGGAATCAGGTACGAGTGTTAAGAACACAAATCTTACCAACACCTCATCCAGTATGGAATAAAATAAGATACTTAACAAAGATATAAAAGGATAAAGACACAAAGAATTTGATCAAAGGGGATATGGATTTAGTGAATGAATATTATTGAATTGCATTTGTTACAATACATGCAGCCACTGTGTAATTGGGTTCAGTCTACGTTTTACTTTAGGTGATTAATTATTAATAATTAATCACTGATGTATGGTGTTGACCGTTGATACAAAGTTCTCTATTATAAGCCATCAAGACATCAACCCACGAGCTGTCAAATATTTGAGTTCAAGACTTATAACCCAAGAAAATAGAATTAAAGGTACAATGTATCTGCAGCCTAATCAAATAAAGGTTTAAGACTTAAAATGATTGATTGATAGTATATGAACAAATTAAAACACTTCCTCTCTGTACATGTTCCATCACTCTCATATAATGTTATTAAGTTGTACAGTATTGCAATGTAGTTTTTTTTTTGAATTCCATTTAGGTATACTGATATAATTACCTAATCAGAAAATTCAGATAATTAACCGTGTTTTAACTAATATATATATATATATATATATATATATATATATATATATATATATATATAAAGATAGACTATTATAAACATGATAGATAGATAATTAACTATGTGATGGAAATTAAGGTCTCATCATAGCAGCAAAGGTTCTACAGAGGGAGAAATGATGATTTCTCTATTTGTTTTTATTCCTTTTTATCAATCATACTATTTAGCTCCCTTTTGTTTTATGCTATTATCAGATGATGAACTATAAAAATGAGTCAAAATTCAAGTCCTAGGTATGAAGAGAAATCTTACACCTTTATCAAAACTAACCATTATATATATATATATATATATATATATATATATATATATATATATATATATATATATATATATATATAGAAAAGTATTATTTCTTATTTCATACTATTACTATTTGTCAAAATTCATGATGATTAATTGTGGTTATATAAATGTGGATTCCAAACCTAGTGTACTATAATTGATTCTTGAATCTAAATCTTACCTTCACCTCCTCCAGTATTTGGTGCGACAGCTTCTTGTCTGTACTTGTTATGAATACAAAGCCAAATTTCCTCCGGTACTTTCTTCCGAATTGCTCCAATTTCTGCAGTATTAAGAGACTCGAACAATGTAAGATCTTGGGTAGTGTCCTATGTTTATAGGATAATAAATTCACTCAAATTACTGTTGCAGTTTGAAAAAGTAAAAGGACCAAACTGTTATCAGACATATCAGAGCGTACCAACATAATGGGCCCAGGCGCAAACTTAGTAGCTTGGTCTATGTGCAGGTGTACAGAGAATACATTCAGCCATGATTGAATAGGTGACTTGTTGAACCATAAGTCCCTTGAAAATGATGTTGCATGCTCCAGCGAGGAGAACGGAGATGCTTGAATCATTGCCCTGAAAAACCAGATGTTAGTGCCGCAAAGAAAGAAGTCTCTCTCTTCCAATTTCCCTGATAAGTCCCATCATGAAACAAGTGAGCTAAATAGTAGAGAAATAAAAAACTAGGATCATATATATCACACCGTATTATATAAATGAACCCCTTTGCAAAAAATATTTAATTATGAACTACCAAGCTCGGCAAATAAATTTAATTAGGAGCAAATATTCTACAAGAGAATTATTAACAACCAGCCAATTCTAGAGGCAAATTAATTCGCATAATCTTAATAGCACTTAGAAAAATAGTTTTCTAGTCTTCTTCGTTGGTAAAGGGATCAGCCTCATCGCAAGTATCGAAGACATCATTGGTGGATTCTTCTACTTCGCCCTCCCTTATGAGCGACAAACCTTCCACAGTTCCACGTCACACTCAGCCAACCCAGTTATACTCGGTTGGGGGGAGAATTCTACCTCACAGTGTTCATATATATCACCCATGTCGAACAAATCTCTTGGTTTCACATGGACCATTACACTCCATTCCTTGTCAACTTCATCATCCACATAGTATACAAGGCGAGCCTCTGATGCAAGAATGTATCGTTCGTCATCCTCTCAGTCACCAGTATGTATCAGATTAGAGAAATTGACAAATGTGTGGCCTAAAACATCTTGTTTTATGCTTCTACCAGATGTTGTGTTTGACCAGATACATGTAAACAAAATGACTGTGAATTGACTACTGTAATTCAACTCAATGATGTCCACTAGTTTTCCATAATATGAGACGTCACCAACCGCAACATTACTGTCACGCTTGCTTGCATAACTTCTAGTATCGGAAATGACATGAACCCCGCTATTCTAAGTTTTCAACCCTTCTTCTCTCGACAGGGTCCTAAACCTAAATCCATTTATGTTGTAAGCTGTAAAGCGGCTAGCTTGAACATTGGGGCCACATGCAAGCCACTGTAATTTGCTCGAATGCCTGATGCTTCCCAAGGGAACCTGGTAGGGAACAATTACACGTTTCATCAGTTTTGGTTAAAAACAACAGGATACCATCGACTACAGGATTGATCATAACAGGCTTTACCTCACGCTTGAATCACTTGGGAAATTCTCTGTGCACAACACTATCTATGTGAGACTGGGACCTTGTCTTGCTTCGCAAACTCCTCTTTGTGATGGCCCTGAAATCACTGGATAGATCACAGCAGTTTCATGTCAAATCTCCATCTAGAGCTTGTAATTTTTGTATTCCATAATCTCAATTGAACTTACTTTATGAACTTTTCCACAACTGGGGAGTTGACCAAGACGTGACGGTGAGCTTGAAACTTTTCAGTTGGTGTGAGATTGTAAAATGAAGTAGCCTCCACAGCCTTTCCTAACCCTGGGAACATGGCTGCACTTTCACTATCCATATGTTCACACGGTCGATCGTCAAGACGCATTGGTCAATTGATCCTACTCTCAATGTTATCGAGGTATCTTGAATAGAATATGAGAATCTCCTCAGATAAGTATCCCCTTGCGATTGAGCCCTCTGGTTGTGATCTATTACGCACGTACTGCTTGAGACGACATAGGTACCTTTGAGAATATAACACGTGACTTAGTCTGTACGGGTTATCGGAGTAACAAACATAAACGATAAATTGTTTGATGATTACCTTTCAATTGGTTACATCCACCGATAATGAACTGGGCCACCGAGTTGCACCTCCTCGACTAGATGCACTATCAAGTGAACCATGACAGTGAAGAAAGAAGGAGGGAAAATCATCTCCATGCGGCACAAAGTATGGACCACATGATCCTGAAGGATAGGAAGTTGTTGAGGGTCAATGGATTTGCTGCATATTCGACGAAAAAAGGATGATAACTCCGCTAGGACAGAGGACACGGGTAGGCAAAGCATTCTTTAACGCAATTGGCAATAGATGCTCCATCAGAATGTGACAGTCGTGGCTTTTCAATCCCGACATCTTGCGCTGACTTAAGTCGACACAACGGGAAATGTTGCTAGAGCACCCATCTGGAAAGACCACATTCTTGATGGTCCTAAAAAAGACATCCTTCTGTTGATTGGTCATAGTAAAGATGGCGAGTGGGTACTTTCCATCTTCCCGTGGCCACAGATCCTGCTTGATTCCCATCAATTGGAGGTCTTTTCTTGCCTTAAGGTGGTCTTTAGATTTACCTTTCTCGTTCAGTATGGTGAAAACTATGTTGTTGCATACATTCTTCTCTATGTGCATCACATCAAGATTGTGACATAATCCATTATTTTCCCAGTATGGGAGCTCAAAGAATATACTTCTCTTCTTCCAAGGAGACTCATGATGTACGGCGGTTTGCTGTCCGCATGTCCTTTTCCCAGTAACCGATTGCACCTTGCCAAGGTGGACATGCATATCCTGTAGTTGTCTCGCAATGTCTCCACCAAAGAGCTTGACAGGTGGACCTCTATCCTCTATCTTTCCATCAAATCTATCCTGGTCCTTTCTATATCTGTGGTCAGGATTCAGAAAGCAACGATGACCTATGAAACACCATTTCTGACTGTGTGTGAGCCGGTTAGTCTCAGCATCTAAATTGCACGTAGGACAAGCTCTCCCACCGTACGTGTTCCACCCAGATAAGTTGTCCAAGCCTGGAAAATCAATGATTGTCCATATTAACGCAGCATACATCTTGAAGATTTTTTTTTTCGCAAGTATCGTACGTTTCAACACCGACCCATAGCTGCTTCAACTCATCAATCAAGGGCTGCAAGTAGACATCTATATCATTTCCAGGCATTTTAGGCACATGGATAATCATGGAGAGGATAAAAGAGGTGGGTTTCATGCAACTCCAAGGGGGCAGGTTGTACGAAATAAGAACCACGGGCCATATTGAGTACTTCGTGCTCATGTTTCCATAAAACCATCGCTAGCCAAGGCTAAGCGAACACTGCGCGGATTGCAAGAGAAGTCAGAATACGTTCTGTCAAATGCCTTCCATGCCTCGCCATCCCATGGAAGCCGATAAATACCATCACCACTATGACCTCTCTTATGCCACAGCATATCAAGGGCTGTCTTACTAGACATGTATAACCGCTGCAATTGTGGAATAAGGGGGAAGTAGCGAAGAGTCTTTGCCACTTGCGATTTTCCGTTCTTCTTAACAACCCTGTTGATCTTCACTCTGGAGTTCTTATTAGTCTTTTGCTTCCATCTCGATGTCCCACATCGCTTGCATTTAGACAGATCTTGGTCGCTGTCCTGATATAGCATGCAGTCATTTAGACATGCATCTATCTTCTTGTACGCAATACCGAGCTTTCTTATGATCGTCTTGGCATCGTGCATAGTGCTCGAAATCATTGCATGCTCAAAGGCATCCGCCAGCAACTCTAGTATCATTCCGAAGGCCTTGTCGCTCCCTTCACACATGGACTTTATATGATAGAGCCTCACCAAGAAAGATAGCTTAGAGAAATTTGAACATCCTAGGTATAGCTCTTGCGCTCCATCTTCGAGCAGGTCATGCAAGTTGCAGGACTCGCGACTACTTTTATTAGATAAGTACGGAAACTCCTCTAGATCCATGCTAGCATGTTCATTCACTGAATCTTCTTCGTCGCCATGAAGTCCTGAGAAGTTGAATGCCTCTTGAACCATGTCAAGCATTAGGGCATTGATGTTTCTATCAGGTTCTACTTCATGTCCTTCACTAGAGCTCTCTAGCACCCGTCTCTCACCGTGATGTACCCAAAATACATAACTAGAGGGGAAGGGTTTTATCATCCAATGATCGTACGCATCCTCTCTAGTTTGGAAAAGGTGAAACCTGCACTTCGTACATGGACAATGTATCATCCCATCAGATGATGCATTGGCAAATGCAAAATCTAAGAATCTGTTCAAACCATCCCTATAATCTGGACCATCTCGTGGCTTTGAAATCCAACTCTTATCTATGTCTAAGTAAATGATATAATAGAACAACAAAAAATCAACTAATAAAGTTAGACTACCAGAAAGAGAAAAAAATAATAACTCATAAATATAACAAGAGAGTAACTAATATGATATGGTCATACTGTTTGAAATAAATTGGGAGAATAACTCTTAAAATGAAAAACAGAAAACACAGTTACTAGCATCAAAGATAATACACACTGACAATATTATTCAAGAAAGTTGCTTACTCATTCTTTGAAATTCTGCACTTTCAAAAGAAAGTACTGGAAGAAAGAAACTCTGGGTCCAATGCCAAAAATTGAAATGGAAAATAAAAACCTTCATTAAAAAAAATGAAACGGGGACTGTAAGTTAGATATAAGAAAATAATTAAGTAATGGGCATTATGGCCTTATATAGATGAAAGAAAATATATACAAGAGGACTGCAAAACTGCATTTTCTATATAGAAGAAAAAGGCATTTTGGTCTTATGTTCTAATTTGGTTTGGCATAGTTTATGAACCTTTTTATTAACATATGTACTAGAAATATACAATATAGAACTATAAATAAGTGCATCAAAAGGATAAATTAGATAACATGGAGGATAGTTTTATGCTTGGAAACACCCAATATAAAAGTATCAAAATTTTTTGAAATGCTAAACTAATTAATGTTCTCTGTCTTTGTTATTCTATAGCAGAAAGATCACATATGTAAATGCGAAGTTCATAATTGCATGTAAGACTCTATTCTTTGTAGCATTTAAGTTTGCTCAGCTGGTCCTACTGGAGAAGGCCACACAGTATAACGAGAGAAACCACAACTAAGCCATGTTTTACTTGCACAATTTAGCAATAACTTGCACCCTTGAACATTATGGATAGATAGTAGTGTAAGATGATCCAACTCAAATATGTATTTTTTTTCAGTAAAAAGGATAAATACTAATGCTTAAAAAATAGTGCAGTATAAGTTAAAAGGATATTTATTTCAACAAACAAAAGAAGGATTAAGTATAAACCTCACAATTTTCTACATAAACTTACGAGGACCAATCGTAACCTGGCTTTGCGCATTCAAGATTCACTCTCACAAAGTTATCCAACACTATCTGAAATGCCTACATCATCATCATGCAAGAAGGAGAAAATGAATATTCTCAATTTCATGCACTTTAAAGTAACACATTGCCTAAAGTTATGCAACATGTGATGTAATTGGATTTGACTGGTTTAGTTAACAAACTATAGATTTGAAGGACCATACAGTAGCCTGAAATTAGACTAAGAAATCTCATTAACCCAACTTCATATATTCTCTCTCGTGATGCATGAAATTGAACTAAAGACTCAACACACATGCAGGGTAACAAATGCCTGAAACTCATGCACTAAAATAATTATAAGGATAGAGACTTAGAAAAAAAAAGATGTGGTCATCAAAGTATATTTGGAAAATCTGTCCTTCTTGAGGAAGGAAAACTAAAAATTATAAAGTACATCTAAATGAAACAGGACCGTCAAGATTGTTTTAATCGCTTGATACCAACAAATGGAAAAAGAGCTTGTTCAGTCAGAAAATCATAATGAGGTTCAATCCAAACTAAAGAATGACCCATAGTAGAAAATACAAATACTAAATTAGAAATAAATTCTCATCATGTAACTTGTGGAATGCAAATTTGAGCAAAATTAATCAACCTTGTTCGTACCAACACTCAGAAGACACAGGGATGAAATTTGATGCAAAAATTAATTGATCAAAACCAAACGAATTAAATTGGGGCAGGGGTTCAAACCATACAGGCAAACAAATTGGAAACAAGCAACCCTCAACTAAATTGGTATAAATTATGATACATAAGAAGAGACAAATATATGATTATGTTCTCATGATAGTAAGTGTATCCATCCTAACATTCTGTATTATGTGATGAGAATAGGGTATTTCCCAAGCACACCCACAATTGCAAGGAAGAAGATGCCAACCGAGGAACCAACTTAAAAGGAAAGGGAAGAATTCATGAAGAAGCCAGAGATGGCATTGATAAAGTGCTTTCCGTCACAGATCCAAGCGACAATAGTGATGGCAGTGTTAGACATATTGTCAAGCCACTCGAGGAAGTGTATTTGGGTGAAACCATAGAGCCATCATAATAAGAGGACCCACATTGTAAAAGGAGCGTTTAAGAAGTTTAAAGGGAACTTGAAGGAGAGATTGATAGGAGGAATGCCGATAGACAGAAAAAGAACATAAATGGTGCTTCTCCTGTTGCCGTATCAGCTTCTCATAAGTTACATATAACTTAACAAGTATTTGACTTGAGAAACTTAACTAAATTATGTTCCTCCAATTCAGTTCTATGAGGATGCAGGGTTTCCTTGTCCAACAAGAAAGAACCCTTCTGAGCACTTCCTTCGTTACGTCACCCCCGAATTCGATAGTGTTCTAACTTTGATACAGTCTAAGAATGCCAATAATGTTAGTCACTAGTCACATGAATTTCATCTGTGTATCAATATTTTCTTCTATTCGTTATTAGTATTAGGAAGCACCATCATCAAGGAATTCTCTAATGAATATGACAACAAAGGAGATTAAATGGAAACTTATAAAATGTTTCAAGAATTCTAGGCAGTTAGCAAATGCAATGGAAAAGATAAGAGAAATCAAACTAAGAGTAAGCCATAACTCTTTTGTCCTTTTTAAATTGGTTCTATTTTTTAGTGAAATAATTAAATAAATTCCATCTGATTGCAGAAAGAACCGTCATTAGAGAGGACATATGATACTAGTACACTGAAGCAGCTATGCACATTGACTCATAGTATATTGTAGGTTTCTAGGCATGCCAACCCTTCAAGTCACTCACTCACTATTAAGACTTCTTATGCTGCCAACTACTTTGGCCTTACCTCTTCTTTTGAAAGTATTTCATTATTGTAATAATGATCCTCTGCTCACCCCCATTAACTTCCCATAGCAATTATGGTTAAACGGAGCTTCTCTATAATTCCTAAGAAGAAATTTTTTAAATGATAAAAAGGTGTTAATGACTTCTTATTCTGTATATATAAAAAAAACTATATGCCTAGGATTTTAAAAATTTATGAACATTTATCTAAAACTTTATCAATGGTGAGGTTCTTATTTGGGACCATGGTGGGCTGGAGCAGTACAAATCAAGTAACATATTTGTGTACACTAGCTATAGTTTGTTTCACTATGGGAATTTAAATATTTAAAGGGAATATGTTGGAGATATATATCAATTTATATATCTCTGCTATTCTTTTAAAAATAAATACTTAAAATATATGTCATTTTTTAAGTTCAAATCCCTTGTTTGACAAAAAAAAAAAAGCTGCAGTAGCAATGAGTCAATTTAAGAAGACATTTTTGGGATATAATTGAAAAGGTTTAAAAACCATAAATGGAATACTTCTTACAAACAAGTATATATAGCATAAAGCTATTAGTATTTGGAAAAGTTTCAAACACTCGGAATCATCATGATTATCATTGGTATAATTCATAACTTAGATAATGAGCTAGATTAAATAATATTTAGTTGCAAAGCAGAAAAGAGAAGTGAAATTTGTCTATCTATGCAAGCCATATCTTTAAGATTTCTCTAAGGAGATTATTGGTCTAGTTTTAGTTTTGCTTATTCTGTTTTTTATGAGATTTATTATTTTATATCAGTGTATGTAAAAGCATATTTACTTTTAAATTCTCTATGAAATTTAATTTTTTCTTAGTATAACTAAGAATGTTATATTTTAAGCTAAAAATTGCAGAAAAATATACTCAATTCACAGCCAGAATTATAGTTATGTGGACACAATTCAAAGTCACACTGCATACAAGGAAAACACACTTACATCCATAAATTTAGCCATGGTGGAATTTTGCTACGAATGTTAACAAAGTTCACACATGATCTTAGATATTAGATAACATTTAGATATAGCTCATTGCAAATCTTATGCATTTTAACAATTAAATCAACCCAATCATGGTTGTATCTAACAGTTTCATGTGATTGAAAACACAATCAGCAGGAAAAAAAGAGAACATAGAACTCTGTTTTATAACTCTCTCATTCTTTATTATTTTTTTTGTATCTTTTCTAGTAAAAATTTCTGACTTGGTTTCTTGCTCCATTGACCTACCACAGAGGGAAAACCTGAGAGTGCTCTTGGATAATTGGTACTAATCACATGGCTTTGGGTGGTTTTAATTATCAATTCAAACTATATAGCTAGCCTAACATCCATCCTCACAGTGTAGCAGTTATCATCCATATATTTTTCAGCAAGGAATTGGGAACAATTACATTGGGATTAGGGTTCAAACCAGATTAATAACCGAACTTGGAACAAGTAATATAACTAAATTGGTGGAAATAGATTCGATCAACAATAAAAATTATTCAATTCAAACAAGGGTACGAGGACAAAAGATGAAATTGGAATAGCAAGAAAAAGGGGAGAAAGCCAACCAGGACACAGAGAGAGGATGCGTTCGAACGACGCACAACAGGGTAGGGAGAAGGTTGAGGATGACGACACGGGGGCGGTTGGGAAGCCACGTGACGACACCGGGACGTGCACGGTGGAGGAACAAACAATGGACGTGCCTTTCCACCTTCCTTTTGCGTACGGGAGATATGCGGCAACTTGGGGAGATCTGTGACCTGGAACATGTAGCGGCTGTAGCTGATCGACTGAATGTATACTGCGGGAGTGAGTCTTGGACCGAGTGATTGGCGCCTTTGCCCCCTTTTGGGTTCGCGCGTAACCGAGGAAAAGTGGATCTGGCTTCCTCCAATTTTGGGTCTTTTGTCAATCTGAGCTTTATGTTTTTTGGAGCGGTTGGGGCACAAAACCACAGCTACTGTGACCGGTCTTTGACGGACACAATATCCGCTACAAGAACCACAGCTTCTCCATCACTTTGTGGCGGTCTGGCGAGACGCAGGCAATTCGCTGCTGCTAAGCGCCGGTTCTCTTGTAGTGTTTTGGGTAGACAACATTCTCTGTTTCAGTAGTATTTTCATCATGAGCAATAAGAATCTTCAACAGTATTTTGTTTGTGACTCGGCAACATAAAGTTGGCCATGCTGAAGACAATTTTTTTCAGTAACAATCCTACGTTGTCCAGTGATTGTCCTTGACTTTTGTTTATGCTTATTGTGCAACATCCCAATTACCCTAAGTCTTACTTCATGCCATAAAGCAAATGTTAATTAAAGGTAACAACAATTCAAAGGCTTATACATAATATATTTAGAAAGAAATAGTAATTCTAGAAGCCCAATTAAGATATAAGCTCAAAAACAGAGTTACAAAAAACACGAAACGTTCACACGAAACTATAAACTTAAGGCACAAGGTATAGATACAACATAAGGAAGCATAAATAGATATATGAGTATAATAGTCATAAGAGACTAGCATCAGCCCGCGGAGTTTAGGCCGACTAGTTATATACAGACATACAGAGTTTTGAAAATTAAAATAGCTTATACAATATCTTTTTCAAGTAAGCCTCTAATAAAAATATAAATATAAAAGTGAGAGAATTAAAACAAAAGTAATAAAAAGATTTCAAAAGACCATCAAGATCCTCCGCTCTGTGAAAGAAGGTTACCGTCGGTTAGGAATTTCACATAAATTAATTCTGTTGCAAGTATAGTCCAAACTAGCAAACAACCTTCAATCAAAGTTTAATTTTGTTTGTCACGAGTGCAAACCAATAAAAATAACCGAGAGTATTATATCTCGGGTTGTCTCTCAAAGAAATTGCAGTGAGGTATGCACATTATTGGTTATGAGGTTCAAAGGGTGGTTTGAAATAAGAGGACTACAATCTAAATAACAAGAAATTTAAATGACAATAAAAGTGAATCAACAACTAAAGATAACAATTACTAAAAAGAGGCATTCATGACAAGGATTGAGAATCAAGAATTTCTATCATTATCATTAATTATCATACAATAGTTGTCAAGAGCTAATTCTGTTTCGTCATCTCCAGCATCGGAAGAAGGTATAATGTTATCTTCACATTGAGAGAAAGTCAAATAGGACTAGTTAATCCCAATTCATAAGTAGTGTTAACAGATACAAGACTAACTAATCACTCTAGATCACCAATCTAAATTGGGTATTAATGACTCAAGATTGCCCAATTTCTCTTTCCAAGCCAAGAAATCTCAAAAACTACTCTAAAGTCCAACCAAGCATTTTGTCAAACACTTGGAAGGTATAAAAGAAAAGCATAGTAAATTGAAAGAAATAGTAAATTCTACAACTATCCAATGTAAGAAAATAACAACAATAACTCAATTAAGCAACAATAGACAAAGAAACATCAAATTGCATTAAAGAAAAGTGAAATTAACAAGAGTTCATATAACATAAAAAGTGGTAAGATAAAGGAAATAACAAGAGAAATTAAGAAGATTAAAGCAAATCAACAAGGAAAAGTAAAGGAAACTAAATCAAACAAGTAATTAAACCTAAATCTAAGAGAAGACTAAACTATAAACCCTAATTTCTAGAGAGAAGTGGGAGTTTCTCATTCTAGAACTAACCTAAGGCATGTTTCCTACACAACACTAATTGCTCCCCCTTTCTCCCTCTGATTTCTACATCAAATAACTTCAGAAATGAGTTGGACTTGGGCCTGGATGGCTTAGAAATCGCCCCAGCGTATTCACTTTAATAAGGTCATGTGACCAACGTCACACGTGCGCGTGCGCGTCGCCTGGCAAATCCCCTCCTTACGCATACGTGTGGATGATGTGTGCGTGTGGCCTTGAATTCAGCAAATCCTCATTTCTTTATAAATTCTCCACTTTGCATGCTTTTCTCTTCACTTCTTTGATCCAATCCTTGCCTCTTAAACCTGAAATCACTCAATAAACATATCAAGGCATCGAGTGGAATCAAAGTAAATTAAAATTATCAATTTAGAGGTCTAAAAAGCATGTTTTCACTCTTAAGCACAAATTAGAGAGAATTACAAAAGCATGCCATTTTATTGAATAAATGTGAGATAAGTTGATAAAATCTCCTAAATTAAGCACAAGATAAACCACAAAATTGGGGTTTATCAAACCTCCCTACACTTAAACTAAGCATGTCCTCATGCTAAACTCAAGAAAGAGACAAGGAGTATCAAAATTTATTCAATGCAAACTATCTATATGCACTCTATCTAAATACAATCTATCTAAATGAAGGCATACAACTACTTGGTCAAAATAAATCAATTCCCTAGAAAGCATATATGAACATGAGGGCTAAAGGTATTAACAACCAAGTCAAATCCACAATTGAGTTGAGTTATTAAAAAGAATTATAAACTTGCAAGATAAGAGATGATCATGGGTGAAAACATGCAATTGAGCAATCGAACCCTCACCGGATGTGTATCCGCTCTAGTCGCTCAAGTGTATAGGGTTGGTTCACTCAATTCTCCTCTAATCATGCTTTCTAAGATTTGTTTTTCATCTAACAATCAACAATTATTCAATGCATGAATACAAATACCACGAGGACTTATCCATGAGTTGTAATGGGGCTAGGGTCAAGGTAAGATTGTATTTGGTCAAGTGGACTAGAATTTGAATCTTTGATTAACTTAAACTTCCCACCAACCTACAACAACCTATTCAATTCTAATGCAACCTAACTACCCGTTCTTCACTTTTTCACACACTCATGCATTCTCTTTTTTTTATCACATCCCATATGCATTGATATTATTACTTTACTTTGGGGCATTTTTTCCCCTTTTTATTGGTTCTTTTTTCTTTTTCTTTTCTTTTTTCTTTTTTTTTCTTTTTTTTTTTCTACATTTTTTTTTATTTTTTTTGTTTTTCTCTTTTTCTTATATAAATAGGCATTATGCCTATAGAAGTACTCTAGCTCTCACCGATTCTTCTTCAATTGCAGACCCCTCCCACTCCACAAACTGACAACCAAACCATGCACTCTAAATTGGACAGTCTCGAGGGTAAAGTAGAGCAACTCTCTGAGAAGTTTTCACAAATCCTGAAACACTTGGGTAAGCGCCCTGTAGGATAGAGCTAAGCTCGACCCCTTCCTAACTAAGAGGGATAGGGGAAGAGAACAAAGACATGACCTGACTCCCGAGCTTTCTTCTTTAAATGAATCCTATCACCGGTCTTGTCTTAAGGCAGTTGGAGAGCGAAGAGCTGCACCTATTTCTAAGCCAGTTTCAGCTGTAGTTTTCACTTCTGCTTTAACTGAATTGGAAAGGAGAGTTAATGTTTAGATGAATTATATACAAAGGTACCAATGCATATGGTTTAAATATTTAATGCATGAGTATGTATCTAATTCCCAAGATCTTCAACAAAATACAAAAACACACTTTTGTCCCAACCAATGTTCCTAAATTTCCCACAATTGATTGATAAACACTCTCACTAGTCTAAGCTAATCAAAGATCCAAACAAGGGACATTTATTGTTTTTCAGTTTAAGGCTTGTAATGTGCTAAAATTAAGAATAAAATGGGATTAAAATAGGTTCAAAGTTGGCTAACAATGGTAGATAAAATGCAAGGCCATTTGGGTAAGTGAGCTAATGAAATGAAGGCCTCAATCATATAAATGCATTCATACACAAAATAATGGACATAAAGAATCAAACAAATCAAAGATTACAATCATAGAAAGAGAATAATACACACAAGAAGGAAAATAGTGGTTAACATGATGTAACCACACAATTAGGCTCAAAACTCACATGCTTATGTGTTCTTAGCTCAAAAACATGTTCCACAATATATAATTCAAGCAAGTTCAATGAAAAATTTTTTTTTTACTCAAATCAATTGGGATCTCAATGCCCTATTGAGAATGTTTTTCTCGAAAAATTTTATTATTTTGACTAAACTTATTATATATATATGCAAACTAAGGGAATGAAACTAAAAATTCCAAATGACCTAAAAATTTAATACGAAAGTGTTGGGATTAGAAATTTGTTACCAAAAAATGGCTGATTTGTCGGACAACCTCCGTACACTTAAAAGTTTGCACTGTCCTTGGTGCATTTAAAGATGAGCAAGGGGGTATGACGACTTTTCGTATTGCCACCTTCAGCTGGTGGATCAGCCGGTTGCTGCGTGTTCTTTCTTCTGCTTCCATTTTTGCTTATGACAAATCATCTGAAAGATAGAAAATAGGAGAGTAAGACAAGTAAATGCAAAAGCAAGGAAGCATATCTCGTTGGAATGAGGTGATGATCACTAAAATGAAGTGAGTGAATCAATATGTGACATTAAGGAAAATAATGTGTGAGTTCTAAGTTACATGCGATTTAGAACACATACACACTAGTTTTTAAAAGCTATGCTACATTTGTACAAAAGAGGTGTACCTTCACTCATTCTAGTGTGCTTGAGATACTCTAAAGAAAACTGGTAGGTCAAGACAACCAAACAAGTAGTGAAGAAGCATGAAAGCATGAAAGCAAAAATTAAGCGATTGTGAAATGGATGATGAATGGATATTGATTGATGTGCAAGGAAGCTTAATGAACAAAATAAAATATGAAACTTACACATCAATCAATGACACACTTTGAATTTTGGTTTACATCACCTAGTGGACATAGAATGGGAAACATGGTTGCTATGCAATGTAGTAAAAGAGAACTAGAAGGGAGAATCAATCACACAGGAAGCAGGGTCCATATAGCTTGAAAATTTCAAAAGGATGTCCCTAGTTGAGCTTACAATCCAATTTCACAACTGAAGCATTATGCCAAAATGACTAGTGTTAAGTATGTGTAGAGCACATAGTTAGACAATTAATGGTCAACATGTTATTAAGGCATAAGCATACATATGGATGTATATGATCAAGCAACACAATGCATTAAGGTAAATGCACAACATCTAACAAGAATTTTCCTAGTCAAAGTAGAGAATTCAAATCACATAGTGGCCAAATCAGGAAATTCCAAAGATATAGAAAGCTTTGAAGGCAATTCATAAGTGCTTGGTATGCACAAATATTAAGCATGAAAAACTCAAAGCTAAGTAACAAAACCTCAATAAAGAAATCCAATAATGAATGTTAACAACAATGATGCTAAAATAGCATCCTATCAGTAATCAGTAGCAACAAACAGTAAACAAGATTAATAATCCAATACTTAGCACCAAAAATAAAAATTAAACCAACTAACTAACTAATTGACTAATTAATTAACTAATTAACTAAAGAAAATAATGGTCAATGGTGGTGGTAGATGATGGTTGAAGGATGGAAAGAAAAGAAGAGAAGAGAGAAGAAAAAAAGAAATGGGAAGAAGAGAAGAAAAGAAGAGTGGTGAAACAGAGGTGGGGGTCACGCGTACGCGTCACGTCACGCATATGCATGAGTGGCAGAATTGGGATGCGACACGTATGCGTTAGTCATGCGTACACGTGAAAGGAATGAAAATGGCAGTGACGCGTACGCTTGGATGATGCGTACGCGTGGGAGGTAGAAAAGAGAAGGTGATGCATAAGCGTCGGTCAAGCGTGCGCGTGGAAGCTTTTCGTGCTCAATGCACGATACCTGTATGGTACCATCACAACTCTCTGGATTTTGTACTATGCAGCAGCAGCAGCATTGTGACACGTAGGCGTCGCTCACGCACATGTGTGGGCTAGGAAAAACACCTAATGACGCCTACGCGTCAGGCACGCGCACGTGTGAGATGCCTCTCTCTTTTTTTTCAAAAGAAGCATAAAAACAGAATTTGATACTCTCCTAACTTATAAACACTCTAAACCACCCAAAATTCAAATTTAACAAAAAATCTTTTAGTTTTTGAAAAATTTTCAAATACAGTGCACACAAATCTTACACTTAAAGTAAGATGCAATTCGAAAACAACTATTCTAAGCAAAGCATGAACCTAACAAGCAACCTAGCAATCAAAGCAAGATATACAAAAGCATGAAAAGAAGAAAACTACCTAATAATGATAACCCAATTCATTCATTGATTATATGTACAAGAGAATGGAAAGAGTTTACTATGGTGGGGTGTCTCCCGACTCCCACCTAGCACTTTTATTTATTGTTCTTAAGTTGGACAATCGACGGGGTCCTTGTTATGGTGGATTATGCTTGAATTCTTCTTTGAATCCCACCAATGTTTACATATCCAATGTCCACCGGGATCCCAAATTAGGCGCATAAAGCCTTCAAGCGAATTGAAACAAGTGACAAGGCCCCAATTTTGTTGATTACCAAATTGTATTTCGGGGTCCCAAACCTTGTTTTTGCACCTGTCTTCTTGTTGACTACTGGTGCACGAAATTGTGATCATCAATGGTGCCAACAACTTGGTACACACAATTGTAATCTCAACTCTTTGCCACAACTCCGCACAACTAACCAGCAAGTGTACTGGGTCATCCAAGTAATAAACCTTACGTGAGTAAGGTTCAATCCCACAGAGATTGTCGGCTTGAAGCAAGCTATGGTCATCTTGTAAATCTCAGTCAGGCGGATTCAAATGGTTATGGAGAATTGATAATTAAAAGATGAATAAAATATAAAATAAGATAGAGATACTTATGTAATTCATTGGTGAGAATTTCGGATAAGCGTATGAAAATGCTTTGTTCTTCCTGAACTTCTGCTTTCCTATTGTCTTCATCCAATCATTCATACTCCTTTCCATGGCAAGCTGTATGTTGGGTATCACCATTGTCAATGGCTACCTCCCGTCCTCTCAGTGAAAATAGTCCAAATGCACTGTCACCGCACGGCTAATCATCTGTCGATTCTCGATCATGTTGGAATAGGATCCATTGATCCTTTTGCGTCTGTCACTATGCCCATCACTCGCGAGTTTGAAGCTCGTCACAGTCATCCCTTCCTAGATCCTACTCAGAATACCACAGACAAGGTTTAAACTTTCCGGATCTCAAGAATGGCCACCAATAATTCTAGCCTATACCACGAAGGTTTTAATCTTAGATTAGAAACCCAAGAGATATACATTCAAGCTTGTTTGCATGTAGAACGGAAGTTGTTGTCAGGCACGCGTTCACAGGTGAGAATGGTGATGAGTGTCACATAATCATCATATTCATCATATTCTTGAGTGCGAATGAATATCTTGGAGAAGAAATAGACTTGAGTTGAATAGAAAAACAATAGTACTTTGCATTAATTCATGAAGAACAGCAGAGCTCCACACCTTAATCTATGGGGTGTAGAAACTCCACCGTTGAAAATATATAAGAACAAAAGGTCTAGGCATGGCCGAATGGCCAGCCCCGAAACGTGAAAATATAAGTTCCAAAGATGAAAAGTATTCCAAGATGTAAAAGTATGAAAATACAATAGCAAAAGGTCCTATTTATAGAAAACTAGTAGCCTAGGGTTACAGAAATAAGTAATTAATACAGAAATCTTCTTCCGGGCCCACATGGTATGTGCTTGGGCTGAGCATTAAAGCTTTCACATGTAAAGACTTTTTTTGGAGTTAAACGGCAGCTTTTGTGCCAGTTTGGGTGTTTAACTCCAGCTTTTATGCCAGTTCTGGCGTTTTGACGCCAGGAATTTTATGCTGACTTGGAACGCCACTTTGAGCCATCAAATCTCGGGCAAAGTAAGAACTATTATATATTTCTGGAAAACCCAGGATGTCTGCTTTCCAACGCAATTGAGAGCGCGCCAATTGAGCTTTTGTAGCTCCAGAAAATCCACTTCGAGTGCAGTGAGGTCAGAATCCAACAACATCTGCAGTCCTTTTTCAGCCTCTGAATCAGATTTTTGCTCAGGTCCCTCAATTTCAGCCAGAAAATACCTGAAATCATAGAAAAACACACAAACTCATAGTAAAGTCCAGAAATGTAATTTTTATTTAAAAACTAATAAAAATACAATAAAAACTAACTAAAACATACTAAAAACTACCTAAAAACAATGCCAAAAAGCGTATAAATTATCCGCTCATCACAACACCAAACTTAAATTGTTGCTTGTCCCCAAGCAACTAAAAATCAAATAGGATAAAAAGAAGAGAATATACAATGAATTCCAAAAATATCTATGAAGATCAGTCTTAATTGGATGAGCGGGGCTATTAGCTTTTTGCTTCTGAATAGTTTTGGCATCTCGCTTTATCCTTTAAAGTTTAGAATGATTGGCATCTATAGGAACTCAGAATTTAGATAGTGTTATTGATTCTCCTAGTTCAGTATGTTGATTCTTGAACACAGTTACTTTATGAGTCTTGGTCGTGACCCTAAGCATTTTGTTTTCCAGTATTACCACCGGATACATAAATGCCACAGACACATAAATGGGTGAACCTTTTGAGATTGTGACTCAGCTTTGCTAGAGTCCCCAATTAGAGGTGTCCAGAGCTATTAAGCACACTCTTATTGTTTTGGACCACGACTTTAACCGCTCAGTCTCAAGCTTTTCACTTGACACCTTCACGCCACAAGCACATAGTTAGGGACAGTTTAGTTTAGCCGCTTAGGCCAGGATTTTATTTCTGTGGGCCCTCCTATCTACTGATGCTCAAAGCCTTGGATCCTTTTTTTTTACCCTTTCCTTTTGGTTTAAAGGGCTATTGACTTTTTCTGCTTGCTTTTTCTCTTTTTTCTTCTTTTTTTTCGCATATATTTTTTCTGCAAGCTTTTCATTGCTTTTTCTTGCTTCAAGAATCATTTTTATGATTTTTCAGATTATCAATAGCATTTCTCCTTTTTTCATCATTCTTTCAAGAGCCAACAATTTTAACATTCATGAACAACAAATTCAAAAATATGCACTGTTCAAGCATTCATTCAGAAAAACAAAAAGTATTGCCACCACATCAAAATAATTAATCTATTTTAAAATTCGAAATTCATGTACTTCTTTTTCTTTTTGCAATTAAAAGCACTTTTTATTTAAGAAAGGTGATGGATTCATAGGACATTCATAGCTTTAAGGCATAGACACTTAGACACTAGTGATCATGTAATAAGACACAAACATAAATAAAACATAAGCATAAAAATCGAAGAACAGAAAAATAAGAACAAGGAAATTAAAGAACGGGTCCACCTTAGTGATGGCGGCTTGTTCTCCCTCTTGAAGATCTTATGGAGTCTTTGAGCTCCTCAATGTCTCTTCCTTGCCTTTGTTGCTCCTCCCTCATGACTCTTTGGTCTTCTCTAATTTCATGGAGGAGGATGGAATGCTCTTGGTGCTCCACCCTTAGTTGTCCCATGTTGGAACTTAATTCTCCTAGGGATGTGTTGATTTGCTCCCAATAGTTTTGTGGAGGAAAATGCAACCCTTGAGGCATCTCAGGGATTTCATGATGAGGAATTTCCTCATGCTCTTGTCCATGAGTGGGCTCTCTTGTTTGCTCCATCTTTTTCTTAGTGATGGGCTTGTCCTCATCAATGAGGATGTCTTTCTCTATGTCAATTATAGCTGAATTGCAGAGGTGACAAATGAGATGAGGGAAGGCTAACCTTGCCAAAGTAGAGGACTTGTCTGCCACCTTGTAGAGTTCTAGGGATATAACCTCATAAACTTCTACTTCCTCTCCAATATGATGCTATGGATCATGATAGCCCGGTCTATAGTAACTTCAGACCGGTTGCTAGTAGGAATGATTGAGCGTTGGATGAACTCCAACCATCCGCTAGCCACAGACTTGAGGTCATGCATTCTTAGTTGAACCGGCTTCTCTCTTGAATTTCTCTTCCATTGAGCGCCCTCTTCACAAATGTCTATGAGGACTTGGTCCAACCTTTGATCAAAGTTGACTCTTCTAGTGTAGGGACGTGCATCTCCTTGCATCCTGGGCAAGTTGAATGCCAACCTTACATTTTCTGGACTAAAATCTAAGCATTTCCCCCGGACTATTGTAAGCCAATTCTTTGGGTCCGGGTTCACACTTTGATCATGGTTCTTGGTTTTCCATGCATTGGCATAAAACTCTTGAACCATTAAGATTCTGACTTATTGAATGGGGTTGGTGAGAACTTCCCAACCTCTTCTTTGAATCTCATGTCGGATCTCCGGATATTCACCCTTTTTGAGTTTGAAAGGGACTTCAGGAATCACCTTCTTCTTGGCCACAACTTCATAGAAGTGGTCTTGATGAATCTTTGAGATGAATCTCTCAATCTCCCATGACTCGGAGGCGGAAGCTTTTGCCTTCCCTTTCCTCTTTCTTGAGGTTTCTCTGGCCTTTGGTGCCATAAATGGTTATGGAAAAACAAAAAGCTTTAGCTTTTGCCACACAAAACTTAGAAGGTTTGTTCGTCCTCGAGCAAAAGAAGAAAGAAGATAGTAGAAGAAGAAGAATTTAGGGGAGATGTAGGGTAGTGGAGGTTCGGCCAAGGGGGAGAAATAGTGTGTATGTTGTGTGAAAATGAAGGAGTGAAGATTGGTTTATATAGGAGTGGAGAGAGGGGTAGGGTTCGGCCATGTATGGGTGGGTTTAGGAGGAAAAGTGGTTTGAATTTGAATGGTGAGGTAGGTGGGATTTTATGATGGATGGATGTGGATTGGTGAAGAGATTATGGAGAAGAGGGTAGAATTTGATAGGTGAGGGGTTTTTGGGGAAGAGGTATTAAGGTGATTGGTGAAGGGTAATTGGGGAAGGGTGTTATGGGAAGGTGTGAAGAAGAGAGAGAGAGAGAGAGAGGAGGTAGGTGGAGATCCTGTGGGGTCCACAAATCCTGAGGTGTCAAGAATTTCTCATCCCTGCACCATATTGGCGTGTAAACGCCCCTTCCTGTGCCTATCCTGACGTTAAATGCCAGGTTGCTGCCCATTTCTGGCGTTTAACGCCAGCTTTTTTCCCATTTCTGGCATTAAACGCCAGCTTTTCTCCCTTTTTTGGCATTAAACGCCAGCTCTATGCCCATTTCTGGCATTAAACGCTAGTCTGGTGCCCATTTCTGGCATTAAACGCCCAGAATGGTGCTAGACTGGGCGTTTAATGCCCATTCTGCTACCCTTACTAGCGTTTAAACGCCAGTAGGCTTCTCCTCCAGGGTGTGCTGTTTTTAATACTATTTTTCATTCTATTTTTGCTTTTTCAGTTGTTTTTGTGGCTTTACATGATCATCAACCTACAGAAAACATAAAATAACAATGGAAAATAAATAGATATGATTAAATAAAATTGGGTTGCCTCCCAACAAGCGCTTCTTTAATGTCAATAGCTTGACAGTGGGCTCTCATAGAGCCTCACAGATACTCAAAGCATGATGATGGCCTCCCAACACCAAACTTAGAGTTTGAATGTGGGGGCTCTATTTGACTCTGCATTGAGAGAAGCTTTTCATGCTTCCTCTCCATGGTTACAGAGGGAGATCCTTGAGCTTTAAACACAAGGGAATCCTCATTCACTTGAAGGACCAATTCTCCTCTGTCAACATCAATCATAGCTTTTGCTGTGGCTAGGAAAGGTCTGCCAAGGATGATAGATTCATCCATACACTTCCCAGTGTCTAGGATTATGAAATCAGCAGGGATGTAGTGGACTTCAACCTTTACCAAGACATCCTCTACAAGTCCATAAGCCTGTTTCCTTGAATTGTCTGCCATCTCTAGTAAGATTCTTGCAACTTGTACCTCAAGAATCCCTAGCTTCTCCATCACAAAGAGTGGCATGAGGTTTATACTAGACCCCAGGTCACACAGAGCCTTCTCAAAGGTCATGGTGCCTATGGTACAAGGTATTGAGAACTTGCTAAGATCCTGTCTCTTCTGAGGTAATCTCTGCCTAGTCAAATCATCCAGTTATTTGGTGAGCAAGGGGGGGTTCATCCTCCCAAGTCTCATTACCAAATAACTTGGCATTTAGCTTCATGATTGCTCCAAGGTACTTAGCAACTTGCTCTTCAGTAACATCTTCATCCTCTTCAGAGGAAGAATACTTATCAGAGTTCATGAATGACAGAAGTAAATTCAATGGAACCTCTATGGTCTCTGTATGAGCCTCAAATTCCTATGGTTCCTCATTAGGGAACCCCTTGGAGGCCAGTGGATGTCCATTGAGGTCTTCATCAGTGGAAATTACTGCCTTTCCCTCCTCTATGCATTTAGCCATGTGGGACGTGTTTATGGCCTTGCATTTTCTCTTTGGATTTTCTTCTGTATTGCTTGGGAGAGTACTAGGAGGGAGTTTAGTAATTTTGTTTCTCAGCTGACCCACTTGTGCCTCCAAATTTCTAATAGAGGACCTTGTTTCAGTTATGAAACTTTGAGTGGTCTTAGATAGATCAGAGACTACAGTTGCTAAGTCAGAGTGGCTTTGCTTAGAATTCTCTGTCTGTTGCTGAGAAGATGATGGAAAAGGCTTACTATTATTAAACCTATTTCTTCCACTATTACTGTTGTTGAAGCCTTGTTGAGGCCTCTGTTGGTCCTTCCATGAGAGATTTGGGTGATTTCTCCATGAAGGATTATAGGTGTTTTCATAGGGTTCTCCCATGTAATTCACCTCTTCTATTGCTAGGTTCTCAGGATCATAAGCTTCTTCTTCGGATGAAGCTTCTTTGGTACTGCCTGTTGCTGCTTGCATGCCAGACAGACTCTGAGAGATCATATTGACTTGCTGAGTCAACATTTTATTCTGAGCCAATATGGCATTCAGAGTATCAATCTCAAGAACTCCTTTCTTCTGATTTGTCCCATTATTCACAGGGTTCCTTTCAGAAGTGTACATGAATTGGTTATTTGCAACCATCTCAATGAATTCCTGAGCTTCTGCAGGCGTCTTCTTCAGATGAAGAGATCCTCCAGCAGAGCTGTCCAATGACATCTTGGATAGTTCAGACAGACCATCATAGAAGATACCTATGATGCTCCATTCAGAAAGCATGTCAGAAGGACAACTTCTGATCAATTGCTTGTATCTTTCCCAAGCTTCATAGAGGGATTCACCTTCTTTCTGTTTGAAGGTCTGGACCTCCACTCTTAGCTTACTCAATTTTTGAGGTGGAAAGAATTTGGCCAGAAAAGCATTGACCAGCTTTTTCCAAGAGTTCAGGCTTTCCTTAGATTGTGAATCCAACCATATCCTAGCTCTGTCTCTTACAGCAAAAGGGAAGAGCATAAGTCTGTAGACCTCAGGGTCAACCCCATTGGTCTTGATAGTGTCACAGATTTGCAAGAATTCAGCTAAGAATTGATGAGGATCTTCCAATGAAAGTCCATGAAACTTGCAATTTTGTTGCATTAGAGAAACTAATTGAGGCTTCAGCTCAAAGTTGTTTGCTCCAATGGCAGGGATAGAGATGCTTCTCCCATAGAAGTCGGGAGTAGGTGCAGTAAAGTCACCAAGCACCTTCCTTGCATTGTTGGCATTGTTGTTGTTTTCGGCTGCCATGGCTTCTTCTTGTTTGAAAATTTCTGTTAGGTCCTCTCCAGAGAGTTGTGCTTTAGCTTCTCTTAGCTTTCTCTTCAAGGTCCTTTCAGGTTCAAGATCAGCTTCAACAAGAATGCCTTTATCCTTGCTCCTGCTCATATAAAAGAGAGGAGAAGAAAGTATGGAATCCTCTATGTCACAGTATAGAGATTCCTTGAGATATCAGAGGAAAAGAAGAATAGAAGGAGGAGGTAGAAAGAAGAATTCGAACTTATAGAGAGAGAGTCCGAATTGCTGATAGTGGAGGAGTGTTAGTCCTTAAATAGAAGGATGTGAGAAGAGGGGAAGAATTTTCGAAAAAATATTTTGAAATAATTAAAAGAAATTTTGAAAAAAATTGATTTATGATTTTTGAAAATTAAAATTGAGAAAGTAGTTAAGTGATTTTGAAAAAGATTTTGAAATCAGAAATAAAAAAGAAGATATGATTGAAAATTATTTTGAAAAAGATGTGATTGAGAAGATATGATTGAGAAGATATGATTGAAAATCAATTTAAAAGAATTTTTTTTAAAATTAATGACTTGGCTAACAAGAAATTTAAAAGATATGATTCTAAAATTCAATTATTAAACCTTTCTTAACAAGGAAGAAATTTTTGAATCAAATCACTAATTGTATAGCAAGGATTTTCGAAAATAGTAAAAAAAATTGAAAGGAATTGATTTTGAAAAGATATGATTGAAAAGATATGATCTGAAAAAGATTTGATTTTGCAAAATTATGAAAATTTGAAAAAGATTTGAATTGAAAACAAAATCTTCCCTCTTGTGCCATCCTGGCGTTAAACGCCCAGAATGGTATCTATTCTGGCGTTTAACACCCAAAATACTACCCTTTTGGGCGTTTAACGCCCAGCTAGGTACCCTGGCTGGCGTTTAAACGCCATTTTTCCTTCCTCACTGGGCGTTTTGAACGCCCGCTTTTTCTGTGTAATTCCTCTGCTGCATGTTCTGAATCTTCAATTCTATGTATTATTGACTTGAAAAGACATAATTTTGAAAATTTATTGAATTTTTAATGATGAGAAACAATAAAATGAAACTAATCATGGAAAATCAAGATCAAAACAAATAATGCATGCAAGACTCCAAACTTATAAATTTTTATATTAGAGACACTAACAATTTGAGAATGCATATGAAAAATAACAAAACACACAAGACAAGAGAATTTAAAGATCAGAGCAAGGAAATCATCAAGAATAACTTGAAGATTAATGAAGAACATAATGCATATATTCGAAAAATGCAGGGAATTAAATAAAACATGCAGGACACCAAACTTAAAAATTGATACTGGACTCAAACAGGAAACATAGATTATTTTTGGTTTTATGATTTTATAAATATTTTTTGTAATTTTTCGAAAATTAATTGGAGAAAGAGAAAATAAGGAATTCAAAATTCTTAATGAGAATTCTAGGAATCATGCAATATTAGTCTAAAACTCCGGTCCAGGAATTAGACATGGGTTACTAGCCAGCCAAGCTTTCAGTGAAAGCTTCGGTCCAAAACACTAGACACGCCCAATGGCCAGCCAAGCTTTAGCAGTTCATTACATTCAACAGCAAAATTGATAGAAATCAACAAGCTCTTGTGAGGATAAGTTGAAACCTCGGTCCAAACGGTTAGACATGGCTTCACAGCCAGCCAGACTTCAACAGATCATCATGAAACTCTAGAATTCATTCTTAAAAACTCTGAAGAACAAAATAGAGAAATTTTTTTTTTCAAAAATTAAAAGCTTAAAAATAAAATAAAATTACCTAATCTGAGCAAAAAGATGAACCGTCAGTTGTCCAAACTCGAACAATTCCCGGCAACGGTGCCAAAAACTTGGTGCACGAAATTATGATCATCAATGGCGCCAACAACTTGGTACGCACAATTGTAATCTCAACTCTTTGTCACAACTCCGCACAACTAACTAGCAAGTGTACTGGGTCGTCCAAGTAATAAACCTGACGTGAGTAAGGTTCGATCCCACGGAGATTGTCGGCTTGAAGCAAGCTATGGTCATCTTGTAAATCTCAGTCAGGCGGATTCAAATGGTTATGGAGAATTGATAATTAAAATATGAATAAAATATAAAATAAGATAGAGATACTTATGTAATTCATTGGTGAGAATTTCAGATAAGTGTATGAAGATGCTTTGTTCCTCCTGAACTTCTGCTTTCCTATTGTCTTCATCCAAGCATTCATACTCCTTTCCATGGCAAGCTGTAGGTTAGGTATCACCGTTGTCAATGGCTACCTCCTGTCCTCTCAGTGAAAATGGTCCAAATGCGCTGTCACCGCACGGCTAATCATCTGTCGGTTCTCGATCATGTTGGAATAGGATCCATTGATCCTTTTGCGTCTGTCACTACGCCCAACACTCGCGAGTTTGAAGCTCGTCACAATCATCCCTTTCCAGATCCTACTCGGAATACCACAGACAAGGTTTAGACTTTCTGGATCTGAAGAATGGCCACCAATAATTCTAGCCTATACCACGAAGGTTTTAATCTTAGATTAGAAACCCAAGAGATACACATTCAAGCTTGTTTGCATGTAGAACAGAGTGGTTGTCAGGCACGCGTTCATAGGTGAGAATGGTGATGAGTGTCACATAATCATCACATTCATCATGTTCTTGAGTGTGAATGAATATCTTGGAGAAGAAATAGACTTGAGTTGAATAGAAAAACAATAGTACTTTGCATTAATTCATGAAGAACAGCAGTGCTCCACACCTTAATCTATGGGGTGTAGAAACTCCACCGTTGAAAATACATAAGAACAAAAGGTTTAGGCATGGCCAAATGGCCAGCCCCCAAATGTGAACATATAAGTTCCAAAGATGAAAAGTATTCCAAGATGTAAAAGTATGAAAATACAATAGCAAAAGGTCCTATTTATAGAAAACTAGTAGCCTAAGGTTACAGAAATAAGTAATTAATGTAGAAATCTTCTTCCGGGCCCACTTGGTGTGTGCTTGGGCTGAGCATTGAAGCTTTCACATGTAGAGACTTTTCTTGGAGTTAAACGCCAGCTTTTGTGCCGGTTTGGGCGTTTAACTCCAGCCTTTATGCCAGTTCTGGCGTTTTGACGCCAGGAATTTTATGCTGAATTGGAACGCCGCTTTGGGCCATCAAATTTCGAGTAAAGTATGGACTATTATATATTGATGGAAAGCCCAGGATGTCTACTTTCCAACGCAATTAAAAGCGCACCAATTGGGCTTCTGTAGCTCTATAAAATCCGCTTTGAGTGCAGAGAGGTCAGAATCTAACAGCATCTGCAGTCCTTTTTCAGCATCTGAATCAGATTTTTGCTCAGGTCCCTCAATTTCATCCAGAAAATACCTGAAATCACAGAAAAACACACAAACTCATAGTAAAGTCCAGAAATGTGATTTTTATTTAAAAATTAATAAAAATATAATAAAAACTAACTAAAACATACTAAAAACAATGCGAAAAAGCGTATAAATTATCCGCTCATCAACTACCATACTTCATTTCGGGTGACAAGACTTGTGAATTCTCATTGAAGGACCACACTCTCCTAGATCCTCTCAATCGAGTACTACACCATCCCTTGCACTTAGATTTTGGTGATTCAACTATTGTGAACCTTGAATTGCGATGCCTACCACTAACCAACTCTTTCTTGCTTTTCATTCCACAAAAATTCCTATGTTGACCATCTGTTTCAAGTAAACTATATTCAAGTGGAATAAGAAAGCTAAGGGATATGAATTTTATCCACTTGAATGGTGTTCATACCTTGGGTCGAGCTATCCGACCTAGGATGATCGACGATAAAGCGACCGACCTCTTCGGGTCAAGCAGACCGACTTCTTCTTAAAGAACTCGGCCGAGTCAACAAGAGAGCCCAATAAAGGGCCCAGGTAGAGGAACACGACTCAAATCCTAAGGCAGCCCAAGCCTATAGAGATAAAGGCGGTTCCATTGAAGATACGCTGACCTCAACTCAAAAGATCAAGATAAGATAAGATAACTAACTTATCTTATCCAAAAGGTCACACCTCACCTTTATAAATACACTGAAGCACCCAGGTATAACTCATACTCTGATTCTACATAACACCTGTTTAATACCTGTGCTAACTTAAGCATCAGAGTCTCTTGCAGGTACCCCCCACCCTTCGGTGATAGAGGATCAGCAGTACGTTCAATCCAAACAAGTCGGACGCACTAGCTCCGACCGCCATTTACCAGCCAGACACATCGGTTCCGACCAGCACAGAAGATCTCGTCCGAGATCGACCTACAGTTTCAGGTAACCCTCGGAACATTAGCGCCGTTGCCGGGGAACTTGGAAGTCATCCCATCACCATGGCGGACGACCATGACAACAACCACGATTCGGATTTAGAAAAAAGAACGCTGCACAAAAATGTGGACACCCCACCAGAAGATACCCCGGAATCCAACGGAGACAAAAATTCAGCAAATCCGGGAGCAATAGAAGCACTTCAAGATCGCTTGAAGCAACTTGAAAAAGAAACCCAACAACAACGAGAGATCAGAAAGGATCTTCAAAGAGAGGTACGGTGACGACGAGAATTGGAAGAAAAATTACTACAATTAGAAGCCGATCTCAAATCGAAAACTCCTCAAATCACTCCCGAGGAAAGCTCACGCAAAGAACAGGATCCATTCACCAGGGAGATCATGAAAACCAAGATCCCAAAGGACTTCAAACTACCGGATATGACTTTATATGACGGCACCACAGATCCTAACCATCATCTCAGCAATTTCAGAAGCAGAATGTACCTTACCGACGCCTCAGATGTCGTTTGCTGTAAAGCTTTTCCAACAACCCTCACGAAGACGGCAATCAGATGGTTCGACAACCTACCTCCAAAGTCCATCTCAAACTTCGACGATCTAGCCAAAAAGTTCCTAGCCAAATTCTCCATCCAGAAAGATAAGGCCAAGCACGCCCCCAGTCTACTGGGGATCAAGCAAGGAGATCGGGAGAGCCTCCGCAACTACATGGAAAGGTTCAATAGAACATGCATGGACATACAAAGTTTACCCACAGAGGCCACCATCATGGGACTCATCAATGGCCTACGAGAAGGACCTTTCAGCCAATCTATATCAAAAAAGTACCCGACCTCCTTGGATGAAGTACAGGAACGAGCAGAAAAATACATCAATATGGAAGAAAACGCCCGATTGGGAGAAACCTCAAAATCTGGAGCCTCCTACCGGGATAAAGACAAAGAATCCATAAAGAAAGAAGATCGACAAGGGGAGAAAATAAAAAAATACCATAATTACACTCCTCTCAGGGCATCCCTGGTCGACGTGTACAAAGAAGTCTGCCATACAGAGAAAATCCCGCCAGCGCGACCGCTTAAAGGCAAAAGGGGAGGGGGAAACCGGAAGGAATATTGTGAATACCATCGAGTCCGAGGGCACTCCACGAACGAGTGCTTCGACTTAAAGAATATCATAGAAAAATTGGTGAGAGAAGGAAAATTAGATCGATTTCTAGCCACCCGAGATGATGACCAAAGAAAGAGGCGAAGGGACGAAGATGACGGACGAACTGAACGATCACCTCGGACACCAGAAAGACACATCCACATGATACACGGTGGGTTTGCAGGAGGTGGGATCTCCAAATCATCTCACAAAAGATATCTCAAAGAAGTATATCATGTCGAAGGAAAGGAGGAAACACTCGACATCCCGGCGATAACATTCACTAAAGAGGACGCATTAGGCATCATCTCGGGACACGATGATCCCATGGTCATCACTATCATACTGGCAAACGCCAATCTACATCGCACATTAGTGGACCAGGGGAGTTCTGCCGACATCTTATTCAAAACAGCCTTCGACAAACTTGGCTTAGACGAAAAGGAGCTTAGGGCATACCCGAACAGCCTGTTCGGATTAGGAGATACCCCAGTACAACCACTGGGATACATATCGCTACACACAACCTTTGGAAAGGGGAACCAATCTCGGACCCTCAAAATAGACTACATTGTGGTCGACGTAAGTTCAGCCTACAATGCTCTAATAAGTCGGACAACACTCAATCAACTCGGTGCAATAGTTTCAACCCCACATCTATGCATGAAATTCCCAACCACAGAAGGGATAGCCATGATAAAAGCAGATCAAAAGATGGCACGCCACTGTTATAACGAAAGTCTAAACCTTAGAGGAAGGGGAGAGGAGTTTCATACAATTGAACTAGGCGGAGTCCAGCAACGAGAAGAACTCCGTCCGCAGCCAGAAGGCGAGATGGAGAAGATTCAAATCGGAGATACCTCGGACAAAACAACCAATATTGGCACGACTGATGACAAGTCATCGTAGCCTAGTTTCACTAGCCTTTTTCTTTGTTTTTATTAGGTTTTATGCACTTTCTTGCATTCTAAGTAAGTAACTTGGATTAAAAATGCATGACTTCTTTGAATCAAACAACCACCATTTATTTGATGCTAAATCATGAGGTTGAAGCTAAATTTAATTGATTTTTAATGATTTATAAGCCTTGTGAATTTAGTGATACTTTGATTGGTTGTTTTGATTACTTGTAGGTGAAGAAAGAAGAAAAGAAGAAAAGCGTGGCCTAAGGGACGTTCCAAAAGAAGCAAAAAGCGTGCCTAAGGGAAGCAAAAGTGTGCCAACATTGAGGAAGAAGGAAGGCTAAGTTGGAAAAGTGAACTGAGCTTCACAAGTAATAAAAAGAGAAGGCAGGGTACAAAGCTCAGTTCACTTAGTGAACTGAGCACTAAAGAAAGCAAAGAAGCAACATAAGGCTCAGTTCACTAAGTGAGCTTTATCGGGGGTTCTCCAAAATTAATTCAAAGCAAACTTCCAAGGAGTGAAGCCTCAAGGTATCGAACTGATGACCCAAGGAAGAAAAATAAGAAGAAAATAGCCAAAAAGCTTCACCCAAGGATCGAACCAAGGACCAAGGGGAGGCAAGGAACGTTCCTCACAAAGGAAAATCATGAAGAATTAGCCAAAATACTTCCTCTAGAATTCGAACTTGGGAATTCTTGGAAACACAAGGGAGGAGCATCCACTCTTCCAAAGGAAATTAGCCTCTAATTGCTTCCACCAGGATTCGAACCTGGGACATTGAGGACGAGAACAAGGCACTGCACATGGAAAGCTCAGTTGGTTTTCCCAACTGAGCACTACAATCCCCTTCTCCCCCACAATTTGACACGACCAAGCACAATTTTGCACACCAAGGGGGGCTTTGATGCGCACCATGACACGCACCAAGGAGCTTGGCGCACCAAATTTGACACGGATGGCAACACTTGGGGGCTCAGTTTGATTTTCCAACTGAGCTTACCCTTGGGAGGTGAAATATTGGGCTGAAAAATTGAATTAAAACTCCAACTTAATTCATTTCTTCACCAAATCAAAAGCCCATCCAAATTCCAAAATCCAAGAATAGAAAGTGTATAAATAGGAGTTAGTTTGATGTAATTAGGACCTTTTGACACCTCTAGACTTTACTTTGAATTTTCCTTTTAATTGTCATTTTCATTTTTTGAGCTTTTTACTTTTGAATTTGGATCTTAGAGAATTTGGAAGGAGAATTGATCTCTCTTCTTCCCTATTCTTGCTTGAGCACTCTTTTAATTTCTTGTTTGGGATCTTGGGTGAAGAATTGAAGAACTTCTGTTTCAATCTTACCTTGAGATCTTGTTTACTCTTCTGCATAATTGAATTTCAATTTCTGTTCACTACATCTTCTTTTATTCTTCTTCTACACTTTCTGCAATTCAACTTTTCTTTATTTCCTTTACAATTGTTCTTGTTAGATCAAGGAAGGATTTGAGATCTAGACTTGTTATCTAGTCTCTTCCACTCCTGAGATCTTCAACCCCTTTTAATTTGCTGCAAATTAAGCATTGCTTACTTTCTGTTTTTAAATTCTCAAAACATTTTTACTTTTCTGTTGAGATTTAATTTGATTCAATCAATTCTCTACTCTTCTGTTTAATTGTAATTTACTTCTGTCTTGTTTAAATTCTGCAATCCCAATTCCCAACTCCTTTTATAATTCAAGCAATTTACATTTCTTGCACTTTAAGATTCAGTCATTTACATTTCTTGCAATCTAAGTTTCTACAATTTACTTTACTTGTTCTTTAAGATTCAGCACATTTACTTTCCTGCTCTTTCATTTACTGTAATTTCCCCTTCTCCCTTTACATTTCAAGCAATTTAGCTTCTGCAAATTACAAACCACTCAACCAATACTTGATTCGCTTGACTAAATCAACCACTAAACTAAAATTGCTCAATCCTTCAATCCCTGTGGGATCGACCTCAGTCATGTGAGTTATTATTACTTGATGCGACCCGGTACACTTGCTGGTGAGTTTTGTGTTAGATCGTTTTCCACACATCAAGTTTTTGGCGCCGTTGCCGGGGATTGATTAGGTTGACAATGATTAAGTGAGGTGGTGGTCTAGATTAAGCACTTTTTCTTTTTCTTTTTACTAAGCATACTAACTGTTTGAATTTTTGCTTAAGTTAACACTAACTTCACTCTAGCAATAGAGTGCTTAATTTTGGTTCCTGGTTCTGTGTTTATGTCAGGAGAAAGAAGCGATGAATCCATACCTTTTGATCCTGAAACACTTTGGAGGTTGAGAAGAGAACCAAGAAATGGAGGAAAATCCAACAAATCTACAAGTGGAAGTGGCCAACGACAATGGTCAGCCCCAAAGGAGAGTATTGGCTTCATATACATTTGCTAATCCAAGGCATTGTGGGAGTAGCATCCTTACCCCAAATGTCGATGCAAATAACTTTGAATTGAAGCCCCAACTCATCACCTTGGTGCAGAACAACTGTTCTTATGGAGGAGGCCCCTTGGAAGATCCAAACCAGCACCTATCCACCTTCTTGAGGATTTGTGACACTGTCAAAACTAATGGAGTGCATCCTGACAGTTACAAGCTACTACTGTTTCTATTTTCTCTCAGAGACAAAGCCACTCAATGGTTGGAATCTTTCCCAAGAAATAGCATCAACAATTGGGATGATCTAGTAACCAAGTTCCTTGCCAAGTTTTACCCACCTCAAAGAGTTATTAGATTGAAGACTGAAGTATAAATATTTACACAAATGTATGCTGAACCCTTGTATGAGGCATGCGAACGATACAAAGCTCTAATCAGGAAGTGCCCACCTGGAATGTTTAGTGAGTGGGACAGATTGCAGAATTTCTATGAAGGCTTGACATTGAAATCTCAAGAGGCTTTGGATTATTCAGCAGGAGGCTCTTTGCAACTCATGAAAACTGCAGAGGAAGCCCAAAATCTCATTGATATGGTGGCCAACAACCAGTATTTCTTTGCTCACCAAAGGCAACGCCAACCATCACAAAGGAAAGGAGTGATGGAGTTGGAAGGAGTGGACTCAATCCTAGCTCAAAACAAAAAGATGCAGCAGCAAATTCAACAACAATTTGAGCAAATGGCCAAGAGGATTGATAATCTTCAAGTTGCAGCAGTCAACACAAGTCAACCATCAACCACATAGGGACAAAATGAAGAAACTTAAGAAGATCAGCAGCAGGAACAACCTCAATATGTGCACAACCAAAGCTCCAGCCAAAATGAAGTCTATGGTGACACCTACAATCCATCCTGGAAGAACTATCCAAACATAAGATGGGGAGATAACCATACTCAAAACCAGCAACCATGGCAAAGAAATTCAAACCAAAACAACTCAAGAAACAACCAAAACCACAACCAGCAAAACACTAACCCCAATCCATATAGAAAACCCCAAAACAACCACCCAAATTCTAGCTACTATCCACCCAATAACCAAACCACTAACCAAAACACCTACCATCAACCTTCAACATCTCACAACCAGTCACAAGCGTCACAAGACACTCAAAAAATCTCCACTTTGGAGATATTGATGAAAAAGATGATGAAGCACCAAGACATAATGATGGAGAAACTCATGAAAAATCAAGAGATGGCAAGACAAGATCAGGAAGTAGCAAGGAAAGATCAAGCCATAACAAGTAAAAACCAAGAAGCTTCAATCAGAAATCTTGAGAGGCATTGATGAGCGGATAATTTATACGCTTTTTGGCATTATTTTTAGTAGAATCTAGTTACTTTTAGGGATGTTTTTAATAGATTTTATGTTAAATTCACATTTCTGGACTTTACTATGAGTTTGTGTGTTTTTCTGTGATTTCAGGTATTTTCTGGCTGAAATTGAGGGACTTGAGCAAAAATCAGATTCAGAGGTTGAAGAAGGACTGCTGATGCTGTTGGATTCTGACCTCCCTGCACTCAAAGTGGATTTTCTGGAGCTACAGAACTAGAAATGGCGCGCTTCTAATTGCGTTGGAAATTAGACATCCAGGGCTTTCCAGCAATATATAATAGTCCATATTTTGGCCAAGAATAGACGACGTAAACTGGCGTTCAACGCCAGCTCTCTGCCCAAATCTGGCGTCCAGCGCCAGAAAAGGATCCAAAACCAGAGTTGAACGCCCAAACTGGCACAAAAACTGGCGTTCAACTCCACAAATGGCCTCTGCACGTGCTACACTTAAGCTCAGCCCAAACACACACCAAGTGGGCCCCGGAAGTGGATTTATGCATCAATTACTTACTCATGTAAACCCTAGTAGCTAGTTTATTATAAATAGGACCTATTACTATTGTATTAGGCATCTTTGGATCTTTGGATTACCTTATGATCCTTTGATCACGTTTTAGGGGGCTGGCCATCTCGGCCATGCCTGGACCTTCACTTATGTATTTTTAACGGTAGAGTTTCTACACTCCATAGATTAAGGTGTGGAGCTCTGCTGTCCCTCAAAGATTAATGCAAAGTACTACTGTTTTCTATTCAATTCTTCTTATTTCACTTCTAAGATATCCATTCGCACCCAAGAACGTGATGAAGGTGATGATTATGTGTGACGCTCATCATCCTTCTCCCTTATGAACGCGTGCCTGACAAACACTTCTGTTCTACATGAATTAAGCTAGAATGAATATCTCTTAGATCTCCTAACCAGAATCTTCGTGGTGTAAGCTAGAATGATGGCGGCATTCAAGAGAATCCGGAAGGTCTAAACCTTGTCTGTGGTATTCTGAGTAGGATTCAATGATTGAATGACTGTGACGAGCTTCAAACTCGCGATTGTTGGGCGTTAGTGACAGACGCAAAAGGAGGGTGAATCCTATTCCAGCATGATCGAGAACCAACAGATGAATAGCCGTGCCGTGACAGGGTGCGTGAGCAAATTATTCACTGAGAGGAGGGGATGTAGCCACTGACAACGGTGATGCCCTTGCATAAAGCCAGCCATGGAAAGGAGTAAGACTGATTGGATGAAGATAGCAGGAAAGCAGAGGTTCAGAGGAACGAAAAGCATCTCCATTCGCTTATCTGAAATTCCTACCAATGATTTACATAAGTATCTCTATCCCTATTCTATTATTTATTATTCGAAAACTCCATAATTATTTTATATCCGCCTGACTGAGATTTACAAGGTGACCATAGCTTGCTTCACACCAACAATCTCCGTGGGATTCGACCCTTACTCACGTAAGGTATTACTTGGACGACCCAGTGCACTTGCTGGTTAGTTGTATCGAAGTTGTGACAATTATGAATTAAGATTAGAGCACCAAGCTTTGGAGCCATTACCAGGATTTGTTCGAGCCTGGAGATCACAATTTCGTGCACCAAGTTTTTGGCGCCGTTGCTGGGGATTGTTTGAGTTTGGACAACTGACGGTTCATCTTGTTGCTCAGATTAGGTAATTTTCTTTTTGTTTTGTTTTCAAAAAATTTTCAAAAAGCTTTCTAAAATTTTCTCATCTGTTTTCGAAAAAAATTAATAACAATATTTTCAAAAAAAAAATATGTTTTCAAAAATAAATTATTCTATGGTTTCAGAATTTTTAAGAATGAATTCTAGCGTTTCATGAAGCATGTTGAAGCCTGGCTGGCTGTAAAGCCATGTCTCAATCCTTATACCCAAGAGAAGAGCTTCTTTATCTTTCTTAGCCAATTGGCTGTTGAATGTAAGGAATGTCAGGCGTGTCATGTCTGAGTTACATACTAAAGCTTGACTGGCTATTGAGCCATGCCTGACCCTTTGATTGGAGCTTTAGAGCATAAGATTCCTGGAATTCATATTGAAAATTTTGGAATCCTTATTTTTCTTTTCCAAAATAGTTTTTCGAAAATATAAAATAAAAATCCAAAAAAAAATTAGAAAATCATAAAAATCAAAAATATTTTTGTGTTTCCTGTTTGAGTCTTGAGTCATGTTTTAAGTTTGGTGTCACTTGCATATGCATCTTGCATTTTTCGAAAATTTCATGCATTCATAGTGCTCTTCATGATCTTCAAGTTGTTCTTGGTAAGTCTTCTTGTTTGATCTTGATGATTTTTTGTTTTGTGTCTTTTCATGTTTATCATATGCATTCTTGAATTCTTAGTGCGTAAGCATTAAAGAATTCTAAGTTTGGTGTCTTGCATGTTTTCTTTCCATTAAAAATTTTTCAAAAATATGTTCTTGATGTTCATCTTGACATTCAAAGTGTTCTTGGTGTTCATCTTGACATTCATAGCATTCTTGCATGCATCACATGTTTTGATCTAAAAATTTCATGCATTGCATAATTTTCATGTTTTTCATAAAAATTTTTAAAATAAAAAAATATCTTTCCTTTTTTTCTCTCATCAAATTCGAAAATTTGGATTGACTTTTTCAAAAATTTTTAAAATCAAGTTGTTTCTTATGAGTCAAATTAAATTTTCAATTTGAAAATCTTATCTTTTTCAAAATCTTTTTCAAAATTCATGATTATTTTCGAAAATTCCAAAAAAATAATTTTCAAAAACCTTTTTCTTATTTTATATCATAATTTTCGAAAATAACATAATCAATTAAAGTTTTGATTCAAAAATTTGAAGTTTGTTACTTGCTTGTTAAGAAAGATTCAAACTTTAAGTTCTAGAATCATATCTTGTGATTTCTTATGAATCAAGTCATTAATTGTGATTTTAAAAATCAAATCTTTTTCAAAAACTAATTTCTATCATATCTTTTCAAAAAAATATCTTCTTATCTTATCTTTTTCAAAATTTGATTTCAAAATATCTTCTCTAACTTCCCAACTTCGTATCTTTTCAAATTTGTTTCAACTAACTAACTAACTTTTTGTTTGTTTCTTAACTTTTTCAAAACTACCTAACTAACTCTCTCTCTCTAATTTTCGAAAATATCTTCCCTCTTTTTCAAAAATTTCTTTTTTATTAACTAATTATTTTTATTTTTTATTTAAAAAAAAAAATTTTCGAAAAAAATACTAACCTTTTTCAAAAACTATTTTCAAAAATCACTAACTCTTTTTCAAAATAATTTTCGAAAATTATACCTCCCCCATCCTATTCTATTTATTCATTCATATCCTAACATCTCATCTCACATCTCTTCCATCAGTACAGTTGTGCTTCTTCCTTTACATCACATTCTTTGTCTCCCCCTCTTTTCTTCCACTCAGAAAGGGATCCCTACACTGTGGTATAAAGGATCTCTATTATTATTATTATTTTTCTGTGCCTTCTTCTTTGTCATATGAGCAGGAGCAAGGATAAGAACATTCTTGTGGAAGCAGATCCAGAACCTGAAAGGACTCTGAAGAGAAAATTAAGAGAAGCTAAAATACAACAATCCAGAGATAACCTTTCAGAAACTTTCGAACAGGAAAAGGAGATGGCAGCCGAAAATAATAATAATGTAAGGAAGATGCTTGGTGACTTTACTGCACCTAATTCCAATTTACATGGAAGAAGCATCTCCATTCCTGCCATTGGAGCAAACAACTTTGAGCTGAAACCTCAATTAGTTTCTCTGATGCAGCAGAACTGCAAGTTTCATGGACTTCCATCTGAAGATCCTTTTCAGTTCTTAACTGAATTCTTGCAGATATGTGATACTGTTAAGACTAATGGAGTAGATCCTGAAGTCTACAGGCTCATGCTTTTCCCTTTTGCTGTAAGAGACAGAGCTAGATTATGGTTGGATTCTCAACCTAAAGACAGCCTGAACTCTTGGGATAAGCTGGTCACGACTTTCTTAGCCAAGTACTTTCCTCCTCAAAAGCTGAGCAAGCTTAGAGCTGATGTTCAAACCTTCAGACAGAAAGAAGGTGAATCCCTCTATGAAGCTTGGGAAAGATACAAACAGTTGACCAAAAAGTGTCCTTCTGACATGCTTTCAGAATGGACCATCCTGGATATATTCTATGATGGTTTATCTGAGCTATCAAAGATGTCACTGGACACTTCTGCAGGTGGATCCATTCACCTAAAGAAAACGCCTGCAGAAGCTCAAGAACTCATTGACATGGTTGCTAATAACCAGTTCATGTACACTTCTGAAAGGAATCCTGTGACTAATGGGACGCCTATGAAGAAGGGAGTTCTTGAGGTTGATACTCTGAATGCCATACTGGCTCAGAACAAAATATTGACTCAGCAAGTCAATATGATTTCTCAGAGTCTGCATGGAATGCAAGCTGCATCCAACAGTACTCAAGAGGCATCTTCTGAAGAAGAAGCCTATGATCCTGAGAACCCTGCAATAGCAGAGGTAAATTACTTAGGTGAACCTTATGGAAACACCTATAACTCAACATGGAGAAATTATCCAAATTTCTCATGGAAGGATCAAAAGTCCCAACAAGGCTTTAATAATGGTGGAAGAAACAGGTTTAGCAATAGCAAGCCTTTTTCATCATCAACTCAGCAACAGACAGAGAACTCTGACCAAAATGCTTCCAATTTAGCAAATCTAGTCTCTGATCTATCTAAAGCCACTGTAAGTTTCATGAATGAAACAAGGTCTTCCATTAGAAATTTGGAAGCACAAGTGGGCCAGCTGAGTAAAAGGATCACTGAAATCCCTCCTAGTACTCTCCCAAGCAATACAGAAGAGAACCCAAAAGGAGAGTGCAAGGCCATTGACATAAGCGCCATGGCCGAACCTGTGAGGAGAGGAGAGGACGTGAATCCCAAGGAGGAAGACCTCCTGGGACGTCCAGTGGTCAATAAGGAGCTTTCCTCTGGGGAATCAAAGGACTCTGAGGCTCATCTAGAGACTATAGAGATCCCATTGAACCTCCTTATGCCCTTCATGAGCTCTGATGAGTATTCCTCTTCTGAAGAGAATGAGGATGTTACTGAAGAGCAAACTGCCAAGTTTCTTGGTGCAATCATGAAGCTAAATGCCAAATTATTTGGCATTGATACTTGGGAAGTTGAACCTCCCTTGTTCATCAATGAACTAAGTGATCTGGATCAACTGACATTGCCTCAGAAGAGACAGGATCCTGGAAAGTTCATAATACCCTGTACCATAGGCACCATGATCTTTAAGGCTCTGTGTGACCTTGGTTCAGGAATAAACCTCATGCCCCTCTCTGTAATAGAGAAACTGGGAATCTATGGGGTGCAGGCTGCTAAAATCTCACTAGAGATGGCAGACAGCTCAAGAAGACAGGCTTATGGACAAGTAGAAGATGTATTAGTAAAGGTTGAGGGCCTTTACATACCTACTGATTTCATAGTCCTGGATACTGGAAAGGAAGAGGATGAATCCATCATCCTAGGAAGACCTTTCCTGGCCACAGTAAGAGCTGTGATTGATGTTGACAGAGGTGAAATAGTCCTTCAATGGAATGAGAACTCCCTTGTATTCAAAACTCAAGGATCTCCCTCTGCAACCATGGAGAGGAAGCTTGAAAAGCTTCTCTCAAAGCAGAGTCAACCAGAGCCCCCACAGTCAAACTCTAAGTTTGGTGTTGGGAGGCCACAACCAAACTCTAAGTTTGGTGTTGAACTCCCATATCCAAACTCTAAGTTTGGTGTTGGAGAGTCTCAACAAAGCTCTGCACATCTGTGAGGCTCCATGAGAGCCCACTGTCAAGCTATTGACATTAAAGAAGCGCTTGTTGGGAGGCAACCCAATGTTTATCTAATTCTTATTTTTATTGTTTTTCATGTTTTATTAGGTTCATGATCATGTGGAGTCACAAAATAAATATAAAAATTGAAAACGGAATCAAAAACAGCAGAAGAAAAATCACACCCTGGAGGAGCATCTGTCTGGCGTTCAAACGCCAGAACAGAGCATAGTTCTGGCGCTGAACGCCCAAAATGGGAGCATCCTGGCGCTGAACGCCCAGAACAAGCATGGTTCTGGCGTTCAACGCCAGAAATGGCAGCAAAGGGGCGTTGAACGCCCAAAATGGGCACCAACCTGGCGCTGAACGCCCAGAGTTGTGTGCAAGGGCATTTTACATGCCTAAATTGGTGCAGGGATGTAAATGCCTTGACACCTCAGGATCTGTGGACCCCACAGGATCATCTCAGGATCTGTGGACCCCACAGGATCCCCACCTACCTCATCATCTCTCTTTCCATTCATGATCATCCCTTTTTTTTTCCATTTACCACTCACATCCATACACCCACTACCTTCAAAAATTCAACATCTCTCTCCCACCCAATCCCACCCATATGGCCGAATACACACTCCCATCCATCTCCTCCATATCTTCTTCTTATTCTTCTATTCTTTCTTCTTTTGCTCGAGGGCGAGCAACATTCTAAGTTTGGTGTGGTAAAAGCATAGCTTTTTTGTTTTTTTTCATAACCATTGATGGCACCTAAGGCCAGAGAAACCTCTAGAAAGTGGAAAGGGAAGACAAAAGCTTCCATCAAGGGTCTATAGCTCAGTGGCAGAACATTTGACTGCAAATCAAGAGATCCCTGAGATACCTCAAGGGATATATTTTCTTCCACACAATTATTGGAAGCAACTAAGGGTGGAACATCAAGAGCACTCCATCATCCTTCATGAAATCAGAGAAGATCTAAAAGCACTGAAGGAGGAGCAACAAAGGCAAGGAAGAGACATAGAAGAGCTCAAGGACATCACTAAGGTGGATTCATTCCTTGTTCTTATTTCTTCTGTTTTTCGTTTTCTATGTTATGTGCTTATCTATGTTTGTGTCTTCATTACATGATCATTAGTAGTAATAACTATGTCTTAAAGCTATGAATGTCCTATGAATCCATCACCTCTCTTAAATGAAAAATGTTTTAATTCAAAAGAACAAGAAGTACATGAGTTTCGAATTTATCCTTGAACTTAGCTTAATTATATTGATGTGGTGACAATGCTTCTTGTTTTCTGAATGTATGCTTGAACAGTGCATATGTCTTTTGAAGTTGTTGTTTAAGAATGTTAAATATGTTGGCTCTTGAAAGAATGATGACTAGGAGACATGTTATTTGATAATCTGAAAAATCATAAAAATGATTCTTGAAGCAAGAAAAAGCAGCAAAAAAAACAAAGCTTGCAGAAAAAAAAAAGAAGAAAAAAAATTAGGCGAAAAAAAAAATAGAAAGAAAAAGAAAAAGCAAGCAGAAAAAGCCAAAAGCTCTTAAAACCAAGAGGCAAGAGCAAAAAGCCAATAACCCTTAAAACCAAAAGGCAAGGGCAAATAAAAAGGATCCCAAGGCTTTGAGCATTAGTGGATAGGAGGACCTAAAGGAATAAAATCCTGGTCTAAGCGGCTAAACCAAGCTGTCCCTAACCATGTGCTTGTGGCGTGTAGGTGTCAAGTGAAAACTTGAGACTGAGCGGTTAAAGTCAAGGTCCAAAGCAAAAAAAGAGTGTGCTTAAGAACCCTGGACACCTCTAATTGGGGACTTTAGCAAAGCTGAGTCACAATCTGAAAAGGTTCACCCAATTATGTGTCTGTGGCATTTATGTATCCGGTGGTAATACTGGAAAACAAAGTGCTTAGGGCCACGGCCAAGACTCATAAAGAAGCTGTGTTCAAGAATCATCATACTGAACTAGGAAAATCAATAACACTATCTGAACTCTGAGTTCCTATAGATGCCAATCATTCTGAACCTCAATGGATAAAGTGAGATGCCGAAACTATTCAAGAGGCAAAAAGCTATAAGTCCCGCTCATATGATTGCAGCTATGTTTCATTGATAGTTTGGAATTTATAGTATATTCTATTCTTTTTATCCTATTTTGATTTTCAGTTGCTTGGGGACAAGCAACAATTTAAGTTTGGTGTTGTGATGAGCGGATAATTTATACGCTTTTTGGCATTGTTTTTAGTATATTTTTAGTAGAATCTAGTTACTTTTAGGGATGTTTTTAATAGATTTTATGTTAAATTCACATTTCTGGACTTTACTATGAGTTTGTGTGTTTTTCTGTGATTTCAGGTATTTTCTGGCTGAAATTGAGGGACTTGAGCAAAAATCAGATTCAGAGGTTGAAGAAGGACTGCTGATGCTGTTGGATTCTGACCTCCCTGCACTCAAAGTGGAATTTCTGGAGCTACAGAACTCGGAATGGCGTGCTTCTAATTGCGTTGGAAAGTAGACATCCAGGGCTTTCCAGCAATATATAATAGTCCATACTTTGGCCAATAATAGATGACGTAAACTGGCGTTCAACGCCAGCTCTCTGCCCAAATCTGGCGTCCAGCGCCAGAAAAGGATCCAAAACCAGAGTTGAACGCCCAAACTGGCACAAAAACTGGCGTTCAACTCCACAAATGGCCTCTGCACGTGCTACACTTAAGCTCAGCCCAAACACACACCAAGTGGGCCCCGGAAGTGGATTTATGCATCAATTACTTACTCATGTAAACCCTAGTAGCTAGTTTATTATAAATAGGACCTATTACTATTGTATTAGGCATCTTTGGATCTTTGGATTACCTTATGATCCTTTGATCACGTTTTAGGGGGCTGGCCATCTCGGCCATGCCTGGACCTTCACTTATGTATTTTTAACGGTAGAGTTTCTACACTCTATAGATTAAGGTGTGGAGCTCTGCTGTCCCTCAAAGATTAATGCAAAGTACTACTGTTTTCTATTCAATTCTTCTTATTTCGCTTCTAAGATATCCATTCGCACCCAAGAACGTGATGAAGGTGATGATTATGTGTGACGCTCATCATCCTTCTCCCTTATGAACGCGTGCCTGACAAACACTTCTGTTCTACATGAATTAAGCTAGAATGAATATCTCTTAGATCTCCTAACCAGAATCTTCGTGGCGTAAGCTAGAATGATGGCGGCATTCAAGAGAATTCGGAAGGTCTAAACCTTGTCTGTGGTATTCTGAGTAGGATTCAATGATTGAATGACTGTGACGAGCTTCAAACTCGCGATTGTTGGGCGTTAGTGACAGACGCAAAAGGAGGGTGAATCCTATTCCAGCATGATCGAGAACCGACAGATGAATAGCCGTGCCGTGACAGGGTGCGTGAGCAAATTATTCACTGAGAGGAGGGGATGTAGCCACTGACAACGGTGATGCCCTTGCATAAAGCCAGCCATGGAAAGGAGTAAGACTGATTGGATGAAGATAGCAGGAAAGCAGAGGTTCAGAGGAACGAAAAGCATCTCCATTCGCTTATCTGAAATTCCTACCAATGATTTACATAAGTATCTCTATCCCTATTCTATTATTTATTATTCGAAAACTCCATAATTATTTTATATCCGCCTGACTGAGATTTACAAGGTGACCATAGCTTGCTTCATACCAACAATCTCCGTGGGATTCGACCCTTACTCACGTAAGGTATTACTTGGACGACCCAGTGCACTTGCTGGTTAGTTGTATCAAAGTTGTGACAATTATGAATTAAGATTAGAGCACCAAGCTTTGGAGCCATTACCAGGATTTGTTCGAGCCTGGAGATCACAATTTCGTGCACCAGGCATATGAAACAATGGCTAAACAAATTACAGAGATGTGTGAGAAGCAATCAAATGCATCCCCTAGTGCCACTCAAGACCACCCAAGGGACAAAGGAAAAGCTACAAAGTGGGAGGAGTGCAAAGCAATCATAGTGGGAAGTGATAAGGAAGCAATCAATCAGGAAGAACACAATAGACAAGTTCCACAAGAAGAGACAGAAGAGAGAAGTGAAGAGGATAGAAAGACCGAGAATGCAAAAAGCTCAAAGAGAGATAAGAACATCCTTGAAACAAAGCTACAAGAGAAGAAGGAAGGGGTGAAGCCAGATGTCCCCAAACTTTCGTACCCTCAGAGGTTCAAAAAAGAAAACGAGGATAAGCATTACTCAAAGTTCCTGGACATATTCAAGACACTCAGCATCAATATTCCTTTCTTAGAAGCACTTGAACAGATGCCATTATATGCCAAATTTATGAAAGAAGTGCTAACAAAGAAAAGACCCTTGAAGGAAGGACAGACTGTTGAAATGACAATGGAGTGTAGTGCTATTCTCCAAAGAGGTCTACCAGAGAAGAAGGATGATCCTGGAAGGTTTTATATACCTTGTACCATAGGAGACATAACTATTGAGAAATCATTCTGTGACCTTGGTGCAAGCATAAACTTGATGCCTCTATCTCTTATGAGGAAGCTTCAAATTTTTGAACTGAAACCCACTCGAATAGCTCTTCAAATGGCTGACAAGTCCATTCAGCAAGCACTTGGAGTTGTAGAAAATGTGCTGATAAAAGTGGGGAAATTCCTTCTCCCAGCTGATTTTGTCATCATGGATATGGAGGAAGACCCTAACACTCCCATCATCCTGGGGAGGCCTTTCCTGGATACGGGCAGAGCATTGATAGATGTTGAAAAAGGAGAATTATTGTTGAGAGTGCATGATGAGCACCTAGCATTCCATGTTTTTAAAACCCTGCATGAGCCCACTCAAGAAGAAGATTGTCTGGAGGATAAAGCCAGAGATCAAAGTTTGAAGGAGGTAGTCAATGAGTTAGCTCCAAGACTTCTAAATCCATGCTTGAAAGCAGTAGAGATGGTGCAACAAACCAAAGAAATCAAGGAGGAACTAGATCCAAAACCTCCAGATGAGAAATTTAACATCTCAGAAAAGGAACCACCAAGGCAGGGAGTATCTTTTGAGAAAGAAAAGAAGAAGAGGCCAAGAGGGTGGAGAAACAAGAAGATCCCTACTAAAGGCTTTTCACCAGGGGATAAAGTAGTGTTAAATACCCAACCAATGAAGGTGTCCCCACAATCATCTGAATACTACACTGTGAATCGGGTCCTTTCACTTGAACACCTAGAGATCATCAAAGAGGAGACCGGAAGGAAGTTCACAGTAAGAGGAGAAAAGCTGAGGCACTATGATTTTCAACCCCCATGATCAAAGGATGAAATGTCAAGCTAGTGACAATAAAAGAGCGCTTGTTGGAAGGCAACCCAACCTGAGGTAGTTTCTTTTCATAGTTATTTCAATAAAGAGGTTAATTAGCCTTATCTATATTGCAAAAAGCTAAGTTTGGTATTGCACACCAAAATAATATAAGGGAGAATGAAGGATTCTAAGTTTGGTGTTTCACCAAAATCTCATCATAAAACATATTCTCACCTCCTGCATAATGCTAGCTTTGAGCATTTAGATAAACTAGTTAACTATTTTGCTGTTTCCAAGTCACTAGTTTATTTCTTTTGAAAAAGAAAAAGAGTTCACATATAATTTTTTACATGAGAAATATTGGCAAGGAACTAAGTTTGGTGTTCACACACCAAAGTAAGTTCGAGAGCCCACACACAAGCTTTGCAGATTTACCAATACCTAAAAGGGTTGAACAACAAGCAACATTTGAGGAGCAGGCAGAAAAATAGCCAACAAATTAAAAGAACACCTGAATTACAACTCAAAAGGAGCAAATAGAAGGAAGAATGGAAAACTGCAACTCAACAGGTTGTATCTATTCTTGATCCTTGTTGTTATGTAATGATTTAATTTAGAGAGTCCTTTATGTCTGGCTTGAATGATTATTTAGTTGCAAGTGGAAGTACATGTTGAAGAAAGCTATCTGCATAATTTTTGCTTGAAAAATATCTGCATAATAAGTGTCATCACTCATCAGCTTGAACACTTTGTCTTGTCTCCCTTGCTGTTTGAATAAAAGAAAGATGTTTGATTTAGAAAAGTAATTGTTCAATGTTGCAAAAGTTAGAATGAAAGTTAGTGGTGGTGTGTGTTTGATTCAACTATTAGCTCATGGAATAAATGTTGCAGAATGTCTTGTTTCTTGAAGCTTAAGCTAGTTTGCTGCTATGATCCTTCAATTAATGAAAGCCCCTTGAAAATAAACCAAAACAGAAAGAAAAAGAAAGAAGAAAAGCCAAAAGTTGGCAAAAGAACAAACAATAAGGCTAGACACCAATAGCTTGGACCCTAGGACATATGCCTGTGGTGTTTATGTACTAGGATATGCTTGGACAAGTAGGTTCTAAGGAGTATTTTGAAACTTGGCAACTTAGATCAACTGATTTGGAATTGTCAACTGAAAGTCCACAATAAAGAGCAACCTAGCTACAAAACATTTAGTGATCCAAAGAGATGCTGGGCATCAATGATCCTAGGAAGAAAAAGGTGAGCCATGTGTCTGTGGTGAAGAAATGTTGAGTGAAATTAAGCCAAAGGCCACTGCAACATTTGCCACCAAGCCTTTAATAAGTAATAAGCTCTGAAATGCAAAAGAAAGAAGAAAAAGCTAACAAGGGAAATAAGCAAAAAGGTAAGGAATTATAGCAGCAACCTTGGTGAACCCTTAAGGAAACATAGTTTGTTTTGACAGCAAGTAATAAATGAGTTACTTTTGATCTGCATAAAACCCCATAACCCAAATTTAACTTTTTGCCTAATAAGGACATGCATACTTATCTATTTCATTCTATCTTCTCTTATGTTTAAGTGCTTGCTTGGGGACAAGCAAGTTTTAAGTTTGGTGTTGTGATGACAAGTCATCTTAGCCTAGTTTCACTAGCCTTTTTCTTTGTTTTTATTAGGTTTTATGCACTTTCTTGCATTCTAAGTAAGTAACTTGGATTAAAAATGCATGACTTCTTTGAATCAAATAACCACCATTTATTTGATGCTAAATCATGAGGTTGAAGCCAAATTTAATTGATTTTTAATGATTTATAAGCCTTGTGAATTTAGTGATACTTTGATTGGTTGTTTTGATTACTTGTAGGTGAAAAAAGAAGAAAAGAAGAAAAGCGTGGCCTAAGGGACGTTCCAAAAGAAGATAAAAGCGTGCCTAAGGGAAGCAAAAGTGTGCCAACATTGAGGAAGAAGGAAGGCTAAGTTGGAAAAGTGAACTGAGCTTCACAAGTAATAAAAAGAGAAGGCAAGGTACAAAGCTCAGTTCACTTAGTGAACTGAGCACTAAAGAAAGCAAAGAAGCAACATAAGGCTCAGTTCACTAAGTGAGCTTTATCGGGGGTTCTCCAAAATTAATTCAAAGCAAACTTCCAAGGAGTGAAGCCTCAATGTATCGAACTCATGACCCAAGGAAGAAAAATAAGAAGAAAATAGCCAAAAAGCTTCACCCAAGGATCGAACCAAGGACCAAGGGGAGGCAAGGAACGTTCCTCACAAAGGAAAATCATGAAGAATTAGCCAAAATGCTTCCTCTAGAATTCGAACTTGGGAATTCTTGGAAACACAAGGGAGGAGCATCCACTCTTCCAAAGGAAATTAGCCTCCAATTGCTTCCACCAAGATTCGAACCTGGGACATTGAGGACGAGAACAAGGCGCTGCACATGGAAAGCTCAGTTGGTTTTCCCAACTGAGCACTACAATCCCCTTCTCCCCCACAATTTGACACAGCCAAGCACAATTTTTCACACCAAGGGGGCTTTGATGCGCACCATGACATGCACCAAGGAGCTGGGCACACCAAATTTGACACGGATGGCAACACTTGGGGGCTCAGTTTGATTTTCCAACTGAGCTTACCCCTGGGAGGTGAAATATTGGGCTGAAAAATTGAATTAAAACTCCAACTTAATTCATTTTTTCACCAAATCAAAAGCCCATCCAAATTCCAAAATCCAAGAATAGAAAGTATGTAAATAGGAGTTAGTTTGATGTAATTAGGACCTTTTGACACCTCTAGACTTTACTTTGAATTTTCCTTTTAATTGTCATTTTCATTTTTTGAGCTTTTTACTTTTGAATTTGGATCTTAGAGAATTTGGAAGGAGAATTGATCTCTCTTCTTCCCTGTTCTTGCTTGAGCACTCTTTTAATTTCTTGTTTGGGATCTTGGGTGAAGAATTGAAGAACTTCTGTTTCAATCTCACTTTGAGATCTTGTTTACTCTTCTGCATAATTGAATTTCAATTTATGTTCACTGCATCTTCTTTTATTCTTCTTCTACACTTTCTGCAATTCAACTTTTCTTTATTTCCTTTACAATTGTTCTTGTTAGATCAAGGAAGGATTTGAGATCTAGACTTGTTATCTAGTCTCTTCCACTCCTGAGATCTTCAACCCCTTTTAATTTGCTGCAAATTAAGCATTGCTTACTTTCTGTTTTTAAATTCTCAAAGCATTTTTACTTTTCTGTTGAGATTTAGTTTGATTCAATCAATTCTCTATTCTTCTGTTTAATTGCAATTTACTTCTGTCTTGTTTAAATTCTGCAATCCCAATTCCCAACTCATTTTATAATTCAAGCAATTTACATTTCTTGCACTTTAAGATTCAGTCATTTACATTTCTTGCAATCTAAGTTTCTATAATTTACTTTACTTGTTCTTTAAGATTCAGCACATTTACTTTCCTGCTCTTTCATTTACTACAATTTCTCCTTCTCCCTTTACATTTCAAGCAATTTAGCTTCTGCAAATTACAAACCACTGAACCAATACTTGATTCGCTTGACTAAATCAACCACTAAACTAAAATTGCTCAATCCGTCAATCCCTGTGGGATCGACCTCACTCATGTGAGTTATTATTACTTGATGCGACCCAGTACACTTGCCGGTGAGTTTTGTGTTGGATCGTTTTCATCACATCAATGACCCTAAGAGGAGACTCAAAAGAATTATTGGTACAATTCTTACGAGATAATGTCGATCTCTTCACATGGAAAGCTGCAGACATGCCAGGCATAGACCCTAAGCTAATGTGCCACAAGTTGGCGGTCTACCCAGGATCTCGGCCGGTTCAGCAGAGACGAAGGAAACACGAGCCAGAACGATCCAAAGCTGTGGAAAAACAAGTACAGGCCCTACTGGAGGCATGATTTATAAGAGAAGTCAAGTACCCACTATGGCTAGCCAATGTTGTCTTGGTGAAAAAAGCAAATGGGAAGTGGCGAATGTGCACCGATTACACAGATCTCAACAAAGCCTGCCCAAAAGATCCATACCCACTACCAAGCATCGATGCTCTGGTAGATGCTTCCTCCGGATACAGATACCTCTCATTTATGGACGCATACTCGGGATACAACCAAATCCCCATGTATCCACCAGATCAGGAAAAGACCTCGTTCTTAACACCAACGGCAAACTACTGCTATATCGTGATGCCTTTCGGTCTCAAGAACGCAGAAGCTACTTATCAAAGGCTAATGAATAAAGTCTTCTCAGGTCACATCGGAAAAATCATGGAAGTTTATGTGGACGACATGTTGATAAAGACACAAAGCGAAGATACATTATTATCCGACCTGGCTCAAGTGTTTGACACCATAAGGAAGTACAACATGCGACTCAATCCCGCAAACTGCACCTTCGCAGTAGAAGCAGGTAAATTTTTAGGTTTTATGCTCACACAAAGGGGAATTGAGGCAAATCCAGACAAATGTCAGGCCATACTCAAAATGAAGAGCCCTACTTGCGTCAAAGAAGTACAACAACTGAACGGGAGATTGGCCGCCTTATCCCGATTCTTAGCAGGAGCTGCGATAAGATCTCTCCCCTTCTATGCTACTTTAAGAAAGGGAAAACAGTTCAAATGGACGACAGAATGCGAGCAAGCCTTCCAAGACTTCAAGGAGTTCTTAGGATGGCCACCTATCCTATCTCGACCACGAGAAGGAGAGCCGCTCATACTATATCTCGCAGTAGGGAGCCGGGCAATAGCTTCAGCACTAGTCAGAGAAGACGAACATGGGAAACAACCCGTCTACTTCATTAGCAAGGCACTACAGGGATCCGAGATGAACTACCAGAAAATAGAAAAATTTGCCTATACTCTTATCCTAACATCTCGACGACTCCGCCCGTACTTCCAGGCTCACACCATTAAGGTTCGAACTAACCAGCCCATAAAAGGAATATTGCAGAAAACAAATCTAGCAGGAAGAACTCTACAATGGGCAGTCGAGCTATCAGAATTCGACCTCCAATACGAAGCTCGGACGGCCATCAAATCACAGTATCTGGCCAACTTTATCGCAGAATTCACAGATGCCTTAGAAACCCCCACAGAATGGAATCTTTACGTGGACGGTTCTTCAAATAAAACTGGAAGCGGCGCAGGCGTGATAATAGAAAGCAACCAAGGAACCCAAGTTGAGCTCTCCCTCAAGTTTGGATTCCCGGCCTCAAACAACCAGGCAGAATATGAAGCATTATTAGCCGGTTTGAAGTTGGCTAAAGAGGTCGGAGCTCAAAAACTCAACATTTACAGCGATTCACAAGTGGTCACATCACAAATAACAGGAAGCTACCAAGCCAAATATCCCACCATGAAAAGGTATTTGGATAAAACCAAGGAACAGCTCAGAAAAATTGGGGAGTACAAGATCTGCCACATACCCCGCGAACAAAATGCCCGAGCTGATGCACTCTCAAAATTAGCCAGCACCAAACCAGGGGGCAATAATAGAAGCCTCATCCAGGAAATATTGCAGAACCCGTCAATCTCGGAAGAGGAAAAAGTCCTGACTATAACAAGTCAGGACTAAGGATGGATAACCCCCATAATCAACTACCTCAAAACAGGAACGCTCCCCACAGAAGAAAAGGAGGCAAAGAGGTTAAAAAGGGAGGCAGAGTACTACACCATCATAAACAACATCCTGTACAAAAGAGGAATCTCAATACCTTTACTAAAATGCGTACCGACCTCCAACACAAGAGAAGTGCTAGAAGAAATACACAGCGGTATTTGTGGCAATCATCTCGGAGTGCAAGCTCTCGCCAAAAAGGTACTCCGGGCAGGATTTTATTGGCCAGCTCTACAGAAAAAAGCTACAGAATTTGTAAAGACATGTCCACCATGTCAGAAACATGCTAACTTCCATATCGCCCCGCCAGAAGAGCTCATCAGCGTGACCTCGCCTTGGCCATTTGCAAAATGGGGACTCGATCTTCTCGGCCCCTACCCACAAGGATCAGGACAAGTTAAATTCCTCATAGTAGGGGTAGATTACTTTACAAAGTGGATCGAGGCAGAGCCCCTAGCTAATGCCACCGCTCAAAGAAGCCGGAAATTCTTATATAGAAACATTGTCACGAGGTTCGGGGTTCCATATTCAATAACCACAGACAATGGCACTCAATTCACAGATACAGGCTTCAGAAAACTAGTAGCCGACTTGAATATAAAGCACCAGTACACCTCCGTTGAACACCCACAAGCCAATGGACAGGCCGAAGCCGCTAACAAAGTCATACTGGCCGGATTAAAACGGAGATTACAAGATGCAAAGGGAGCCTGGGCAGAAGAGCTTCGACAGGTCCTATGGGCGTATCGAACAACGCCACATTCCACTACGAAGGAATCTCCCTTCCGATTAGCATACGGAATAGAGGTGATGATCCCAGTAGAGATCGAGGAAGGGTCGCCTAGAGTAATTCACTACAATGAGGAAGCAAACTCCCAACTGCAGAGAGAAGAGCTCGACTTGTTACCCAAAATCCAGAAAAGAGCTCGAATCAGGGAAGAAGCTCTAAAGCGCCGAATGGCTTCCAGATATAAACAAAAGGTAGTACCGAGAAGTTTTGCAGAAAATGATCTCATCCTAATCCGAAATGATATCGGAACAACTCGACCAGGAGAAGGAAAGCTGGCAGCAAACTGGAAAGGACCCTACCGAGTTGTAGAAGTACTTGGAAAGGGCTACTACAGACTGTCTGAACTCGATGGACGAGAGCTTCCCAGGTCATGGCACGCCTGCAACCTAAGAAGGTACCATAGTTAGAAGAGATAAAAGACCTCATCATTGGATGCACTATTTTTCCTGAAAAGGTTTTTTAATGAGGCACCAAGTTGAGACTCAGACAGTCCCACATGTATATATTTATACTTTTCCTTTAAATAAAATATATTTTAGATATTCTACAAAGATCTCAAGACGCATTAATCTGAAGCATTCATCGTCTGATTATAAAGCAACAGATCGGCAGAAAGTGAAAAACAATTTCACTACACGATCACGATAAAGACAACCGTCCGATAAAGGTGAAAACGCGATTCACCCAAAGGACAATCTAGAGATGACAACCACTTTCTACAAATCGGCAAAGATGAACACAGAATAATGTAAGAAGTTATCGAAAGTGATCTAAAAAAGAACCTGACGAGGTCTTACAGATCACTAAAATAATAACTTAAAGACTGGTCGAACATTAAGAAGTCGAACCAAGTCAAACCAAGTTATAAGTAAACCCTGGAAAGAGGTCTGGCCAACCCTATTAAAGAGAATTACTTTAACTTAGAAGGGCCCGACATAACAAAGTCAGCCCAAAATGAAAAGTTATCAAAGTAATCCTTGAAAGAGATCTGACAAAGATCCAAGAAAGAGGATTACAAAAATAAATTAAAGGAGACCGACATAACGAAGTCGGACTCCTACTACTAAAAAGTTATAAAAGTAATCCTTGAAAGAGATCTGACAAAGATCCAAGAAAGAGGATTACAAAAATAACTTAAAGGAGACTGACATAATGAAGTCGGACTCCTACTACTAAAAAGTTAAAAAAGTAATCCCTGAAAGAGATCTGACAAAGATCCAAGAAAGAGGATTACAAAAATAACTTAAAGGAGACCGACATAACGAAGTCGGACTCCTACTACTAAAAAGTTATAAAAGTAATCCCTGAAAGAGATCTGACAAAGATCCAAGAAAGAGGATTACAAAAATAACTTAAAGGAGACCGACATAACGAAGTCGGACTCCTACTACTAAAAAGTTATAAAAGTAATCCCTGAAAGAGATCTGACAAAGATCCAAGAAAGAGGATTACAAAAATAACTTAAAGGAGACCGACATAACGAAGTCGGACTCCTACTACTAAAAAGTTATAAAAGTAATCCCTGAAAGAGATCTGACAAAAATCCAAGGAAGAGGATTACAAAAATAACTTAGAAAAGGACGATGTAAAGAAGTCGGCCTACTACAAAGCAAGTTACAAAGGTAACCCCTGAGAAAGACGGGACAAAGGACTGCCAAAACAACTTAGAGGACCAACTTGAAGGAATCGGTTATAGATCGTCAGAAATACAAGCAAGAGCGAGAAAACCGAAAAACAAGTCGGACCCACATAACCATAACCTCAAAAGATCCAAGCTATAAACAATAAAACAAAGCAATCTGAGGAGGTCGAGATGCAAGATTTCAAACATCAGTAGAAAAAATGCCAAGTCAAAAAGCTACTTCTTTTTACTCTACAAAAAAGTTATAAGGCCCGGAAGGCCACCAAAACCTACCATAAAGAGATAGTGAGCTACCTTTTGTTCGTCAAAATAAAAAGTTGCTGAACAAGCAACTTGAAATGCCAGCACTTAAATAAAAAGTTTTAAAAGCCCACAAGCCGGGCCAACTACATATCCAGAAAGAGATCAGCAAACATCAGGAGCCTTCTTGGCAGCATCAGGACAAGGAGAAGGAGGACGAGTCTAGATCGGCACAGCGTCCACAGTTCCATCCTCCCGGTTTAGAATCTGGCAATCCGAGTCAAGCGCAGCAGGAGGAACTAAAGAGGTCGACACTTTGACAGAGGACGCAGGGGGAACAACCTCATCAACACCATCTTCATCATCAGGAACAATCTTGCCATCCCTGACAACGTTGTCCAGGCTAAAAGAGGTGAGATCGGCTTCGGGAGCAATGACCTGAACTTGCTCCCTCAAGTTCTCATAAGCAGCAGTCACGCTGCCAACGAGATGACTTTGGAGCTCAGAATAATCTTCCCGGACACTGTCGAGCTCCCTCCTCAGGTGCAGCACCTCCCGATAAGATGCAACATAACTCTCCTTATGCATCATGGCTGCGTCCTCAGCCAACCTCAAAGAAGCCGCCAGTGATTGAGAACTTGCCTCCTTATTCTTCAAGTCCTTCTCCAGCTTGGCTACTGATGAGCGGATAATTATACGCTTTTTGGTATTATTTTTAGTATGTTTTTAGTATGATCTAGTTACTTTTAGGGATGTTTTCATTAGTTTTTATGTTAAATTCACATTTCTGGACTTTACTATGAGTTTGTGTGTTTTTCTGTGATTTCAGGTATTTTCTGGCTGAAATTGAGGGACTTGAGCAAAAATCAGATTCAGAGGTTGAAGAAGGACTGCTGATGCTGTTGGATTCTGACCTCCCTGCACTCAAAATGGATTTTCTGGAGCTACAAAACTCAAAATGGCGCGCTTTCAATTGCGTTGGAAAGTAGACATCCAGGGATTTCCAGCAATATATAATAGTCCATACTTTGGCCGAGTTTAGATGACGCAAAAGGGCGTTGAACGCCAGTTCTATGCTGCAGTCTGGAGTTAAACGCCAGAAACACGTCACGAACCAGAGTTGAATGCCAGAAACACGTTACAAACTGGCGTTCAACTCCAAGAATGACCTCTCCATGTGTAAACTTTAAGCTCAGCCCAAGCACATACCAAGTGGGCCCCGGAAGTGGATTTATGCATCAATTACTTACTTCTGTAAACCCTAGTAACTAGTTTAGTATAAATAGGACTTTTTACTATTGTATTAGACATCTTCGGATCATCTTTTGATCAGTTTTATGCTATCTTAGACTTTCATGGGGGCTGGCCTCTCGGCCATGCCTGAACCTTCATCTCTTATGTATTTTTAACGGTAGAGTTTCTACACTCCATAGATTAAGGTGTGGAGCTCTGCTGTTCCTCACGAATTAATGCAAAGTACTACTGTTTCTCTATTCAATTCAACTTATTCTGCTTCTAAGATATTCATTTGCACTTCAATATGAATGTGATGAACGTGACAATCATCATCATTCCCCTACGAACGCGTGCCTGACAACCACTTCCGTTCCACATTAGATTGAATGAATATCTCTTGGATCTCTTAATCAGAATCTTCGTGGTATAAGCTAGATTGATGGCGGCATTCATGAGAGTCCAGAAAGTCTAAACCTTGTCTGTGGTATTCTGAGTAGGATTCAGGGATTGAATGACTGTGACGAACTTCAAACTCGCGAGTGCTGGGCGTAGTGACAGACGCAAAAGGAGGGTGAATCATATTCCAGTATGATCGAGAACCTCAGATGATTAGCCGTGTTGTGACAGAGCATTTGGACCTTTTTCACAAGAGGATGGGATGTAGCCATTGACAACGGTTATGCCCTTACATAAAGTTTCCATGGAAAGGAGTAGGACTGATTGGATGAAGACAGCAGGAAAGCAGAAGTTCAGAAGAACGAAAGCATCTCTATACGCTTATCTGAAATTCTCACCAATGAATTACATAAGTATTTCTATCTTTATTTTCTATTTATTTATTATTACTATTCGAAAACTCCATAACCATTTGATATCCGCCTGACTGAGATTTACAAGATGACCATAGCTTGCTTCATACCAACAATCTCCGTGGGATCGACCCTTACTCACGTAAGGTTTTATTACTTGGACGACCTAGTGCACTTGCTGGTTAGTTGTGCGAAGTTGTGAAGTTATGTCTGGACCATGGTATTGTGCACCAGTTGTGGCGCCATTTCCAGGGAGAGAACGAACAACAAATTTTACAACCTCAGAGTAACAATTTCGCATACCAGCTACCTTTATCTCAAGCTCCTCCTTCAACTCCTTCATCCGATCAAACTCTTGTTTCGCCTCCTCCATAAACGCTTTAGTGGCGTGGAGAGGGAGATTCTGAGCAGTCCGATATATGGCAGCCGCCATATATGCCATCTTCACGTGATTTCGGGCCATAAATTCCAAGTGACGAAGGATGGACACATCGTCCATGGAGAGAGCGCCGTAGGGACCGATTTGCTGATCCACAAATTCAATGGGATTAAAATCAGGAGCATCAAGGTCAAAGGGCTCAGCAGTCTTTTGTTTTTTATTGGGAGGAGCAACAGAGGGAGCAGCAGAAGTAGGGTGAGGATCCACCAAACGGACTCGGGGTGTAGGGATCACCTTCTTCACCCTGGGAGAACTCGGCACTGATGGCTTCTCGCGCACTTGGGAGGACCCCTCCCCAGCCGCTTTGGCCGCAACATTTCTAGCAGCAGTCGCCCTTTGCGCCCTCTTAAAAGCTTTCATGGATTCACTATTCTTCATTGCCTCTGCAAATAAAACAAGAAAATTCAGCTACAAGTCAGACAAGTCGGAGAGACAGCTACAAGCAACATAAACAAGATAATAAAAGAAACACAAAATACCCAGTTCAGTTTGAAGAAGAGAAGGATTGGTTAGAAATTTCTTTGTGTCAAGATGGGGAGATTGACCCCAGCGTTCTTCCAAAATAGTCACAAAGGCTCGCTCAACCTCATCCAACATTTCCCACGAATACCTGGAGACCCTCACGTCTTTTTGCCATTCCAAGGGAAAAGCAGGTTCGTCATTCTCATCCAGAAAAAAGGGGCAAGCTCCTTCAACAGCTCGGACCTTGAAAAAGTAGTTTTTAAAATCACGAAACGACTCGTCAAACATGGAAAAAACCTTTTTTCCCTGGGTAGAACGAAAGGAGACCCAAGCTGACTTCTTTTTTACCACACCGGGCTTAGTCAAGACAAACAGATAGAAAAAGAGAGATTGGGAAGCAGGAATACCAAAACCATTGCACAACAATTGGAAGATTTTAATAAAACCCCAGGAATTAGGGTGAAGTTGAGAAGGGGTAACATTACAAGACCATAACAGGTCGGTTTCAAATTGGGTAAAAGGAAGAGTGATACCCAGCTGACCAAAGAAAAAATCATAAGCATAAAAGAAGGGGCGACCATCAACAACCCGAGTAGAAAAGCAGACTCTCTCATCAGAAGAAGGAGGGACAAGTTCATAGTTCTTCTCATCACCAGAATTACTACAGACACTATGAAACTGCCTAAGCTGAGCACAAAATTCAGAATCAACCAGCGAGACACACATGAGAACCATGGAGTCCACCCAATCGGCCATACCCGCGGGAACCTGGGAAGGCATCTCTACAACGTTATTTCGGGAAGACATGAGGTCAACTAAATCCTACAAAAAGACAAGAAGAATGGATTACTTAAAAACATCTCGGACAGGTGGCAAGACATCTCGACGGATGGATAAATAAAAAAGGGAAAACCCCAAGACTCAAGACAAAAAGTCTTGGGGCATCCCTTGGAGGCAGTAAACAAGCAAGGTCTTTAAGTTATTTCTACAGCCTACATCCCGGTACTCATCAAAATAAAATCCAGAAAGAAAACAAAGGAAGCGAAAGAAAACAAAGGAAGCAAAAATGCAAAAGGTCCACCCTTCTACAGCGAAAATAAAAGCACTATTTCCATAGTTTATCAGAAATTCCAAAAAGGGCCAAGCGGAAAAACAGCAAAGACACAACCTTTTTCAGAAAAAAGTCATCATTTCAAAGCTTCAAATACAAAAGCATTCACAAACATGCAAAGTTCTAAAAGTATCAAGCAACAGATGGAGAAACTACAAGACACACAGTGATCAGCAAAAAAGACAGAAAGATCCAAACTTTCTCAAAACAGACACAAAAATGGTGTAGAGGAAGGAAGGAAGAAGAGTCAAACCTGCGAAATGAGAGAAACTGCGAAGAAAAGCAGGGAAGCGGAAGTCAAAAAGCCAGAATCACCCTTCTCCCACGTAAAAGCAAAGTGACAAAGCAACGTCGCTAGGCTAAAACGCGCAACTGCAAACTCCAGGTGGAAGCTTCAGAAAAATCAAAAAAGGTGAAAGCGAGAAAATGAAAGAAGAAATATGAAGAAGTTACGAAAAGGGTGAAGGAGAGAAACCGTTTCTGGAGTACAAAATTCAAAAATAAGGAAGTTAGGGAAATGGGGCAATTAAATGTCAATTAAATGCGGATATTAAAACCGCTTGCATTCCCAAAAAAAAAAGCGCTAATACAAAAGCGCGCGTTTGTAGAGGAAAACGTTCTACATTCAAAAGCTGCTACAAAAAGAAGTCGACAAGATGCTTGAGTTCGGCTTCACTACAAAAATGACCAAGGAATTCGACCTCGACAGAGAAGATCGAGCTCAAGCAGGGGCACTGTTCATACCTTGGGTCGAGCTATCCGACCTGGGATGATCGACGATAAAGCGACCGACCTCTTCGGGTCAAGCAGACTGACTTCTTCTTAAAGAACTCGGCCGAGTCAACAAGAGAGCCCAAGAAAGGGCCTAGGTAGAGGAACACGACTCAAATCCTAAGGCAGCCCAAGCCTATAGAGATAAAGGCGGTTCCGTTGAAGATACGCTGATCTCAACTCAAAAGATCAAGATAAGATAAGATAACTAACTTATCTTATCCAAAAGGTCACACCTCACCTTTATAAATACACTGGAGCACCCAGGTATAACTCATACTATGCTTCTACATAACACCTGTTTAATACCCGTGCTAACTTAAGCATCGGAGTCTCTTGCAGGTACCCCCCACCCTTCGGTGATAGAGGATCAGCAGCACGTTCAATCCAAACAAGTCGGACGCACCAGCTCCGACCGCCATTTACCAGCCGGACACATCGGTTCCGACCAGCACAGAAGATCTCGTCCGAGATCGACCTACAGTTTCAGGTAGCCCTCGGAACAAATGGTGTAAAGGATGATGGTGACTTTGGAAGAGAGGCCTCTGATTTAAGGAAATTTGTCGTGTCGGTATAGAATTTCATCAAATGAATGAATTCTCGTTGCAAGTATAGTTATATACCAACAAACAATCCTCCCAATCAAAAATTTGAGTTGTCACAAGTAACAAACCCCTAAATTTATAAACCGAAGTATTTGGACTCCGGGTCGTCTTCCTAGGAAATAATGTAGTGCTCAATTATTGGCTATGGAGGGGTAAAGGGGGGAGGGGTTTTGGTTCATGAGATGGCAAGAAAGTAAATTAAGTAAGTAAGTAAAGAAAGCAAGATAAAGAACTCTTGGCTAAGACTTAGGTAATTGAGATCACCATCCTTGTCAAAAGCTTTAAGTACGTAACATTTACTCCTAAGCTTGAAGTACGTCAAATAGGTTTGATCACATCAACCCTTAAGTCCTAACCTACCTATTAATTAACTTAGTAGTGGGTTAGCGTCAATGGGTATCAAATTGATCACCATGGGTTCTCAAATCACCAAATCCATCATACCCAATAACTCAAGTTTACTCAATTCCCTTGGCTTAGACCAAGAGTTGACAAAACTACTCAAAAACTAAAGAGAACATTTCATCAAACACCTAGAGTGCAATAAAAGTAAACATCATAAATTGCAAGAATGATAAAATCTAACAACTACTAAGCGCAAGAAAAGTAAGAAAACAATTAAATTTATCAATAAAAAGAACATCAACATCAAAATTGCATTAAATATAAACCAAATCTAACATGAGTTTATCATCACAAAAGAGAGCAAAATGAGAAATTAACATCACAATTAAGAGAATCAAGATGTAGAGATGAAAAATTATAAAAGAAACGAGATGAGATCAAGTGATTAAACATGGATCTAAGATAATCTAACCTAATCCTAACCTAATTCTAGAGAGAAGAGGGAGCTTCTCTCTCTAGAAATCTAACTAAAGGCTCATGTTGGCTAAAACTAATTGCTCCCCCTTGCTTGGACTTCAATTCTGCATGAAATACACTCAGAAACAAGTTGGATTTGGGCCTGGGCAGCTCAGAAATCGCCCCCAGCATTTTGCCTTTAAGTGGGCCACGTGACAGTACCGGCGCGAGCGCGCCATGTGCGCGTGCGCGTCGATTGGAAAATTCTCCATCCGTACGGACGCGGCATGTACGCGTACGCGTCTATAGGCGAGACCACTTTTCCGCGTGCGCGCCTTGTGCGCGTGCGCTTCCTATGATGCATTCCCAATCATTGTTTCTTCATGCATTCTCCCCTTTGTATGCTTTTCTATTCATTTCTTCCATCCAATACTTGCCTTATAAACCTGAAATCACTCAACACACACATCAAGGTATCGAATGGAATTAAAGTGAATCAAATTACCAATTTAAGGCCTAAAAAACATGTTTTTACAGTTAAGCAAAATTCAAGGGATAATTACAAAACCATGCTATTTCATTAGATAAATGTGGGAAAGGGTGGTAAAATTCCCTAAAATAAGTACAAGATAAATCACGAGATTGGGGTTTATCAAATCTCTCCACACTTAAACTAAGCATGTCCTCATGCTAAAATCAAGAAAGAAGCAAAGGGTGTTAACATTTATTCAATGCAACTAACTAAATGCAATCTATCTACATGATGTAATGGCTTAGTCAAGATAAATCAGTTTTCAAGAATACATATGCAAGCACAAGGGCTAAAGTATTAGCAATCAAAGCAAACCACAATTGGATTGAATCATTGAAAGTGTTCACAAACTTGCAAGAAAAGATGATCATGGGTGGAAGCATGTAATTGAGCGATTGAACCCTCACCGGATGTGTATCCGCTCTATGCACTCAAGTGTATGGGGTTGATTCACTCAATTCTCCCCTAATCATGCTTTTCTAGATTTGTGTTTCATCTAACAATCAACAATTACTTTATGCATGCATACAAATATCAAGAGGACTTCCCATAGGTTGTAATGGGGCTAGGGTCAAGGTAGGATGCATATGGTCAAGTGAGCTTGAAATTTGAATCTTTGATTAACTTAAACTTTCCACCTAACCTATGATAACCTAAACAATTCTAAACAAACCTAACTACCCATTCTTCACTTTTCACACACTCATGCATTTCCTTTTTAATCACATCCCATATGCATTGACTTAAACTTCAAACTTTGGGACATTTTGTTCCCTTCTTATTGCATTGTAAATTTTCTATATTCATTTTTTTAAGCTGAAATATATACAAGAACATCAATGCATATGGTTTACACATGATTAATACATGAGTATGTACCCAATTCTTGAGAACTTTTCAACAAAAACACACACACTTTTATCTTTACCCAATGTTCCCAACTTTTCCATATTCTAATGATGAACACTCTCATTAGCCTAAGCTAATCAAAGATCCAAATTAAGGGACATTTATTATTTTTCACTTAGGCTTGTATTGTGCTACAATTAAGAACAAATGGTTAAGTATAGGCTCAAGATTGGTTAACAATGGAAGATAAAAGGTTAGCTATTTGGGTAAGTGAGCTAATTGAACAATGGCCTCAATCATATAAATGCATGTATACACAAAATAATGGACATAAAGAATCAAACAAATCAAAGATTACAATCATAGGAAGAGAATAATGCACACAAGAATAAAAGTAAGTGGTCATAGGATGTAACCACACAATTAGGCTCAAATCTCACATGCTTGTGTTCTTTGCTCAAAACATGATCCACAAGTGTATAATTCAAGCAAGTTCTAAAAAAAAAATTTTCAACCAATTGGGTGGTACCCTAAAAATGAATTTCTTAAAAATTTTCATCATATTGACTAAGCTTATTCCAGTGCAATATTGTGATTTAGAAAATTTAAAAAAATTTTCCTGGTTTACCCCTTTTTCAACTAAAACACAATTCTTATATAGAAAGGGTTAACTAGATTTTTAACAATCCAGAATATTTTTCTAATCATAATAAAAAAATAAGATGCAAAATATATGTATATACTAAAAGTATGCAACAACCAAAACAAGAGTATCTACAATTGCAAATATGTACAGTAATCCCAAAATGATCTAAAAGATAAAGTGCAAAATAAAATAAAGTGTAGAAACTAGAAATAGATGTCTGAAAGTTCACCACATAAATGTAAACACCGGTCACGAGCGGTGACTTCCCCACACTTTAGAATCAAGCATCGCCCTCGATGCTACTGCTGAAGCTCGGGATGGGGGTCAACAATCGCGCCAGGCTGTGGCTCAGGCTCAGGCTGTGGGACTAGGACTGGCTGTGGCTCTGGATGTGGCTGTGGATCCTCAGGAGGCTGCTGGACCTCAGTGGTGACCTGTGTCTCTGGAGGTGCATCCTGATGAGTCGGCTCCTTAGCCAGCTCCTCCTCCTGATCCTGCTCGTCGGAAGCGGGAGAGTCTGGGAGTGGCGGTAGCTCGATGCCCTGTGATACAAACACCTGGTCGATGCGGTCAAGACGTCGCATGACACGACGCTCGAAGCGCTCCATGAAGTGAAGAAGGTGCTACACCAACAGATAGGTCAGCTCAGGTGCTGGTGGTGGTGGTGGTAAGGATGATGCGGCTGTTGAGGAGGAGGCGGGTCCTGCTGCCGTGGAGGATGAGGGTCTAGTTGCGTCAACCACCGCTCTCGCTCGAGAACAGCGGCTGGTCGGGGCTTCTCGTGCACCCATCCACCCCATGGAATGGTAACCTCCTTGTCGTCATCCTCTGGGGGTGGTGGTGTCACATCACCGTCCTCCCACGGGACATCAGCTAGCTCAACCAAACTAGTGACCAGTGTAGGAAACGGTAGTAAGCCGCGAATATGAGCTCTCCACATGCTATGCCTGATCAGCCGGGGGAAATACACCTCTTTCCCCTCCATGGCACACCCAATCAGAACTAGCATATCCATCGGAATCTCTGAGAAGTGAGTGGTAGGCAAGACATAGTGGGCAAATATCTGCTGCCAGGTCCTAGCCTCCTTAGACAGATATGTGGATAGCATCCCTTGGACTTGTTGTTGTTCGAATCCATCACCCAGGGGGCGTCCGGTGTGGCAATCACGTGCTTACGTGCCTCATAGTCAAAAGTTATGGAGAGGAGAGCTACCTCTGCCTGCTGGTAGGCACAAGTGTCAGGAGTACCAACTCTGCAAAGCAGTGCATCCCCTATGGCGACCTCAATGACCATAATCTATCTACCCCTTAAGTGCACTGAATCCAAGCCCGCTCGGAAGAAGTTACAGTAAAACTCCTTAACCCATGAGATGTTAATCCTTCCCAAGTCCCTATCAGCAAAATTTAATCCCAACTCAGAGATGCGGGTGTTTATGCCACACCTCGCTTCATTGGGAAGGTTCAACTTCTTCTCAATATTCAGATTTTTCTTCTTATAACTGGAGAAGTGTAGCTCGCAGTAGAGGTTTAGGAATGTGATCGGGTCAGTGGGTGGCAGTAGCTGATTTTTCTTATCCTCTTCGTTTAGCGGATTTTTGGCATAGTTAGCATATGGTGAGGGGGTAGAGGTCTTAGAGCACTTTCTCTTTTTGGAGGTAGTGGCTATAGCCTTTTTTTTGTCTAACATCCTGAAAAACAGAGATGATATAATATAAGCAGATAACCAAATAGATACAAAGCACTCAAAGCAAAGCATATTCATGAAGTGAATAAAGTAAAGGGATTTCTTGGAATGCAAGTAATAGAATTCAGAATTCAAACCAAACTTCAAACCAATAATTCAAACTACATTTGCACATGACTCGTTTACTAAGCCTAGGAAACACCATATCCAAAATAATGATCAAAAGAGTTAGGTTGAAAACCAAAAGAAGTTAGTTGGTTAAACAGATTAAAGTTAGAAATCAGTTTGAAAATCAGTGATATGGTGGTTACTAGCTCAATTCAAAAGGGAATACACAAAATAGGAATGTAAGTACGTTCACAATCATGAAACGCATCAAGTTATTGATGATGAAATATGGTATAGCTAGAAAGCAACTAATGAGAAAATAAGTCATCAATCAATGCAAGGATCACTAGAGTTATGTGAATTGGTGTAGGTGAGAGCAAAACCTTAAGAAACAAGTATTTTAAGCACATTTAACACCAATTCCAACAATGCATGCAAGTCACAAGGATTGAGATGAGGGCATAGAGTAATTGAATCACAGTGGCCACATAGGTAGAAGGAATCATTGATAAACCCCAATTTTGTAGTTTATCTTATGCTTAATTTGGGAGATTTTATCACCTTTTCTCACATTTATTCAATGAAATAGCATGGTTTTGCAATTCTCCCTTGATTTATGCTTAAATGTGAAAACATGTTTTTTAGGCCTTAAAATAGCTAACTTTAATCCACTTTAATCCCATTCGATGTCTTGATATGTTTGTTAAGTGATTTTAGGTTTAGAAGGCAAGTATTGGATGGAAGAAGTGAGGAGAAAAGCATGCAAAGTGGGAGAACTCATGAAGAAATGAAGGAACCGTAAAGCTGTCAAGCCTGACCTCTTCGCACTCAAATGACCATAACTTGAGCTACAGAGGTCCAAATGAGGCGGTTTCAGTTGCGTTCAAAAGCTAACATCCGGGGCTTCAAAATGATATAAAATTTATCATATTTTGCTTTGCTTTCAGGGGCGCGCATGGGCCATGTACGCGTGCGCGCCAATGCTGTCCGTGGGCCACTAAAGTGAAATCGCCCCCAGCGATTTCTGAAGCACTTTGGGCCCAACCCAACTCATTTCTGATGCTATTTCATGCAGAATTCAAGCTTGGACAAGGGAGGAGCAATTGTTTGTAGCATTAGCATCATGTAGGTTAGTTTCCAGAGAGAGAAGCTTCCTCTTCTCTCTAGAATTAGGTTAGGTTAATCCATCTTAGATCTAGGCATGATTTCTTGATTTCATCTTATTTTTTTTCCAATTTCTTGTTTCTACTACTCTATTCTTCTTAGTTTTTATGTTAAATTTACTTTTATGTCTCTTTATGTTTATGAATACTCATGTTGGATCTTGTTTAAATTTAATAAAATTTAATGTTGATGTTCTTTTAATTGATGATTTGAATTGTTGATTTACTTTCCTTGCAATTTGTAGTTGGTAGATTTTACTATTTCTTGTCATTTATTATGCTTTCTTTTTATGCCTTCCAAGTGTTTGATAAAATGCTTGGTTGGACTTTAGAGTAGATTTTGAGCATTCTTGGCTTGGAAAGAGTAATTAGGCAATTTTGAGTCATGAAAACCCAACTTATGTTGGTAATCTAGAGTTGTTAGTTAATATTGTTTCCATTGACGCTAATGTTTTACTAATTTAATTAATGAGTAGATTAGGACTTTTGGATTGAGATTAGCTAGTCTTGTTAGACTTTCTCTCATGGAAGATAACCTATATCTTCTTCCAATGTTGGAGATGACGTAATAAGATAAATTCTTGTTTATATTTGTGACATGATTAATTAGTCTTGTTTGACTTTCTCCTTATGTGTTGGAGTTGACTAACTAAGATGAATTAATCATTGTATGACTAGGATAGAAAGCCTATGATCTCAATTCTTGCCATGAATGTCTCTCTTTATTAATTGCCTTCTTTAGTTACTTGCTTGATTTACTTTTCTTGTCATTTAATTTCTTGCCCTCTTACCAATCAAAACCCTCTTTACCCCTTCATAGCCAATAAGCATACACTTCATTGCAATTCCTCGTGAGACGATCCGGAGTCCAAATACTCCGGTTAATTCTTATTTGGGGTTTGTTACTTGTGACAAAATCAAAAAAATTTAATTTGATGTGAGAGTTGTTTGTTGGTTTGGAGCTATGCTTACAATGAAGTTCTTATTTCTATAAGAGAAATTCCTAACCAACACGATTCTTGCAATCAAATTAATGGCGCCGTTGTCGGGGAGTTACAATGTTGTTACATTATTGTCTATTGTGAATATTGTGAATATGTTTGCTTTTTGCTTATTTGTTAGTTTTTGTTAGCTTTAGGACTTTGTTGCTTATTTTTGTTAGCTTTTGTTTTTGTTTGCTTCTATGAATTCTCACCGCTTTGGCTATGAGTTTGGTTCAAATTATATTGTAGGAAATGGAAGCTACAAGGAGGATGTGCATCAAAGATGGAACAATCAAAGATGGGAGGAGCCTCAAGGGATTGATCAACCTTCTTGGCAACAACAACCTCCGGATTCTTATGGGTATAATCCTAATCCTAATGCATATCAATCTAATGGATGTGGTGACCCTTATTGTGATTGTCAACATCCACCACCACATGCCTATGAACCATCCCCTCAACATGATTTTGAACCACCTTACTCACAAGCCCCCTACCACTAAACACCTCATTATGACCCTAATTCTTATCCATCATACCAACCACCTTATGAACAATATGAACCACACATGGAACCATTACCATTCCAACACAATTACTCTCAAGAACCACATTAATATACACAAACTCCATACCCTTACCAAAATAAACCACCTTCCAACTATAATGCCTTCCCCTCAAACAATGAACCATCTCTTCCACCAGCACCCTCCGATGAAGCCTCCATGTTGGAATTGAGAGACCTTGAATCTCATATCTTAAGGCGACATGAGGAGGATGAAAAGAAGTTTAAAGAGCTAGGAGCCAAGATGGTTATCCTAGTAGAAGCCATTAGCAATATGGCCTCCTCCCGACTAAGGCTAAGCAACCAAGGCACTCCCATTGACGAATGCGGAGAAGCAATTAAGGAGCCTAGTGAGGGAGTGAGTTTAGAGATTCAAGGTGAAGAAGAGGAGTTAAAGCAAGGAGTGCAACAAGAGGAGGAAGTTAAGATAATTGAGCCGAAAGAAGTGGTTGAAGCCTTTGAAGAGGTTGACCAAGAGATGGATTCAATCATTGAAGAATTCTTATGTACAATTGAACCCTCTCCAATTAGGTTTGACATGGAGATCAAAGAAGAAGATGCACAACCTCTCATGCATTTGGTGAGCAATGAAGAAGAAATTAAAGTGGAAGCAAGCCACCAAGAGGAAGAGGTTGAAGTTGAGAAAAGTTGTAAAGAGGTGGAGATAGTCAAGGAAGAGCACAAGGGAGTGGAGCTTGCAAGATCATTGGGACCACCCCTTCCTAAGTCACCACCCTACACAACATTCAAGTGGGTAAAATTCTTATCTCTAATCTTTACTTTCCCACTTGAATATGGTTTGATTGAAAATAATGGTCAACTTAGAGCTCTTTGTGGAGTCAAGAGTAGGAGAGAGATGGTTAGTGGTTGGAAGCATCATTCTAGGTTCATTATGGTTATATTTTCAAAGTTTAATTGCAAAGATTGGTGTAAAGATAGATTGTTTGGGTCTACGAAGTTGTTTGGAGGCTTCTTTGAGAATTCTAAGGCTAAACCACCCAATTGGAATCATGATGATCAATTTGAATATGGGTGTCAAAACAAAGTGTGGGATCCCGGATCGCACAAGGAAAATCAACTTTGGGAGCTCATGGTTTGTGAAGAACTCCATCAAAGCTTGAAGATATTAAAATTGAAGAATGGAGCTTATTGGAGACTCAAGCATTGGTGGATGTTCAAGGATAGCTTCAAGCAGAAGCCACCTTAAGAGGAGCTCTCCATAAGTCCAACTTAAGGACAATAAACAAAAGTGCTAGGTGGGAGACACCCCACCATGGTAAATTCTTTTCATTTTTCCCTTTTGTACATATTGGTAATTAGTTTAATTCCATGTTTTGTTTTGTTTGTTGAGTCTACTTGGTAGTCTAATATGTTAAATAAGGTTTTATGGTATTTGGGTAGCTGTTTGGAGGTTTGGAATGCTTGGATTGGTGCAAGAACTTGGAAAAATTTTGAAAAACAGAGCACTAACCTGCGCGTGCGCGCACCTGGCGCGTACACGCGCCTCAAGCATTTTCGACCATCCACGCGGGCGCGCCATGTGCGCGGATGCATGGATTGAAAAATCTCACCCCTCCATACATTGACCCGAGAGTTGCGCCTACACTGCGCCAGCACCATGCCTGAAGCACAAACCACCCGCGCGTGCGCGCACTTGGCACGTACGTGCCGTTGACTCTAATTGCACAATGCACGTGCACGCACGCTGTTGCGCCGATAGCGCTACCTGCCCTCCCAGCCAAAAAAACACCAGAGAGTTATGCCTAGTTTGTGCTTATTCTGTGCCTGCAACCCACACGTGCGCGCACCTAGCGCGTGCGTGCCCTTTGGCCGAACTGCGCATCGGCGCGGAAGCGTGCATGATGCATCTGCGCCGGCAAAAAAAAAGTTTTTCTTTCCTTCTTCCATTTTATTTTGTCCATTGCATTCGCATATTTTTATTCTTCGCATTTTTATTTTGTTTTTATAGCCTGTTTTTACTTTATTTTTTTTTGAGCTTCTTATTTGAATAATGGTGTTGCATTTTCCTACTCAATTGTTGAGAATTTCTTGGTTAATCTTGGTGCTTTGTGACTTGTTTGGCATTAGTTGTAATATTTACTCTACACACAAGATTAGTGCTTTAGTTCTTCCTGACTCATGATCCCTTGTTTTTGTACCTCATCATCATTGAGTTAGGATGGGACCAAATGCTCTCATGCTTATCACTAATCTTGTTTGTGTTAATTGTTGTTTGAACTTGATGCTCGACATGTTCTTCATGTTATTCACTTATGCTTTGACTTTCCTCTTGCATCAAGTATTAGTTGATATGCCTTTAGCTTATATTGTTTTCTCACTTATATGTTGTAGCTACCATGTATTTGAGAACCATACTTTTATTTGGCATTAGCCCCCGCCTATGTTCTAATTACTTTCATATCTTTGTTGTAGGCTTAATTTTCTTTCTTTTTCTCTCCTTTTAGGTTGGCCTTCAAGAAGGGAAGGAATGGAAAAGCTTCTAAATGGGGCAACAAACAAGTTCACCCGCACAACCTTTTGAAGGAGCTCATCAATTGTAGCTACCCATCCACCTTGCTCTTCTTTGCATGCACCGAGGACGGTGCAAATTTCTAAGTGTGGGGAGGTCGTCCGACCGATCTCCATGGGTAACAACTTCCTTTTTCAACACCAATTTTTAATTTTTGTCTTTGTTAGAATAGTTATTGCATTGCATGATAGGTTGCATGTTAGTTAGAATTTGTACATATTTTTACCACTTCCTTTTTATGTTAGGACTACTTGGTTAGGGTGATGATTTCTTTTCCAAGAAACTGTTTTTAGGGCACCCTACCAATTTGAAAAATTTTTCTTGTTGAACTAGCTTGAAGAATTTATTTTGGAACATGGTTTTTGAGCTAAGAACACAAGCATGTGAGTTTTGAGCCAAATTGTGTGGTTACATCTTACAACCACTTATTTTCATTCTTGTGTGCATTATTCTCTGTCTATGATTATAATCTTTGATTTGTTTGATTCTTTATGTCCATTATTCCATGTATACATGCATTTATATGATTGAGGCCATCATTTTATTTAGCTCACTTACCCAAATAGCCTACCCTTCATCAACCATTGTTAGCCAAATTTGAGCCTATTGAATCCCTTTTATTCTTAATGTTAGCACATCACTACCCGTAAGTGAAAAACAATAAATGTCCCTTAATTTGGATCTTTGATTAGCTTAGGCTAGTGAGGGTGTGTATCATTTTGGGTATGGGAAACTTGGGACATTGGTTGAGGTAAAAGTGTATTTTGTATTTTTGTTGAAGATTTTTGGGAATTGGGTACATGCTTATGCATTAAACATGTAAAACCATATGCATTGATACGTTTGTATATACTTTGAAAAAAAAGTGTGAAAAAAAAATGTAGAGAAAAAAATATATATATAGAAAAAAATATAAAGAAACAAAAAAAATACAATAAAAAAGGAAAAAAATGCCCCAAAGTAAAGTTCAATAAAAATCAATGCATATGGAATGTTAACTAAAGAGAATGCATGAGTATGTAAAAAAGTGGGAATCATGGGTAGCTAGGTTGTGTAATAGAATTGTATAGGTTGTTACATGTGTTAGGTGAGAGCTTAGGCTAATCAAAGATACAAATTTCAAGCTCACTTGACCATATGCATCCTTACCTTTACCCTAGCCCCATTACAACCTATGAATAAGTCCTCTTGATGAATGTATGCATGCATTGAATAATTGTTGATTGTTAGATGAAAAACAAATCATGGAAAGCATGATTAGAAGAGAATTGAGTGATCGACCCTATACACTTGAGCGATTAGAGCAGATACGCATCCGGTGAGGGTTCGATGCTCAATTCCTTATTCCCGGCTTTCATGAGCGTTCTTCTTGCAAGTCTATTTGTACTTTATTTTGATATTCAGATTGGTAGGATTCATGAATCATCATACTACTTAACCCGACTTGTTCATATGTGTTCTTGGGGAATGATTTACTTTTAACCAAGTAGGTAGAATCATTTTGCATTTAGTTGCATGCATGTAGATAGGTTTATATAGTTTCTTTGCATTGAATAAATGTTCATACCATTTTCTTGTCCTTCTTTATTCTTAGCATGAGGACATGCTTGGTTTAAGTGTGGGGAGATTTGATAAATCCTAATTTTGTGGTTTATCTTGTACTTAATTTGGGGGATTTTATCACCTTTTCTCACATTTATTCAATGAAATAGCATAGTTTTGCAATTCTCCCTTGATTTATGCTTAAATATGAAAACATACTTTTTAGGCCTTAAAATAGCTAAATTTAATCCACTTTAATTCCATTTGATGCCTTGATATGTTTGTTAAGTGATTTCAGGTTTAGAAGGCAAGTATTGGATGGAAGAAGTGAGGAGAAAAGCATGCAAAGTGGGAGAACTCATGAAGAAATGAAGGAACCGTAAAGCTGTCAAGCCTGACCTCTTTGCACTCAAACGACCATAACTTGAGCTACAGAGATCAAAATGAGGCGGTTCTAGTTGCGTTGGAAAGCTAACATCCGGGGCTTCAAAATGATATAAAATTTGCCATATGTTGCTTCACGTTCAGGGGAGCGCACGCGCCATGTACACGTGCGCGCTGATGCTGTCTGTGGCCACTAAAGTGAAATCGCCCCCAGCAATTTCTGAAGCACTTTGGGCCCAACCCAACTCATTTTTTATGCTATTTCATGCAGAATTCAAGCTTGGGCAAGGGGGAGTAATTGTTTGTAGCATTAGCATCATGTAGGTTAGTTTCTAGAGAGAGAAGCTCCCTCTTCTCTCTAGAATTAGGTTAGGTTAATCCATCTTAGATCTAGGCATGATTTCTTGATTTCATCTTATTTCTTTTCCAATTTCTTGTTTCTACTACTCTATTCTTCTTTGTTTTTATGTTAATTTTACTTTTATGTCTCTTTATGTTTATGAATACTCATGTTGGATCTTGTTTAAATTTAATAAAATTTAATGTTGATGTTCTTTTAATTGATGATTTGAATTGTTGATTTACTTTCCTTGCAATTTGTAGTTGGTAGATTTTACTATTTCTTGTCATTTATTATGCTATCTTTTTATGCTTTCCAAGTGTTTGATAAAATGCTTGGTTGTACTTTAGAGTAGATTTTGAGCATTCTTGGCTTGGAAAGAGTAATTAGGCAATTTTGAGTCATGAAAACCCAACTTATGTTGGTAATCTAGAGTTGTTAGCTAATATTGTTTCCATTGATGTTAATGTTTTACTAATTTAATTAGTGAGTAGATTAGGACTTTTGGATTGAGATTAGCTAGTCTTGTTAGACTTTCTCTCATAGAAGATAACCTATATCTTCTTCCAATGTTGGAGATGACGTAATAAGATAAATTCTTGTTTATATTTGTGACATGATTAATTAGTCTTGTTTGACTTTCTCCCTATGTGTTGGAGTTGACTAAATAAGATGAATTAATCATTGTATGACTAGGATAGAAAGCCTATGATCTCAATTCTTGCCATGAATGTCTCTCTTTATTAATTGCCTTCTTTAGTTACTTGCTTGATTTACTTTTCTTGTCATTTAATTTCTTGCCCTCTTACCAATCAAAACCCCCCTTTACCCCTTCATAGCCAATAAGCATACACGTCATTGCAATTCCTCGTGAGACGACCCGGAGTCCAAATACTCCGGTTAATTCTTATTTGGGGTTTGTTACTTGTGACAAAACCAAAAAAATTTAATATGATGTGAGAGTTGTTTGTTGGTTTGGAGCTATGCTTACAACGAAGTTCTTATTTCTATAAGAAAAATTCCTAACCAACACGATTCTTGCAATCAATCATCAATCTTGTGAAAGCAAGCAAGTTGGGCTTAACTCTAAATGAAAATCATGTTTATGGTCAATTTGAAAATTTACTTAATCATGCAATGCATATAGCAAATTAGCATTACAAGCAAGTAAAGAGCATTAGGAGCATAACCAAAAACCTGTAAACATGCTGGTGCATGAATTGTGAATCACACTTTTCACAACGCGTACCACTAACCAGCAAGTGCACTGGGTCGTCCAAGTAATACCTCACGTGAGTAAGGGTCGAATCCCACGGAGATTGTTGGTTTGAAGCAATCTATGGTTATCTTGTAAATCTTAGTCAGGAAGTCAATTATGTTTATCAGTTGAATTGCGAATAAACAATAGAGCATGGATTAAAGGTTACTTGTTATGCAGTAATGGAGAATATGTTGGAGTTTTTGGAGATGCTTTGTCTTCTGAATCTCTGCTTTCCTCTGTCTTCTTGTTCACGCACGCACGTCCTCCTATGGCAAGCTATGTGTTGGTGGATCACCGTTGTCAATGGCTACCTTCCATCCTTCCAGTGAAAACTACGCTCACGCGCTCTGTCACAGCACGGCTAATCACCGGTTGGTTCTCGATCCGGTTGGAATAGGATTTATTATCCTTTTGCATCTGTCACTAACGCCCAGCCTTCAGGAATTTGAAGCTCGTCACAGTCATTCAATCCTTGAATCCTACTCGGAATACCACAGACAAGGTTTAGACTTTCCGGATTCTCATGAATGCCGCCATCAGTTCTAGCTTATACCACGGAGATTCTGATTAAGAGATCTCAGAGATACTCATTCAATCGGATATAGAACGGAGGTGGTTGTCAGGCACACGTTCATGGTTTGAGGAAGGTGATGAATGTCACTGATCATCACCTTCATCACAGTTAAGCGCGAATGAACATCTTAGATAGGAACAAGCGTGTTTGAATAGAAAACAGAAATACTTGCATTAATTCATCGAGACACAGCAGAGCTCCTCACCCCCAACAATGGGGTTTAGAGACTCATGCCGTCAGAGAATACAAAGTTTAGATCTAAAATGTCATGAGATGCAAAATAAGTCTCTAAAAGTTGTTTAAATACTAAACTAGTAGCCTAGGTTTACAAAAATTGGATAAACTATGATGGATGATGCAGAGATCCACTTCTGGGGCCCACTTGGTGTGTGCTGGGGCCCACTTGGTGTGTGCTGGGGCTGAGACTTAAGCAATTCACGTGCAGAGGCCATTTGTGGAGTTGAACGCCAGTTTTTGTGCCAGTTTGGGCGTTCAACTCCAGTTTTTGATCCTTTTCTGGCGCTGGACGCCAGAATTGGGCAGAGGACTGGCGTTGAACGCCAGTTTACGTCATCTATTCTTGTGCAAAGTATGGACTATTATATATTACTGGAAAGCCCTGGATGTCTACTTTCCAACGCAATTGGAAGCACGCCATTTCGAGTTCTGTAGCTCCAGAAAATCCACTTTGAGTGCAGGGAGGTCAGAATCCAACAGCATCAGCAGTCCTTTTTCAGCCTGAATCAGATTTTTGCTCAGCTCCTTCAATTTCAGCCAGAAAAATACCTGAAATTACAGAAAAACACACAACTCATAGTAAAGTCCAGAAATATGAATTTTTCCTAAAAACTAATGAAAATAGACTAAAAACTAACGAGAACATACTCAAAACTATATGAAATTAACCCCAAAAAGCGTATAAAATATCCGCTCATCACAACACCAAACTTAAACTATTGCTTGTCCTCAAGCAACTAGACAAATAAAATAGAAGACTAATAGGTTGAGAAGCAATAATATCTCAGAGTTTTTGAATGAAGCTCAGATTCTAATTAGATGAGCGGGGCTAGTGGCTTTTTGCTTCTGAACAGTTTTGGCATCTCACTTTATCCATTGAAGCTCAGAGTGATTGGTATCTATAGGAACTCAGAATTCAGATAGTGTTATTGATTCTCTTAGTTCAGTGTGATGATTCTTGAACACAGCTTCTTTATGAGTCTTGGCCGTGGACCTAAGCACTTTGTTTTCCAGTATTACCACCGGGTACATAAATGCCACAGACACATAACTGGGTGAACCTTTTCAGATTGTGACTCAGCTTTGCTAAAGTCCCCAATTAGAGGTGTCCAGAGTTCTTAAGCACACTCTTCATTTCACTTGAACCTTGACTTTAACCGCTCAGTCTCAAGTTTTCACTTGACACCTTTACGCCACAAGCACATGGTTAGGGACAGCTTGGTTTAGCCGCTTAGACCAGGATTTTATTCCTTTAGGCCCTCCTATCCACTGATGCTCAAAGCCTTGGGATCCCTTTTATTTGCCCTTGCCTTTTGGTTTTAAGGGTTATTGGCTTTTTCTGCTTGCTTTTTCTTTTTCTTTTTCTCTTTTTTTTTTTTCTGCAAGCTTTGTTCTTTGCTGCTTTTTCTTGCTTCAAGAATCATTTTTATGATTTTTCAGATTATCAATAACATGTCTCATGTTCATCATTCTTTCAAGAGCCAACATATTTAACAGTCTTAAACAACAAATTCAAAAGACATATGCACTGTTCAAGCATTCATTTAGAAGACAGAAAGCATTGCCACCACATTTAACTAATTAGAATTTCTCTTATTAAACTCGAAATTTTATTGCCTCTTATTCAAAAGATCTACTATTTTATTCATGTTTGCTGATGATGAGAAAAATAGACTATAACTTAATTGGGGATAAAATCAAACTAGACACTAATTACTACTAATGATCATGTAATGAAGACACAGACATAGATAAGCACTTATCATAGAGAAAACGAAAAACAGAGAAAGTAAGAACAAGGAATGAGTCCACCTTAGTGATGATGGCATTTCCTTCTTGAGGCACCAATGATGTTCTTGAGCTCTTTTATGTCTCTTCCTTGCCTTTGTGGCTTGATTCCTAGTGATTTTTGGTATTTCTATCCTCAGTTGCTTCCAATAATTATGTGGAGGGAAGTGCATCCCCTGAGGTATCTCTTGATTTGCAGCCACATGTTCTACCACTGAGCTATAGATCCTTCACATAATTGTTTTACCACACCAAACTTAGAATGTTGCTCGCCCTCGAGCAAAAGAAGAGGGAATAGATGAAGAAGAAGATGTGGAAAGAAAAAAAACTAGGATTATGAGGAGGGAAGGTGGGGATCCTGTGGGGTCCACAGATCTTGAAATGATCCTGTGAGGTCCACAGATCTTGAGGTGTCAAGGCATTTACATCCCTGCACCAATTTGGGCATGCAAAATGCCCTTGCACACAACTCTGGGCGTTCAGCGCCAGGTTGGTGCCCATTTTGGGCGTTCAGCGCCAGAACCATGCTCTGTTCTGGCATTGAACGCCAGACAGGTGCTTCCTCCAGGGTGTGATTTTTCTTCTGCTGTTTTTGATTCCGTTTTCAATTTTGAATATTTGTTTTGTGACTCCACATGATCATGAACCTAATAAAACATGAAAAACCATGAAAGTAAATAAAAATTGGGTTGCCTCCCAACAAGCGCTTCTTTAATGTCCTTAGCTGGACCTTGCTGAGCTTTTAATCTAGCTTCAGCCTTGAGCATTCTTGCTCAATGTTGCCTTCTAGATAATGCTTGATTCTCTGTCCATTGACAATGAACTTCTTATCAGAATCAATATCTTGAAGCTCCACATAACCATATGGTGATACACTTGTAATCACGTATGGTCCCCTCCACCGGGATTTCAGTTTCCCGGGAAATAGCCTGAGTCTAGAGTTAAACAACAGAACCTTCTGTCCTGGTTCAAAGATTCTAGATGACAGCTTTCTGTCATGCCATTTTTTTTATTTTTCTTTATAAAGCTTGGCATTTTCGAAAGCTGTGAATCTGAATTCCTCTAGCTCATTTAGCTGGAGCAATCGTTTTTCTCCTGCTAATTTGGCATCAAAGTTTAGGAATCTGGTTGCCCAGTAGGCCTTATGTTCCAGTTCCACGGGCAGGTGGCATGCCTTACCATACACGAGTTGGTATGGAGAGGTCCCTATAGGGGTCTTGAATGCTGTTCTGTAAGCCCACAGAGCATCATCCAAGCTCCTTGCCCAATCCTTTCTACGGGTATTTACTGTCCGTTCCAGGATTCTCTTTAATTCTCTGTTAGAGACTTCAGCTTGCCCATTGGTTTGTGGATGATATGGTGTGGCCACTTTGTGGCGAATTCCATACCGAACCATGGCAGAGTAAAGCTGTTTATTGCAGAAGTGAGTGCCCCCATCACTGATTAACACTCTAGGGACACCAAACCTGCTAAAGATATGTTTCTGGAGGAACTTCAGCACTGTTTTAGTATCATTGGTGGGTGTGGCAATAGCCTCAACCCATTTTGATACATAGTCAACTGCCACCAGAATATAAGTGTTTGAATATGATGGTGGAAAAGGTCCCATGAAGTCAATTCCCCATACGTCAAATAACTCAATTTCCAAGATTCCTTGTTGAGGCATGGCGTAACCATGAGGCAGATTACCAGCTCTTTGGCAACTGTCACAATTACGTACAAACTCTCGGGAATCTTTATGGAGTGTGGGCCAATAGAAGCCACATTGGAGGACTTTGGTGGCTGTTCGCTCACCTCCGAAATGGCCTCCATATTGAGATCCGTGGCAATGCCATAGGATTCTCTGTGCATCCTCTCTGGGGACACACCTACGGATAATTCCGTCTGCACATCTCTTAAAGAGATAGGGTTCATCCCACAAGTAGTACTTTGCATCAGTAACTAATTTCTTCTTTTGTATTCTATTGTACTCCTTGGGTATGAACCTTGCAGCTTTATAGTTTGCAATATCGGCAAACCATGGTGCTTCCTGAATGGCAAATAGATGCTCATCAGGGAACGTCTCAGAGATCTCAAGAAAGGGGAGGGACGTCCCTTCCACTGGCTCTATCCGGGACAGATGATCAGCCACTTGGTTCTCTGTCCCTTTTCTGTCTCTTATTTCTATATCAAACTCTTGCAGAAGCAATACCCATCTGATGAGCCTGGGTTTTGAATCCTGCTTTGTGAGTAGATATTTAAGAGCAGCATGGTCAGTATACACAATCACTTTTGATCCTACTAAGTATGATCTGAACTTGTCAATGGCGTAAACCACTGCAAGTAGTTCTTTTTCTGTGGTTGTGTAATTTTTTTGGGCATCATTTAGAACGCGACTGGCATAATAAATGACATGCAGAAGCTTGTCATGCCTCTGTCCCAATACTGCACCAATGGCATGATCACTGGCATCACACATTAACTCAAATGGCAATGTCCAGTCTGGTGCAGAAATGACTGGTGCTGTGACCAGCTTAGCTTTCAGCGTTTCAAACGCCTGCAGGCATGCTGTGTCAAACACAAATGGCGTGTCAGCAGCTAGCAGATTGCTTAGAGGTTTTGCGATTTTTGAAAAATCCTTTATAAACCTCCTATAGAATCCTGCATGCCCCAGAAAGCTTCTGATTGCCTTAACATTGGCAGGTGGTGGTAATTTTTCAATTACCTCTATTTTTGCTTGATCCACCTCTATTCCCTTGTTTGAGATTTTATGCCCAAGAACAATTCCTTCAGTCACCATGAAGTGACACTTTTCCCAGTTTAAAACTAGGTTAGTCTCTTGGCATCTTTTCAGAACAAGTTTCAGGTGATCAAGACAGGAGCTGAATGAGTCTCCATATACTGAGAAGTCATCCATGAAGACTTCCAGAAAATTTTCCACCATGTCAGAGAAAATAGAGAGCATGCATCTCTGGAAGGTTGCAGGCGCATTACATAGCCCAAATGGCATCCTTCTATAAGCAAACACTCCAGATGGACATGTGAATGTTGTTTTCTCTTGATCCTGGGGATCCACTGCAATCTGGTTATAGCCTGAATAGCCATCCAAAAAGAAGTAATAATCATGACCTGCTAGTCTCTCTAGCATCTGGTCTATGAATGGTAAAGGAAAATGATCCTTTCTGGTGGCTGTATTGAGCCTTCTGTAGTCAATACACATGCGCCACCCTGTAACTGTTCTTGTAGGAACCAGTTCATTTTTTTTATTATGAATCACTGTCATGCCTCCCTTTTTTGGGACGACTTGAACAGGGCTCACCCAGGGGCTATCAGAAATGGGATAAATAATCCCAGCCTCTAGTAATTTGGTGACCTCTTTCTGCACCACTTCCTTCATGGCTGGATTTAGCCGCCTCTGTGGTTGAACCACTGGTTTGGCATTATCCTCCAATAGGATTTTGTGCATGCATCTAGCTGGGCTTATGCCCTTAAGGTCACCTATAGACCACCCAAGAGCTGTCTTGTGTGTTCTTAGCACTTGAATAAGTGCTTCCTCTTCCTGTGAACTTAAAGCAGAGCTTATGATCACTGGAAAAGTGTCACCTTCTCCCAGAAATGCATATTTCAAGGATGGTGGTAGTGACTTGAGCTCGGGTTTAGGAGGTTTTTCCTCTTTCAGAAGAAAGTTCAGAGGCTCTTTCATGTCCTTTGAATCCTCCAAATCAGGCTGAACATCTTTAAAGATGTCTTCCAACTCTGATTCGAGACTCTCAGCCATGTTGATCTCTTCTACCAAAGAGTCAATGAGATCAACTTTCATGCAGTCTGTTGATGTGTCTGGATGCTGCATGGCTTTGACAGCGTTCAACTTAAACTCATCATCATTGACTCTCAGGGTTATTTCCCCCTGTTGGACGTCAATGAGGGATCGTCCAGTTGCTAGGAAGGGTCTTCCTAGAATGAGAGTAGCACTCTTGTGCTCCTCCATTTCCAGCACAACAAAGTCAGTGGGAAAGGCGAATGGCCCAACTCTGACAATCATGTCCTCAATCACGCCTGATGGGTATTTAGTGGAACCATCAGCAAGTTGGAGACATATCCGGGTTGGTTTAACTTCTTCAGTTAAGCCAAGCTTCCTGATAGTGGATGCAGGTATCAGGTTGATGCTTGCCCCAAGATCGCATAAAGCTGTCTTGGTGCAATCACCTTCTAATATGCATGGTATCAGAAAACTCCCAGGGTCTTTAAGCTTTTCAGGAAAGCTTTTCAGAATGACTACACTGCATTCTTCAGTGAGGAGAACTCTTTCTGTTTCTCTCCACTCCTTTTTATGACTCAAGATCTCTTTCATGAACTTGGCATAAGAAGGTATTTGCTCAAGTGCCTCTGCTAATGGAATCTTTATTTCAAGAGTCCTTAGATAATTTGCAAAGCGAGCAAATTGCTTATCCTGCTCCTCTTTCCGGAGTTTTTGAGGATAAGGTATCTTGGCTTTATATTCCTCAACCTTAGTGGTTAAAGAAGCCTTTTTAGAGGGGTTGCTATCAGCACTTGTGTGTGTCTGATCCCTCACTGGCAATTGAGTGCCAGAGTCAGAAGCTGGAGTGACGTTAGACGCCAGCTCACTGTCTGTTCCTGGCGCCTGAACGCCAGAAGTGTGCCCATGTTGGGCGTTCAACGCTGGATTCTGCCCCATTTGGGCGTTCAACGCCAGATTCTTGCCCATTTCTGGCGTTGAACGCCAATCCTGCCTTGTTTCTGGCGCTGAACGCCAGTTTTGGGCATGGTCTGGGCGTTCAGCGCCAGCCTTCCACCCATTTTCTGGCGTTTTAGTGCCAGAATTCTTTTTCCCTGGGCTCTTACTGTCCTCAGGTGAATCTTTGGTGGGTCGCTCATTTCTTGAACTTTTTGATGCCTTGAGGTGGGGTATTTAATTTTTTTCCACTTCTTAATTGAACTGCTTGGCATTCTTCTGCTATTTGCCTTGATAGCTGCTGCTTTGTTTGCTTAAACTGTTCGTCCATATGTATATTAGCTATCCGTGTCTCCTGTAGCCTGTCTTTGAATTCAGCTAGCTGCTTTGTTAGAAAATCCAATTGCTGATTGAATTCAGCAGCTTATTTTACAGTACTGAATTCAGCAGTTACTGTTTTAACCTCTTCATTCATGGAAGGGTTGCTGCTTAGATACAGATGCTGATTCCTGGCAACTGTATCAATGAGCTCTTGAGCCTCTTCAATTGTCTTTCTCATATGGATAGATCCACCAGCTGAGTAATCTAGAGACATCTGAGCTCCTTCCGCAAGCCCATAGTAGAAGATGTCTAACTGAACCCACTCTGAAAACATTTCAAAGGGGCATTTTCGTAGCATCTCTCTGTATCTCTCCCAGGCATCATAAAGAGATTCGTTATCTCCTTGTTTAAAGCCTTGGATGTCCAGCCTTAGCTGTGTCATCCTTTTTGGAGGAAAATACTGATTCAGGAATTTTTCTGTCAGCTGTTTCCATGTTCTTATGCTGGCCTTAGGTTGGTTATTTAACCACCTCTTAGCTTGACCTTTTACAGCAAATGAAAACAGTAATAGTCTGTAGACATCCTGATCTATTTCCTTATCATGTACTATGTCAGAAATTTGTAGAAATTGTGCCAGAAACTCCGTAGGTTCTTCCTGTGGAAGACCGGAATACTGGCAACTTTGCTGCACCATGATAATGAGCTGAGGATTCAACTCAAAGCTACTAACTCCAATGGAGGGTATGCATATACTACTCCCATATGAAGCAGTAGAGGGGTTAGAATATGACCCCAGAGTCCTCCTGGACTGTTCATTTCCACTTATGTCCATGATGGATATATGGATATAACTTGGACTGATTTACCTTTTTATTTATTTTATTTTATAAGAAGTAAATACTTAAATAAAATAAAATAACTAAAAAGAATTCGAATTTTGAAATTAAATATTTTTTTTTATAAAAAAAATAAAAATAATTAGTTAAATAAAAACGAAATTTTGGAAAAAGAGGGAAGATATTTTCGAAAATTAGAAAGAGAGAGAGTTAGTTAGGTAGTTTTGAAAAAGTTAAGAAACAAACAAAAAGTTAGTTAGTTAGTTGAACAAATTTTGAAAAGATAAGAAGTTGGGAAGTTAGAAAAGATATTTTGAAAAGATATTTTTGAATTTAGTGAGGAGAGAGAAAAACAATAAGATAGTACAAGATTTAAAATTTTTAGATCTAATGCTCCTTGTTTTTTGAAAATTTTGGAGGGAAAACACCAAGGAACACCAAACTTAAAAATTTTAAGATCAAGACACAAGGAAAACTCAAGAACACTTTGAAGGCTTACAAGAACACAGGAACATGAAGAAAGAACACCAAACTTAAAATTTTTAGAAAACCAAACCAAAATTTTCGAAAACCAAAGGAAAATCAACAAGAAAACACCAAACTTAAAGTTTGGCACAGGATTTAATAGAAAAAATATTATTTATGAAAAAGAAGGTTTTGAAAAGAATATAAAAGACTCTAACCCAATTACCAAGAACACAGATTAACGCTCTAGCCAAATGAGTTATGGAATTTTCGAAAATTTTAAGAAAGATTATTTTTGAAAACACCAAACTTAAAGTTTCGCACAGGATTTAATAGAAAAATTATTTTTGAAAAAGGTTTAAAAAATATGATAGCCAATTACCATGAACATAAACACCACGTTCTAACTAACTGAGTTATAAATTTAAAGTGTTTTAACAAGGGATAAATAATAAAAGACTCTAAACCAAAAAAAGAGAAATTTTTCCTAATCTAAGCAACAAAATAAACCGTTAGTTGTCCAAACACGAACAATCCCCGGCAACGGCGCCAAAAACTTGGTGCACGAATTGTGAATCACACTTTTCACAACGCGTACCACTAACCAGCAAGTGCACTGGGTCGTCCAAGTAATACCTCACGTGAGTAAGGGTCGAATCCCACGGAGATTGTTGGTTTGAAGCAATCTATGGTTATCTTGTAAATCTTAGTCAGGAAGTCAATTATGTTTATCAGTTAAATTGCGAATAAACAATAGAGCATGGATTAAAGGTTACTTGTTATGCAGTAATGGAGAATATGTTGGAGTTTTTGGAGATGCTTTGTCTTCTGAATCTCTGCTTTCTTCTGTCTTCTTGTTCACGCACGCACGTCCTCCTATGGCAAGCTATGTGTTGGTGGATCACCGTTGTCAATGGCTATCTTCCATCCTTCCAGTGAAAACTACGCTCACGCGCTCTGTCACAGCACGGCTAATCACCGGTTGGTTCTCGATCCGGTTGGAATAGGATTTATTATCCTTTTGCATCTGTCACTAACGCCCAGCCTTCAGGAGTTTGAAGCTCGTCACAGTCATTCAATCCTTGAATCCTACTCGGAATACCACAGGCAAGGTTTAGACTTTCCGGATTCTCATGAATGCCGCCATCAGTTCTAGCTTATACCACGGAGATTCTGATTAAGAGATCTCAGAGATACTCATTCAATCGGATATAGAACGGAGGTGGTTGTCAGGCACACGTTCATGGTTTGAGGAAGGTGATGAATGTCACTGATCATCACCTTCATCACAGTTAAGCGCGAATGAACATCTTAGATAGGAACAAGCGTGTTTGAATAGAAAACAGAAATACTTGCATTAATTCATCGAGACACAGCAGAGCTCCTCACCCCCAACAATGGGGTTTAGAGACTCATGCCGTCAGAGAATACAAAGTTTAGATCTGAAATGTCATGAGATGCAAAATAAGTCTCTAAAAGTTGTTTAAATACTAAACTAGTAGCCTAGGTTTACAAAAATTGGATAAACTATGATGGATGATGCAGAGATCCACTTCTGGGGCCCACTTGGTGTGTGCTGGGGCCCACTTGGTGTGTGCTGGGGCTGAGACTTAAGCAATTCACGTGCAGAGGCCATTTGTGGAGTTGAACGCCAGTTTTTGTGCCAGTTTGGGCGTTCAACTCCAGTTTTTTATCCTTTTCTGGCGCTGGACGCCAGAATTGGGCAGAGGACTGGCATTGAACGCCAGTTTACGTCGTCTATTCTTGTGCAAAGTATGGACTATTATATATTGCTGGAAAGCCCTGGATGTCTACTTTCCAACGCAATTGGAAGCACACCATTACGAGTTCTGTAGCCCCAGAAAATCCACTTTGAGTGCAGGGAGGTCAGAATCCAACAGCATCAGCAGTCCTTTTTCAGCCTGAATCAGATTTTTGCTCAGCTCCTTCAATTTCAGCCAGAAAAATACCTGAAATTACAGAAAAACACACAACTCATAGTAAAGTCCAGAAATATGAATTTTTCCTAAAAACTAATGAAAATAGACTAAAAACTAACGAGAACATACTCAAAACTATATGAAATTAACCCCAAAAAGCGTATAAAATATCCGCTCATCACATGCCCATGAAGATTTTCCAAAACAAAATTCTATTTGACACAGAAATTATCAACTAGAGCTTGTTACACCAATCAAAGCATTGTTAATTCATGGAACATGGCTAGGAAAAATCCGGCAGCATTTCAGCAGTAAATTGTCTATTTTCCAAGTTCAAACAGTCAAATTAGATTCCATATGACTTTAATACTCAAAAACACAAAGCCATATAGATAAATTCACATGGATGTCACAAACAGCCAGTAATTCATCAGCAAAGTAAATTAAACAGCACAAAGAACAGCAGCAGTTTGTTTCATCAATCAGACACAAGCAAGCAGCATTAACAAATTAATTGAACATAGAATAATCCAAGAAAACAAAGCAATTTCACACAGCAGCAAAAATTCAGATAAATCTAAATCCACTACTCAGCCCAGATTCGCTAACCACCTAAGTAAACTAAACTAACTAACTAAGCTAATTAATTAATAAAATTATCATAAAGCAGTAAATGGAAGCAGAACAGGGGAGGTCAGAAACCTGTGGGACAGAGACTGAATGGGGCAAACGAAGGGAAGGGAGAATAGAGAGATGAACCGGCCAGAGCAGAACGGTGGTCTGGTGGCACAGGAGAGCTTGAGCCAACGACAATGGAGTCACAGCTGTGCTCGTGGCGGAGCAGGGGCTGGCTGCGAGAGAGAACAGAGAAGAGAGGGTTGAATGGGAGAGAGGGAGAGAGCGAGGAAGGGGGCGTTGGGGCGCGCGGTGACTGCGATGGTGTGTCGGAGTGCTCGCCGAAGTGCTGGTTGTGGAGGGCGAAGGTGGTTATGGGTGTTTCTGGTCAGTGAGGGAGAAGGAGAAGAGACGTTGGGTGAGGGACGAAGGGGGTTGCGCGAATGCGCTAGGACTTCGCGTCCCTGGGGTAAGTAAAAATTTGAATCCACGCGTGCGCGCACCGTGCGCATCCGTGGAGGTGAGAAAATAAGGAAGTGGCGCGGAAGCGCCAGACGCACCTACGCGTAGATGGGAGAATTGGGGATCGGCACGGACGCGTACGATGCGCGTCCGCACGGGTATGCTGGGCCAGAGGCACAAAAGAGGCCCAGAGTTGGCATAACTCTCGGGTCCTTTGGCCTGGGTGATGCTAAGACGCATCAACGCGTGCATGCACTGTGCGCGTTCGTGTGGGTGGGTTGAGCTTATTGTATGGGCGCGGAGGCGCCAAGTACGCCAACGCGTGGGTAAAGAAACAGGTAGTAGCGTGGATGCGTACAGCGTGCGTCCGCGTGGGTTGAGGCACAGAGTTGGTGCAAAAGTGGCACAACTCTCTGGTCCTTCGCCCAGAAAGCTAAAATGTGCAGCCGACGCTCGCGCGCGCTCTGCGCTTGCGCGTGGCTTTGTTTTTTTTTCTTAATGAGCATCAAAAAGAGCTCATAACCTTCCCATCCTTCTCTAAGACTCTAGACTAGCTAAGATGAAAAATTAAACACATTTTTGAAATATTGGGGATTTTTCAAACAAATTGAGGAAACTTGTAATTCAAGCAAAAACTCAAGTTCAAAGAATCATCCTAATTAAAGCATAGAATGTATAAACACCTTAGCAAGCAAGCAAAATATACTATGAAGTAAAGAATTTATGTACAATGGAACTCAATTCATTCATTCATTATATCTACAAGAGAATGGAAAGAGTTTACCATGGTGGGGTATCTCCCACCAAGCACTTTTAGTTTAAGTCCTTAAGTTGGACATTGGGAGGCTTCTTGTCAAGGTGGCTTATGCTTGTATCCATCCTTGAACCTCCAAGAGTTCTTGTCCTTCAATCGGTTGTCAGAAGTTCCAACCATCTTCACTAAGCTTGAGTGAGGTCCTCTCCAAGATATGGGCTCCCAAAATTGACCCTCATAGGGTGATTGGTGCACGAAATTGTGATGTCCAGGCTCAAACAATCCCTGGCAACGTGAGCAACTTGGTACGCGCAATCGTAATTACACTTTGATTATGTAAAATTCATGGCTCTTTCTTTCCCTGGCAATGGCGCCAAGAACATGGTGCCAATACCATGGTTCACAACTTCGATACAACTAACCAGCAAGTGCACTGGGTCGTCCAAGTAATACCTTACGTGAGTAAGGGTCGAATCCCACGGAGATTGTTGGTATGAAGCAAGCTATGGTCACCTTGCAAATCTCAGTTAGGCAGATATAAATTGATAATGGTGTTTTCGAATAATAATTAATAGAATAGGGATAGAAATACTTATGTAATTCATTGGTGAGAATTTCAGATAAGCGAATGGAGATGCTTTCATTCCTCTGAACCTCTGCTTTCCTGCTATCTTCATCCAATCAGTCTTACTCCTTTCCATGGCTGGCTTTATGCAAGGGCATCACCGTTGTCAGTGGCTACATCCCCTCCTCTCAGTAAAAAATATGCTCACATGCTCTGTCACAGCACGGCTAATCATCTGTCGGTTCTCGATCATGCTGGAATAGGATTCACCCTCCTTTTGCGTTTGTCATTAACGCCCAGCACTCGCAAGTTTGAAGCTCGTCACAGTCATTCAATCATTGAATCCTACTCGGAATACCACAGACAAGGTTTAGACTTTCCGGATTCTCTTGAATGCTGCCATCATTCTAGCTTACGCCACGAAGATTCTGGTTAGGAAATCTAAGAGATACTCATTCTAGCTTATTTCATGTAGAACGGAAGTGTTTGTCAGGCACGTGATTATAGGGGAGAATGGTGATGAGCGTCACACATAATCATCACCTTCATCACGTTCTTGGGTGCGAATGGATATCTTAGAAGCGAAATAAGATGAATTGAATAGAAAACAATAGTACTTTGCATTAATCTTTGAGGAACAGTAGAGCTCCACACCTTAATCTATGGAGTGTAGAAACTCTACCGTTAAAAATACATAAGTGAAAGGTCCAGGCATGGCCGAGATGGCCAGCCCCCAAAACGTGATCACAGGATCAAAATACAATCCAGGATGTCAAATACAATAGTAAAATGTCCTATTTATAATAAACTAGCTACTAGGGTTTACATGAGTAAGTAATTGATGCATAAATCCACTTCCGGGGCCCACTTGGTGTGTGCTTGGGCTGGGCTTGAGTGCTGCACGTGTAGAGGTCCTTCTTGGAGTTGAACGCCAGTATTTGTGCCAGTTTGGGCGTTCAACTCTGGTTTTGGATCCTTTTCTGGCGCTGGACGCCAGAATTGGGCAGAGAGCTGGCGTTGAACACCAGTTTGCGTCATCTATTCTTGGCTAAAGTATGGACCATTATATATTTCTGGAAATCCCTGGATGTCTACTTTCCAACGCAATTGGAAGCGCGCCATTTTAAGTTCTGTAGCTCCAGAAAATCCACTTTGAGTGCAGGGAGGTCAGAATCTAACAGCATCAGCAGTCCTTTTTCAACCTCTGAATCTGATTTTTGCTCAAGTCCCTCAATTTCAGTCAGAAAATACCTGAAATCACAGAAAAACACACAATCTCATAGTAAAGTCCAGAAATGTGAATTTAACATAAAAACTAATGAAAACATCCCTAAAAGTAACTAGATCCTACTAAAAACATACTAAAAACAATGCCAAAAAGCGTATAAATTATTTGCTCATCACAACACCAAACTTAAATTGTTGCTTGTCCCCAAGCAACTGAAAATCAAAATAGGATAAAAAGAATAGAATATACTATAAATTCCAAACTATCAATGAAACATAGCTCCAATCAGATGAGCGGGACTTGTAGCTTTTTGCTTCTTGAATAGTTTTGGCATCTCACTTTATCCATTGAGGTTTAGAATGATTGGTATCTATAGGAACTCAGAGTTCAGATAGTGTTATTGATTCTCCTAGTTCAGTATGATGATTCTTGAACACAGCTGTTTTATGAGTCTTGGCCGTGGCCCTAAGCACTTTGTTTTCCAGTATTACCACCGGATACATAAATGCCACAGACACATAATTGGGTGAACCTTTTCAGATTGTGACTCAGCTTTGCTAAAGTCCCCAATTAGAGGTGTCCAGGGTTCTTAAGCACACTCTTTTTTTGCTTTGGACCTTGACTTTAACCGCTCAGTCTCAAGTTTTAACTTGACACCTTCACGCCACAAGCACATGGTTAGGGACAGCTTGGTTTAGCCGCTTAGACCAGGATTTTATTCCTTTAGGCCCTCCTATCCACTGATGCTAAAAGCCTTGGGATCATTTTTATTTACCCTTGCCTTTTGGTTTTAAGGGTTATTGGCTTTTTGCTCTTGCCTCTTGGTTTTAAGAGCTTTTGGCTTTTTCTACTTGCTTTTTTCTTTCTATATTTTTTTTTCGCCTATTTTTTTCTTTTTTTTCTACAAGCTTTGTTCTTTGATGCTTTTTCTTGCTTCAAGAATCATTTTTATGATTTTTCAGATTATCAAATAACATGTCTCCTTGTCATCATTCTTTCAAGAGCCAACATATTTAACATTCTTAAACAACAACTTCAAAAGATATATGCACTGTTCAAGCATACATTCAGAAAACAAGAAGCATTGTCACCACATCAATATAATTAAGCTAAGTTCAAGGATAAATTCGAAACTCATGTACTTCTTGTTCTTTTGAATTAAAACATTTTTTCATTTAAGAGAGGTGATGGATTCATAGGACATTCATAACTTTAAGACATAGTTACTAACTACTAATGATCATGTAATGAAGACACAAACATAGATAAGCACATAACATAGAAAACGAAAACAGAAGAAATAAGAACAAGGAATGAATCCACCTTAGTGATGGTGGCGTTTCCTTCTTGAGGAACCAATGATGTCCTTGAGCTCTTCTATGTCTCTTCCTTGTCTTTGTTGCTCCTCCCTCATTGCTTTTTGATCTTCTCTTATTTCATGAAGGATGATGGAGTGCTCGTGATGTTCCACCCTTAGTTGCTTCCAATAATTGTGTGGAAGAAAATGTATCCCCTGAGGTATCTCAGGGATCTCTTGATTTGCAGTCAAATGTTCTACCACTGAGCTATAGACCCTTGATGGCAGCTTTTGTTTTCCCTTTCCTCTTTCTAGAGGTTTCTCTGGCCTTAGGTGCCATCAATGGTTATGGAAAAAACAAAAAAAGCTATGCTTTTACCACACCAAACTTAGAATGTTGCTCGCCCTCGAGCAAAAGAAGAAAGAATAGAAGAAGAAGAAGAAGATATGGAGGAGATGGATGGGTGTGTGTATTCGGCCATATGGGTGGGATTGGGTGGGAGAGAGATGTTGAATTTTGAAGGTAGTGGGTGTATGGATGTGAGTGGTGAATGGAAAACAGAAGGGATGATCATGAATGGAAAGAGAGATGATGATGTAGGTGGGGATCCTGTGGGGTCCACAGATCCTGAGATGATCCTGTGGGGTCCACAGATCTTGAGATGATCCTGTGGGGTCCACAGATCCTGAGGTGTCAAGGCATTTACATCCCTGCACCAATTTAGGCATGTAAAATGCCCTTGCACATAACTTTGGGCGTTCAGCGCCAGGTTGGTGCCCATTTTGGGCGTTCAGCGCCCATTTGTTGCCATTTCTGGCGTTGAACGCCAGAACCATGCTTGTTCTGGGCGTTCAGTGCCAGGATGCTGCCCATTTTGGGCGTTCAGCGCCAGAACCATGCTCTGTTCTGGCGTTGAACGCCAGGCAGATACTTCCTCCAAGGTGTGATTTTTCTTCTGCTGTTTTTGATTCCGTTTTCAATTTTTATATTCATTTTGTGACTCCACATGATCATGAACCTATAAAGACATATAACTAAGAAAAATATTGTTAGATAAATAAAAATTGGGTTGCCTCCCAACAAGCGTTTCTTTAATGTCAATAGCTTGACAGTGGGCTCTCATGGAGCCTCACAGATATGCAGAGCTTTGTTGAAACTCTCCAACACCAAACTTAGAGTTTGGATATGGGAGTTCAACACCAAACTTAGAGTTTGGTTATGGCCTCCCAACACCAAACTTAGAGTTTGACTGTGGGGGCTCTGGTTGACTCTGTTTTGAGAGAAGCTTTTCATACTTCTTCTCCATGGTTGCAGAGGGAGATCCTTGGGTTTTAAACACAAGGGAGTCCTCATTCCATTGAAGGACTATTTCACCTCTGTCAACATCAATCACAGCTCTTGCTGTGGCCAGGAAAGGTCTTCCTAGGATGATGGATTCATCCTCTTCCTTTCCAGTATCCAGGACAATGAAATCAGCAAGGATGTAAAGGCCTTCAACCTTTACTAACACGTCCTCTACTTGTCCATAAGCCTATTTTCTTGAACTGTCTGCCATCTCTAATGAGATTTTAGCAGCTTGCACCCCATAGATTCCCAGTTTCTCTATTACAGAGAGGGGGCATGAGGTTTATTCCTGAACCAAGGTCACATAGAGCCTTAAAGATCATGGTGCCTATGGTACAAGGTATTATGAACTTTCCAAGATCCTGTCTCTTCTGAGGCAATGTCAGTTGATCCAGATCACTTAGTTCATTGATGAACAAGGGAGGTTCGACTTCCCAAGTATCAACGCCAAATAATTTGGCATTCAGCTTCATGATTGCACCAAGAAACTTGGTAGTTTGCTCTTTAGTAACATCCTCATTTTCTTCAGAAGAGGAATACTCATCAGAGCTCATGAAGGGCATAAGGAGGTTCAATGGAATCTCTATGGTCTCTAGATGAGCCTCAGAGTCCTTTGGTTCCTCAGAGGGAAGCTCCTTATTGATCAATGGACGTCCCAGGAGGTCTTCCTCCTTGGGATTCACGTCCTCCACTCCCCTTGTAGGTTCGGCCATGGTGCTTATGTCAATGACCTTGCACTCTCCTTTTGGGTTCTCTTCTGTATTGCTTGGGAGAGTACTGGGAGGGATTTCAGTGATCCTTTTACTCAGCTGGCCCACTTGTGCTTCCAAATTTCTAATAGAAGATTTTGTTTCATTCATGAAATTTACAGTGGCCTTAGACAGATCAGAGACTAAGTTTGTTAAATTAGAAGTATTTTGTTCAGAGTTCTCTGTCTGTTGCTGAGTGGATGATGGAAAAGGTTTATTATTATTAAACCTGTTTCTTCCACCATTATTAAAGCCTTGTTGAGGCTTTTGATCCTTCCATGAGAAATTTGGATGATTTCTCCATGATGAGTTATAGGTGTTTCCATAAGGTTCACCTAAATAATTTACCTCTGCTATTGCAGGGTTTTCAGGATCATACGCTTCTTCTTCAGAAGATGCCTCTTGAGTACTGTTGGATGCAGCTTGCATTCCATGCAGACTCTGAGAGATCATATTGACTTGCTGAGTCAATATTTTATTCTGAGCCAATATGGCATTCAGAGTATCAACTTCAAGAACTCCCTTCTTCATAGGCGTCCCATTACTCACAGGATTCCTTTCAGAAGTGTACATGAACTGGTTATTAGCAACCATGTCAATGAGTTCTTGAGCTTCTGCAGGCGTTTTCTTTAGGTGAATGGATCCACCTGCAGAAGTGTCCAGTGACATTTTTGATAGCTCAGATAAACCATCATAGAATATATCCAGGATGGTCCATTCTGAAAGCATGTCAGAAGGACACTTTTTTGGTCAACTGTTTGTATCTTTCCCAAGCTTCATAGAGGGATTCACCTTCTTTCTGTCTGAAGGTTTGAACATCAGCTCTAAGCTTGCTCAGCTTTTGAGGAAGAAAGTACTTGGCTAAGAAAGCCGTGACCAGCTTATCCCAAGAGTTCAGGCTATCTTTGGGTTGAGAATCCAACCATAATCTAGCTCTGTCTCTTACAGCAAAGGGGAAAAGCATGAGCCTATAGACTTCAGGATCTACTCCATTAGTCTTAACAGTATCACATATCTGCAAGAATTCAGTTAAGAACTGAAAAGGATCTTCAGATGGAAGTCCATGAAACTTGCAGTTCTGCTGCATCAGAGAAACTAATTGAGGTTTCAGCTCAAAGTTGTTTGCTCCAATGGCAGGAATGGAGATGCTTCTTCTATGTAAATTGGAATTAGGTGCAGTAAAGTCACCAAGCATCTTCCTTACATTATTATTATTTTCGGCTGCCATCTCCTCTTCCTGTTCGAAAATTTTTGAAAGGTTATCTCTGGATTGTTGTATTTTAGCTTCTCTTAGTTTCCTTTTCAGAGTCCTTTCAGGTTCTGGATCTGCTTCAACAAGAATGTTCTTGTCCTTGCTCCTGCTCATATGATAAAGAAGAGGGCACAGAAAAATAATAATAATAGAAATCCTTTATACCACAGTATAGGGATCCCTATGTGAGTAGAAGAAGAGGGGGGGGGACAAAGAATGTAATATAATGGAAGAAACACAACTGTGAGGATGGCAGAGATGTGAGATGAGATGTTAGTAGATGAATAAATAAATAGAATAAGATGGGAGAGGGAGAATTTTCGAAAAATATTTTTGAAAAAGAGTTAGTGATTTTCGAAAATGGTTTTTGAAAAATCTTAGTATTTTTCGAAAATTTTTAAAATCAAAAAAATAAAAATAAGAATAATTAGTTAATTAAAAAGAAATTTTTGAAAAAGAGGGAAGATATTTTCGAAAATTAGAGAGAGGGAGTTAGTTAGGTAGTTTTGAAAAAGTTAAGAAACAAACAAAAAGTTAGTTAGTTAGTTGAAACAAATTTTGAAAAGATAAGAAGTTAGGAGGTTAGAAAAGATATTTTGAAACCAACTTTTTTTTTTAAAAAAAGGTAAGATAAGAAGATATTTTAGAAAAGATATGATAGAAATTAGTTTTTGAAACAGATTTGATTTTTAAAATCACAATTAATGACTTGATTCATAAGATATCACAAGATATGATTCTAGAACTCAAAGTTTGAATCTTTCTTAACAAGCAAGTAACAAACTTGAAATTTTTTAATCAAAACATTAATTGTTATTGTTATTTTTGAAAATATGATGTAAAATTAAGAAAAAAGATTTTTGAAAAATATTTTTGGAATTTTCGAAAATAACTAAGAATTTTGAAAAAGATTTGATTTTTGAAAAAGATTTTGAAAAAGATAAGATTATCAAATTGAAAATTTGATTTGACTCATAAGAAACAACTTGATTTTAAAATTTTTTGAAAAAGTCAACTCAAATTTTCGAATTTGATGAGAGAAAAAGGGAAAGATATTTTTTTTTTGATTTTTTTGAATTTTTATGATGAGAGAGAAAAACAAGTAAAATAATGCAATGCATGAAATTTTTAGATCAAAACAATGAATGTATGCAAGAATGCTATGAATGTCAAGATGAACACCAAGAACACCGTGAATATCGTGATGAACATCAAGAACATATTTTTGAAAAATTTTATATGCAAAGAAAACATGCAAGACACCAAACTTAGAAATCTTTCATGTTTAGACTCTAATAAACGAAAGATGCACATGTAAAACAAGAAAAGACACAAAACAAGAAAACATCAAGATCAAACAAAAAGACTAACCAAGAACAACTTGAAGATCATGAAGAACACTATGAATGCATGAATTTTCGAAAAATGCAAGATGAATATGCAAGTGACACCAAACTTATGATATGACTCAAGACTCAAACAAGAAATACAAAAATATTTTTGATTTTTATGATTTTCTAAATTTTTTTTTTGTTTTTTTTTTCGAAAGTTATTTGAAAAACAAAGATAAGGATTTCAAAATCTTTAATATGAATTCTAGGAATCTTGTCATGTTAGTCTTAAAGCTCCAATCAAAGGGTCAGGCATGGCTTAATAGCCAGCCAAGCTTTAATAAAAATATGAGTGTAATTCAGACATGACAAGCCGAACATACCCTATCCAGAAGGATTGGGCATGACTCCACTGAGGTGATTAGCCAATCCCAAAGCAGTTTGGGTATGGCTTTACAGCCAGATAGGCTTCAACATGCTTCATGAAACACTAGAATTCATTCTTAAAAATTTTGAAGCCATAGAATAATTTATTTTTGAAACCATTATTTTTAGTAAATTTTTTTTTTCGAAAACAGGTGAGAAAATTTTGAAAGGTTTTTGAAAAATTTTTGAAAAGAAAACAAAAAGAAAATTACCTAATCTGAGCAACAAGATGAACCGTCAGTTGTCCAAACTCGAACAATCCCCAGCAACGGCGCCAAAAACTTGGTGCACGAAATTGTGATGTCCAGGCTCAAACAATCCCTGGCAACGTGAGCAACTTGGTACGCGCAATCGTAATTACACTTTGATTATGTAAAATTCATGGCTCTTTCTTTCCCTGGCAATGGTGCCAAGAACATGGTGCCAATACCATGGTTCACAACTTCGATACAACTAACCAGCAAGTGCACTGGGTCGTCCAAGTAATACCTTACGTGAGTAAGGGTCGAATCCCACGGAGATTGTTAGTATGAAGCAAGCTATGGTCACTTTGCAAATCTCAGTTAGGCAGATATAAATTGATAATGGTGTTTTCGAATAATAATTAATAGAATAGGGATAGAAATACTTATGTAATTCATTGGTGAGAATTTCAGATAAGCGAATGGAGATGCTTTCGTTCCTCTGAACCTCTGCTTTCCTGCTATCTTCATCCAATCAGTCTTACTCCTTTCCATGGCTGGCTTTATGCAAGGGCATCACCGTTGTCAGTGGCTACATCCCCTCCTCTCAGTAAAAAATATGCTCACATGCTCTGTCACAGCACGGCTAATCATCTGTCGGTTCTCGATCATGCTGGAATAGGATTCACCCTCCTTTTGCGTTTGTCACTAACGCCTAGCACTCGCGAGTTTGAAGCTCGTCACAGTCATTCAATCATTGAATCCTACTCGGAATACCACAGACAAGGTTTAGACTTTCCGGATTCTCTTCAATGCTGCCATCATTCTAGCTTACGCCACAAAGATTCTGGTTAGGAAATCTAAGAGATACTCATTCTAGCTTATTTCATGTAGAACGGAAGTGTTTGTCAGGCACGTGTTCATAGGGGAGAATGGTGATGAGCGTCACACATAATCATCACCTTCATCACGTTCTTGGGTGCGAATGGATATCTTAGAAGCGAAATAAGATGAATTGAATAGAAAATAATAGTACTTTGCATTAATCTTTGAGGAACAGTAGAGCTCCACACCTTAATCTATGTAGTGTAGAAACTCTACCATTAAAAATACATAAGTGAAAGGTCCAGGCATGGCCGAGATGGCCAGCCCCCAAAACGTGATCACAGGATCAAAATACAATCCAGGATGTCAAATACAATAGTAAAATGTCCTATTTATAATAAACTAGCTACTAGGGTTTACATGAGTAAGTAATTGATGCATAAATCCACTTCCGGGGCCCACTTGGTGTGTGCTTGGGCTGGGCTTGAGTGCTGCACGTGTAGAGGTCCTTCTTGGAGTTGAGCGCCAGTATTTGTGCCAGTTTGGGCGTTCAACTCTGGTTTTGGATCCTTTTCTGGCGTTGGACGCCAGAATTGGGCAGAGAGCTGGCGTTGAACGCCAGTTTGCATCGTTTATTCTTGGCCAAAGTATGGACTATTATATATTGCTGGAAAGCCCTGGATGTCTACTTTCCAACGCAATTGGAAGCGCGCCATTTCGAGTTCTGTAGCTCCAGAAAATTCACTGAGTGCATGGGGTCAGAATCTAACAGCATCAGTAGTCCTTTTTCAACCTCTGAATCTGATTTTTGCTCAAGTCCCTCAATTTCAGTCAGAAAATACCTGAAATCACAGAAAAACACACAATCTCATAGTAAAGTCCAGAAATGTGAATTTAACATAAAAACTAATGAAAACATCCCTAAAAGTAACTAGATCCTACTAAAAACATACTAAAAACAATGCCAAAAAGCGTATAAATTATCCGCTCATCAGTGATCCAGGATCCCATATCTTGTCCTCGCACCTATCTTCTAGTTGATTGCCTCGATTTTGTCCGGGCGACGAGAAAGCAGAATTCTCATGAAAGTACCAAACTACTCTCCTGGACCCATTTAATTGAGCATTACACCAATCCGTGCTCTTCAATTTTGAGCTTCCAACCATAATGAATTGGTCTAGATTTAGAACGCCAAACACGAAACATTCTCCTCTTTTGCTTAAGTCCACAAAGTGTCCTAAGTTGGCCATCCGTCTCAAGCAGACCTTACTCAAGTGGGATAATAAAGCTGAGAGTTAGAAGTTTTACCCACTCAAGCGAATGATTGGATGGTGAACTATGTGGAGGAGTTCCCAAAGGTCTTGATAAAGCATGCTCTACTCCCGTCCATCCTCTTATAGAGGCTTCCACCACTTGGCAAGGTTTTTCAAGTTTCTCTTCTTGCCAAGCTTCCTCAAGTTCACATTCTTCTTCACCAACTTCTTCTATCTCCTCCCCATCACTCTCATCATAGATAGGAGGTCTAGTGAAGTCTACCTCATCATCAAGTCTAAGCATTTTGGGGAAAGACTCTTCAAACTCGAAAGGATCATATGTTGATGCGGAATCATCATAGATAGGAGGGCTTATTGCTTGGAACACTTCTTCCAGTTCTTCACTTACAATGGGTTTTGGAGGTGGTGCACCCTCATCAACCTGGCATTCTAGTCCACTGGGAGAAGACTCAACAAGATCGTCAAGGGGATTGATCAATGTGGGCAAAAAATCACTAGTGATGGAATCCACTTCTTGATCAATTTCCTTCAACTCTCTGTTTACTTTTGCAACTTTACTCTCCTCTTTAACATCCGTTATGTGCTTAACATATCCCAAACATCCATCCACTACTTCCTTTTGTTCGCTAATCTCTACCTTTCCCTCTTGTTGCACTTCTTGCTTCAACTCTTCTTCCTCACCATGGAGCTTCAAGTTCATTTCCTCACTAAGCTCCTTGATTATTTCTCCATATTCAACAATGGGGTACTTAGGGTGCATGAGCTTAGGTGGAATGTCAGGTGATTCACGGCTTTTATCATGCTAGCTATCCTTGCTCTTAGTTCCTTAAACTTAGTTTCATCCTCCTCTTGTCGCCTTAAGATACCAGATTCGAGGTCTCTCAGTTCAAATATGAATGCTTCGTCGGGAGGTGGTGGTGGAAGATATGATTCATTGTTTGAGGAAAGATTGTTGATGTTGGAAGGTGGTTCATATTGGTGGAATTCTTGAGGTGATGTATGTGAAATTTTTGGTTCTTGGGAGTATTGGTGTTTGAATGGTGGTTGTTCTAGATGTGGTTCATATGGTGGTTGATATGGTGTGTATGAGTTATGGTCATATGGAGTTGAATGGTGGTGTGAGGCTTGTGAGTATGGTGTATGGCTATATTGAGGAATGGAATCACATGCATATAATGATTGTGGTTGACAACCACAATGAGGATCATCACACATATTGGATTGATACACATTAGGATCAGGATTATACCCATAAGATTTCGTAGGGGGTTGTTGCCATGAAGGTTGTTCATAAGCTTGAGGTTCCTCCCATCCTTGATTTTCAAATCCTTGATGTATATCCTCATTGGAGCTTTCATTTCCTACAACATAGTTTAAACTACACTCATAGCCAAAAGGATGAGAATTCATAGTGAAAGAGAAAATAAAAACAAATATTAATAAGAAACAAAGAAGATAAAATCCTAAACTAGCAAAAACTAGCAAACAAACCCAAATTCAAACTATTCACAATATATACAATAGCCAATAACATAGCACCATTGTGTCCCCGGCAACGGCGCCACTTTGATTTAAGGAAATTTGTTGTGTCAGTATAGAATTTCCTCAAATGAATGAATTCTCGTTGCAAGTATAGTTCTATACCAACAAACAGTCCTCCCAATAAAAAATTTGAGTTGTCACAAGTAACAAACCCCTAAATTTATAAACCGAAGTATTTGGACTCCGGGTCGTCTCCCTAGGAAATAATGTAGTGCTCAATTATTGGCTATGGACGGGTAAAGGGGGGGTTTTGGTTCATGAGATGGCAAGAAAGTAAATTAAGTAAGTAAGTAAAGAAAGTAAGATAAAGAACTCTTGGCTAAGACTTAGGTAATTGAGATCACCATCCTTGTCAACAAACCGAATATTGATAATTATGAGAGGCCAACCTATTAAGTCTACTTCCCAAAAGCTTTAAGTATGTAACATTTACTCCTAAGCTTGAAGTACGTCAAATAGGTTTGATCACATCAACCCTTAAGTCCTAACCTACCTACTAATTAACTTAGTAGTGGGTTAGCGTCAATGGGTATCAAATTGATCACCATGGGTTCTCAAATCACCAAATCCATCATACCCAATAACTCAAGTTTACTCAATTCCCTTGGCTTAGACCAAGAGTTGACAAAACTACTCAAAAACTAAGGAAAACATTTCATCAAACACATAGAGTGCAATAAAAGTAAACGTCATAAATTGCAAGAATGATAAAATCTAACAACTACTAAGAGCAAGAAAAGTAAGAAAACAATTCAATTCATCAATAAAAAGAACATCAACATCAAAATTGCATTAAATGTAAACCAAATCTAACATGAGTTCATCATCACAAAAGAGAGCAAAATGAAAAATTAACATCACAATTAAGAGAATCAAGATGTAGAGATGAAAAATTATAAAAGAAACGAGATGAGATCAAGTGATTAAACATGGATCTAAGATAATCTAACCTAATCCTAACCTAATTCTAGAGAGAAGAGGGAGTTTCTCTCTCTAGAAATCTAACTAAAGGCTCATGTTTGCTAAAACTAATTACTCCCCCTTGCTTGGACTTCAATTCTGCATGAAATACACTCAAAAATAAGTTGGATTTGGGCCTGGGCAGCTCAGAAATCACCCCCAACGTTTTGCCTTTAACTGGGCCACGTGAGAGTACCGGCCCGAGCGCGCCATGTGCACGTGCGCATCGATTGGCAAATTCTCCATCCGCGCGGACGCGGCATGTACGTGTACGCGTCTATAGGCAAGACCACTTTTGCGCGTGCGCGCCTTGTGCGCGTGCGCGTCCTTTGATGCATTTCTAATATTTGTTTCTTCATGCATTCTCCCCTTTGTATGCTTTTCTATTCATTTCTTCCATCCAATACTTGCCTTATAAACCTGAAATCACTCAACACACACATCAAGGCATCGAATGGAATTAAAGTGAATCAAAATTACCAATTTAAGGCCTAAAAAACATGTTTTTACACTTAAGCAAAATTCAAGGGAGAATTACAAAACCATGCAATTTCATTGAATAAATGTGGGAAAGGGTGGTAAAATCCCCTAAAATAAGCACAAGATAAATCACGAAATCGGGGTTTATCAGCCTCCCCATACTTTGACAATGTGAGGTCCACTCCCTTGTGCTCTTCTTTGGTTACCTCCACTTCTTGACAAGCATCTTCCATGTTCACCTCTTGACAAGGTTCTTCACATTCAATCACTTCCTCACCAACCTCTTCTAGCTCTTCTCCATCTTTCATGTCACAACTTGGAGGTAACGTAGAACTTGCCTCAACATCAACCTCAATTTTAATGTGGAAGAAGACTCCTCAAATACCAAAGGACCATGTGTTAGTGTGGAATCATCATCAAGAAGAAGATTTGTTGCTTGCTCAACTTCTTCCAATTCTTCATCATTCCCCATATGCTTTGGAGGTTGTGCACCCTCCTTAACATTGCTTTCATGTTCAATTGAAGAAGGCTCAATAGGATCATCGAGGTGATTTGTTAGTGTGGACAAGAACTCATCAATGATTGAATCCAATTCTTGATCAACCTCTCCTAATTCTTCAACCACTTCTTCCGGCTCAATTGTCTCAACTTCCTCCCTTGGTTGCGATCCTTGCTTTAACTCCTCTTCTTCACCTTGAAGCTCTAAACTCACTCCCTCACTATGCTCTTTGGTTGATCTTCCACATTTTTAATGGGAGTTTCTTGAATACATGAGCTTAGGTGGGAGGCCATGCGGTTAACGGCTTCAGTCATGGTAGCCAACATGGTTTCTAACACCTTCTGCTCCTCTTCTTGCTTTTGAAGGTGAGAGTAGAGATCTTGTTGTTCTTGCATGAAGGGTTAGAAAGCTTCATTCATTGAATAAAGTGGTGGAAGAGAGCGTTCATTATTTGGGAAAAAGGGTTCATAATTGGAAGGTGGTTTATCTTGGTAAGGGTATGGAGGTGAAGTATATGGAATTGATGGTTCTTGAGAATATTGATTTTGGAATGGTGGTGGCTCTAAATATGGCTCATATGGTTGTTGATATGGTAGGTATGGGTTAGGATCATATGGAGATGAATGGTGGTATGGGGCTTGTGAGTAAGGTTGTTAAGGATTATGTTGAGGGAAGGGGTTATATGTATGTGGTGATTATGGTTGACAACCACAATGAGGGTCACCACATCCATTAGGTTGGTAAGCATTAGGAGTTGGATTGTACCCATAAGAAACCGGAGGAGGTTGTTGCCAAGACGGTTGCCTATATGCTTGAGGCTCTTCCCACCTTTGATTTCCAAATCCTTGATACAAACCTCTATTGAAGCTTTCATTTCCATTTTCTTCAACATAGTTTGAACCAAACTCATAGCCAAAGGGATGAGAATTTATAGTAGCAAGAGAAAATGAAAACAAGAACTAATAAGAAACAAAGAAAACTAAATCCTAAAACTAGCAAAAACTAGCAAACAAACCAAAAATCAAGCCATTCACAATATCAATATATGATTTCTGCACAAACCGTCTGTTAGGAATTTCACACAAATTAATTTCGTTGCAAGTATAGTCCAAACCAATAAACAACCTTCAATCAAAGTTTAATTTTGTTTGTCATGAGTGCAAATGAATAAAAATAACCGAGAGTATTAGATCTCGGGTCATCTCTCAAAGGAATTGCAGTGAGGTATGCACATTATTGGTTATGAGGTTCAAGGGGTGGTTTGAAATAAAAGGACTACAATCTAAATAACAAGAAATTTAAATGACAATAAAAGTAAATCAACAACTAAAGATAACAACTACTAAAAAGAGGCATTCATGGCAAGGATTGAGAATCAAGGCTTTCTATCCTTGTCATTAATTATCATACAATAGTTGTCAAGAACTAATCTTATTTCGTCAGAGAAAGTCAAATAGGACTAGTTAATCCCAATCCATAAGTAGTGTTAACGGATACAAGACTAACTAATCACTCTAGATCACCAATCTAAATTGGGTATTAATGACTCAAGATTGCCCAAATTCTCTTTCCAAGCCAAGAATGACGCGTACGCATGGAAGACGCGTGCGCGTGGCCTTGAATTCAGCAAATCCTCAGTTCTTCATGAGTTATCCACCTTGCATATTTTTCTCTTCACTTCTTTGATCCAATCCTTACCTCTTAAACCTGAAATCACTCAACAAACATATCAAGGCATCGAGTGGAATCAAAGTGAATTAAAATTATCAATTTAGAGGTCTAAAAAGTATGTTTTCACTCTTAAGCACAAATTAGGGAGAATTACAAAAACATACTATTTTATTGAATAAATGTGAGATAAGTTGATAAAATCTCCTAAACTAAGTACAAGATAAACCACAAAATTAGGGTTTATCACTCTGTCACCGTCTCGCAACTTACTAAGGTGGATTACGACCTACATCTGAAAAATAACAACTGAATATAGTATGAGAACCGGAGGTTCTCAGTATAGTAACAGTACCCAGTAATGTAAGATATAAGACTCCAGGACACCAGAGGCAATCCTAGAGCTTCATATCAAACATGAGATTCAACTTAAAGCATACTAAAATTTAAAACCATCACTTTAAAAGCATAATAAAAATAAGGGTAATCTAGCTTAAGGAAATTCTAAACTATCATTCATACCGCTGTCCCACAGCCTTCACCAAACCTCCATGCGATCCCATCGCCACCGCCTTCCAAACCTCCTCAATTCCAGCAGAAAACACAAGTAATAGTAATGCAAGTAAAGCACAAGTATAAATATGTATATCAAGAATTCAAGAAGCAAATAATAATTTTATACATTTAGGCAAACAATTCAAGTTGGGAAAGCAAGCAAACAGATAGAATACGCACATGATGCATGTCTGTCCTATTTGGCTGTGATATCACACCGTCAATTCAACTGCCAACCCGACACATCTCCATGGAGATGTCGCCTTTCGGTCGTGAATAAATGGGAACCCCCTAGGATATCCTACCCGACACACGGTCCAGGATATAGTGCCTGCACACTCTTGTGATCCAAAAGGATGCGAGCGGGATACTCTGCCACAGACCTCACATCTCAACCTAAGCGGGATTAACCACCGTCCTTACGCCGCCACCGTGACCTCGACAAACGGGATTAACCACCATCCTTGCCAGGCGCATAGCATCTCAATAATCTCAATATAAACTAGTGCATCAGTGATTCTTTTAGAAATCATTTTCAATACTCAGTCCACTCCGAGTCCTAGACTCGTCTCAACATCATCAATCCGATATTCATCATTTTTAATCATCATTATAGTATTCCGCCATCTCACTCAACTAATCTATCCTCAGTATTCCAGAAACCTAAGTCTCCATCTTCTAAGTTCATGTAAAATTCACCTATGTTTCAAAGCCTAAAAACAAGTTAGGACACCCTAGATAAGCTTTACGGAAGTTCACAAGCTTGCCAGGAAGGTAAAACAGTTAAAAACAAGGTTTTCTTAAAAGTACAGGGCAGTGTGCGTACGCACTCCCAGAAGAGTTTCTCAAAGTGTTCGTACACATAGAGGTGTGCGTACGCACAACAGGAAAAATTTTTCATTTTGAGTGCACGCATGGATATGTGCAAACGCCCCCAATAGAAGGCACTTCCCAGTGTGTGCGTATGCACGATGTTGTGCGTACGCACAACATGCGAATCTCGCAAGGTGTGTGTGCGCACCAGAGTGTGCTAACGCTCCCAACAGTAGGCATATCCCTATTTGTGCATGCGCACCAGAATGTTCATATGCATGTTTTCAAAATTTTACAGAGTGTATGTGCGCACAAGGGTATGCGTACGCACAAGGCAAACCATGGCCTTTGCTCAGAGCACGCGCACAACAGTGTGCATGCACACACTGTGAAATATTTAGAAGAGAGACACAAATTTGAATGAAAAATAAAATCCTCTATTATGACTCTACAGTTTTTTCTTTACAATAGATGCAGAAGGCCTTTTATAGGCAACCAAATAAACCAAGCCCTACAATATACACACTCAAGATTTTAAACTTAAGTTACCAGTTTATCCATTATCACTTACTGACCCTTTTTGTAAATTATCTTTATCATTTACACCCCCTCTCAAACTCATGACTTCCAAAGGTTGGAGTCTGAGTTTGTTTCTAAAATTATGAAGGAGCGCCGAGGAAACTGGCTTAGTTAAAAGATCAGCAACTTGCAACACTGCTGGAATGTGAACCATAACCAACTGCTTCTTCTTGACTTTGTCTCGCGGTTGACCTGAGATTTAATAAAACAATCAAATGGTTGAAATTCAAAATACACATTATTATCTAGACAAAATTTCGAGACACTAAGCAAATTTTTGGCAATTTCAGGAACTTGTAAAATATTTTTCAAAACAAATAATCTATTAGATTCGGGATCAGATAATAGCATAGAACCAATTTTAACAATAGGCAAACCTGTGCCATTAGCAATATAGAGTTGGTCTTGGCCTTCATAATCAGATGCTGAAAAGAGATTGGATGCATCACTAACAAGATGGTGGGAGGCTCCTGAATCAGAATACCAAGATGCTTCAGAAACAACAGAGGGAGTGGTCAAATAAGAAGTAGGTGGATGGACTGTGTTGGGAGATGGAAGAGGTGGATTCAGGTTTGCAAAAGAAGATGAAGCTTGTTGTGATGAGGAAGGAACAGATGGCGATTTGAAGGATTAAGGACCTTGAAAATTCTGATCATAACGGTGATAGCAATGAAGAACATGTCCAAATCGTCTACAAAGCTGGCATTGAGGGTGATTTCCAAGTTGCCAAGAATTTCTTCCACCACGTGTATAGCGTCCACCTCTGCCTCTTCTAGAATCAAAGCTTCCCCGTCCAGAATTTTTAAAATTTAAAGAAGAAGATTGGGCAAGGTGAGCATGAGGCATGGCAATAGAATTTTGTTTGAACTTTTCTGACATGTCATCGTGAGAAATTAAAAGAGCATCCACCTCTCCGATAGTGTACAAATCTGATTTTGCACGTACAGTGATGATGAATGAAGAATATTTCTCTGTGAGGCCATCGCACAAAGCTTCAATGTGATCATTTGTGGAAATTGTATCACTAATAGCAGAAAGAGCATTCACAAGATTTCTAATTTTTGTAACGTATTGAGAGGTTGTAAGATTGAGTTTCTTGCAATTCTTGAGCTGTGATTTGAATTGCTTGGACTTGGTCTTAATTGAAGAAGCTGTAACATTGAAGGGGAGGAAAGGAAGAGCTTCCAAACCCTAACCTCAATTCAAACCACCATAACTTCTCCCTCCGAGCTCCGATCGCCGCACCGTTTGTGGCCACGCGACCACCGCATCGAGCTCTACGAATCTAATGGAACAATTTCATAGGTGAGCCTCACTCTCACTCCAGTTCCTCTACCCCTTAAATTTCGAAAATCTTGAATACCCATGTTGAGATTTTGTTGAATTTGGTACTCTAGGTTCAGTTTAGCTTGCGAAACTTATTGGATTTGATTCTTTTGGTTCGTGGGTATGGTAAGGATCCTTAACCCTAGATATTTCTTATTTTGAGTAAGTTGGGTATTGAGTTTTTGGGTGTATGTATGTATCTATGTGTTAGGTGTGTATGTATGCATGATTTGGAGTCCTTGGAGCCATTGGAAGCTTGATTGGGAACCTGGTGGGTGATAGAGCTAAATTTTGGTGTTGAAGGCTTGCCTTTGTGCCTAAGTGGGTTGCCTTGGATAATACGTGGAAATCGGCCAAGGTATGGTTTCGGTTTCACGTATTTAATGTATAATGTTCTGTGAAAACTTAGGTTAGAAGACCGTAGGATAGGTTGGAATGAGTAAGTGTATTGAATGTTTAGTAATTATGACTTTGATTGATGAAATATGTTAAGCATGTGTTGATGATGATGGACATAGCAGTAATATATCGCATATGGTGATTAAGTATTGTTTGATAAATTAATGTTTTAGATTATGTATAATTGATGGAATGTTGATGATCTTGTTAGTGGAAGAGAGGAATTCCAGGGGTAGAATTAGGTAAAAACTGAAGCATGATTGATCGTCGTATGGCAATTTTATTCTAGTGCTATATTGGTATGCTATGGCATGGTAATGTGATGAATACAGGTTTGAGAATGTGGTTTTAAGTTTAGTTCCAAAGAAAATTGAGATTTGAAGCTTTTGTGTAAAACTGATTTTAGGCCAAACTTCGGCGAAGCATAACTTGGCTTCTGGATTCCCAAATGATTTCAAATTTATTTCATATAAAAATTGGATCCGTGAAGTTTACGCCGTTTGAAGAACGGATGAAAAATATTTTAAAATGAAAAAATTATGCGCATCGAAAGTTTGGAGGGCAAAATTGAAAATTCTGCAGCATTCAGCATTTTGCTGATTCTGCACAGCTTGCATAAGTAACCACTACACGCGATGCGACCAAACGGTTCGGGTTTGGTAGCTTGCATACACGAGCAATGTTTTTCGCACGCCGACACGTATGCGTGGTGCCTGTTTCAGCAAATATGGATGTTGTGTTTTTAAGTTGAATTTCAAACTTCTAAACCTCGATTTTCATTCTTTTAGCCATAAAACATAGTAGTAAGCCTGGTAATTAGCTGAAGCTAGGAAATAGAGATAAGTTGGGGGTGAAGTAAAGCTGAAAAAATGATGAGTTAGGTATGGAAACATGTATACTTGGAGTGCAATTGGTGCTATGACTTTGATTGTATGAATATGCAATATTTATAAGCACTCAAATGAATATTATTTGTCTTAAGCACTCAAATGATCTGAGATACGAGTTTTCCTGGGTAAAGAATCGTGGCTAGCCACCTCGTGTTCCAGGTTGAAACTCGATAATCTGTTGACCCTACGTCGTAAGGGTGACTGGGCACGTATAAATTCCTGGGAATTGTAACCCCCATTGAGTAAAATGAATGTATGATTTATGAATAAAAAGAGAAAAAGCTATGCATAGACTCATGGGGATGCGCGACGGGGGACAGTCCAAGGGTTTAGCAAACCGGACTTGTCGGGTTGGTTTGATAGCCGACAGATGAGCCTCATCAGCCATAGGACAGGCATACATCATGTGCATATTCTCTGATTTGCTTGCTTGTGAACTATATGGGATTGCATATGTGATTATAATTTTTTATTTGTTATAATTGTTATCTGTACTACCTGTGAACTACTTGTGTTTGACTTGTTTTGCTTGTTTGCCTGTGCAACTCATGGGAGACGGAGGAAAGGAGGAAAGGTGGGAAAGTTTAGTGTATAACTTAAGTTTGGTTAGGTTGAGAACCTTTAGACGACCACCTATTTATGGCTTCTATTTTAGTTCCTTAAGCTTTACCTCTGAGTGTCGGCGTTCTAGGATTGCCTCTGGCATTTCCAGGACCTTATATCTTATATGCGTGGCACTTTTACCATGCTGAGAACCTCCGGTTCTCATTCCATACTGTGTTGTTGTTTTTCATATGCAGGTTGAGAGGCTCCTCGGTAGGCGTTTGGACTTCTGTAGCGGAGCAGTTTCTGGGTTTTATAGTTTATGTTTATTTATGTACATATCTCTCCGAATAGCTACTTTATTTTGTACCTCTTAAAGGTTTATGGAGAATTAGGGTTATCTTTGTATTTTTGGATTTTGGGGTATGTATATATGTATGTAAATATTCTCCGGCCAGCTTTAGCTTCGCAGGCTGAGTTAGGAGCTCATTATTTTGTTTTCTTGTCTCTCTACTTCTATTTTCCTATTTAGTGATGCCTATAAATTTTAGATTTCTTCGCACGCAAGTAACCCGGTTTTCTGAGTGTTGCGCTTTTTGTTTTGCGAATTTGCTTTACCCATTTTCCAAGGCTCCTCGTATACTGTATTCTTTTGAATATCATTATTATATATTTTGTTTTAGAGGTCGTAATACCACACCACCTCTATTTTACGGCTTAAGCGTAAAGCTCTGTGTGGTAGGGTGTTACACTGTACCTACTATTTTCTATGCATCAGTTGCATATTGTGGTTTCTTTCCAGGAACAATATGATCATGAAGATTTTGGCCAAGAATTGTGAAGAGGGCTTGTTGTTGCCACGTAAAAAAGTTATTCTCGTGCAGCTTCTCTAGAATCAGATAAAGGAGAAGACGATTTTGCGCAGTATCATTGATGGTGAGAGCCGTGGAAAAAAAAAGAAGAGGCACCAAGGATCTTATGCTCTTGATACCATGTGAAATCTTTAGAAGAGAGACACAAAATTGAACGAAAAATAAAATCCTCTATTATGACTCTACAGTTTTTTCTTTACAATAGATGCAGAAGGCCTTTTATAGGCAACCAAATAAACCAAGCCACACAATATACACACTCAAGATTTTAAAATTAAATTACCACTTTATCCATTATCACGTACTGACCTTGTTTGTAACTTATCTTTATCATTTACACACAAAAACCAGAACTCTCAATTTCTGCAACATCACAGAAATCAGATTTTTGACACCAAATTCCAACGATCATATCTTTTTCTACAAAATTCTGATTTCCATAAAATATATACCATTTTAAATTTCTTTGAATTATCTTTTAATTGATACAAAATTCAATCAATTTCAAAAACTATAGCTCAAGATATGATCTGCCAAAGTTTGTCAAAAATCCATTTTCACCAAAAACCTTTAAACTTCAATTTCACCAAACTCTCAATCCAAAATCACTTATTCCACATTCAAAATAGTCCTAATGTACCTAAATCATATTCATATACCTTTTTATCATTCTTTAACCTAGCAACACCTAAAATCATCCATTCCATACTCCAAATTCTACTTGTAAACTCAAATCTCAACAATTTACATCACAAAATATCATTTCACCATTCTCTATCAACATCAACAAAATCTCATCATTCATTAACGTTCACAAGCATCCAAACCCAATATCACTACTCAATATTATCATTATTCAACTTCAATCTCAATAATCAACAACAATATCAGAATTCATTAAAATCATCACAAGCACCAATTCATTAAATTCATTGAATGACGCGTTCATTGCCTGATCCGAGCTTAGCCGTTTTTGATCCTGAAATTGAAAGAACTCTTTCACGTATTAAGCGAGCTTGACATCGGTTAGCCTCTGAGGATGGTGAAGTGATTATTATCGATTCACCAGTCTCATCTGAGGGCGAATCGAAACCGCCATCTGAGAGCGAGACAAGCTCATTTACTACTGATTCAATTGATTCACGTGCAGGTAACATGGCAGCACCTAGGAGGATTACTCTCCAGGAGGTAGGAGCCCCAGATTTTACACTGCAACTGTATCAAGTGCATCATCCAACTCTGGCTACAGATTTTGAATGAAAGACTGCACTAATCAACTTGATGCCCAAGTTTCATGGCTTACCTGCTCAAGAGCCTATCAAGCACCTTAGGGATTTACAGATAGCATGTTCTACTGTTAGAAGTCATGGTGCAGATGAAACTTCTATTCTGTTAACTTCCTTCCCGTTTTCTCTTGAGGGAAAGGCAAGGGAGTGGTACTACACTCAACCAGAAGCAACTGTTACTAACTGGGATACGCTTAGAAGAGAATTTTTGGAAAAATACTTTCAGGCTGAAGTTACTGATAGATTGAGGAAAGAGATTTAAATGATTGTTCAAGGCGAATCCGAGACTCTATACGAATATTGGGAGTGCTTCAACAATCTCCTGGACGCATGTCCCCATTACATGATTGATAGACTAGTATTGATTAGCTACTTCACTCAAGGCATGAACCCCCAGGATAAGACCACACTGGAAGGGGCTAGTAATGGTTCTTTGAAAAAGTACAAAACCGCAGATGAAGCATGGCAGCTGATCAGCGACTTAGCTGAGTGATGAACTGATTTCCTATCGGTAAAGAAATTCACAAATATAATCGCGTTGTAAGTATAGCTCCTAAACCAACAGAAAATCTTTTCATACAAACGTTTGGTTGTCACAAGTAACAAACCTAGTAAAATTTATAAACCGAAGTATTCAAACCTCGGGTCGTCTTCTCAAGGAAATGCAGGGAGGTGTTCTTATTATTAGTTATGGAAAACAGTGTTTTTGGGTTTCAAAAGGTTTGAACAAGGAAAAATAAATTGCAGGAATTAATAAATTAATATCTAATAAAACTCTTGGAAAGGTATGAAAATTTGGAAGTCCTATCCTAGTTATCCTTATCAATGGTGATGAGAATTGAGTTTTAATCCCACTTAGTTAACTTTTACTAAAGCAAAGGAAAGTCAAGTGGACTAATTAGTTTGATCCTCAAGTCCTAGCCAACTCCTAAGAAAGGACTAGAGTTATCGGAATTCAATTCAATTAGCAAAAATAACAATTATCAATCACGATGAGTTTGATAACTCAAGAGTCTCCAATTAATCAATTAAAGCCAAGAATATAAAAAGCTAAATAAGAATCATAAATCTGAAATACCTCAATTGCACTAAATAAAGAAAATCCTAACATAAATGGTTCATAAGCCAATTTGGCAACATAAGTAATCAACAAATAAAAGCATTAAAGTATCTGAAAGCAAAAGAGAAACATAAAGTAAAAGGAATATTGAACCTGAGAGCACGTTGAAATCCTAAATCCTTTAAGAGGAATCCTAATCCTAAAACCTAAGAGAGAGGAGAGAACCTCTCTCTCTAAAAACTACATCTAATTTATGAAAAGTGAATGATGGAAGACATCTTCATAAATGGATGCATTCCCCCACTTTATAACCTCTAATCTGTATTTTCTGGACTTGGATCTGGGCCAAAAGGGTTTCAGAAATCGCTGGAGCGTTTTCTGCAGTTTCTGCACGTGGTGTCTGTCACGCGTCTGCATGGGTCACGCGGTCGCGTCATCTGGGAGTTTTCCTTGTCACGCGTTCGCTTCGGTCACGCGTACACGTCATTTGCGTTCTGCTCAAGGCACGCATCCGCGTCAGTCACGCGTTCGCATTGCTGCCTTTTCGCGCTAGGCACGCGGCCGCGTCGACCATGCGTTCACGTCGCTGCCCTTTTCTTCAAAACTCCATTTTTGTGCTTTCCTTCCATTTTGTATGTTTCCTTTCTGTCCTCTAAGCCATTCCTGCCTTAGGAGATCTGAAAATACTTAACACACAAATCACGGCATCGAATGGTAATAAAGGGTAATTAAAATTAATATTTTTAAAGCATAGGAAACATGTTTTTCACATATATCACATAATAAGGAAGGGAAAGTAAAACCATGCAATTTACATGAATAAGTGGGTGAAGGATTGAATAAATCACTTAAATTGAGCACAAAATACATCATAAAATATGGGTTTATCAACCTCCCCACACTTAAACAATAGCATGTCCTCATGCTAAATCCAAGAGAAAGGGTAAAGTTAGAATGATGGAATCTCATGCGATGCATTCTATTCTAAATGCAACTACCTAAATGAGTCATGCAATTCTAGTTATTATTCACTTGTATATAAAGCTTACATGTAGTTAAACTAATTCATATCCTCAAGGAATCATATGTGCATAGCCAAACCCTGGATAATGTTAAAGCACTTTTATAATTGAGATGGGTAAAAGTATTTCACAAACTTGCAAGACAATTAACAATTAAGCAGAGATATATGGTGATGAGCTATTGAACCCTCACTGGATTTTGTGTTTACTCTCTAGTCACTCAGTGTTTATCGAGTTAATCACTCTATTCTTTTTCTATCCTTGCTTTCTAAAATTTTGTTCTTCATTTAACCAATCAACAACTATGGAATACAGACATACAAAAATCATGAGGTCGTTTTCAAGGTTGTAATGGGGCCAAGGTGAAGGTAAGGGTATATGTATAAGGCTAAGTGAGCTAACAAAGTGAATCCTTGATTAGTCTAAGATCTCACCTAACATACATACTTTATATAATTTAAAGTGCTTTACCTAGCTATTCAAACTTCTTTCCACTTTTGTGTTACATGCTCATGTATCAAATTTACTTTTAAATTTTGTTCCATGTGCATTGATTCTTGGGATTTTGCATTCGGGGTAATTTTTGTATCCCCTTATCTAATTACTTAAAAGTTTTTTTTTTGCACATGGTATTTTAATTAATTTGGTTTCACATGAGCATGCTTCTCAAATATTCAAATAACTTTTTTTTTTCAATTCCAATTTCCCACTTTTTCTATCATTCCATGTTCTCATAAAATTTCCCACATTTAAATAATACACAATATCTATCTTAAGCTGACCAAGGATTCAACTTGGGATTTTTATTTTGTTTTTTTGCTTAAGGCTAGTAATGTGGTTATAGACTGAGGGGGATTAAAAGCTCAAGGGGGCTAACAAGAGTGATGTAAAAGGTAGGCTAATTTAGGATAAGTGAGGAAAGATTCAAATGATGGCCTCAATCATCTCTTGGTATGTATCTATATTCTATATTGGACATATAGATTAAAACAAAGTAAAGAACACCAGAATGAAAAAGAAGGGCAAAACACACAGGAATGAAATTTATGGTTTGAATGTAACCATACAATTAAGCTCAAAAGTCACAGGCTGTGTGTTCTCCAGCTCAAAAATCATATATCAGTTATGTATGTCATGCAAGTAGAAATCAAGAGTTCCCATTATTCTCAATGTAAATCTTAGGGTGGCCCTTAAAATCTTAGTGTTCCTCCTTGAAGAAATTTTGTTAACCAACTAACATGTAATGCTATATATACAAGGTGTGTGGATGTTTGATTATGTTAAAGTCTCTAGTTTACTTCTTTTTTTTTTCCAATTAAATCAGACTATTATATGCAAAAAGGGTAAACTATACTAATTAATCCACATATTCTATAACTAATAAGTTTAGAGTTTCAAACTAAACCAAATGTCTAAGATATAAACTAAAGTGTAAAATACGGAAAATAAAGTAAAAATACAGCAAAAGAACAATGTGCAAGTGCTGAAAAATAAAAATAAAAATACAGAAAAATAAACAAACTAAGATAGAAGAGTCTGAAGTGGTTCTCCAAAAAGATAGGCCAGGGATGGCGACCTCCCCACACTTAAAATATAGCATCGTCCTCGATGCTCACTCAAGCTGGGTGTGAAGAAGTGTCATCACCGGAAGGATGGGCTGCTGGTGTCTCTGTGGTGGCCTGGGGGTCTACAGTCTCTATGTGTGTAGTGGGATTTGTCTGATGCAGTGGAGGTGCTAACTGGAGAGGAATCTCCGGGTCTGCGGCCTGGATCTGGTGAGGCTCCTCATGCATGGCGCAGCCTGTTCTGGTCCTCCCTGCTCGGCCTGGGTAGGTGCCTCCTCCTCATGCTCGTCTGCCTCCTCCTTAGATGGTTATGATGGTGTGTCAGGCTCAGAGGGAATGTCATGGTGGCCAGTGCGGAGCAACAACTTTAAATGCTCATAGCATCGCTTGTTCCGACACTCAGATCTCGCATATCGCCGCTGGTTGCGGCGCTCTGGTGCACAAAATTGTGATCTCAGGCGACAGCGCCAAAAACTCTGTACGCACGTCTTAATAAATCATTTTTCATTCACAACTTCGGTACAACTAACCAGCAAGTGCACTGGGTCGTCCAAGTGATAAACCTTACGTGAGTAAGGGTCGATCCCACGGAGATTGTCGGCTTGAAGCAAGCTATGGTCACCTTGTAAATCTCAGTCAGGCGGATAATAATTGATTATGGAGTTTTCGAAATTAATAATAAATAAACAGAAAATAAAGATAGAGATACTTATGTAAATCATTGGTGAGAATTTCAGATAAGCGTATAGAGATGCATTCGTTCCTCTGAACTTCTGCTTTCCTGCTGTCTTCATCCAATCAATCCTACTCCTTTCCATGGCTGGCTTTATGTAAGGACATCACCATTATCAAAGGCTGCTTTTCATCCTCTCTGGAAAATGGTCCGATGCGTTGTCACTACATGGCTAATCATCTGGAGGCATCACCGTGGCCAATGGCTGCATCCCATCCTCTTGTGAAAATGGTCCAAATGCTCTGTCACTACGCCCAGCACTCACGAGTTTGAAGTTCGTCAGAGTCATTCAATCCCAGAATCCTACTCGGAATACCACAGACAAGGTTTAGACTTTCCGGATTCTCATGAATACCGCCATCAATCTAGCTTATACCACGAAGATTCTGATTAAGAGATCCAAGAGATACTCATTCAATCTAAAGTAGAACGGAAGTGGTTGTCAGGCACGCGTTCATAGGGAATGATAATGATTGTCACGTTCATCACATTCATGTTGAAGTGCGAATGAATATCTTAGAAGCGGAATAAGTTGAATTGAATAGAAAAACAGTAGTACTTTGCATTAATTCATGAGGAACAGCAGAGCTCCACACCTTAATCTATGAGTGCAGAAACTCTACCGTTTGAAAATACATAAGTAAAAGGTCCAGGCATGGCCGAATGGCCAGCCCCCAAAACGTGATCAATATGATCCTAAGATGAACGAAAAATCATAAGATTTCTAATACAATAGTAAAAAGTCCTATTTATACTAAACTAGTTACTAGGGTTTACAGAAGTAAGTAATTGATGCATAAATCCACTTCCGGGGCCCACTTGGTGTGTCCTTGGGCTGAGCTTGAAGTTTTCACGTAGAGAGGGCATTCTTGGAGTTGAACGCCAGTTTGTAACGTGTTTCTGGCGTTCAACTCTGATTCGTAACGTGTTTCTGGCGTTTAACTCCAGACAGCAGCGTAGAACTGGCGTTCAACGCCCTTTTACATCATCTAAACTCGGCCAAAGTATGTACTATTATATATTGTTGGAAAGCCCTGGATGTCTACTTTCCAACGCAATTGAAAGCGCGCCATGTTGAGTTCCGTAGCTCCAGAAAATCCACTTTGAGTGCAGGGAGGTCAGAATCCAACAGCATCAGCAGTCCTTCTTCAACCTCTGAATCTGATTTTTGCTCAAGTCCCTCAATTTCAGCCAGAAAATACCTGAAATCACAGAAAAACACACAAACTCATAGTAAAGTCCAGAAATGTGAATTTAACATAAAAACTAATAAAAACATCCCTAAAAGTAACTAGATTCTACTAAAAACATACTAAAAACAATGCCAAAAAGCGTATAAATTATCCGCTCATCACAACACCAAACTTAAATTGTTGCTTGTCCCCAAGCAACTGAAAATCAAATAGGATAAAAAGGAGAGAATATACTATAAATTCCAAACTATCAATGAAACATAGCTCCAATCAGATGAGCGGGACTTGTAGCTTTTTGCCTTGAATAGTTTTGGCATCTCACTTTATCCATTGAAGTTCAGAATGAGTGGCATCTATAGGAACTCAGAGTTCAGATAGTGTTATTGATTCTCCTAGTTCAGTATGTTGATTCTTGAACACAGCTACTTTATGAGTCTTGGCCGTGGCCCTAAGCACTTTGTTTTCCAGTATTACCACCGGATACATAAATGCCACAGACACATAATTGGGTGAACCTTTTCAGATTGTGACTCAGCTTTGCTAAAGTTCCCAATTAGAGGTGTCCAGGGTTCTTAAGCACACTCTTCTTTTGCTTTGGACCTTGACTTTAACCGCTCAGTCTCAAGTTTTCACTTGACACCTTCACGCCACAAGCACATGGTTAGGGACAGCTTGTTTTAGCCGCTTAGGCCAGGATTTTATTCCTTAGGCCCTCCTATCCACTGATGCTCAAAGCCTTGGGATCCTTTTTATTTGCCCTTGCCTTTTGGTTTTAAGGGTTATTGGCTTTTTGCTCTTGCCTTTTGGTTTTAAGAGCTTTGGCTTTTTCTGCTTGCTTTTTTTTTTCACTATTTTTTTTTCTATTATTTTTTTTCTGCAAGCTTTGTTCTTTGCTGCTTTTTCTTGCTTCAAGAATCATTTTTATGATTTTTCAGATTATCAAATAACATGTCTCCTTGTCATCATTCTTTCAAGAGCCAACATATTTAACATTCTTAAACAACTTCAAAAGACATATGCACTGTTCAAGCATTCATTCAGAAAACAAAAAGTATTATCACCACATCAATATAATTAAACTAAGTTCAAGGATAAATTCAAAACTCATGTACTTCTTGTTCTTTTGAATTAAAACATTTTTTCATTTAAGAGAGGTGATGGATTCATAGGACATTCATAACTTTAAGACATAGTTACTATATACTAATGATCATGTAATAAGACACAAACATGGATAAGCACTTAACATAAAGAAAACGAAAAACAGAGAATGTAAGAACAAGGAATGAATCCACCTTAGTGATGGTGGCATTTCCTTCTTAAGGAACCAATGATGTCCTTGAGCTCTTCTATGTCTCTTCCTTGTCTTTGTTGCTTCTCCCTCATTGCTTTTTGATATTCTCTAATTTCATGAAGGATGATGGAGTGCTCTTGATGTTCCACCCTTAATTGTTCCATGTTGGAACTTAATTCTCCTAGGGAGGTGTTGATTTGCTCCCAATAGTTTTGTGGAGGAAGATGCATTTGAGGCATCTCCGGGATCTCATGGTGATAAGCTTCATGCGTCTCTTGAGCTCCATGAATGGGCTCTCTTGTTTGCTCCATCCTTTTCTCAATGATGGGCTTCTCTTCCTCAATGGGAATGTCTCCTTCTATGTCAATCCCATCCGAATTGCATAGATGGCAAATGAGGTGAGGAAAAGCTAACCTTGCCATAGTGGAGGACTTGTCAGCCACCTTGTAGAGTTTTTGAGGTATAATCTCATGAACCTCCACCTCTTCTCCAATCATGATGCTATGGATCATGATGGCCCGGTCTATAGTAACTTCAGACCGGTTTCTAGTGGGAATGATTGAGCGTTGAATGAACTCCAACCATCCTCTAGCTACAGGCTTAAGGTCCAGTCTTCTCAGTTGAACCGGTTTGCCTTTTGAGTCAATCTTCCATTGAGCTCCTTCCACACATATGTCCATGAGGACTTGGTCCAACCTTTGATCAAAGTTGACTCTCCTTGTGTAGGGGCGTGCGTTCTCTTCCATCATTGGCAAGTTGAACGCCAACCTTACATTTTCCGGACTAAAATCTAAGTAATTCCCCCGAACCATGGTGAGATAATTCTTTGGGCTCGGGTTCTTACTTTGATCATGGTTCCTTGTGATCCATGCATTAGCATAGAACTCTTGAACCATTAGAATTTCGACTTGTTGGATGGGGTTTGTTAGAACTTTCCAACCTCTTCTTTGGATTTCATGTCGGATCTCCGGATACTCATTTCTCTTGAGTTTGAAAGGGACCTCGGGGATCACCTTCTTTTTGGCCACAACATCATAGAAGTGGTCTTGATGAGCTTTGGAGATGAATCTTTCCATCTCCCATGACTCGGAGGTGGAAGCTTTTGTCTTCCCTTTCCCTTTTCTAGAGGATTCTCCGGTCTTGGGTGCCATTAATGGTAATGGAAAAACAAAAAGCTTATGCTTTTACCACACCAAACTTAGAATTTTGCTCGCCCTCGAGCAGGAGAAGAAAGAATAGATGAAGAAGAAGAAGAAAATATGGAGGAGAGGAGGGAGAGGTGTATTCGGCCAAGAAGAGAAGAGAGGGTTGTATGGTGTGAAAATAAGGAAGAATGGAGGGCTATATATAGGGAAGGGAGGGGGGGTAAGGTTCGGCCATAAGGGTGGGTTTGGGTGGGAAATTGATTTTGAATTTTGAAGGTAGGTGGAGTTTATGAGGTAGGTTTATGGGGAAGAGTGGATGACGTGAGTGGTGAAGTGGTGATAGGGAAGAGAGATTGAGGTGATTGGTGAAGAGTTTTGGGGAAGAGTGTTTATTGGGAAGAGAGGATGAACATTGAGAAGAGGGAAGAGAGTGAGTGGTGGTAGGTGGGGATCCTGTAGGGTCCACAGATCCTGAGGTGTCAAGGAATTGCATCCCTGCACCCATTAGGCATGTAAAATGCCTTTGCATGTAATTCTGGCGTTTAAACGCTGAATTGATGCTTGTTCTGGGCGTTCAATGCCCAGATGCAGCATATTTCTAGCGTTGAACGCCAGCCATATGCTTGTTTCTGGCGTTCAGCGCCAGCTCTTCTTCACTGTGCATTTCTGGCATCTGGACGCCAGGATGCTGCTTGTTTCTGGCGTTCAACGCCAGAAACATGCTCTGTTCTGGCGTTGAACGCCAGACAGATGCTCCTTACTGGCGTTTAAACGCCAGTGAGATCCTTCTCCAGGGTGTGATTTTTCTTCTGCTGTTTTTTTTATTCCGTTTTCAATTTTTATATTTATTTTGTGACTCCACATGATCATGTACCTAGTAAAACATGAAAAACAATAAAAATTAGATAAATAAAAATTGGGTTGCCTCTCAACAAGCGCTTCTTTAATGTCAATAGCTTGACAGTGGGCTCTCATGGAGCCTCACAGATGTTCAGAGCATTGTTGAGACTCCCCAACACCAAACATAGAGTTTGGATATGGGAGTTCAATACCAAACTTTGAGTTTGGTTGTGGCCTCCCAACACCAAACTTAGAGTTTAACTGTGGGGGTCTGGTTGACTCTGTTTTGAGAGAAGCTTACTGTGCCTCTTTTCCATGTTTACAGAAGGATGACCTTGAGTTTTAAACACAAGGGAGTCCTCATTCAATTGAAGGACTAGTTCGCCTCTGTCAACATCAATTACAGCTCTTGCTGTGGCTAGGAAGGGTCTTCCAAGGATGATGGATTCATCCTCATCCTTCCCAGTATCCAGGACTATGAAATCAGCAGGGATGTAAAGGCCTTCAATCTTTACTAACACGTCCTTTACTTGTCCATAAGCCTGGTTTCTTGAATTGTCTGCCATCTCTAATGAGATTTTAGTAGCTTGCACCCCAAAGATTCCCAGTTTCTCTATTACAGAGAGGGGCATGAGGTTTATCCCTGAACTAAGGTCACACAGGGCCTTTTCAAAGATCATGGTGCCTATGGTACAAGGTATTAGGAACTTTCCAGGATCCTGTTTCTTCTGAGGCAATATCAGTTGATCCAGATCACTTAGTTCATTGGTGAACAAGGGAGGTTCATCTTCCCAAGTCTCAATACCAAATAATTTGGCATTCAGCTTCATGATTGCACCAAGGTACTTGGTAACTTGCTCCTCAGTAACATCCTCATTCTCTTCAGAAGAGGAATACTCATCAGAGCTCATAAATGGCATAAGGAGGTTTAATGGAATCTCTATGGTCTCTAGATGAGTCTCAGATAACTTTGGTTCCTCAGGGGGCAACTCCTTATTGATCACTGAACGTCCCAGGAGGTCTTCCTCCTTGGGATTCACGTCCTCCCCTTCTTCCTTGGATTCGGCCATGATGGTTATATCAATGGCCTTGCACTCTCCTTTTGGATTTTCTTCTGTATTGCTTGGGAGAGCACTAGGAGGGGTTTCAGTGACCCTTTTACTCAGCTGGTCCACTTGTGCCTCCAAATTTCTAATGGAGGACCTTGTTTCATTCATGAAACTGACAGTGGCCTTAGATAGAACAGAGACTAAGTTTGCTAAATTAGAAGTATTTTGTTCAGAGTTCTCTGTCTGTTGCTGAGTGGATGATGGAAAAGGCTTGCTATTGTTAAACCTATTTCTTCCACCATTATTAAAGCCTTGTTGAGGCTTTTGTTGATCCTTCCATGAGAGAATTGGGTGATTTCTCCATGATGAGTTATAGGTTTTTTCATAAGGTTCACCAAAGTAATTTACCTCTGCTATTGCAGGGTTCTCAGGATCATAGGCCTCTTCTTCAGAAGATGCCTCTTGAGTACTGTTAGATGCAGCTTGCATTCCATTCAGACTCTGAGAAATCATATTGACTTGCTGAGTCAATATTTTATTCTGAGCCAATATGGCATTCAGAGTATCAATTTCAAGAACTCCCTTCTTCTGAGGCGTCCCATTACTCACAGGTTTCCTCTCAGAAGTGTACATGAACTGGTTATTGGCAACCATGTCAATGAGTTCTTGAGCTTCTGCAGGCGATTTCTTTAGGTGAATGGATCCGTCTGCCGAAGTATCCAATGACATCTTAGCTAATTCAGACAGACCATGATAGAATATATCCAGGATGGTCCATTCTGAAAGCATGTCAGAAGGAAACTTTTTGGTCAGTTCCTTGTATCTCTCCCAAGCTTCATAGAGGGACTCACCTTCTTTCTGTCTGAAGGTTTGAACATCCACTCTAAGCTTACTCAGCTTTTGAGGAGGAAAGAACTTGGCTAAGAAAGCCTTGACCAGCTTATTCCAAGAGTTCAGGCTATCTTTGGGTTGAGAGTCCAACCACACTCTAGCTCTGTCTCTTACAGCAAAGGGGAAAAGCATTAGCCTGTAGACTTCAGGATCTACTCCATTAGTCTTAACAGTATCACAGATCTGCAAAAATTCAGTTAAGAACTGAAAAGGATCTTCAGATGGAAGTCCATGAAACTTGCAGTTTTGTTGCATCAGAGAAACTAATTGAGGTTTAAGCTCAAAATTGTTTGCTCCAATGGTGGGGATGGAGATGCTTCTTCCATGTAAATTGAAATTAGGTGCAGTAAAGTCATCAAGCATCCTCCTTGCATTATTATTATTTTCGGCTGCCATCTCCTCTTCCTGTTCGAAAATTTCTGACAGGTGCTTGCTGGATTGTTATAATTTAGCTTCTCTTAGTTTCCTCTTCAGAGTCCTTTCAGGTTCTGGATCTGCTTCAACAAGAATATTCTTGTCCTTGCTCCTGCTCATATGAAAAAGAGGGAACAGAAAAATAATAATAATAGGGATCCTTTTTACCCAGGTATAGAGGTTCCCCTGTGTGAGTAGAAGAAGAAAAGAATGTAATGTAAAGAAAGAAACACAAGGGTGAGGAGAGCAGAGATGTGAGATGAAGAGAAGTGTTAGTAGATGAATAAATAAATAGAAGGAGATGAGGGAGGAAGAGGATTTTCGAAAATTATTTTTGAAAAATGGTTTGTGATTTTTGAAATTTAGGAATAAAATTAAAATAAAAAATTAAAATAATTAGTTAATTAAAAAGAAATTTTGAAAAAGAGGGAGATATTTTCGAAAATTAGAGAGAGAAAGTTAGTTAGGTAGTTTTGAAAAAGATAAGAAACAAACAAAAAGTTAGTTAGTTAGTTGAAACAAATTTGAAAATCAATTTTGAAAAGATAAGAAGATAAGAAGTTAGAAAAGATATTTTAAAATCAAATTTTTGAAAAAGATATGATTTTGAAAAAGATAAGATAAAAAGATATTTTTGAAAAGATATGATTGAAATTAGTTTTGAAAAAGACTTGATTTTTAAAATCACAATTAATGACTTGATTCACAAGAAATCACAAAATATGATTCTAGAACTTAAAGTTTGAATCTTTCTCAACAAGTAAGTAACAAACTTGAAATTTTTGAATCAAAACATTAATTGATGATGTTATTTTCGAAAATTATGTGATAAAGATAAGAAAAAGATTTTTGAAAAGTATTTTTAAAATTTTTGAAAATAACTAAGAAAAATGAAAAAGATTTGATTTTTTTTTGAAAAAGATTTTGAAAAAGATAAGATATTTTAAATTGAAAATTTGATTTGACTCATAAGAAACAACTAAATTTTAAAAATTTTTGAAAAAGTCAACTCAAATTTTCGAATTTTATGGGAGAAAATAGGGAAAGATATTTTTTTGATTTTTTGAATTTTTATGATGAGAGAGAAAAACATGAAAATGACTCAATGCATGAAAATTTTGGATCAAAACAATGAATGCATGCAAGAATGCTATGAATGTCAAGATGAACACCAAGAATACTTTGAAGATTAAGATGAACACCAAGAACTTATTTTTGAAAATTTTTTTATGCAAAGAAAACATGCAAGATACCAAACTTAGAAATCTTTAATGCTTAAACACTAAGAGTTCAAGAATTCATATGAAAAACACCATACAACACAAAACAATATAATATGAAGATCAATCAAGAAGGTTTTATCAAGAACAACTTGAAGATCATGATGAATGCAATGCATGAATGCAATTTTCGAAAAATGCAAGATAAGTATGCAATTGACACCAAACTAAAAAAATTGACTCAAGACTCAAACAAGAAACACAAAAATTTTTTTTATTTTTATGATTTTCTAAATTTTTTTTGTATTTTTCGAAAATTATTTGTGAAAAAGAAAAATAAGGATTCCAAAATTTTTAATATGAATTCCAGGAATCTTTCAATGTTAGCCTAAAGCTCCAATCCAAGGGTTAGACATGGCTTAATAGCCAGCCAAGCTTCAGCAGTACAAGCAATTCCCTAACATGTGAAGGCCTCTGATGAACGAGATTTTGCTTGATGGTCTAGAATTTCTTCTTATAGAAGGAATAACTTCGTTGTGAGCATAGTTCAAAACCAACAAACAATTCCCACATCAAAAATTTGGTTTTGTCACAATTAACAAACCCCAAATGAATTTATAACCGGAGTATTTCGGACTCCGGGTCGTCTCTCTAGGAACCAATGGAGTGCATGTATATTGACTATAGAGGGGAAAAAAAAGGGGTTTTGTTTATGAGATGGCAAGAAAATAAGTAAATTGAGCGAGTAAGCAAAGAAAGCAATTTAAAGAACTCTTGGCTAAGAATTGGGTACTTAAGATCACAATCCTAGTTAATACCAATTATTGACAATTATGAGAGGCCAACCCATTAAGTCTACTTTTTGAAGCCTTAAGTACGTAACAATTACTCCTAGACTGGAAGTATGTCAAATAGGCCTAATCACATCCACCCATAAGTCCTAACCTCCCCACCAATTGGTTTAGTAGTGGATAGCGTCAATGGGCTTCGAATTGATCACACAGGGTTCTCAAATTACCAATTCCATGGTATCCAAAACTCAAGATCACTTAAGTCCCTTGGCCTAGACCAAGAGTTGACAAAACTACTCAAGAACTGAAGAAAACATTTCATCAAACACCTAGAGTGCAATAAAAATTGACATCATAACTTGCAAAGATACTAAAATCTACCACTATTAATTGCAAGAAAAGTAAATTCACAACTCAAATCAACATCAATTAAAGAGACATCAACATTAAAATTGCATTAAATGTAAACAAATCCAACATAAGTGCATGAATGTAAAAGAGAGCATAAAAGTAAAATTAACACTACAAATCATGAGAATCAAGGAGTAGAAGTAAGAGATCATAAAAGAAATGAGATGAGAACATGTAATTAAACCTAGATCTAGAAGAGATTGACCTAACCTAATTCTAGAGAGAAGAGGGAGCTTCTCTCTCTAGAAACTAAACTACATGATGCTAAGGCTACAAACAATTGCTCCCCCTTGCTTGGACTTCAATTCTGCATGAAATACACTCAGAAACAAGTTGGATTTGGGCTTGGGCAGCTCACAAATCGCCCCCAGCGTTTTGCCATTAAGTGGGCCAAGTAAGGGTATCGGCGCGCGCGCGCCCTGTGCGCGAGCGCGTCGCTGGCAAAATCCCAATCTGCGCGGAAGCGGTATGTACGTGTAAGCGTCCTTGTGAGAAACCACTTTTGCGCGTGCGCGCCTTGTACGCGAGCGCGTCCATTGGTGCATTCCAAATCTTTGTTTCTTCATGCATTCTCCTCTTTGCATGCTTTTCTCCCCATTTTTTTCATCCAATACTTGCCTAATGAACCTGAAATTACTTAACAAATACATCAAGGCATCGAATGGAATTAGGGTGGATTAAAATCACCAATATAAGGCCTAAAAAGCATGTTTTTACATTTAAGCATAATTTAAGGAAGAATTACAAAACCATGCTATTTCATTGAATAAATGTGGGAAAAGGTGGATAAATCCCCCAAAATAAGCACAAAATAAACCACGAAATCGGGGTTTATCAGCCTCAGTCCAAAAGAATTTAGACATGGCTCTACAGCCAACCAGGCTTCAACATGCTTCATGAAACTCTAGAATTCATTCTTAAAAATTCTGAAGAAAAATATATTTTTGAAAAGATTTAAAATTTTTTTTTTCGAAAATAAAGGAAAAATTTTTTGAAAGATTTTTGAAAACTTTTTTGAAAACAAAATAAGAAGAAAATTACCCAATCTAAGCAACACGATGAACCGTCAGTTGTCCAAACTCGAACAATCCCCGACAACGGTGCCAAAAACTTGGTGCACGAAATTGTGATCTGAGGCGACTGCGCCAAAAACTCTGTACGCACGTCTTAATAAATCATTTTTCATTCACAACTTCGATACAACTAACCAGCAAGTGCACTGGGTCGTCCAAGTAATAAACCTTACGTGAGTAAGGGGTCGATCCCACAGAGATTGTCGGCTTGAAGCAAGCTATGGTCACCTTGTAAATCTCAGTCAGGCAGATAATAATTGATTATGGAGTTTTCGAAATTAATAATAAATAAACAGAAAATAAAGATAGAGATACTTATGTAAATCATTGGTGAGAATTTCAGATAAGCGTATAGAGATGCATTCGTTCCTCTGAACTTCTGTTTTCCTGCTGTCTTCATCCAATCAATCCTACTCCTTTCCATGGTTGGCTTTATGTAAGGACATCACCATTGTCAAAGGCTACATTTCATCCTCTTTGGAAAATGGTCCGATGCGCTGTCACTGCATGGCTAATCATTTGGAGGCATCACCGTGGCCAACGGCTGCATCCCATCCTCTTGTGAAAATGGTCCAAATGCTCTGTCACAGCACGGCTAATCATCTGAGGTTCTCGATCATACTGGAATAGGATTCACCCTCCTTTTGCGTCTGTCACTATGCCCAGCACTCACGAGTTTGAAGTTCGTCACAGTCATTCAATCCCAGAATCCTACTCGAAATACCACAGACAAGGTTTAGACTTTCCAGATTCTGATGAATGCCACCATCAATCTAGCTTATACCACGAAGATTCTGATTAAGAGATCCAAGAGATACTCATTCAATCTAAAGTAGAACGGAAGTGGTTGTCAGGCACGCATTCATAGGGAATGATGATGATTGTCACGTTCATCACATTCATGTTGAAGTGCGAATGAATATCTTAGAAGCAGAATAAGTTTAATTGAATAGAAAAATAGTAGTACTTTGCATTAATTCATGAGGAACAGCAGAGCTCCACACCTTAATCTATGGAGTGCAAAAACTCTACCGTTTGAAAATACATAAGTGAAAGGTCCAGGCATGGCCGAATGGCCAGCCCCAAAACGTGATCAATATGATCCTAAGATGAATGAAAAATCATAAGATGTCTACTACAATAGTAAAAAGTCCTATTTATACTAAACTAGTTACTAGGGTTTACAGAAGTAAGTAATTGATGCATAAATTCACTTCCGAGGCCCAATTGGTGTGTTCTTAGGCTGAGCTTGAAGTTTCCATGTGGAGAGGGCATTCTTGGAGTTGAACGCCAGTTTGTAACGTGTTTCTGGCGTCCAACTCTAGTTCGTAACGTGTTTCTGGCGTTTAACTCCAGACAGCAGCGTAGAACTGGCGTTCAATGCCCTTTTATGTCATCTAAACTCGGACAAAGTATGGACTATTATATAATGTTGGAAAGCCCTGGATGTCTACTTTCCAACGCAATTGGAAGCGCGCCATTTTGAGTTCTGTAGCTCCAGAAAATCCACTTTGAGTGCAGGGAGGTCAGAATCCAACAACATCAGCAGTCCTTCTTCAACCTCTGAATCTGATTTTTGCTCAAGTCCCTCAATTTCATCCAGAAAATACCTGAAATCACAGAAAGACACACAAACTCATAGTAAAGTTTAGAAATGTGAATTTAACATAAAAACTAATAAAAACATCCCTAAAAGTAACTAGATTCTACTAAAAATATACTAAAAACAATGCAAAAAAGCGTATAAATTATCCGCTCATCACGCTCCATCTGGTCTAGCTGCTGAAAAAGGTGGTGCACGAGGTGGTAAATGGGCTCTGAGGCAGGTAGAGATGCAGTGGTGGTAGCTGGTGCAGTAGTGGATGAAGAAGGGGCAGCTGAAGGTGTGGCTGCCTCATCAGAAGCGATGAGGAATGGGGGTCTGTAACCTAAAGCCTGAAATTTCCTGCTGTGAGGGATAATCTTCTTACAGTTTGTAGCAGGTGGCTTCTCATCAGCAAGCTCCCAAGGCACGTCAGCTCGGCGGCCTAGCTGGGTGATCAGATAAGGGAAGGGAAGGGTGCCTCTGACATGGACCCTAGCCATGTAATGCCTGATGAAACGTGGAAGATACAGGTCCTTACCCTCCATCACACACCAGATGAGGGTGATCATAGCAGTGGGCAGCTCTGTCTCATGAGTGCTCGGCATCACATAGTTGCTCAGAATCTGGTGCCAGAGCCGAGCCTCAACATTCAGTTAAATCAGCTTGATTCCCTTAGGCATCACTGTGTTCTTTCCCATGACCCAAGGGATAGTAGGATCAAGGGATATTCTCTACTTGATAGCATCCCAGTCAAATCTCATAAATCTCATATCCTCTTCAACCTTTTGGTAACTGTTAGGCTGATCCGACTGAGGCTGAAGGTGGAGGATGTCCTCAATAGCTTCCTCAGTGACCAAAATCTGTTTACCTCTGAGGTGCACTGCATCCAGGGAAGTCTTGAAATAGTTACAGTAAAATTCTCTGACCTAGGAAGCATTGACCTCTGTCAAGTTTCTTTCCAAGAAGAACCAGCCTCTCTGTTTTATCTGTTCGGAGGTGTACTGCTGTAGTTCTTCTGGAATTTTTAGAGTTCTTTCCAGGTACAGGTTCCTGGAAGTGGCAAACACTGGATACTTTAGCTCACAGTATCTGTTTGCAAATTTAACTGGATCTGTGGCAGTGAGGAGCTGGTCAGCCTTCTCCTATGGGGTAAAGTGCTTTTCCCACCAGGAGTCGTCATGCAAAATGTCGAGGATGGACATAGAGGATTCGCCTCTTTTCCTTTTACTAGTGGTTGCTTTGCCTTTTCCTTTGCGTTGAGGGTCACACATCCTGAAAAGCAGAAATTCCAGGATATAATTAAAGAACAAAAGCAGGAAAATAAGTAGGCAAATAGGATTTATCAATGTAAGCATAAAGGCAAACGAGCAGTAGAATCATGAAATGAGTTAAATATATATACATTTTGGACTGTATTTGAGTTAAAAAAATCTGAGATGAAAAATCACAATCCAAAATATATTATAAGTAGAATTCATGTTAATTAGAAAAAACAAAGATTATGCCCTGAGTTAGAAATTTAAAGTGGTTATTGAGTAAAAAGGAGGTTAGAAAGTGGAAAGCAGTGAGTGAGTAAAAAGAAAGTTAAAGTAGGGGCATGATAATGGTTTCCTAGTTAACAATAAATTTCACAAGTTTAAAGAATAATCAACTCATAGTCAAGCAAGGATATTAGGTTATTGATGATAATTCATATAGATACAGGAGTAGCTAAAATTAAAATGAAATCATCAATAATGCAATTTATTAACCAGGGAATCGAAAGGAATAAGAATGCTAGCCCGTGCATTCATGCATTGGTTGGTTGTAGCCATGTAGTGCAAAATTCAAAATTTCCAAAACCAATGTATGAATGAAGAAAAATGAAACCATTTGCAGAAAATTGGGCAGCATTCCGGCTAAAATTGGATGTTCCCGGAAATAAACAGCAGGAAAAATCAGTTCATATAAATTTAAATAAAGCTGCAAAGAGACACAAATAACATGAACAAGCAGTGTAAGAGCGGCAAGAAACATGGAAGAACAATATATGAACAATATGATCATCACAGCAAAATCAGAATTGTGAAATAGATAAAACAAGCAGCAAGAACGGTGCAATTATCAGGCCTAAATCCACTAACCACATCCTAGCTACCTAACCACCTAAAATCCACTACAAACATGCATCTCTAACTATCCTAATTTGAAAAGAAACAGAAAAATATGCAATTAACTATGGATGATAGGGAAATCGGTGTTCGGTGGAACCTGGTATGTGGATGAACAAAGATGAGGGCAGAGAGATGGTGGTGGTGACGCGGCGGTGCCGGGAGGGAGCACGGCGGCGCGGTGGTGGAGCAGGGGTGGTTCGGTGGGGCTCGGTTTTGAGTTGGGCGAGTGGGAGAGGAAGGAAGAAGGGGGCGAGGGTTGTGGTGGTGGGAGGCGGCGCTGGTGGCGGGGTGGTCGGGGCTGGCCACAGTGGGGGGGCAGCGGTGGTTGAGAGGGGTGGAAGAGAGGGAAGGGAAGAAGGGGAGAGAAGAAGGGGAGAAAGAAGAGAGGGGGTGCCGGTGGTGTGGTGTGGTGGTAGCTTGGCGCGGTGGTCGGGGCTGGACAGCTGGTGCGGTGTTGGTTGCAGAGGAGGGGAGGGGAAAAGGTGAGAGAAGGGTTGGGGATGAATGGGCGACGCGAGGGGTAGGGTTTCGCGTGAAAGGGGTTAGTATTTTTGAATTCACGCGAACGCGTGGAGCACACGATCGCGTGACTAGGGTGAAATGGGATTGACGCGGTCACGTGATTGACGCAGTCGCATGGGTTGGGTAAAAGATGGGTGACGCGGACGCGTGAGGCACGCGACCGCATCGCTGTAAATTGTGCTAGACTCACACTTCCAGCGTCGTTTCAGCGCAACTCTCTGTTTTCATTTAGGGGGCCATTATATCCATGCAACGCGGACACGTCGCTCACGCTTTTGCGTGGGATGAGTGTTTTGCGAGTGACGCATTCGCGTCAGGGACGCGAACGCGTGGACCGTTTTGTGCTAAACGCACGCCAGCCGCACGATTCCAACCCAGCTTTCTGGGCGTTGGATCTTTACGCCGATTTCCTTCTCACGCCCACGCGTGGCCTACGCGCTCACGTGGGGTTCTCTCTCTCTTTTTTTTTCAATGCAATTATGCAGTTATGCAATATGCAATGCTAATGTAAATGCTACGAATAATATCCAGGTTCAATGAAAATAAAACAATATAAAAACAAACAAAACAAAATAAAATTAAAAAAGAAACGATCATACCATGGTGGGTTGTCTCCCACCTAGCACTTTTAGTTAAAGTCCTTAAGTTGGACATTTGATGAGCTTCCTGTTATTGTGGCTTGTGCTTAAATTCATCCAGAAATCTCCACCAATATTTGGAATGCCAACAGCCTCCGGGGTCCCAAACTAGGCATGTAAAGCTTTTGAGCAGCTTCAAACATATTCTTAGGCTCCCGGGGTGACGAATGTCAGAATAGATTCTAGGATCCCAAACTTTACTTTTAAATCCGCCTTTGTCTTGATCTATATTCTTCCATCCGGGCGGTTTAGAAATTGTATTCTCACCGAGATGACCAAACGTCTTCTGAGACCCATTCAATTGAACTTGATACCAATCCTTGCACTTCGAATTGAAGCGTGGAACCTTATTGAATCTTGAACACCAGCTCTGAGTACGAGCCATTTCCCTCTTACTCTTAAAGCCGCAGAGAGCTCTAAGCTGGTCATCTGTTTCAAGCAAACCATATTCAAGTGGAAAAGTAAAGATAAAGGTTAAAGATTGTACCCACTTGAAGCTTGTATTAGGTGGTAATGGCCTTGCGATAGGTGTTTTCAGTGGTTCTGTAAGCTCTACTCCCTTGCATTCTTCTGTGAATTCTTCTACTTCCTTGCAAAATTCTTCAACTGCAACTGCATCCTGATCAAAGTCTTCTATGTCTTCCTCGTCACTCAAGTCATACGTTGGAGGTTGAGAGAAATCTACTTCGACATCATCTTCGTATTCACTTGGATAAGGCTCTTCAGGCTCAAGGAGTTCAGTTGCGGATGTAATTTTGTGACTAGGACAGCTTGATTCATGATCATTACTGCCCATGGAATCAACTTCTTGGTCTGTTCCGTCCAATTTTTCACAAGGTATATACTTTGGAGGTTGTGCACTATCCTCCTTGGCATCAAATTCGAACTTCTCGGCGGAATCCTTTACAGTTCTCGATTCCCATGGAGGTTCAGCATCTCCTAAATCTTCAACCACTTCTTCCTCTACAACTATTATGGCTTCCTCCACTTGTTCTAATACAAAGCCATGCTCTTCATTGTCCACCGAAGTTTCTAGTATCTCCTTCATGCTACGCTCTTCTTTTGATTCTCCACATGCAGTCATGGGAGTACTCTGAGTGCTCAGATGTTGGGAAGCTAATTTATTTACCACCTCAGTTAAGGCAGTAGTGAGTTCCAGCACGTCCCTTTGCATCTTCACTTGCCCTTGAAGAAGAACACGAAGTTTGTCATCCATTGGAGATTGGGGTGGATATGAGGGTTCATTGGTTGGGAGAGAGGGCTCATAATACAGAGGTGGTTCTTCTTGATAAGGATATGGGGATGGTGAATGTTGCGGTGGTGGTTCTTGGGAGTAATTAGATTGGAATTGTGGTGAATGCTGAAAAGGAACTTGTGAGTGTGGCGGTTCAAAGCTATGTTGAGAGGGTGGTTCATAAGCACAGGGTGGAACTTGTTGGTAACTACAAAGGGATCCACCGTATCTATTGCCTTGGCATGCATTGTAGAATGGTCGTCGTCTGTGATACTGTGGAGGGTGTTGTTGCCTAAAGGGTTGATCAAGTCCTCGTGGCTCCATCCATCCTTGATTGCTCTGACCTTGATGCATGTTCCTGCTATAGCTTTCATTCCCTTCAACAATATTAGAACCAAACTCAAAGCGAGAGGGGTGAGAATTCATCGTAGCTATTAAGAATTAAAAATGACAACAGAAACAAATAAACAAGCAAAAGAAAAATATTTACAATAACCAATAATAAGGCACACGTTTGCAATTCCCTGGCAATGGCGCCATTTTGACGAACTGATTTCCTATCGGTAAAGAAATTCACAAATATAATCGCATTGTAAGTATAGCTCCTAAACCAACAGAAAATCTTTTCGTACAAACGTTTGGTTGTCACAAGTAACAAACCCAGTAAAATTTATAAACCGAAGTATTCAAACCTCGGGTCATCTTCTCAAGGAACTGCAGGGAGGTGTTCTTATTATTAGTTATGGAAAACAGTGTTTTTGGGTTTCAAAAGGTTTGAACAAGGAAAAATAAATTTCAGGAATTAATAAATTAATATCTAATAAAACTCTTGGCAAGGTATGAAAATTTGGAAGTCCTATCCTAGTTATCCTTATCAATGGTGATGAGAATTGAGTTTTAATCCCACTTAGTTAACTTTTACTAAAGCAAAGGAAAGTCAAGTGGACTAATTAGTTTGATCCTCAATTCCTAGCCAACTCCTAAGAAAGGACTAGAGTTATCAGAATTCAATTCAATTAGCAAAAATAACAATTATCAATCAAGATGAGTTTGATAACTCAAGAGTCTCTAATTAATCAATTAAATCCAAGAATATAAAAAGCTAAATAAGAATCATAAATCTGAAATACCTCAATTGCACTAAATAAAGAAAATCCTAACATAAATGGTTCATAAGCCAATTTGGCAACATAAGTAATCAACAAATAAAAGCATTAAAGTATCTGAAAGCTGAAGAGAAATATAAAGTAAAAGGAATATTGAACCTGAGAGGAAGTTGAAATCCTAAATCCTTTAAGAGGAATCCTAATCCTAAAACCTAAGAGAGAGGAGAGAACCTCTCTCTCTAAAAACTACATCTAATTTATGAAAAGTGAATAATGGAAGACATCTTCATGAATGGATGCATTTCCCCACTTTATGACCTCTAATATGTGTTTTCTGGACTTGGATCTGTGCCAAAAGGGTTTCAGAAATCGCTGGGGGCGTTTTCTGCAGTTTCTGCACGTGGCGTCTGTCACGCGTCCGTGTGGGTCGCGCGGTCGCGTCATCTGGGAGTTTTCCTTGTCACGCGTTGGCTTCGGTCACGCGTACGCATCATTTGCGTTCTGCTTAAGGCACGCGTCCGCGTCAGTCATGCGTTCGCGTCGCTGCCTTTTCGCGCTAGGTACGCGACCACGTCGTCCATGCGTTCGCGTCGCTGCCCTTTTCTTTAAAACTCCATTTTTGTGCTTTCTTTCCATTTTTGTATGTTTCCTTTCTGTCCTCTAAGCCATTCCTGCCTTAGGAGATTTGAAAATACTTAACACACAAATCATGACATCGAATGGTAATAAAGGGTAATTAAAATTAATATTTTTAAAGCATAGGAAACATGTTTTTCACATATATCACATAATAAGGAAGGGAAAGTAAAACCATGCAATTTACATGAATAAGTGGGTGAAGGATTGAATAAATCACTTAAATTGAGCACAAAATACATTATAAGATATGGGTTTATCACTGAGTCCACTAGGAATCACAGACAGAGACGCAACCATCCCAAGGCTGTTGCCGAAGTTTCTTCTAGCATTGAAACTACTGCTCTCACACAGTGTATATGTGAAATGACCAACCTACTGAAACAAATGCAGTTGAATCAACAACAAGCACAACAAGCTCAGCCTCTCCCACCACAACAAAGCCAACAGTTGATCCCACAAAGAGTATGCGGGATCTGTGCTGATTATAGTCATTATAGTAATGAATGTCCGCAGCTCCAACAGGAAGACAATACTGTGGCAGCCACTCACAACTTCTATGACCGCCAGAATCAAGGATACAATCAACAAGGTGGCAACTACAACCAAGGTAGGAACTATAATCATGGATGGCAGGATAACTCCAATCAAGGCTGGAAAGATAATTCTAACCCTAGCTGGAGGGACAACTATAATAGAGGAGGCAGAGACAACAATGGAAACTAGAGGTGGAATAACAATAACAACAACAGACAGTAGAATCAGAACCAACCTTACAGAGCACCTCACATAAGACAATCACAAGGAACCTAGCACGACCAACAACAAGTTCCTCAGATCACTTATTCCAATTCCTCATCAAATGACGAGATGCTCCGTTCTCTTGTGCAAGGACAACAAGACATGCAGGCACAGCTGAACTCTAGTCTGAATGGCTTAACTGCCACTTTACAAGCTCTCGTCTCCCGGATGGATTCCTCACTTAATTCCACACATCAACCTTCAAGCTCCAGTGGAATTCCTTCTCAACCACTGCCTAATCCCAAAGGTGGAATCAATGCCATCACTTTGAGGTCCGGAACCACATTATAGGAGAAGAACCATGAGGAGCCAAGCCCACCAAAACACGTGCCAGCAGAGGATGTGGTGGAAGTAGAAGATACTGAAGTGGAAGAGGACGTACAAGACATAGTTGAAGAAGAGGAAGCTCAACTACAGAATGAAGCACCAAGGGATGCAGAAGCTGCAAATTGTGCCCATCCTATCCCCTTTCCACAACTTGCAAGGAAGCCCAGAAAGCAGATGGAACTTGATCCCAAAATGGTAGAAATATTCAAAAAGGTCGAGGTAACTGTTCCCCTTTTTGATGTTATTCAACAGGTACCTAAATACGCAAAGTTTCTAAAGGATTTGTGCATACATAAAGATAAGATTAATGAATTAGAGACTATTCCTTTAGGTAGCTCTATATCTGCTTTAATGGGAGGTATACCTGAAAAATGTAGTGATCCAGGTCCATGTATGGTTAACTGTACCATTGGAGGTATGATATTTTCTGACTGTATGTGTGATTTAGGAGCGTGTGTTAGTATAATGTCTTTGTCTATATATGATACTTTGAGGTTCCCTCCCTTAAAAAGGTCGGCAGCTCGTTTTGTGTTAGCAGATAAAAGCATTATTACAATAGTTGGAATTGCTGAAGATGTATTAGTGAGCATTAAGGGGCTCACATTTTCCATTTATTTCTATATCCTGGAAATGCCCCCTAATGACTCGGGAAGACCATCATCAATCCTGCTTGGAAGACCATTCCTGAAGACTTCAAAGTTCAAGCTGGATGCATTCTCAGGAACTTACTCCTTTGAGATAGATGGCAGAAGAGTGAGTTTCAGTTTAAATGAAGCTATGAAGCATCCTCCGGAAGATCATTTATCTTCGAGTGTGACATTATTGATGAAACTGTGGCTGAAGTTCACCAGGAAGAATTAGAAGAGAAGTACATGGAGCAAGGTCCAAGTGTGGGGACACTTTCTGAAAACAATGAGAACACTTTACCATTATCACCAGCCCCGGATGATCCAGAGCCTAGCTATGAGAAGAAATTAGAATTAAAGCCCCTTCCTCTACACCTCAAGTATGCTTACCTTGAGGACAAGCAGAATTTTCCAGTTATCATTGCACAGGAACTCACTTCTCAACAAGAAGAGCAACTGCTCAGTGTGTTGAGAAAACACAAGAAAGCAATTGGATGGAGCTTGGCGGATATAGTAGGTATCAGTCCCCAAATTTGTGAGCATAGAATATTCTTAGAAAAGGGAGCAAAGCCTGTCCGTCAGCCTCAAAGAAGATTGAATCCCACCATCTTAGAAGTCATCAAGAAGGAAGTGACCAGGCTACTTGAAGTAGATATCATTTATCCCATCTCAGATAGCGAATGGGTTAACCCAGTAAAGGTGGTGCCCAAGAAGTTTAGAGTCACAACAGTAAGAAATGAGCATGGAGAGCTCTTGACAACTAGATTGCAGAATTCATGGAGAGTTTGCATTGACTATAGGCGTCTCAACCAAGCCACTCGCAAGGATCATTACCCCTTGCCATTCATTGATCAAATGCTTGATCGCCTGTCAGGTAAATCTCATTATTATTTTTTAGATGGCTATACAGGATACTTTCAAATTCATATAGCTCCTGAAGATCAGGAGAAGACCACTTTTACATGTCCCTTTGGAACGTATGCTTATAAAAGAATGCTTTTTGGCTTGTGTAAGGCACCTGCTACTTTCTAAAGATGCATGATGAGTATCTTTTTAGATCTTATTGAGAACTGTATGGAGGTTTTTAGGGATGATTTTAGCGTATATGGTGATTCATTTAGCCTTTGCTTGGATAGTTTATCTAGAGTATTAGACAGGTGTGTTAGTACAAACCTTATATTGAATTTTGAAAAATGTCACTTTATGGTAAGACAAGGAATTGTACTAGGACATGTTGTGTCTAATACTGGCATTTCTGTAGATCCAGCAAAGGTGGATGTTATTTCTAGTTTATCTTACCCCTCCTCCAAGAGGGAAGTCCGTTCGTTCCTTGGCCACGCAGGTTTTTACAGGAGATTTATTAAGGACTTCAGCAAGGTAGCATTGCCTTTATCCAGATTGCTGCAGAAAGATATTGAGTTTGAGTTCAGTGAGAGTTGTATGCAAGCATTTGATAAGCTGAAGATCGTCCTGACTCAAGCTCCAATTGTAAGAGGACCAGACCAGAGCCAGCCATTTGAAATTATGTGTGATGCTTCCAACCATGCAGTAGGAGCGGTGCTGGCTCAGCGCGAAGGTAAGGATCCTTTTGTGATCGCTTATGCATCTAAAACTTTAGATGCTGCTCAATCTAATTGCACTACTACTGAAAAAGAGCTTCTAGCTATTGTCTTTGCTCCGGATAAATTCCGAGCCTATTTACTTGGTACTAAGGTAGTAGTGTACTCAGATCATGCAGCTCTAAAATATTTATTAGCTAAAAAAGAGTCCAAAACAAGACTAATACATTGGATACTGCTGCTGCAATAATTTGATTTAGAAATTAAGGATAGGAATGGTAACCAGAATTTAGTGGCAGACCACTTGAGTCGCCTTGAACACATTAAGGATGATCCCACTCCTATAAATGATAATTTCCCATTTGATAGCTTACAAGCAGTATCTGCAGTAGTTCCTTGGTATGCGCCTGTAGCTAATTATCTAGTTAGCCACACTTTTCCTCCAAATTTTACCAAGCATCAAAGAGACAAGCTGAAAAGCGAGTCCAAATATTATATATGGGATGACCCATATCTATGGAGGTGTGGTGCTGACCAGGTAATTAGACGGTGTGTGCCTCAATCAGAATTCCAGTCCATCTTAGAGGCTTGCCACTCATCTGAGAGTGGAGGACATTTTGGCCCTCAAAGAATAGCTAAAAAAATTCTAGACTGTAGATTCTGGTGGCCTACTCTTTTTAAAGACGCTGCTGAATTTTGTAAATCTTGTTCCCCATGCCAAAGGTTTGGTAATATATCCAAGAGGGATGAGATGCCTCAACAGATTATGCTTTTCTGTGAAATTTTTTATGTTTGGGGCATTGACTTTATGGGTCCATTTCCAAATTCTAATGGTTACCTTTATATACTGTTAGCTATAGATTATGTTTCTAAATGGGTGGAAGCAATTCCTACCCGTACTAATGATGCTAACACTGTTGTTTCCTTTGATAGAAATCATATTATTTGCCATTTTGGATCACCACGAGCAATCGTGAGCGATCAAGGCACCCACTTCTATAACAGGAGACTAATAGGATTACTCAAGAGGCATGGGATAATTTACAAAGTAGCAACAGCTTACCATCCCCAGATCAATGGGCAAGCAGAAGTCTCTAACAGAGAAATTAAGCGTGTTCTGGAAAAGATAGTAAAACCTCATAGGAAGGACTAGAGTGCCAGGATACAAGATGCACTCTGGGCATATAGAACAGCGTACAAGACACCCATTGGGATGAGCCCCTTCCGCTTGGTATACGGAAATGCTTGCCACCTTCCAGTGGAGATGGAACACAAGGCTTTCTGGGCTGTGAGGGAGTGCAACATGAATCTTACGAAAGCTAGTGCTGAAAGAAAGTTGCAACTAGCAGAACTAGAGAACCTTCGCCTAGAAGCATATGACAACTCCAGACGTTACAGGGAGAAAATGAAGGCTGTCCATGACAGGCATATAAAAAGGAGAGAATTCAGACCAGGGGAGTTATTTCTTCTATATAACTCCAGACTGAGGCTTATGCCAGGTAAACTGATTTCAAGATGGGAAGGCCCCTACAGAGTAGAAAAGGCAGAGCCATACGGAGTTTTCCACCTGCGTCATCCTACTAGCTCCAAATTTCTGAAGGTCAATGGACATCGTCTGAAGCTTTACCATGGTGAGAAGATGAAGAATCGTAAGGAACTAGAGGTCTTCCTCTTGGAAGACCCACCGATAGAAGCAGAATGAGCCTAACGAGTGTCCAACTTAAGGACGTAAAAGCAAAATGCTAGGTGGAAGACAACCCACCATGGTATGATCGTTCTGTTTCAGTCTTGGATTTATTTCACTTTATTTCTATTTTTATGGTGTTAATAACTCTTCTCATAAATTTCTGCATATAGCTGCATATAGTTCATAGTTTCATTTTCATTCTGCATATATTTTAATTTTATAAAAAAAACACGCACGCGACGCGTAAGCGTCACAGACGCGTCCGCGTCACCAGTGCGTTTTGAAGAAAAGAGAATTAGACATAAAGTCACGAGAAAGCGTGGCTGGAGGCGTGCCTTAGGCACAAACATGCCCACGCGACCACGTCAATGACGCGTCCGTGTCATTTTAGAAACGAGCCTCCCACGCGTCCACGTCACTCACGCGAACGCGTGCCCCAAAAATTCGATGTAAAAGAGGTGTATGGCAGAGAGTTATGATGGAGCTGGGCTGGAATGATGCTGGAAGCACCATCCCCGTCACGCGACCGCGTGCCCCACGCGGCCACGTCGTCCTCCAAATATGGCCATTCACGCGATCGCGTCACCCACGCGATCGCGTCACCCAAAAATTTTGGCAAAATGAGTTTGAGACAGAGAGTTGCGCGAACGCGCAGCTGCTCTCGCGCCATGCGCACAAATGAAGTCACGCGACCGCGTGACCCACGCGTTCGCGTCACTTGACAAAAATCAAACACCACGCGACCACGTGAATCACGCGTCCGCGTCAAATGCGACGTACAGATTATCTAGATCAGCCAAAATATCTTATCTTTTCTTCCCCAAATCCTAATTTTTCTTTTCCCTTATTATTCCTTTCTTCCCCCTTCTTCCTTCTCTACTCATTCTCACTTTTTACTTTCTCCTCCATTATTAAGGTTCTTTTCTTTTTTTCTTTACTTTTTACTTTTCTTTTATTTATGTTTTATTTTTCTTTTCACTTTCATGATCTATATTTTTCCTTTTCTTTTCTTTTTATTCCTTTAATTGGTGTTAGATATTTAACTAGGTGATTATTATCTTTTATATTTTTTTTTTGCTTGTGAATTATTGTAGAATTGTTTGACAATTATATATCACTATTCATAAGGGTTGCTTGCATGTTCAAATTTACTACTTTCAATAACGTATTCAACATGCATGCCAAGTGTTTGTGAAAAAGCCCGTATGGCATTGTGCATTATTTTAATTTATTCTATTCTACTACTTTAATGCCTGTTTTTCACAAAATCCCTTTTCTATTTTATTAATTAAATATGATTGTCAATACAAATAGATTATTAGTTTGAAAGACTTGGTAATCTAACTTGGACATTGAATGCTTGATCTATGCTATTCATGCCTTTGCCAGCATGCCAATAAACATCTTGCATTTAATTGTCATCACATGCACTTGCTATATTACCTTTGATGAACTTTTCACATGCAGTCTAGACCATATATTAACGACATCCTTCTTTTTCGTGCATTGATTACCATCCTTAATGTTCGCTCCCTTGCTCGAACCCTTAGTTTTACATATTACTTTCTTTTTCCTTTTTCAGGATGGCCACCAAGAAAGGTAAAGAGAAATCTACTCCCAAACCAACAGCAAGGAGAGGAACAAAAAGAGCATTAGTGGCAGAGCCATCTTCAACAGCGGTGACACCCTCAACAAAATGAATCAAGAGGATCATCAAGGTCGATGAAAAAGAAAAAGCCTTCCCAGCAAAGGACACTGCGCGGTTCACTAACCGCTACTATGAGCAGATGTTCCCCATCTTGGCAGGAAGGAATTATAACAATGACTATCTTCTTATCCTCCCAACCCACATTGCTGAATTTGTTGAGCCCCGCATTGAGGGAAGACAATAGGAATTCCTACGGAGACAGCCACGGCAGGTTAACCTATCATGGGTAGTAGAATTCTACTCCAACTTTTACATGCCAACCATGCAGTCTATCTATGTCCTTCAGAAGCAAGTACCCATAACTGAAGAGGCCATTCAACAAGCTTTAGACCTTCCCCCTACTCTAGAAGGATTGGACGCATTCCAAGAAGCTTCACTCAAGCACCAGACATACCAATTTGATTGGGACACCGTTCTCAGAGTTATCGCACAACCTGGCAGCAGATGGATCTACGAGTACCATCGATCCCGACCTAAAGGGATATCGGCTTCAGCACTTACCTTGGAGGCTCGAGTATGGGCACAGATTATGTCCCATTACATCTTTCCGAGCACTCATGAGTCCTCCTTCACTGCGGACATGGTTGTTTTACTTTGGTGTATCCTTACAGACCTACCTCTAAACTTACCAAGACACATTCAGGGTGCTATGGGACACGTACAGATAGCGGGCAACTTACCTTTCCCCGCCTTGGTTTCAGATCTCGTGTCAGTAGCCGGAGTCTCCTATAGAGCTGGGGACACCAAAGCCATGCTTCTACGGGAAGATCAGCACGTCCCTAACGGGAAATATATCAGACCTCCAGCAGCCACTATCAACCGAAGCGTAGAACCAGCAGAAGACATCCCCTCTTCTTCCACACCACAAGCACCTACAACAAACCAACTGCTCCATCAAATACTTGAAAGGTTAGATCGGCAGGAACACAAAGCAAATCTAAGAGAGCGCCGTAACCAGCGCCGATTCACATACCTTAAGGAGCTATATATGGAAACTACAGACCTGACAAAGACCCAGACACCCCAGACTCCACTTCATTTACCAGCACAGGGAGACATGACGGTCCCGATGGTGGAAATACTACTACCAGCCCCCCTTTGTTCCTGACAGATGGCACCGAGGACGGTGCAAAGCCTTAAGTGTGGGGAGGTCGGTCAGTACCTGACTTTCGGAGGTAAATTCTCTTCCCTAAATACCAATAAAATAGGATATTTAGTTAATTTTTCTTTTGTCTAGAATAGGATAGATTGCATAGAAATAGGTTATTTGCATGCATGTTCTACTTGATTGAAGATAATAAGTTTCTTTTAAGACCCTATTTTTGAAAAATTTCACTAACTTAAATCAAAACTTTTGTGATTAAATTTGTTTGAAGTTGTATTTGGAACATAGTTTAAAAAGCTAAGAACACACAACCTGTGAGATTTGAGCTTAATTATATGGTTACATTATTTAACCATAAATATTTTATTCTTGTGTGTTTACTTCTCTATGATTGTAATCTTTATTTTGTTTCATCCTATATGTCCAATGTTTAATGTGTTATATGCATGCATATGATTGAGGCTATTATTTGATTTTAGCTCACTTATCCCAAATAAGCCTACCCTTTAAATTACCTTTGTTAGCCATTTTGAGCTTTTTTATCCCATCTGTTCTATATTTTACCACATTACTAGCCTTAAGCGGAAAAATAATTAAATATCCCAATTGAATCTTTGGTTAACTTAAGATAGAAATTGTGTGTTAATTAAGTATGGGAGAACTGTGGGAACAAGGGTTAATAAGGGAATGTGTCATGATAGAATAATGGGAATTTGGGTACCTACTCATGTGAAACTAGAAAAATTAAAAATTCATGTGCATTGATAAGCTATGTTTATTTTCATGTAAAAAAAATTTCCAAAAATATTCAATAAATAAATAAATAAGGGGACAAAATTACCCCAATTCCAAGTTAAGTTAAGTTCAGAGATCAATGCATATGTGATAAAAATTAAAAGAAAGTTGATGCATGAGTATGTAATGCAAAGTGGGAAATTTTTGGGTAGCTAGGCATGATTCTAGAGTTATATAGAGTATATGTATGTTAGGAAAAAGCTTAGACTAGTCAAAGATTTAATTCAATAGCTCACTTAGCCATATATATATATACCCTTACCCTTACCTTAGCCCCATTACAACCTTGAAAAGACCTCATGATGTTTGCAGTGGTACATTAAATATTGTTGATTGGTTAGGTAAAGAACAAAATTTAGAAAGCATGATTAGAGAAGAGTAAAGTGATTACCGTATACACTTGAGAGACTAGAGTGCACATACACCATTAGTGAGGGTTCAGTGCTTAATTCTATGTTCCCTGCTTTCATGAGTTGTCTTCTTACAATGTTACCTGTTTTTACTATATAAATTGAGTTAGTGAAAATTAAATTTATGTTTGTCTTGAAGAGCTTATTTACTTTTAACCAAGTAGACAAGAATCATATAGTTGCATTTATATATATAGGTTGCATTGCATTTCATGAGTTTTGCATTTCCCTACTTATTTATTTTATCTCCTTCAACTAAGCATGAGGACATGCTAATGTTTAAGTGTGGGGAGGTTGATAAACCATTATTTTATGATTTATATTGTGTTTAATTGTGTGGTTTTATCAAGTCTTTACCCATTTATTCATATGATTAGCATGTATTTACAATTCCTTCCCAAAATTGTTCGATGGTTGAAAACTTGCTTCCTAGAGATCTTTTAATTATATATTTTTATCCTCCTTTATACCATTCGATGCCATGATCCGTGTGTTAAGTGTTTCAGGCCTCAGAGGGCAGGAATGGCTCAGAGAATGGAGAGGAAGCTTGCAAAAATGGAAGGAAAACAAGAAATCACGGCGATGCGAACGCGTGGACGATGCGAACGCATGGCAAGGAAAATCGCTGAATGACGCGAACGCGTGGACAACGCGTACGTGTGACCTGCGCGATCTGCAGAAATTACAGGATACGCTGGAGACAATTTTGGGCCGCGTTTTAACCTAATTTTTGGCCCAGAAACACAAAATAAAGTGAGGGAACATGCAGAGACTCAACAGGCATCCATACACATTCAGATTCATCACATTAGGATTACTTTAGTTTTAGATCTGAATCTAGATTAGTGTTACATTGATAGTTTATGCTTTTGTCTTGGATTGTGGATGTCGAAGAGCCATTACCTCCGTGAAGATACTACTTTAGTTTGTTTCCTTATTCTTTACTCTTTTCAGTTGATTATTGACTCTATTCAATTAAGTATGTTACATTTTGAGTTTATTAATATATAAAGTTATTTTTATTTTTAATTAATTTTAATTCTCTATTTTATTTTATTTAATTATGTCTTCTTATATTTTTATAATTATTAAATCCGTGTCAATGGAGTCGAAATTCCACTTGACATGGAGGTTAATTAAGAGGAGACACTTAAGTTGGAATGCTCAAGTGCTTAGTTACATTGGACGTTGTAGGCTAATTCTGTACCTACTAACACTAGACCTCCCCAAGGGAGAGGACTAGAAATTGTGGGTAAGAGTTAGTTCAATCACTATACTTTCCCTTATTCAGTAAGGGTTAACTAAGTGAAAACAACAACCCCTTTACACTACACTTGAGAAGATTCCAACACGGATAGAACTTCCAATTAATTATTCCCCCAGTCAAGACCTTTTAATATTAATAATAATTCTTAGTTAATTACTTTAATTTACAATTACTTTTAATTACCCATTATCCAACTTAAACTTTTTGGAAATTTTCTGATTAATAAATTAGCATTCTTTCCTGCAACTGATGCCAGGGCATTTTGGCCAGTTTCACTGACCTTTTCTTTACTGTTTTTAAGGTAGTTTCATGCATTTTCTTAGGAAATAAGCTAGTTTTGGGTAGATATTCACTTACATCTTGATTCAAGCAAACATTGTGAATTTTGAATGACTTCATGAGAATTTTGCATGAATTGAATGATAAATTGGATGATGCATGATCCCATGATTAAGTGCAAGACTTTGAGGCACTTTGTTTGATTGATTTCAGGCCAAAAGAAGAAGAGAAGAAGCCACATTAGTGGCTACGTTAGTTACACTAACATGGGCACTAACGTGGAAGGAAGGAAAGCCCCAACGTTAGTGAGAAAAGTTAGTGGCATTAACTTTGAAGAAAGGAAATGTAGCCAACGTTAGTGACACTTAACATTATCACTAACGTTGGACCAAGCTCATAAGTGGCCACGTTAGTTGCCACGTTAACTTAGTTAACGTGGCCTCTAACGTTAAGAAGTAAAAGGGAAGCCAACGTTAGTGACATTCAACTTTATCACTAACGTTGGCCAAGTCACAATAAGCCACGTTAACTCCCACGTTAACCTAGTTAACGTGGAAGCTAACGTGAAGAAACAAGGTGGTCGACAACGTTAGTGACACCAAACATTGTCACTAACGTTGGAAGGAACCCACACAAGCCCCAAGAAGCCACGTTAACCTAGTTAACGTGGAAGCTAACGTGAAGAAGGGAGGTGATCGCCAATGTTAGTGACACCCAACATTGTCACTAACGTTGGAATGAGCCCACACAAGCCACTATGAGCCACGTTAACTCCCACGTTAACTTAGTTAACGTGGGCAAAAGTCCCACTTGGCAGCCTGACCATGCCTTCTTCAAACAAGAATAACTTGAGCCACAAAACTCCAAATGAGGTGATTTCAGTGGCATTGGAAAGTAGGATTCCAGAGCTTTCCAAGCATATATGGCACTACATGGTTGACAATAAATTTGAGGGAGAAAACCTGCCCTAAAAGTGCAATGATAAACATGGTATCAACCTGTATTAAGGCCAGCTGACCTCTTTACCTTCCAAGAAGTGTAACTCGAGTTGTAAAGCTCCAAATGATGCGCTTCCAAAGGCATTGGAAAGTAGACATCCAGGGCTTTCCAATAATATATAATAGTATGGGGTGGACACTAAGTTTGAGCTTCAGAAACTGGAAATAATGAAGCCCTGATCGCTAGCGTTATTGGCACTCAAGTTTTTCATTAACGTTGGCATATATGCCAGTGACCATGTCCACTTTAAAAGAGCATAACTTGAGCTACTGAGGTCCAATTGAAGTGATTCCAGTTGCGTTAGAAAGCTGAAATTCAGAGCTTTCCAACGATATATAATATTTTATAGGGGGCATGAAATTTCAGCACAAACAAGAGGCATCTTTTAAGCCCCAAAAACACCAACTGGGTAGCAAGTGCAACGTTAGCCACAATAACTTTAGCACTAACGCCACACTTGTAGCGTTAGTGTGGCTAACTTTAGCACCAACTTTAGCACCTGGACCTCAACTTGACTCACTTCTCTCTCAAGTCCACTTCAAAGCTCAAGCAAGCAAGCCCACAAGTGTCAACCAATCAAGGCCACAAGAAGCATCTAGAATAGGAATTTTCATTTTATTGTAATTTGCTTTTAATTTTATTTTGTAATTTAGGAGAGCCTATATAAAGGCCTTAGTTTTTACATTCAAGTAGTCTGGAGAATTGGGGAATTAGGGGATTGAAGAGGGGTCTTCGGACTCCCTTCCCTCACACACTTTTCCTTTTCTTTCTTTGTACTTTTCATTTATGAATTTTGAAGTTTTATTTTCAGTTTTTATCTTCATCTTTACTTTTCTGCACTTTCTTTCTTTTCTATTTTTGGTAGAGCAATGATCAACTAACTCTTTACATTGGGTTAGAGAGCTCTATTGTGATTCAATGGATTAAGTGTAGTTCTTATTCTTCTTCTTCTTTCTTTCTTCTTGATTTTACTTGAAAGATTTCGATCTTCATCCAATTGGGTAGTTATCTTGAAAAAGAAACTATTCATACTTGGATCTCTTCTGAACCTTGAAAGAGGAATGAAGAGATCAAGCTAGAAATGCTTTCTCATGTTGGACCAAATTGGGTTTGGATGGATATGTGACTATAATCCTCTCAATACCTGATTTGGGAAATGCATGTGGTATAATCAGTGACCATACTTCATCTCTTCTCATGAGCAATTGACCAAGGAATTGGCTATTGATCAAGATTTGAGAGATTGAATTACAAGAAATTATAATTCGATCACTTAAGATTGCCAAGGAAATCAATGAATGCATTGATTGAGGAAGAGATGAGAATGAACTTGATCCGGAGGATTGCAATATCTCTTGATCCCAATGTTCATTTTATTTTTAGTTCTTACATTTACTTTTCTTGCCATTTTACTTTTCTGCACTTTATTGCTTTCTTTACTTTTCTGTCAATTTACAATTCCTTGTTGCTTATCACTCCAATCTGATTCGTCTAACTAGGATAGTCAATTAACCATTGATTGCTTAATCTGTTAATCTCTGTGGGATTCGACCTCACTCTTTTGTGAGTTATTACTTGACGACAATTCGGTACACTTGCCGAAGGAAAATTTGTTGAGAGACAAGTTTTCCGTGCATCAGCAACTCGTTGGGAGACGACCTAGGACTCATACTCCCAGTATTTTTATTTCTAAAATTCGTGACAAACCCTTTTAAATTGGTGAGGTAGATCTTAGCTGGTCAAGAGCTATACGTGCAACGCTGTTCTCTTATTTAAAGTCTCTTAATTGGTTAACTTCTGCCACGCATCAATCCTATTTAAGTTTTCTACTTAAAATTCTAAATTTTTGGATCCTATTTTGGGCAATTTAATTTAATTAATTAAGTGGTTAATTAGTCGCGGTTCTTACACATTGTGTAAGATAGCATAAGAGAAAATTGTCTCTTTTAGAATTTAAATGGTAGCCTTACATCTGAGAGGGTGAGTGTGATTCTAGGAGTAAAAACCCAAATCGAGGTTCTTATTTGAATTTCACAATTTTGCTTTAATGACTTTATCTCTAAGTCTTGTGATTATCAATCTAGTACTGATGAGATATTTTGGAGGTAAAATAAATCTCTCCCAAAACACCCAAAACTAACCGGCAAGTGTACCGGGTCGTATCAAGTAATAAAAACTCACGGGAGTGAGGTCGATCCCACAGGGATTGAAGGATTGAGCAATTTAAGTTTAGTGGTTGATTTAGTCAAGCGAATCAAGATTTGGTTGATGGTTTTGTGACTTGCAGAATTAAATTGCATTGAAGTAAAGAGAATAAGAAATAAATTGCTGAAACTTAAAGAACAAGAAATTAAATGGCAGAAACTTAAAGTGCAAGAAATGTAAATTGCGGAATCTTAAAGTGCAAGGAATGTAAATTGCTTGAAATGTAAAGGGGATTGGGATGTGGATTTGCAGAAATTAAACAAGGAAAAACTAAATTGCATCAAACAGAAGAGGAAAAGGGAATTGGGATTGAACCGGATGTGAAGCAGAAAGGTAAATGAACATAAGAAGCAGTAAACAGAGAATTGAAATGGAAAATTAAGATCTCAGGACCCAGAAACTAGAAAACCAAGTCTAGATCTCAATGCCTTCCTAGATCCAACAAGAACAATTGAAAGGGAATTGTAAATTGCAAAGAAAAGAGATGAAGAACAATGAACCGGAAATGAAATTCAATTAACAGTAAAGAAACAGAGAGATCCAAGATTGAGATTGAAACAGAATTTCTTCAATTCTCCAATCCAAGATCCAAGACAAATTTAAAATGAAATTGAAGGCAATAAAAACAAGAAATTAAAGTTCACTCAAGTTCAAAAGCTCTCCGAAAACTATTATGAAAATTCTAAAAGGAAAGCTCCCCGAATAACTTGAATTCTATCCTATTTATACACTTTCAAAAATGATCTTCAAGCCTTGAGTTGGGCCTTTGTTCTTGGTGGAATTGGGTTGAAAGAGGCCTTGGTTGATTGCTCTTGAAGTTTGAAGAAGAACCGAAGTGAACCAATTGAACCGGTTTTGAAGTTAGCCAAAGTTGGACCAAAAGTTTGAGCCAAAGTTAGGGGTCTAACTTTGGCTCCAACTTTTCATAGCAGCAAGCAAAATTCTTCTGGTATGGACGTTGGTGCCAACGTTAGGGGTCTAACTTTGACCCTAACATTGGCAATGCTTTGTGCTAGTGGCGCCAACGTTAGCCTCCAAGTTAGGGGGCTAACGTTGGCGCAAACGTTGGCTCCTTCCCCATTGTAATTTATGTGCCAACGTTAGTGCCCAGGGGAGAAACTCTCAAGTTCCAACGTTAGCCTCCAAGTTAGGGGGCTAACGTTGGGGCTAACTTTTGCCTCTTCCTTGAATGTTCATGTGCCAACGTTAGCCCCCAAGTTAGGGGTCTAACGTTGGCGCAAACGTTGGTGCCCAGGGAAGAAGTTTCTCTTGCCAACGTTAGCCTCCAAGTTAGGGGGCTAACGTTGGCTCAAACGTGGGGAGCCCAGGGAGTAATCTTCATGCCTAACGTTAGCCTCCAAGTTAGGGGGCTAACGTTGGGGCTAACTTCATGCCTCCTGGTTCAATTTCACTTATTCCATTGTCCTCTCTTCACTTCTAGCCATTCCTCTTTGCTTCAACCTTTCTCCAAGCTTTCTTCACCTATCATTAGTCAACCAAACTTATCAAAGCTATGCTCAAAATCATGAGATATTCATTCTTTCATAATATGCAACAAATATAGCATAAAACCTCATGAAATGGCATGAATTCATATATGGTTGGTTCAATCAAGGGAAACATGAAAATCTACTCAATTAGCTTGCTTGTAGCTCAAGAAAGTGCATAATTCTAATGAAAACAAAAGAAAAAGACTAGCTAAAATAGGCTAGGATGACTTGTCATCACAACACCAAACTTAAAGCTTGCTTGTCCCCAAGCAAGAAATGAATTATTAAGAAGAAAGAATGAAATGGAAGAGGAAGTTCCTGCTAGCAGAGTATTATTGATAGTTCATGGGGTTTTATGTGGATATGCAAATACTCACTTCTTATTGACTCCTAGGCCTAGAAAGTCTCCTTCAAGCTTCAAGTGACATACTGCTATGACCTCTCATTATTCCTTTATCCTTGGCTATTACTTTATTCAAAAGCTTTATTTGAGTGTCATGTGTAGCAAGTTCATTTTCTTTTCTTTATACTTGACACATTATTCACCATAGACACTTGGCTCACATTCCTTCTTAAAACATTGATGCCCAGCACCTCTTTGGGCTACTAAATGCCTTGTAGTTAGGTTGCTCTTGATAGTGGACTTTCAGCTGATGATCCCGGGTTAGTTAACCCAAGTCACCAAGTGTTGAAGCACTCCTAAGAGCTTACTAATCCAAGCAAATCCTAGTACAAAGACATCACAGGCATATATTTTAAGGTTCAAGCTATTGGTGTCCAGCTTTGTTTCTTTTTGTTTTTCTTTTGTTTTGCCACTTTTTGGCTCTCTTTGTTCTTTCCTTCTTTTTGTTTTTCTTTCTAACCAAGGACTTTAATTCAATTGAGATTCATAGACAGTAGGCCACTCTTTACTTAGAAGGGGATATCCTAGCTCTTTTTTCACTAAAAGTGAGCTATTATACAATCACACACATACCACCACTTACTTTTATTCCACTTCTATCTAACAGAGACCATTTCACTTCACATTCAAACTGTTCTTTTATTGAATTTAAAGATGCAGGGGACAATACATACCTCTTGTCAAGTGAAAATGAACACACAAGCAAACACAAAAACTAGCCTACTTATTTTAAAAGAAACAAACATGCTGTACAGACTACTACACTAACAGTCACTGTTAAGATGGGCATATTCACACTTCAAATTTAGAGCAATTTAATGCTGATGGAGTTAAGTGACAATACAACCTCTTGGTGGCTTCTTCTTCTTTCTCTTGGCCAATGGTGTGTAGTCCTCCCAAGAGAGTGATTGAATTCCTGCAGTGTTAATGGAAGTTGCTTGTTTCTCAAGCCCTTAGATGACTGGTTAGTGTGCAAGACTTTCTTGTAGGCGTTTGAACTTACTTTGGTGTGTGAACACCAAACTTAGTCCCTTGCCATGTTTCTTATGCATAACCATATGAGAAAGCCTAAGTCTTTGCTAAAGATAATAAAACTAAAAACTAGAAACAGACAATGATTAAATGATTTATCAGATTGCTTAGAGCTAGTAACCCTTTGTGTAGAAGTTGAGAATGTGCTTTTAAGTGAGATTTTGGTGGAACACCAAACTTAGAATCCTTTATTCTCCCTTAATTTGTTTTGGTGCGAAACACCAAACTTATCTCCTTGCATTTGAGTCTTATCCATATTGCCATGTTGGAAAAAGTGTGGCTACTCCTCCTCCTCTTGTGGCTCTTCTTCTATGTGTGGCTCATCTTCTTCCATTTGCTCTTCTCTTTCTCTTTCTCCATGTGGCCTTCGGCCTTGATGTGCTTCAAGGGGCATCATCATCCGTTCAATGGTTATGGGCATGCCTTGGCTTAACCACATTGGATTCTCTTCTTCCAATGGAACTTTAGCCTTTGCACACAACTTCCAAATGGTGCTCGGATAGTACAACCAAGATCCGGCCGAATTCTTTTCAGCTATCTTTTGAATGTCTCTTGCAAGGATCTCATGAACTCTTATCTCTCCACCCACCATGATACAATGCAGCATCAAGGCTCTCTCCCTGTTAACTTCTGAGGTGTTCACTGTCCCCAGAATTGACCTTTTCATCAACTCATACCATCCTTTTGCTTCCGGAGTGAGGTTACATCTCTTCAGGAACTTGTATCTGTTCTTGTTATCTCCTTCCCATTCTGAGTTCTCAAAACAAATGTCTCTTGCAATCTCCTCATAATCCTGCTCCTCATTCAATCTTTGTTGGTATCCCGGTTCATCAAAGCGGACTGATTTTAGTTTCAAGACTTTCTTGATTGCATCCGGGCTAAAGTCTACTTCAACCCCACGCACATAGCTCTTGTACGTTGGGGGTTCTCGCATGTCAATCCTTGGGACATTTGCATAGAACTCTCTTATGATATTGGTGTTAATTCGGGTGGCTGGTGATGTAAGTTCCTCCCATCTCCTCTTCCGGATTTTGTTCTTTATTTCTTGACATCCATCATCCGGCAACATGAATGGAATTTCAGGATAGATTCTTTTTTCGTTCATCCATTGAATTTGCATTTGATGAGACCAAGACTTGAACCTCCATTGGTCATACTCATGTGTTTCTTCCTCCACTATTGGATCTTTTCCTTTTTGTCGTTTGGTTCTTGAGGAGGATGCCATGATCACTTGGTTGGTTGAGAGAGAATGTGAAGAATGTTGGAGAGTTTGATGTGTGTTTGGAGGAAAAAAAATTGAGGTTCGGACTTGCTATGACAAGAAGTTATGAAGAGAAGTTTAAGTGGTTGGATTTTAAAGTAGAAGAGAGGTTGCACAAGGCTTGTTATGTTGAGGAGTGATTCGGTTATGTGCATGGCTTGAAGGTGGTATGCATTTTAAATGAGCAATGAAGGGCTAGGATGCAATTAGACACTATGGAGATCAAAGGTATGCATGTAAGGATGAATGAAGACAAAATTTGCTCCTTCCCTTGCCTTTGCCGTGATCATTCTCAAGGAGTGGCAGATTTCTTCCTTGAAGCATGTGATAGGATTTTGTCCTTATGCTATGCTTTCCTTTGTCTTGTCTTTTTCATTGAAGATTCTTTGACCTCCTAGTCATCACAACAAGACAACATACATTAGTCTTATCCAACCGTAGCAATATTGTTCTTTTTAATAAAAATATGTGAACCATCAATTCTTATCTCATGTGAACCGTGACACTCTCTTTGGAGGACACCAAACTTAGTGTTTGGTAATGTATAAAGATAATGAGTTTCTTCCTCCAATTGGTGAAAATGTTCATAAGAATTGTTTTCATACTTTCTTTTTCTCTTTTTTTTTTCATGAAGGATTAATTGTATTCTTGAATCGGTGCATCAAGGTTTGATGAACACCAAACTTGTTTCTTGTCAAAGGGTACATCACAATTAATGCCTTCATTATTGAATAAAAAAAATATTTTCTATTTATAAGGTTTTGGAAAAAATAACAAATGTATGATTATTGATGCATGAGTTTCAAACTTTCATGAAGCTATGTGAACACCAAACTTAGTGTTCGGCCATATGCTCTATCAACACATTTTAAGCATGTGAAACAAAATCCTTTGTAATATTGGTTAAGTGTGCTTGAAGATACACCAAACTTAGTATATGTTTCAAAATAGTGCATGCAATAAATGGTCATGTTCATGAAAAGAGAAAAGAATTCATGCATCAAGTAATCATAATTTATTGAATGTAAAATGACATGAATCTTAAAGCATGGGTTGCCTCCCATGGAGCGCTCTTTTATTGTCACTAGCTTGACATTGAGGCTTTCTTTTATGGTGGTTGGTGCTTGTAGGGCCTCAATTTGTCTCCCCTGACCGTGATCCTCTTCTTTGTTTTCTGGTGTTCAATTTCAGCATGCTCTAATGATAGTATGTTGCTGACAGTGTAGTAATCTTCGGTTTGTTGATTTGCCCCCAGCTGTTGATATATCAGTTGCACTTTGTCACCTTTAGAAAGCCCCTCTGTTGGAATCTTTCTATTCTTCCAGCCCCTTTTTGCTTTGTTTCTGCGCTTCATCTTTCCTTTTGTTGATCTTTCTTTTCTGGCTATAGACTTTCCTTGGGGACCTCTCTTCTCAGTGGCTAATACTCTAACATCCTCTTGGGCTTTGTCATCAGTCTGCACAGTCCTTAGCATTGGGATGTTGCTGTGACTTTCCTTGTTACTCTTCATATAGTCTTTCTTCTCCTTGCTAAATTGTGCCTCTGGTAATACCTTCAGAGTGATGCTTTGGTCATGCATCCTGAGAGTTAATTCCCCTTCCTCTACATCTATGATAGCTCTAGCAGTGGCCAAGAATGGCCTTCCCAGTATAACAGAGTCACCATCATCATTATTTGATTCTAGAACCACAAAATCAACAGGGTATATAAAACTGTCCACCTTGACCAAAAGGTTTTCAATTACACCCTTGGGGTATACCATTGACTTGTCTACCAGCTCCAGAGACATTTGTACTGGTTTGACCTCTTCTATATGCAACTTTTTCACCAAGGAGGATGATATTAAGTTAATACTTGCTCCGAGATCACACATTGCTTTAGTGATTGTCAATTTCCCAATGGTGCAAGGCAACAGGAAGCTTCCTGGGTCCTCAAGCTTGGGAGGAAGCCCCCTTTGAATCAAGGCCCTGCATTCCTCAGCAATCATTATGGTTTCTTTCTCATCCCAGCTTCTTTTCTTGTTGATAAGATCCTTCAGAAACTTGGAATATAGCGGCATCTGTTCAAGTGCTTCAGCTAAGGGAATATTGATTTCCAGCTTCTTAAAAGTCTCAAGGAATTTGTGAAATTGCTGGTCTTTAACCTCTTTGTTGAACCTCTGAGGATAAGGCAGTGGAGGTGTGATGCTTTTTCCTATTTGCTGCTGCCCCTGAGCTACTTCCTTTGAGCTATGTGGCTGGTTGTCCTTCTCTTTGAGTTTCTCAGTGCCTTTGTTTGGCATCACAACTTGCTTCTCAGCCTCATCTGCCTTTGTTTGCTTCTCATCCTCCGTTGGTTCTTTGATGTTCTCTGCTTGCTTCTTTGTAGTGTCATTGTTGCTTATCAATGTTCTCCCACTACTCAATTGTATTGCCTTGCATTCCTCCTTGGGATTTGGGATTGTGTCACTGGGCAGTGAGTTTGAAGGTCTCTCAACAGATACTTGCTTGGAGAGTTGCCCCATCTGTCTCTCTAGGCTCTTCATAGAAGCTTCCTGATTCTTGGCTACCATTTCTTGGTGTTTCAACATTTTGTCTATCATGGCCTCCAAGTGAGTGATCCTTTGGGCTTCAGGTGATGTTTGAGGGGGGTTATGAGATGTGGGTGGTGGATGGTAGGCATTTTGGTTGGTGGATTGGTTATTAGATTGGTATTGGTTGATGTTGGGGTAGTTGTTTTGAGGTTTTCTGTAGGGGTTTTGGTTAGTCTGCTGCTGGTTGTGATTTTGGTTGTTTCTTGAATTGTGTTGGTTTGAGTTCCTCTGCCATGGTTGTTGGTTTTGGGTATGGCTATCTCCCCATCTGAGGTTTGGGTGGTTTTTCCAGGATGGATTGTATGTATCCCCATACACTTCATTTGGTCCTTGATTGTGCATATATTGCACTTGCTCTTGTTGTTGTTCTTCTTGAGTTTCTTCACTTTGTCCCCATGTGGTTGATGGTTGGCTGGTGTTAACTGCTGCAACTTGGAGACTATCAATCCTCTTGGCCATTTGCTCAAATTGTTGTTGAATTTGCTGCTGCATCATCTTATTTTGAGCTAGGATTGAATCCACTCCTTCTAGCTCCATTACTCCTCTCCTTTGTGATGGTTGGCGGCTTCTTTGGTGAGTGAAGAAATATTGGTTGTTGGCCACCATATCCACAAGATTCTGAGCTTCCTCAGCAGTTTTCATCAGTTGTAGTGAACCTCCAGCAGAATGATCTAATGCCTCCTGAGATTTCAATGTCAGACCTTCATAGAAATTTTGCAGCACGTCCCATTCATTGAACATCTCTGGAGGACACTTTCTGATTAAGGCTTTATACCTCTCCCATGCTTCATACAAGGATTCGGCATCTAATTGTGTGAATGTCTGCACCTCAGTTTTCAGCCTGATGACTCTTTGGGGTGGATAGAATTTAGCTAGAAATTTAGTCACCAAGTCATCCCAACTAGTGATACTTCCTTGGGGAAAGGTTTCAAGCCATTGTGCAGCCTTATCCCTTAATGAGAACGGGAACAGCAGAAGCTTGTAGGTTTCAGGATTCACGCCATTGGATTTGACAGTGTCACAGATCCTTAAGAAGGTAGATAGATGTTGATTTGGATCCTCCAATGGTCCTCCCCCAAATGAGCAATTGTTCTGGACCAATGTGATGAGTTATGGCTTCAGTTCAAAGTTATTTGCATTGACATTAGGGGTGAGAATGCTACTTCCACAATGTCTAGCATTTGCAAAGGTATAGGAAGCCAATACTCTCCTCTGTTGTGGTTGATTATTGACTCCTCCTCCTGGATTAGATGTATCTCCTTCCATCTTGTGGAATTCTTCGTCTGATTCCTCTTCTCCAATAATACTTTTCCCTCTTTCAGCTCTTCTTAGCCTCCTGAGAGTTCTTTCGTCTTGTTCATGAAAATTGGGTATGGCTCTTCTTGTACCTGACATACAAGCAAAACATAAGAGCACACAAACTAGTGACACTTCAATCTACTGCTAGAATGAAGTTTTAGTTAACTTAAGCAAAAATTCAAACAGTTAGTGGGTTAATCAAAATTAAAGAAAAAGTGCTTGATCTAGATTACCACCTCACTTAATCATTGTCAATCTAATCAATCCCCGGCAACGGCGCCAAAAACTTGATGAGATATTTTGGAGGAAAAATAAATCTCTCCCAAAACACCCAAAACTAACCGGCAAGTGTACCGGGTCGTATCAAGTAATAAAAACTCACGGGAGTGAGGTCGATCCCACAGGGATTGAAGGATTGAGCAATTTTAGTTTAGTGGTTGATTTAGTCAAGCGAATCAAGATTTGGTTGATGGTTTTGTGACTTGCAGAATTAAATTGCATTAAAGTAAAGAGAATAAGAAATAAATTGCTGAAACTTAAAGAACAAGAAATTAAATGGCAGAAACTTAAAGTGCAAGAAATGTAAATTGCGGAATCTTAAAGTGCAAGGAATGTAAATTGCTTGAAATGTAAAGGGGATTGGGATGTGGATTTGCAGAAATTAAACAAGGAAAAACTAAATTGCATCAAACAGAAGAGGAAAAGGGAATTGGGATTGAACCGGATGTGAAGCAGAAAGGTAAATGAACATAAGAAGCAGTAAACAGAGAATTGAAATGGAAAATTAAGATCTCAGGACCCAGAGACTAGAAAACCAAGTCTAGATCTCAATGCCTTCCTAGATCCAACAAGAACAATTGAAAGGGAATTGTAAATTGCAAAGAAAAGAGATGAAGAACAATGAACCGGAAATGAAATTCAATTAACAGTAAAGAAACAGAGAGATCCAAGATTGAGAATGAAACAGAATTTCTTCAATTCTCCAATCCAAGATCCAAGACAAATGTAAAATGAAATTGAAGGCAATAAAAACAAGAAATTAAAGTTCACTCAAGTTCAAAAGCTCTCCGAAAACTATTATGAAAATTCTAAAAGGAAAGCTCCCCGAATAACTTGAATTCTATCCTATTTATACACTTTCAAAAATGATCTTCAAGCCTTGAGTTGGGCCTTTGTTCTTGGTGGAATTGGGTTGAAAGAGGCCTTGGTTGATTGCTCTTGAAGTTTGAAGAAGAACCGAAGTGAACCAATTGAACCGGTTTTGAAGTTAGCCAAAGTTGGACCAAAAGTTTGAGCCAAAGTTAGGGGTCTAACTTTGGCTCCAACTTTTCATAGCAGCAAGCAAAATTCTTCTGGTATGGACGTTGGTTCCAACGTTAGGGGTCTAACTTTGACCCTAACGTTGGCAATGCTTTGTGCTAGTGGCGCCAACGTTAGCCTCCAAGTTAGGGGGCTAACGTTGGCGCAAACGTTGGCTCCTTCCCCATTGTAATTTATGTGCCAACGTTAGTGCCCAGGGGAGAAACTCTCAAGTTCCAACGTTAGCCTCCAAGTTAGGGGGCTAACGTTGGGGCTAACTTTTGCCTCTTCCTTGAATGTTCATGTGCCAACGTTAGCCCCCAAGTTAGGGGTCTAACGTTGGCGCAAACGTTGGTGCCCAGGGAAGAAGTTTCTCTTGCCAACGTTAGCCTCCAAGTTAGGGGGCTAACGTTGGCTCAAACGTGGGGAGCCCAGGGAGTAATCTTTATGCCTAACGTTAGCCTCCAAGTTAGGGGGCTAACGTTGGGGCTAACTTCATGCCTCCTGGTTCAATTTCACTTATTCCATTGTCCTCTCTTCACTTCTAGCCATTCCTCTTTGCTTCAACCTTTCTCCAAGCTTTCTTCACCTATCATTAGTCAACCAAACTTATCAAAGCTATGCTCAAAATCATGAGATATTCATTCTTTCATAATATGCAACAAATATAGCATAAAACCTCATGAAATGGCATGAATTCATATATGGTTGGTTCAATCAAGGGAAACATGAAAATCTACTCAATTAGCTTGCTTGTAGCTCAAGAAAGTGCATAATTCTAATGAAAACAAAAGAAAAAGACTAGCTAAAATAGGCTAGGATGACTTGTCATCAAGTACCATTGCAAATACCTTATGAGTGATCAATATTTCTAATGAGCATAACAAGGCACCCAAGTTTTAGTTTTAATTCTTGATTTGGAACCTCAGAGCATTTGATTGTAGCTAAGAACTATGGTGTGTGCATGCCTTCAATTTCATTACTACGTCTGTTGGGCAAATATTTATGAACTCCGCTAGGGAGATAACGAGAAATCTTGACAATGTGTACAATGGGTTTTAAATTTGGCCCAATACAAGAAAAAAAAAGAAACCCAAATAGTTATTTCAAAAAATTAACCATCCTAACCCTAATTTACAAATGGAATTTATCCAAACACCCTCTCTCCCTCCCCACCATCTGCTACCCCATCCTCATCAATCATCCCACCTCTCTGGTGGTAGAAACTCCTTCACCGGCCATCAAATAACCATCCATGTAGTTATTAAAATAATCATCTGACTACCTAGTGAAAATGACCATCCAACATTTGTTAATTGTATATACTTAAAAATAAATCAAACAAAATAACCATCTAATTAAGAATTAAAATAATCATCTACATACCTAGTGAATTGAACATCCAACATCTAAATTCGTCCATTGATGTATATACCTTGAAGACGTAAGTGGAGCGAAATCCAAAAAGCCAAGTTGGCTGAAAACCTTCGCAACACCATGAAACAAAGCACTCGCCTTCTTGATATCTTGAATCCGATGCACCAGCCTTCCCGCCACGTATCTTTGCCATGCCATTCTTCAACCCACTCAAAGAGAAGTACAGCGGCAGCAACAACCCGGACACGAAATCCTCGATCCTCTCTATTAGCCTCTCCGCAAAATTCCCTCCCTTCAGAATCGTCAATCCGAACACAAATGCGCTGAAGATCGAGCGAATCCTGATCAGGTCCGTCACAAATCCTGATACCATCACTCTGGCGAGAGTTGGCGTGTGGTGGTGGCAGCAACGGCACGTCCGATGGATGTTGCAACGGCAAGGGGGAGGCACGAGTGTGGCTCCGGATAGCTCCGTCCCCGCTACGGAGGAACAAGTGCATGAGGACTGGCTTCGATGGTGTCGACAGTCTCTTCTGGTGACGGCTACGGATGAACAAGTGCACGAGGGCTGGCTTCGGTGGTGTCGGCAGTCTCCTCCAGCGGCGACGGCACGGTCGGCGTGGAAGGGGTGGAATGACAAAGGTGAGAGTGCGGTGGCACGAGAGGGAGGGGATATCTGGCAGTTATTATGATATTAGAGCGTTACCATACGTAGTGTGAATGAATTTAACTACTAATCCAAATTTTTTAAATTTCAAAATTTGAATTTAAATAATTATTAAATAATTAATTAGGAATCTAATTTTTAATTTTTAATTTTTAAAATACCTTCCTTTTTAAGCCCATTGTACACATTGTTCACAAAAGTCATTGTTTCCCTATACTTTCTCAATATTTATTGGAGCTTACATAAGTCTTGCATTCATTGTTGTTCATTGTCGTCATGTAGTCATTCACTTCATCTACTGCATTAATTGTAGGAGCTAAAATAGCTCGACCCTTCAAGTTACATTCATTAGCCATGTCAGCAATATAATCCGAATAGATTGCTTTAACGATTGCTTGAATAAGATCATTATAATCAATAAGGAATTCAGAGGGTATTTAAATCAAATTAGTATCATCAGATGTCCCTTTAGATATTCCATTGCCCACTTGAAGGATCTATTCAGCAAATTGCGTTAAATCTTCTGTGCCACTATGTGGTGACATAGATTGAAGCCACATATTTTTTGTAAGCTTTAAAATCTCATAATGTTGCCAAATATATGATGAATTTAAGGAAGTATTAACGATGTCTTGTCTGGTTCCTTTCGATATTACTGGCAAGATTTGCCTAAAATCTCCACCAAAAGCAGTATTTTTACCTCCAAAGGGAGATTATGGGCTTTGTTGATCTTCAAACCTCAACAAATCTCTCCTTGTCTTATCCAATGCTTCAAAGAAAAATTTGCTCATCATAGGAGCTTCGTCCCAAATAATCAGCTTTGCTCTTACAATTAACTTTGCTAACGGACTTCCTTACTTAATATTGCAAGTAGAGAACTCATCTAGTGTTAATGGTATGACAAACCTAGATTGTGCAATTCAACCTGCAGGTAACAACAAAGAGGCTATGCCGCTAGACGCAAAATTTAACATGATTTGACCCTTTGATCTAAATGCTGCCGATAAAGTTTTTTAAAGGAAAGTCTTTCTTGTACCTCCGTGGCCATACAAAAAGAATACATGTCATAATTACTTAATTACTTCTCACTTAAGTCATGATATTTAGAAACAGAATTCTAATACCTGGGAGAGGTACTGTAGTGCTTTGTTATTCGCTTAGAGTAGAATTGATACGGGTATTAGGCTCATAATCATCTGGGTTGTTAGTGCACACGAATCCCCACACCTTTGTACAGTAATACCAGCAAGTGCACTGGATCGTCCAAGTAATACCTGAGCGAGTCAGGGTCGATCCCACGAGGATTGTGGTTTGAAGCAAGCTATGGTTATCTTGCAAGTCTTATTCAGGCGGATCAGAAGGAGTTGATTTAACTCTGTATAAGTACTTGTTATATTGGAAGGTAATCAGGGATAGGAATAGAGTTGAGGATTATTAACTCTGTATAAGTACTTGTTATATTGGAAAGTAAACAGGGATAGGAATAGAGTTGAGGATTAGAGTTGCTCTCTCTTTGCTTGTGAGTGATTTCTTCAATGGCAGGCTGTATGTGATTGACACTGGTTTGAGCAGCTGCCAATGCTCCTCCAGATCTAAACCCCAGGTTTAGTGCGGATCCATTCTGATTGAGGGTAAAGCTCATACAATTTATTCTCCTTAATGATCCTACTCAAAACGCCACAGACAAGGTCAGATCTTCCGGATCAGAGAATGTTGCACCTTGGATTCTAGCCTCTACCATATAGACCCTAATCTCCCTGGAAATTGGCTGAACTGATGTCTCAAGAAGTTCCCAATGAAGTCGTGGATTAGCCATCTGAGAGATGTATAAACATAGCTGTTGGCTCGCCATTGTCCGATGAAAGACGCATTCTGAACCCAAGTAGACGCGGGTGTTTATCAGGCACGTTCGTCTTAATGTGATGAACAGAGCTAATTTGTCAGATCATCCTATTCACCACGATAAATATTGAAATTACATCTTAGAATTAATCAACCACGGATCGAAAAAAAATAGTAATACTTTTATTAATTCATTGGACTCAACAGGGCTCCTCCCCTCAACCTAGGAGGTTTCGAAACTCATACTGATAATAAAATACAATGGAATAAACGAAAATATACTGAATGGTGATCCAAAGGTGTCTAAATTACATAAATAAAATCTCTTAAATACTAAACAAATGACTAGTAAGGGTAAAATAGTATTTTTAGTGCTGAAATCCACATATGGGGCCCACTTGGTGAGTGTTTGGGCTGAGCTTTGATGAGATCCACATGCTATGAGGTCTCTAGGGCGTGGAACGCCAGCTAGGGGGTCCTCTTTGGGCATTTGTACATTGGTCTCTGCTCTTTGGGCGCAGTACGCCAGAAAGGGGGCAGGAAGATGGTGTTGGACGCCAATTTTGGGCCTTCTAATCCGAAGCAAATTATAGACTATTATATATTTCTGAAAAGCTCTGGAAGTCAGATTTCTATAGCCGTTGAAAGTTCTCCATTTGGATTTCCATAGCTCCATTAAACTCTTCCGAGTGTAGGCAGGTCAGATCTGGATAGCATCTGCAATGCTTTCTCTGTCTCTGAATCAGCCTTTTGCTCCAGCTCCTCAATTTCAACCAGAAAATACCTGAAATTGTCCAAAAATACAAAAATTCGTAGTAAAATCCAAAAATGTGAATTTAACACTAAAACCTATAAAAACTGAATAAAAACTAAATAAAAACTACTAAAAACTATATGAAAGTGATGCCAAAAAGCGTATAAAATATCCGCTCATCACAACACCAAACTTAAACTGTTGCTTGTCCCCAAGAAACTAAAAACATAGTAGGATAAAAAGAAAATTAAGATACAATAAATTTCTAAGTTGTAAATGAAGCTTAGTTACAATCAGATGAGCGGGACTTAGTAGCTTTTTGCTTCTGAATAGTCTTGGCATCTCACTATCCATTGAAACTCAGAGATGTGGCATCCTTAGGAACTTAGAATCCAGATGATTTTATTGACTCTCTTATTTAAGCTTATTTTGATTCTTGAACACAGCTTTCAAAGTCTTGCCGTGACCCTAAGCACCTTATTTTCCAGTATTACCACCGGATACAATAATGCCATAGACACTTTAACTGGGTGAACCTTTTTCAGATTATGACTCAGCTTTGCTAGAGTCCCCAAATAGAGATGTCCAGAGTTCTTAAGCACACTCTTTTTTCTTTGGACTACAACTTTAACTACTCAGTCTCAAGCTTTTTACTTGACATCTTCACGCCACAAGCACATGGTTAGGGACAACTTGGTTTAGCCGCTTAGACCAGGATTTTATTCCTTTGGACCCTCCTATCCACTGATGCTCAAAGCCTTGGGTCCTTCTACCCTTGCCTTTTGGTTTAAAGGGTTACTGATTTTTTCAATCTGCCCTCTTTTTCCTACATTTTTGGGCAGCAATGGATTTTTTTGCTTTTTAATTTTTTTTTTTGCCATTTTTTTCTCTTTTTTTCGCATGCTATATATATTTTTTCTTTTGCAACATACTTTTTCTTTTGCTTTTTGCTATTTTTTCTTGCTTCAATAATCAATTTTTAGAAAATGACACCACATCAAACTAATTAAACTAATCTTATTTTAAACTTTAAATTCATGCATCTCTCAATTCTTTTCAATAAAAAGTTTCTTTTAAGCATGGTGAAAGATATATGGAATATTTTACAACTCTAAGACATCAATGCAAATGATCATGCAACTAAAACAAGAGAAAAGATAAATAAACAGACAGAAAAACAGAAAAATAGAACAGGAAACGGGTGTAAGGAGAACGAATCCACCTTTAATGGTAGCGTCTAGTGCTCCTCCTGAAGGATCCAATGTGATGCTTGATCTCTTCTATGTCATCCCTCTGCCTTTGTTGTTCATCCCTCAAAGCCCTTTGGTCTTCCCTTATGGCTATTTGGTCTTCTCTTATTTCATTGAGGGTGGTAGCATGCCCTTGATGCTCCATCCTCAATTGCTCCATGTTAGTACTCAATTCTCCAAGAGAAGTTTGCCATTGATCCCAATAGCTTTGGGGAGAAAAGTACATCCCTTGAGTCATCTCAGGGATCTCATACTGAGGCGAGTGCCCAGGCTCTTGTGCATGCTCTCTAGTTTACTCCATCCTCTTCTTAGTGATGGGCTTATCCTTCCCAATGGAGACATCTCCATTTATGACAATTCCAACTGAATTGCATAGGTGACAGATGAGGTGTGGGAATGCTGACCTTGCATTGGTGTGAGGCTTCTCAGCTACCTTGTACAATTCTTGAGGAATTACCTCATGTACTTCCATCTTAGTTCCAATCATGATACAATGGATCATGATGGCTCTGTCAACAGTCACTTCTGACTTATTGCTAGTGGTGATGATGGATCTTTGGATGAATTCCAATCATCCTCTAGCTATGGGCTTAAGGTCAACATTTCTTAGCTGAATGGGCTTGCCTTGGGAATCCCTTTTCTACTGTGCTCCTTCCACACAGATGTCAGAGAGTACTTGATCCAATCTCTAATCAAAGTTAACTTTCCTAGTGTAAGGATGAGGGTCTCCTTGCATTAAGGGCAAGTTGAACACCAACCTTACACTTTCCAGGCTGAAATCTAAGATTCTTCCTCAGACCATGGTGATCCAATTCTTTGGATTTGGGTGCACACTACTGTCATGGTTTTTAGTAACCCATGCATTAGCATAGAACTCTTGCACCATGAGAATCCCAACATCTTGAATGGGATTGGTTATGACTTCCCAACCTCTTCTCCGAATCTCTCTTCGGATTTCCAAATACTCATTCTTCTTGAGCATGAAATAGACCTCAGGGATCACTTTCTTCTCATCCACGACTTCATAGAAGTGGTCTTGGTGGGCTTTGGTGATGAATCTCTCCATCTCCCAAGATTCAGAGGGATTGGCTACTACCTTTCCTTTCCACTTTCTAGAGGGTTCTCCAACCTTGGGTGCCATGAATGGTAATGGAAAGAAAAAACCTATGTTTTTCCTACACTAAACTTGAAACTTTGCTCGTCCTCGAGCAAAAATAAGTATAAGAGAAGAATAGAGTAGAAGAAGAAGAAAATAGAAGTAGAAAGAGGGAAAGAGAGGGCTCGGCCTTGTGGGGTGTATTAGGGTATGAGCGGTGTGTGTATGAAGGGTTATGGGGAGAAATATTTATAGGATTGGGGAAGGATTAGGGTTCGGCCATAGGGTGGGTTTTGGCTGGGAAATTTGATTTTGAAGTGGGTGGGGGTAGGTGGGAGTTATGATGGTCATGGGGAAGTAGTATGGATGTGATTGAGCTAGGGTTTATAGGGAAGTGTGTATGGGAAAGTGTGAAAGTAGGTGGGGTTAAGTGGGGTAGGTGAAGATGCTGTGGGACCCACAGGTCTTGAGAGGCTAGGAAATTCCAGATTCCCTACTTCTCTGCACTGGCATTTGAATGCCCAGGGGCTACTCCCTGGCTGGCGTTCAACGCCAGCAATGCTGCCCATGATGGGAATTGAATGCTCAGTAGGGATACCCTGGCTGGCGTTGATGCACCACTATTTCATGGTACATTTTATGCTTAATTGAGTGGATTTTATCCACTAAACTCACACTTATTCATATAATTCGCATGTTTTACACTTTCCTTCCTAATTTTGTGCTTTGATTGAAAACATGCCTCTTTGGCCTTAAAATTGCTAATTATTAATCCTCTCTTATTACCATTCGATGTCTTGATATGTGTGTTAAGTGATTTCAGGATTTATAGGGCAGGAATGGAAGGGAAGCATGCAAAAGTGGAAGGAATACAAGAAATTGAAGGAATTGCTAAGTTGTCAAGCCTGATCTCTTCATACTAAATCGATCATAACTTGAGTTATAGAGGTTCAAATGAGGCGGTTTTAGTTGCGTTGGAAAGCTAACATCCGGGGCTTCAAAATGATATGTAATTTGTTATAGTTGCCATGTAGTTAGGCGATGCGCACGCGTGCATGACACGTACGCGTGACCTTGCAAAAGCTCAGCGACGCGTACGCGTGACAAAGCCACATGCTGGACATATCAAATATTGCCCCTGCAATTTCTGGGCTATTTTTGGCCCAGTTTCAAGCCCGAAAAATAGAGATTAGAGGCTGCAGAGTGGGGGGAATCACATCATTCATTCATACAACATTCATTCACATAATTTTAGGTTTTAGATGTAGTTTTCTAGAGAGAGCCTCTCCTCTCTCTAGGTTTTAGGTTTCCTAGTTTTAGCTCTTCTTAATTTCAGCATTCTATCTTATTTTGATTTAGTTTCTCTTCTACTTTTATTTTCTCTAGCATTCTAGTTTATTTATTTCCCTTGTTGATTACTTTATGTTGCCAATTTAGTTTATGAATTCTCATGTTAGATTTGATTTCCCTTTTTAATTCAATTTGAGGTATTTCATATTTATGATTGCTTTCTTCAATTTATGTTATTGATGCTTTCAATTAGTTGTTTGGATTTTATTATCTCTTATTACTTTTCTATGCTTTTATGTTGTACCTTCCAAGTGTTTGATAAAATGTTTGGGAGGGTTTTAAGTTAGATTTTTATATTTTTGGCTTTGGTTGAGTAATTGGAAACTCTTGAATTATCAAACTCCTTTATTGATTGATAATTGAAAGTTGCTAGTCGATTTGGATCCCTCTAAAGCTAGTCTTTCCTTAGGAGTTGACTAGGACTTGAAGAATCAAATTGATTCATCCACTTGACTTTCCTCTATAGTTAGAGGTTAACTAAGTGGGAGCAATGGACAATTGATATCACAATTGATAAGGATAGCTAGGATAGGACTTCTAATTATCATACCTTGCCAAGAGTTTTCTTAATTATTATTTTATTTCCTTGTTATTTACATTCCTTGTTCCACATTTCAAAAACCCAAAAAGATACAATTCCATAACCAATAGTAACATACTTCCCCGCAATTCCTTAAGAGACGACCCGAGGTTTAAATACTTCGGTTTAATTTTATTGGGTTTGTTTTAGTGACAACCAAATTTTTGTATTAAAGGATTCTTTGTTGGTTTAGAAACTATACTAGCAACGAGAATTTATTTGTGAATTCTAAACCGTCAAAAATCCGTTCATCAAAAATGGCACCGTTGCCGGAAAATTGCAAACGTGTGCCTTATTATTGGTTATTGTGAATATTGTGAATAATTTTGCTTTTTCGTTTCTTTGTTAGTTGTTTCTAGTTTTAGGAGTCTAGTTTCATTATTCCTTATTAGTTTTTTTTTTATTTTCTCTTGATACTATGAACTCTCACCCCTATGACTATGAGTTTGGTTCAAATCATGTTGTAGGGAATGGAAGCTATAATGAGAACATGCATCAAGGATGGAACAATCAAAGGTGGGAGGAGCCACAAGGATTTGATCAACCCTTTCGGCAATAACCTCCTCCGGTCTCATATAGGTATAACTCCAATGCTAATGCATATCAATCTAATGGATGTGGTAGTCCTTCTTGTACTTGTCAACAACCACCACCATATGCCTATGAACCCCCTCCTCAACATCGCTTTGAAACACCATATTCACAAGCCCCCTACTACCAAACACCCTCGTATGATCCTAACCCATATCCACCATGTCAACTGATGAGCGGATAATTTATACGCTTTTTGACATTATTTTTAGTATGTTTTTAGTAGAATCTAGTTACTTTTAGGGATGTTTTCATTAGTTTTTATGTTAAATTCACATTTCTGGACTTTACTATGAGTTTGTGTGTTTTTCTGTGATTTCAGGTATTTTCTGGCTAAAATTGAGGGACTTGAGCAAAAATCAGATTCAGAGGTTGAAAAAGGACTGCTGATGCTGTTGGATTCTGACCTCCCTACACTCAAAGTGGATTTTCTGGAGCTACAGAACTCGAAATGGCGCGCTTCTAATTGCGTTGGAAAGTAGACATCCAGGGCTTTCCAGCAATATATAATAGTTCATACTTTGGCTAAGAATAGACGACGTAAACTGGCGTTCAACGCCAGCTCTCTGCCCAAATCTGGCGTCCAGCGCCAGAAAAGGAGCCAAAACCAGAGTTGAACGCCCAAACTGGCACAAAAGCTGCCGTTCAACTCCAAGAAGGACCTCTACACGTGAAACACTCAAGCCCAGCCCAAGCACACACCAAGTGGGCCCCGGAAGTGGATTTATGCATCAATTACTTACTCATGTAAACCCTAGTGACTAGTTTATTATAAATAGGACATTTTACTATTGTATTTGACATCTTTGTATCTTTGGATTACCTTATGATCCTTTGATCACATTTTGGGGGCTGGCCATCTCGGCCATGCCTGGACCTTCACTTATGTATTTTTAACGGTAGAGTTTCTACACTCCATAGATTAAGGTGTGGAGCTCTGCTGTTCCTCAAAGATTAATGCAAGTACTACTGTTTTCTATTCAATTCATCTTATTTCGCTTCTAAGATATCCATTCGCACCCAAGAACGTGATGAAGGTGATGATTATGTGTGACGCTCATCACCATCTCCCCTATGAACACGTGCCTGACAAACACTTCCGTTCTACATGAAATAAGCTAGAATGAATATCTCTTAGATCTCTTAACTGGAATCTTCGTGGCGTAAGCTAGAATGATGGCGGCATTCAAGAGAATCCGGAAAGTCTAAACCTTGTCTGTGGTATTCCGAGTAGGATTCAATGATTGAATGACTGTGACGAGCTCCTAACTCGCGATTGCAGGGCGTTAGTGACAGACGCAAAAGGATAGTAAATCCTATTCCAGCATGATCGAGAACCGACAGATGAATAGTCGTGCCGTGACAGGGTGCGTGAGCATATTATTCACTGAGAGGATAAGATGAAGCCATTGACAAGGGTGATGCCTCCAGACGATTAGCCGTGCCGTGATAGGGCATTGGATCATTTTCCCGAGAGATGACCGAAAGTAGCCATTGACAGTGGTGATGTATCACATAAAGCCAGCCATAGAAAGGAGTAAGACTGATTGGATGAAGATAGCAGGAAAGCAGAGGTTCAGAGGAACGAAAAGCATCTCCATTCGCTTATCTGAAATTCCTACCAATGAATTACATAAGTGTCTCTATCCCTATTTTATTAATTATTATTCGAAAACTCCATTATCAATTTATATCTGCCTGACTGAGATTTACAAGGTGACCATAGCTTGCTTCATACCAACAATCTCTGTGGGATTCGACCCTTACACACGTAAGGTATTACTTAGACGACCCAGTGCACTTGCTGGTTAGTTGTATCAAAGTTGTGACAAATTATGAATGTGTAATCACAATTACGCATACCAAGTTGCTTACGTGCCAGGAATAGTTTGAGCCTGGACATCACAATTTCGTGCACCAAGTTTTTGGCGCCGTTGCCGGGGACTTAATTGTTCCTGTTTGGCGCCAAGAATCGTCTGAGATCCCAATCCCGGCAACAACACCAAGTTTTTGGCGCCGTTGCCGGGGATTGTTCGAGTTTGGACAACTGACGGTTCATCTTGTTGCTCAGATTAGGTAATTTTCTTTTTGTTTTCTTTTCAAAAATTTTTCAAAAATATTTCAAAATTTTCTCACCTGTTTTCGAAAAAAAAAATGTTTTCAAAAATTTTATTCAAGATTTTTAAGAATGAATTCTAGTGTTTCATGAAGCAAGTGAAGCCTGGCTGGCTGTAAAGCCCTGTCTAAATTCTTTTGGACTGAGGCTTCCAAACCATCAGAGGTAAGTTACATGCTTGATAAATGATGAGCAGCAATTTGTTATCAAGAGCAATATACTCTGGTGTTACATGCTAAAGCTTGGCTGGCCATTGGCCATGTCTAGTGTTTTGGACTAGAGCTTTCATTGAAAGTTTGGCTGGCTAATGAGCCATGTCTAATTCCTGGACTGAAGCTTTAGACTAAGAATGCAAGATTCCTGGAATTCATGTTAAAAATTTTGGAATCCTTATTTTTTCTTTTTCATATAATTTTCGAAAAAAAAATCCAAAAAAATTAGAAAATCATAAAAATCAAAAATATTTTTCTGTTTCTTGTTTGAGTCTTGAGTCATGTTATAAGTTTGGTGTCAATTGCATATGCATCTTGCATTTTTTCGAAAATATCATGCATTCATAGTGTTCTTCATGATCTTCAAGTTGTTCTTGGTAAGTCTTCTTGTTTGATCTTGATGATTTTTTGTTTTGTGTCTTTTCATGTTTATCATATGCATTCTTGAATTCTTAGTGCGTAAGCATTAAAGAATTCTAAGTTTGGTGTCTTGCATGTTTTCTTTGCATTAAAAATTTTTCAAAAATATGTTCTTGATGTTCATCTTGACATTCAAAGTGTTTCTGGTGTTCATCTTGACACTTATATCATTCATGCATGCATTCATTGTTTGATCTAAAAATTTCATGCATTGCATCATTTTTCGTGTTTTTCCCTTGCATCATAAAAATTCAAAAATCAAAAAAATATCTTTCCCTTTTTCTCTCATCAAATTCGAAAATTTGAGTTGACTTTTTCAAAAATTTTTAAAATCAAGTTGTTTCTTATGAGTCAAATCAAATTTTCAATTTGAAAATCTTATCTCTTTCAAAATCTTTTTCAAAAAAATCAAATCTTTTTCAAAATTCTTAGTTATTTTCGAAAATTCCAAAAAAATATTTTTCAAAAATCTTTTTCTTATTTTTATATCAAATTTTCGAAAATAACATAATCAATTAATGTTTTGATTCAAAAATTTGAAGTTTGTTACTTGCTTGTTAAGAAAGATTCAAACTTTAAGTTCTAGAATCATATCTTGTGATTTCTTATGAATCAAGTCATTAATTGAGATTTTAAAAATCAAATCTTTTTCAAAACTAATTTCTAAAATATCTTCTCATCTAATCTTTTTCAAAAATTTGATTTTCAAATATCTTTTCTAACTTCCTAACTTCTTATCTTTTTAAAATTTGTTTCAACTAACTAACTAACTTTTTGTTTGTTTCTTAACTTTTTCAAAACCACCTAACTAACTCTCTCTCTCTCATTTTCGAAAATATCTTCCCTCTTTTTCAAAAATTTCTTTTTAATTAACTAATTATTTTTATTTTTTATTTTTGATTTCAAAAATTTTCGAAAATTACTAACATTTTTCAAAAACCATTTTCGAAAATCACTAACTCTTTTTCAAAATAATTTTCGAAAATTATCCCTCCTCCATCTCATTCTATTTATTCATTCATATCCTAACATCTCATCTCACCTCTCTTCCATCCTCACAGTTGTGTTTCTTCCATTATATTACATTCTTTGTCTCCCCCTCTTCTTCTACTCACACAGGAATCCCTATACTGTGGTATAAAGGATCTCCATTATTATTATTATTTTTCCGTGCCTTCTTCTTTGTCATATGAGCAGGAGCAAGGATAAGAACATTCTTGTGGAAGCAGATCCAGAACCTGAAAGGACTCTGAAGAGAAAATTAAGAGAAGCTAAAATACAACAATCCAGAGATAACCTTTCAGAAATTTTCGAACAAGAAAAGGAGATGGCAGCTGAAAATAATAATAATGTAAGGAAGATGCTTGGTGACTTTACTGCACCTAATTCCAATTTACATGGAAGAAGCATCTCCATTCCTGCCATTGGAGCAAACAATTTTTAGCTGAAACCTCAATTAGTTTCTCTGATGCAGCAGAACTGCAAGTTTCATGGACTTCCATCTGAAGATCCTTTTCAGTTCTTAACTGAATTCTTGCAGATATGTGATACTGTTAAGACTAATGGAGTAGATCCTGAAGTCTACAGGCTCATGCTTTTCCCTTTTGCTGTAAGAGACAGAGCTAGATTATGGTTGGATTCTCAACCCAAAGACAGCCTGAACTCTTGGGATAAGCTGGTCACGGCTTTCTTAGCCAAGTACTTTCCTCCTCAAAAGCTGAGCAAGCTTAGAGCTGATGTTCAAACCTTCAGACAGAAAGAAGGTGAATCCCTCTATGAAGCTTGGGAAAGATACAAACAGTTGACCAAAAAGTGTCCTTCTGACATGCTTTCAGAATGGACTATCCTGGATATATTCTATGATGGTTTATCTGAGCTATCAAAGATGTCACTGGACACTTCTACAGGTGGATCCATTCACCTAAAGAAAACGCCTACAGAAGCTCAAGAACTCATTGACATGGTTGCTAATAACCAGTTCATGTACACTTCTGAAAGGAATCCTGTGAATAATGGGACACCTTTGAAGAAGGGAGTTCTTGAAGTTGATACTCTGAATTCCATATTGGCTCAGAACAAAATATTGACTCAGCAAGTCAATATGATTTCTCAGAGTCTGAACGGAATGCAAGCTGCATCCAACAGTACTCAAGAGGCTTCTTATGAAGAAGAAGCTTATGATCCTGAGAACCCTACAATAGCAGAGGTGAATTACTTAGGTGAACCTTATGGAAACACCTATAACTCATCATGGAGAAATCATCCAAATTTCTCATGGAAGGATCAAAAGCCTCAACAAGGCTTTAATAATGGTGGAAGAAACAGGTTTAGCAATAATAAAACTTTTCCATCATCCACTCAGCAACAGACAGAGAACTCTGAACAAAATACTTCTAATTTAGCAAACTTAGTCTCTGATCTGTCCAAGGCCACTGTGAGTTTCATGAATGAAACAAGGTCTTCCATTAGAAATTTGGAAGCACAAGTGGGCCAGCTGAGTAAAAGGATCACTGAAATCCCTCCTAGTACTCTCCCAAGCAATACAGAAGAGAATCCAAAAGGAGAGTGCAAGGCCATTGACATAAGCGCCATGGCCGAACCTGTGAGGAGAGGAGAGGACGTGAATCCCAAGGAGGAAGACCTCCTGGGACGTCCAGTGATCAATAAGGAGCTTCCCTCTGAGGAACCAAAGGATTCTGAGGCTCATCTAGAGACCATAGAGATTCCATTGAACCTCCTTATGCCCTTCAGGAGCTCTGATGAATATTCTTCTTTTGAAGAGAATGAGGATGTTACTGAAGAGCAAACTGCCAAGTTTCTTGTTGCAATCATGAAGCTGAATGCCAAATTATTTGGCATTGATACTTGGGAAGTTGAACTTCCCTTGTTCATCAATGAACTAAGTTATCTGGATCAACTGACATTGCCTCAGAAGAGACAGGATCCTGGAAAGTTCATAATACCCTGTACTATAGGCACCATGATCTTTAAGGCTCTGTGTGACCTTGGTTCAGGAATAAACCTCATGCCCCTCTCTGTAATAGAGAAACTGGGAATCTATGGGGTGCAAGCTGCTAAAATCTCACTAGAGATGGCAGACAGCTCAAGAAAACAGGCTTATGGACAAGTAGAAGATGTATTAGTAAAGGTTGAGGGCCTTTACATACCTACTGATTTCATAGTCCTGGATACTGGAAAGGAAGAGGATGAATCCATCATCCTGGGAAGACCTTTCCTGGCCACTGCAAGAGCTGTGATTGATGTTGACAGAGGTGAAATAGTCCTTCAATGGAATGGGGACTCCCTTGTGTTTAAAACCCAATGATCTCCCTCTGCAACCATGGAGAGGAAGCAGAAAAAGCTTCTCTCAAAGCAGAGTCAACCAGAGCCCCACAGTCAAACTCTAAGTTTGGTGTTGGGAGGCCACAACCAAACTCTAAGTTTGGTGTTGAACTCCCATATCCAAACTCTAAGTTTGGTGTTGGAGAGTCTCAACAAAGCTCTGCACATCTGTGAGGCTCCATGAGAGCCCACTGTCAAGCTATTGACATTAAAGAAGCGCTTGTTGGGAGGCAACCCAATGTTTATCTAATTCTTATTTTTATTGTTTTCATGTTTTCTTAGGTTCATGATCATGTGGAGTCACAAAATAAATATAAAAATTGAAAACGGAATCAAAAACAGCAGAAGAAAAATCACACCCTGGAGGAGCATCTGTCTGGCGTTCAGCGCCAGAACAGAGCATGGTTCTGGCGCTGAACGCCCAAAATGGGCAGCTTCTGGGCGTTGAACGCCAGAAATGGCACACAAATGGGCGTTGAACGCCCAAAATGGCCACCAACCTGGCGCTGAACGCCCAGAGTTGGGTACAAAGGCATTTTTACATGACTAATGGGTGCAGGGATATAAATCCTTGAACACCTCAGGATCTGTGGACCCCACAGGATCCACTCAGGATCTGTGGACCCCACAGAATCCCCACCTACCTCCACTCACTTCTTCTCACCACTCTCTTTCACACAACCCCATAAACACTCTTCCCCAAAAATCCTTCACCAATCACCTCAATCTCTCTTCCCCATCACCTCTTCACCACTCACATCCATCCACTCTTCCCCATAAACCTACCTTATAAACTCCACCTACCTTCAAAATTCAAAACCAATTTCCCACCCAAACCCACCCATATAGCCGAACCTTAACCCCCCCTCCCTTCCCTATATAAAGACCTCCATTCTTCATCAAATTCACACAACACACCCCTCTACACTCCTCTTGGCCGAAACCACATCTCCCTCTCCCTCTCCATATTTCTTCTTCTTCTTCTTCTATTCTTTTGTTTATTGCTCGAGGGCGAGCAATATTCTAAGTTTGGTGTGGTAAAAGCATAGCTTTTTTTGTTTTTCCATTACCATTGATGGCATCTAAGACCGGAGAATCCTCTAGAAGAGGGAAAGGGAAGACAAAAGCTTCCACATCTGAGTCATGGGAGATGGAAAGGTTCATCTCCAAAGCCCATCAAGACCACTTCTATGATGTTGTGGCCAAGAAGAAGGTGATCCCTAAGGTCCCTTTCAAACTCAAAAGAAATGAGTATCCGGAGATCCGACATGAAATTCAAAGAAGAGGTTGGGAAGTTCTAACAAATCCCATCCAACAAGTCGGCATCCTAATGGTTCAAGAGTTCTATGCCAATGCATGGATCACCAAGAACCATGATCAAAGTAAGAACCCGGATCCAAAGAACTATGTTACAATGGTTCGGGGGAAATACTTAGATTTTAGTCCGGAAAATGTGAGGTTGGCGTTCAACTTGCCATACATGGAAGAGAACGCACGCCCCTACACAAGGAGAGTCAACTTTGATCAAAGGTTGGACCAAGTCCTTATGGACATATGTGTAGAAGGAGCTCAATGGAAGATTGACTCCAAAGGCAAGCCGGTTCAACTAAGAAGATTGGACCTCAAGCCTATAGCTAGAGGATGGTTGGAGTTCATTCAATGCTCAATCATTCCCACTAGCAACCGGTCTGAAGTTACTATAGACCGGGCCATCATGATCCATAGCATCATGATTGGAGAAGAGGTGGAAGTTCATGAGATTATACCTCAAGAACTCTACAAGGTGGCTGACAAGTCTTCCACTATGGCAAGGTTAGCCTTTCCTCACCTCATTTGCCACCTATGAAATTCAGCTGGGATTGACATAGAGGGAGATATCCTCATCAAAGAGGACAAGCCCATCACTAAGAAAAAGATGGAGCAAGCAAGAGAGCCCAGTCATGGAGCTCAAGAGGCGCAAGAAGCTCATTTCCATGAGATCCCGGAGATGCCTCAAATGCACTTTCCTCCACAAAATTATTGGGAGCAAATCAACACCTCCCTAGGAGAATTGAGTTCCAATATGGGACAACTAAGGGTGGAACATCAAGAGCACTCCATCATGCTTCATGAAATAAGAGAAGATCAAAAAGCAATGAGGGAGGAGCAACAAAGACAAGGAAGAGACATAGAAGAGCTCAAGGACATCATTGGTTCCTCAAGAAGGAAACGCCACCATCACTAAGGTGGATTCATTCCTTGATCTTATTTCTTCTATTTTTCGTTTTCTATGTTATGTGCTTATCTATGTTTGTGTCTTCATTACATGATCATTAGTAGTTAGTAACTTTGTCTTAAAGTTATAAATGTCCTATGAATCCATCACCTCTCTTAAATGAAAAATGTTTTAATTCAAAAGAACAAGAAGTACATGAGTTTCGAATTTATCCTTGAACTTAGTTTAATTATATTGATGTGGTGACAATGCTTCTTGTTTTCTGAATGTATGCTTGAACAGTGCATATGTCTTTTGAAGTTGTTGTTTAAGAATGTTAAATATGTTGGCTCTTGAAAGAATGATGACTAGGAGACATGTTATTTGATAATCTGAAAAACCATAAAAATGATTCTTGAAGCAAGAAAAAGCAGCAAAGAACAAAGCTTGCAGAAAAAAAAAATAGGCGAAAAAAAAAAAATTAATTAGAAAGAAAAAGAAAAAGCAAGCAGAAAAAGCCAATAACCCTTAAAACCAAAAGGCAAGGGAAATAAAAAGGATCCCAAGGCTTTGAGCATCAGTGGATAGGAGGGCCTAAAGGAATAAAATCCTGGTCTAAGCGGCTAAACCAAGCTGTCCCTAACCATGTGCTTGTGGCGTGTAGGTGTCAAGTGAAAACTTGAGACTGAGCGGTTAAAGTCAAGGTCCAAAGCAAAAACAAAGAGTGTGCTTAAGAACCCTGGACACCTCTAATTGGGGACTTTAGCAAAGCTGAGTCACAATCTGAAAAGGTTCACCCAATTATGTGTCTGTGGCATTTATGTATCCGGTGGTAATACTGGAAAACAAAGTGCTTAGGGCCACGGCCAAGACTCATAAAATAGCTGTGTTCAAGAATCATCATACTGAACTAGGGGAATCAATAACACTATCTGAACTCTGAGTTCCTATAGATGCCAATCATTCTGAACCTCAATGGATAGAGTGAGATGCCAAAACTATTCAAGAGGCAAAAAGCTATAAGTCCCGCTCATATGATTGAAGCTCTATTTCATTGATAGTTTGGAATTTGTAGTATATTCTCTTCTTTTTATCCTATTTGATTTTCAGTTGCTTGGGGACAAGCAACAATTTAAGTTTGGTGTTGTGATGAGCAGATAATTTATACGCTTTTTGACATTGTTTTTAGTATGTTTTTAGTAGAATCTAGTTACTTTTAGGGATGTTTTCATTAGTTTTTATGTTAAATTCACATTTCTGGACTTTACTATGAATTTGTGTATTTTTCTGTGATTTCAGGTATTTTCTGGCTGAAATTGAGGGACTTGAGCAAAAATCAGATTCAGAGGTTGAAAAAGGACTGCTGATGCTGTTGGATTCTGACCTCCCTGCACTCAAAGTGGATTTTCTGGAGCTACAGAACTCGAAATGGCGCGCTTCTAATTGCGTTGGAAAGTAGACATCCAGGGCTTTCCAGCAATATATAATAGTCCATACTTTGGCCAAGAATAGACGACGTAAACTGGCGTTCAACGCCAGCTCTCTGCCCAAATCTGGCGTCCAGCGCTAGAAAAGGAGCCAAAACCAGAGTTAAACGCCCAAACTGGCACAAAAGCTGCCGTTCAACTCCAAGAAGGACCTCTACACGTGCAACACTCAAGCCCAGCCCAAGCACACACCAAGTGGGCCCCGGAAGTGGATTTATGCATCAATTACTTACTCATGTAAACCCTAGTGACTAGTTTATTATAAATAGGACATTTTACTATTGTATTTGACATCTTTGGATCTTTGGATTACCTTATGATCCTTTGATCACGTTTTGGGGGCTGGCCATCTCGGCCATGCCTGGACCTTCACTTATGTATTTTTAACGGTAGAGTTTCTACACTCCATAGATTAAGGTGTGGAGCTCTGCTGTTCCTCAAAGATTAATGCAAGTACTACTGTTTTCTATTCAATTCATCTTATTTCGCTTCTAAGATATCCATTTGCACCCAAGAACGTGATGAAGGTGATGATTATGTGTGACGCTCATCACCATCTCCCCTATGAACACGTGCCTAACAAACACTTCCGTTCTACATGAAATAAGCTAGAATGAATATCTCTTAGATCTCTTAACCGGAATCTTCGTGGCGTAAGCTAGAATGATGGCGGCATTCAAGAGAATCCGGAAAGTCTAAACCTTGTCTATGGTATTCCGAGTAGGATTCAATGATTGAATGACTGTGACGAGCTCCTAACTCGCGATTGCAGGGCGTTAGTGACAGACGCAAAAGGATAGTAAATCCTATTCCAGCATGATCGAGAACCGACAGATGAATAGCCGTGCCGTGACAGGGTGCGTGAGCATATTATTCACTGAGAGGATAAGATGAAGCCATTGACAAGGGTGATGCCTCCAGACGATTAGCCGTTCCGTGACAGGGCATTGGATTATTTTCCCGAGAGAAGACCGAAAGTAGCCATTGACAGTGGTGATGTATCACATAAAGCCAGCCATGGAAAGGAGTAAGACTGATTGGATGAAGATAGCAGGAAAGCAGAGGTTCAGAGGAACGAAAAGCATCTCCATTCGCTTATCTGAAATTCCTACCAATGAATTACATAAGTGTCTCTATCCCTATTTTATTAATTATTATTCGAAAACTCCATTATCAATTTATATCTGCCTGACTGAGATTTACAAGGTGACCATAGCTTGCTTCATACCAACAATCTCCGTGGGATTCGACCCTTACTCACGTAAGGTATTACTTGGACGACCCAGTGCACTTGCTGGTTAGTTGTATCGAAGTTGTGACAAATTATGAATGTGTAATCACAATTACGCGTACCAAGTTGCTCACGTGCCAGGAATAGTTTGAGCTTGGACATCACAATTTCGTGCACCATCAACCACCCTATGAGCCATATGAACCATACATAGAACCACCCCCATTCCAACCCAATTACTCCCAAGAACCACCACCTCTATATACACCATGTCCATATCCATCAACCCAAGAGCCATATGATCCTAATCATGCAATTCGAGCAGAACAAGAATCAAAGGATCGTCTCAAGGAAACAATAGATCGGTTTCATGAAGCCCTTCATTAATTGGACCAAGTGGTAAGCCGAATAGTACCCGAAGCTCTCGTGGCTAAAGAAACTCAACTTGAGAACCAAGGATTGAAGTGTGTTGTGCAACAAGTGGAAAAGATGGAGAGTGTTGAACCACCACATCCTTATTATGATGAACCACCCTCTTATCATGAACCTTTCCTCCCAAGTAATGAGCCCTCATATCCACCTCAATCTTAATGCATGACACTCTTGGTGTTCTTCTTCAAGGTCAAAGAGAGATGAAAAGGAAAGTACTAGAATTCACGGCTGCCTTAACCGAGGTAGTAAATTGATTAGCTTCCCAATATTTGGACACTCAAAGTACTCACATGGCTATATGTGGAGAATCAATAGAAGAGCCTAGCATGCAGGAGACACTAGAAACTCCGGTGGACAATGAGGAACATGACTTTGTATTGGAACAAGTGGAGGAAGCCATAATAGTTGAAGAGGAAGAAGTGGTTGAAGACTTAGGAGATGCCGAACCTTCATGGGAATCTAGAGTTGTAGAGTATCCCTCCAAGAAGATGAAATTGATGTCAAGAAGGCCAGTGCACAACCTCCATGGCATATTTCTTATGAAGACTTGGATGGGATAGAACAAGAAGCGAGTTCCCTTGGTGATGATGATCATGAATCAAGTCTTCCTAGTGATGAATCTACATCTGCAATTGAACTCATTGAATATGAAGACCCTTATCTCATTGAGTCTGAGAATGATGTGGAAGTGGAAGTCCTTCGGAAAGGTTGGATGGGAGTTGAACATGCTTTGTCAAGAACGTTGGAGACTTCTCTACATACGTTGTCGTCCACTACATCATTTGAGTAGGTAAAACTTATCTCTATTCGCCTTCCTATCCCACTTGAATATGGTATTCTTGAAACGGACGGCCAACTTAGGAAGCTTTGTGGCATTAAGCGTAAGAGAAGGATGTTTAGTGGCTGGAGTTGCAAATCAAGGCTCATCAAGGTTGATACTTCAAGAGCTAGATGCAAGGGTGAAATTGATGATCATTTGGTTAGATCTAAGAGAAGAGTTTGGTATCGCATAGAGAATTCGGAATGCTTGCCACCCGGTTGGAAAAATGATGATCAAAACTTGTGAAGAACTCCCCCAAGGCTTGGAAAATTCACTTGGGAATGATGAAGATTATTGGAAGTCCAAGCGTTGGTGGAAATTTCAGGATGAGTTCAAGCACAAGCCACTATGATAAGGAGCTCACCAAACGTCCAACTTAAGGACTTTAACTAAAAGTGCTAGGTGGGAGACAACCCACCATGGTATGATCCTCCTTTTTATTAGTTTTAATTTATTTTTGTCAATTTTAATTTTCAATTCTGCATATTTACTTTTATTTTGCATTTTAAAAAAAAGGGTGTTCGACGCGCAAGCATCCCTGACGCGTGCGCGTTATGTGTGAATTCGCAACACCAAGGAAATAAACAGAGAGTTAGGTAGGTGTGGCGCTAGAAGCGTTCTTTGCGCACAAGCAAGCCCACGCGTACGTGTACCTCACGCGTGCGCGTTGCTTGCGCTTTCAGCAGCCCATGCGTAAGCGTTCCTGATGCGTACGCGTGACCCTGAAATCGGCGTAAATGGGGGTTTGGCCAGAGAGTTGTGTTGGTGTGGGGCTGGAACTGTGCTAGAAGCACAAACCCCATCACGCGTACACGTGCGCGTCCTTTTTCCTTAATGGCCATCCACGCGTGCGCGTGCCTGACGCGCACGCGTCGTATGCAATCTTGGCCCCCAGCCCAGACTGAACAGAGAGTTGTTCATGCGCGGGGCTACCTTCACGCGATTGGCACAAACCACTATCATGCGTACGCGTCCCAGACGCGTACGCGTCGCTTAAATTTCGCGCAACCCTCGCATACGCGTGCCGTACGCATGCGCGTCGCATGCGCCACATCACTAAACAAGTGTGCCGCCCAGATTTCAATTCTTCCCCCTCCCAAATCCTAATTCTCTTTCACTCCTAATTCTTCCTTCTTTCTTCTTCCTTTCTCACTTTCTTCTCCTCCCTTCTCATCCTTATTCCCTTTCATTCTATTTTACTTAATTTATTTGCATACTTTCATTCACTGCATTTTAATTTTGTTCATGTTTTTATTTTCTTTTCTAAGTTTATTATTTTTCCATTGGTGTTAAATGTTCTTATTCAACTGTTGTATCTTTTCTGGCGTTATTTTGGTGCTTCGTGACTTGTTTTACACTGTTGGGTGATATTGTTTATCTGTCAATGTCAATCTTTTATGACACATGTGTTCCTTTTGCATTGACATGAACTTATACTATCTTGCATTACCCACTCTCTCCCCCCATTGTTGCAATTTTTACACTATTGATATGCCATTTGCTTCTACTGTCTTCTCACTTGCATGTTCTAGCTACCATGTAATTGAGACCCTCATTATTTGGCATTAACCCAACCATATTTTATTTGTTTTCTATCTTTGTTTTTGGGTTACTTTTCTTCCTTTTTCTCTTCTCTCAGGATGGCCATCAAGAAAGGAAACGGAAAACCTTTACAGGGGGTGACAAACAAGTTCCTACGCACATTCTTTGGAGAAAAAGCGTCAGTTGAAGCCACCCGTCCACTTGCACATCTTAGCATGCACCAAGGACGGTGCAATCTTTAAGTGTGGAAGGTCGATACCGACTTCCGTGGGTTTTATTTCCTATTTCAACACCAATGTTTAATTTTCTTTGTTAGTTCATTGTTGCATTTGCATGTTTGATTGCATGTTTGTTTGATTTTGTGCATGTTCTTCTACCACTACTTGGTTGGAGGGATAAGTTCTTTTTTTTCAAGACCCTATTTTATAGTATTCCACTAATTTAAATTGAAAATTTGTGTTAAACTTGTTTGAAAATTTTAATTTGGAACATGAATTATAGCTAAGAACACACAACCTGTGAGATTTTGAGCCTAATTATATGGTTACATTATTTAACCATGAATTTTTATTCTTGTGTGTTTTCTTATCTATGATTGCAATCTTTGCTTTGTTCCATTCTATATGTCCATTGTCTAGTGTATATTCATGCACACATATGATTGAGGCCATCATTTGTTATTAGCTCACTTATCCCAAATAGCCCACTATTTCATTTACCTTTGTTTGCCACTTTGAGCTTTCTTAACCCCCATTTGTTCTGTATTTTACCACATCACTAGCCTTAAGTGGAAAAATAATTAATTATCCCATTTGAATCTTTAGTTAGCTTAAGATAGTGTGTGTCAACTAAGTATAGGGAAATGTGGGAACTTGGGTTGATGAGAATGTGTTGTGTTTTTACTGACAAATATTGAAAATTTGGGTGCTGACTCATGTGAAATCAGAAAAACCATATGCATTGATACATTATGTTTTCATTTATGATAAAAAAAAAAAGAGAGAAAAAAAAAAGAAAAAGAGAAAAGAAAAGAAATAAATGAATAGGGGACAAAATTACCCCAATGTTAAGTCCAATAAAAAGATCAATACATATGTGATGAAATTAAAAATTGATGCATGAGTATGTGAAATATACAAAAGTGAGATTTTGGGTAGCTAGACATGATTTCGGAATTATATAGAGTATGTGTGTGTGTTAGGTGAGAATTTAGGTTAGTCAAAGATTCAAAGTATAACTCACTTGGCCATACATGTATCCTCACCCTTACCTTAGCCCCATTACAACCTTAAAAAAGCCCTCATGATGTTTGCATTTGTACATTAAATATTTGTTGATTAGTTAGATGAAGAACAAAGTTTTAGACAGCATGATTAAAGAAGAGTAGAGTGATTGACCCTAGACACTTGAGAGATTAGAGTGCATATACACTTCCAGTGAGGGTTCAATGCTTGATTCTATGTTCCCTGCTTTCATGAGCTATCTTCTTACAAGTTTACCTGTCTCTTATTGTGTGATTTGAATTAGTGGAATCTGATTTATGTTTGTCTTGGAGAATTTGTTTACTTTTAACCAAGAAGGTAAAATCATTTTTGCATGTAGTTACATTCATATAGATAGGTTGCATTTCATAAGTTTTACCATTCCTCTTCACTCCCTTATAGCTTCTCTTGAGCTTAACATGAGGACATGCTAATATTTAAGTGTGGGGAGATTTGATGCACCACTATTTCGTGGTATATTTTATGCTTAATTAAGGGGATTTTATCCACTAAACTCACACTTATTCATATAATTCGCATATTTTACACTTTCCTTCCTAATTCTGTGCTTTGATTGAAAACATGCCTCTTTGGCCTTAAAATTGCTAATTATTAATCCTCTCTTATTATCATTCTATACCTTGATATCTGTGTTAAGTGATTTCAGGATTTATAGGGTAGGAATGGCTTAGAAGATGGAAGGGAAGCAAGCAAAAGTGGAAGGAATACAAGAAATTGAAGGAATCGCTAATCTGTCAAGCCTGACCTCTTCAAACTAAATCGATCATAACTTGAGCTACAGAGGTCCAAATGAGGCGGTTCCAGTTATGTTGGAAAGCTAACATCCAGAGCTTTAAAATGATATGTAATTTGCCATAGTTGTCATGCAGTTAGGCGACGCGCACGCGTGCATGACGCACACACGTGCATGACGCGTACGTGTGACCATGCGAAAGTTCAGCGACCGCGTGATAGAGCCACGTGCTAGACGTATTAGAAATTGCTGGAGGCAATTTTTGGGCTATTTTTGGCCCAGTTTCAAGCCCGAAAAATAGAGATTAGAGGCTGCAGAGTGGGGGAATCATATCATTCATTCATACAACATTCATTCACATAATTTTAGGTTTTAGATGTAGTTTTCTAGAGAGATAGGCTCTCTCCTCTCTCTAGGTTTTAGGTTTCCTAGTTTTAGCTCTTCTTAATTTCAGCATTCTATCTTATTTTGATTTAGTTTCTCTTCTACTTTTATTTTCTCTAGCATTCTAGTTTATTTATTTCCCTTGTTGATTACTTTATGTTGCCAATTTAGTTTATGAATTCTCATGTTAGATTTGATTTCCCTTTTTAATTCAATTTGAGGTATTTCATATTTATGATTGCTTTCTTCAATTTATGTTATTGATGCTTTCAATTTGTTGTTTGGATTTTATTATCTCTTATTGCTTTTCTATGCTTTTATGTCATGCCTTCCAAGTGTTTGACAAAATGCTTGGTTGGGTTTTAGAGTAGATTTTCCTCCTCTTGGCTATGGTTGAGTAATTGGAGACTCTTGAGTTATCAAACTCCTTTGTTGATTGATAATTGAAAGTTGCTAGTCGATTTGGATCCCTCTAAAGCTAGTCTTTCCTTAGGAGTTGATTAGGACTTGAAGAATCAAATTGATTCATCCACTTGACTTTCCTTCATAGTTAGAGGTTAACTAAGTGGGAGCAATGGACCATTGATAAGGATAGCTAAGATAGGACTTCTAATTCTCATACCTTGCCAAGAGCTTTCTTAGCTATTAGTTTATTTTCTTGCAATTTACTTTTCTTGTTCCTTATTCAAAATCCCAAAAAGATACAATCCCATAACCAATAATAACTACACCTCCCTGCAATTTCTTGAGAGACGACCCGAGGTTTGAATACTTCGGTTATTAATTCTTAGGGGTCTGTTACTTGTGACAAACAAATATTTGTATGAAAGGATTCTTTGTTGGTTTAGAAACTATACTTGCAACGAGAATTCATTGAGGAATTCTAAACCGTCAGAAATCCGTTCGTCAGGCGTTCAACTTTAACACTCCATTTAGAGTGTTCTGTTTTCACTGTTGTGAAATTCTATCTCTTGACTGAATGCTGCATATGATCATGACTCTAACAACTGAAAGAAAAATAAAATGAAAGAAAATAAATATTGTTGAGTAAGGTTGGATTACCTCCTAACAAGCGCTTCTTTAACGTCACTAGCTTGACCTTTAGCTCCTTACGGAGGTGAGTATGGGCTCAGATTTTCTCCCGTTGCAGTGAACCATCTTCCTGTCTTCTCATGAATGAGCTCCACATGCTTTAAAGATAAGACATGACTCACTGTATGTGGTAAGACTGGCTTCTTAGTGAAGACAACTCTCATGCCAGGTGAGAGGCCTTTAGTTGGGACTTTCTTGTCCCTCCAGCCTTTAGGTACTTTCTTTTTAGTATCTTTGTGCTTAAAGCTTGTTGATGGCTGCCCAACACCAAACTTAGAATTGATGTCTGGGGATCTGCAACGCTCTGCATAGAAAGAAAGGGTTGGAATACTAGGTGTTGCATAGTTATCTCTCTTTTAAAGGGAGAATTGGGATGAGGCATCTTGAATAAAATGTGATCCTTCCTTAATTGTAGAGTCAGTTCTCCCTTAGCCACATCAATGATAGCATTGGATGTGGCTAAGAAAGGACTTCCAAGGATAAAACAATCATCCTCATCCTCTCCTATGTATAAAACAATGAAGTTTGCAGGGATGTCATGGTTTTCAACTTTAACCAAGACATCCTCCACTAAGCCATATGGCTTCTTCATGGTCTTGTTTGCTATTTCTAAAGAGATGTGTGCAGCTTGTACCTCAAGGATTCCCAACTTCTCCATTATAGAGAGTGGCATGAGGTTAATGCTTGACCCTAGGTCACACAGAGCCTTTTTAAAGGTCATGATGCCTATGGTGCAAGGAATCAAAAAGCGTCCAGGATCTGGAAGCTTCTGAGGTAGCTCTTGCTAAACCACAACATGGAGTTCTTTGGAAAGTAGTGGGGTTCTTCCTCCAGAGGCTTTGTAGCAAATATCTTGGCATTCAGCTTCATAAGAGCTCCTAGGTACTGATGGGTTGGAAACAGATTTCCAACACCTAAACTCACCGGCAAGTGTACCGGGTCGCATCAAGTAATAATAACTCACATGAGTGAGGTCGATCCCACAGGGATTGAAGGATTAAGCAATTTTAGTTTAGTGGTTGATTTAGTCAAGCGAACAAGGGTTGATTTGAGTGGTTTGTAATTGACAGAAGCTAAATTTCATGAATTATAAAGGGAAAGGGGAGAATTGCAGTAAATTAAAGAGAACAGAAAATAAAAGTGTTGAATCTTAAAGAACAAGTATATTAAATTGCAGAAACTTAGAATGCAAGAAATGTAAATGACTAAATCTTAAAGTGCAACAAAGGTATATTGCTTGAATTATAAAAGGAATTGGGAGTTGGGATTGCAGAAATTAAACAAGTTAAAGTAAAATGACAATTAACAAAGAAGGAGAAAATGAATCTAAATGCAGTGGATCTAAACAAGAGAAGCACAATTGCTTGAAAATATAAATAGAAAGTAAAATGTAATTCAATTGTAATAACTAAAAGGAAGTTGAAGATCTCAGGGGTGGAAGAGACTAGAAAACAAGTCTAGATCTCAAATCCTTCCTTGATCCAACAAGAACAATTGCAAAAGAAAATGGAAAAGTAAATTATAGAAGAAGTAGAAGAGTGAAAGCAGTAAACAGAATTTGCAATCAGAGCAAAGTTCTTAGAATTATGCAGAAAGATAAAACAAGAGATCTCAAGGTGAGATTGAAACAGAATTTCTTCAATTCTCCATCCAAGATCCAAGATAAGAAGTAAAGAGTGCTCGAGCAAGAATAAGGAAGAAGAGAGATCAATTCTCCTTCCCAATTCTCTAAGATCCAAATTCAAAGTAAATGGCTCAAAATTACAAAAATGAAAATTCTCAAAGAAGCCAAAAGGTCCTTTCTAAATCAAGCTAACACCTATTTATACACTTCCTAATTTAGATCTAAGAATTTGGGTGGGATCTAAAATTTGGTGAAGAAATGAATTAATTTGGATTTTTGATGGATTTTGGCCCATGGTGCACCTCCCAGGGGACGGCTCAGTTGGGAAACCAAACTGAGCGCCCAATGTTGCTTTGTGTTGCCCAATTTTATGCGCCAGCCCTTTGTCTTTGTTGCACTTCACTAGAGCTCAGTTGGAAAATTGAACTGAGCTCTATGTCTTGCCTTGGTGCGTCCTATTGTGCGTGTCTCAGCTTCCTGGCCGTGTCACTTGTGCGCATGACAAGCGCCTTGGTGTGCTTCTTGTTGTGCCAAAGTGTGGGGAGTGGGGGAGAGTAGCACTCAGTTGGGAAAGCCAACTGAGCTCCCCATTGTAGTGCTTTGCCTTGGCTTCATGCTCCCAAGTTCGACTCTTGGTGGAAGCAATTTGGTGTTGATTTCCTTGGAAGAGTGGAGCACTCCTTCCTTGCCTTTCATGAAGCTACTTAGTTCGAACCTTGGGAGAGCCATCTTGGCTCATTTTCTTTTCACAAGGAGTAGCGCTCCTCCCTTGTCTTGCATGAGTTCCCAGGTTCGAATCCTAGCCAACTCACTTTGGCTTATTTTCCTTGCAAGCTAAGTAGCGTGAGGTTCTATGTTCGAACCTTGTGGAAGGCTTTTTGGCAATTTTCTCTTATTTTCCTTGCAAGGAGCGTTCCTTGCTTTCCTTGGGTCCTGAGTTCGATACCTTGTAGCTTCACTCCTTAGAATTTTGCTTTGAATTAATTTTGGAGAACCCCCGATAAAGCTCACTTAGTGAACTGAGCTTTATGTCCTTGCCTTGCTTTCTTTGGTGCTCAGTTAACTAAGTGAACTGAGCTTTGTGCCTTGCTTTCTCCTTTTATTCCTTGTGAAGCTCGGTTCACTCACTCAACTTGGCTTCCATCCTTCTTTGATGATGCCACGCTTTTCTTTTCCTTTGCGCACGCTCCTTAGGCCGCACTTTTCTTATTTTCTTCTTTCTTCACCTACAAGTAATCAAAACAACCAATAAAGTATCACCAAATTCACAAGGTTTAAAGTTCATTCATAATTTAATTAATTTTAGCTTAAACCTCATGATTTTGTATCAATTAAAGGGTGGTTGGTTGATTCAACAAAACATTCAATTCCACTCCAAATTACTTATTTACAATGCAAGAAAGTACGTAAAACCTAATAAAAACAAAGAAAAAGACTAGTGAAACTAGGCTAAGATGACTTGTCATCACAACACCAAACTTAAAACTTGCTTGTCCCCAAGCAAGAAAAGAATTATGCTTGAAGGTTCTTTCAGTTAGAAGTGGATTGAAGAATAACTTTTCATATCCTGTGAGTAAAGTGATTAAGTGACAGTGGGGTGAACTCTAAGTTATATGCTCATGCAAGGGCTTCAGTGCTTACTAGTCCCTACATCTTGGAAGTCTTAGGTCTTAGAAATTTCATCCAAATAATATCATGGAGATCTCTCTATAGGTAATCACCTTGAAGCAGCTTATAATTTCTGTGTTTTGGCCTCGACTCTAAATGTCATGTCTCAAAGCGGCTCTTTAGATAAGCTTTCAATCAATACTCCTAAACCAGTTGGTTTTAAGGTATTAGGTGTTAAAGCACCCCTAAGAATTTACTTGCTCAAGCCTCTCTCTTTGACACAATTCGACCACAAGCATTTACTAGGACAATAACTTTTTGAGTTCTTGTTTCTTTCTTCTTTTCTGCCTAGTAATTGATGCTCAGAACCTTGGGCCATGCTCTTTTGTTTTTGTATTTTCTTTATTTTCTTTTGTTTGCTGCTTCTTGGATCAATAAATGTTTAAGAATCTCCACAATACTTCTTTGAACTCTATATCCTGCCTATGAGCTCCCATGCAAGTTTTCACAAGCATGCAACCACAATGCATAATCATACAATTAGAACCACCACTTTTCCTAGTCTTTTGCTTGCCTCAAAATTATTCAATTCCTCAATCCCTCTTTTCAAAGAACTGTCATGTGATGCCTTTTTGAGACATTGAGTGCAAACAAGTTTGGAGGGTATAGGGTGTGAATGATCAAGCATCTTAATTATTGAATTACAGATAAACTATACTAGACAGAAAGATAGATAGGGGTACAATGTCACTTTTAATCATGGTATTATCTGATGTAAAATAATCACTTAACAATACAACCTTTTGGAGTTTACTTGCTTTATTCCTCATCATCATCATTGCTGGTATTCACATTTCTTTTTCTTCTTTCTGATTGATGATGCTTGGTGTGCGAAATTGTTACTCAGGTTGTAAAATTTGTTGTTCATTCTCTCCCTGGCAATGGCGCCAACAAACTGGTGCACAATACCAGGGTCTGAACATAACTTCACAACTTCACACAACTAACCAGCAAGTGAACTGGGTCGTCCAAGTAATAAAACCTTACGTGAGTAAGGGTCGATCCCACGGAGATTGTTGGTATGAAGCAAGCTATCGTCATCTTGTAAATCTCAGTCAGGCGGATATTAAATGGTTATGGAGTTTTCGAATAATAACAATAAATAAACAAAAAATAAAGATAAAAATACTTATGTATATCATTGGTGAGAATTTCAGATAAGTGTATAGAGATGCTTTCGTTCCTCTAAACCCCTGCTTTCCCGCTGTCTTCATCCAAACAGTCTTACTCCTTTCCATGGCAAGCTTTCTGTAAGGGCATCACCGTTGTCAATGGCTACATCCCATCCTCTCTGTGAAAATGGTCCAAATGCTCTGTCACGGCATGGCTAATCATCTGGAGGTTCTCGATCATGCTGGAATAGGATTCACCCTCCTTTTTGCGTCTGTCACTACGCCCAGCACTCGCGAGTTTGAAGTTCGTCACAGTCATCCCTTCCCAGATCCTACTCGGAATACCACAGATAAAGTTTAGACTTTCCAGATCTCAGGAATGACCATCCATGGGTTCTAACTTATACCACGAAGATACTAATAACTCGGACTCGGTCCCCTGTATTAGATATCTAAGAGATATTCATTCTAGCTTGTTTGCATGTAGAACGGAAGTGTTTGTCAGGCATGTGTTCATAAGTGAGAATGATGATGAGCGTCACATAATCATCACATTCATCATGTTCTTGGGAACGAATGGATATCTTAGAAGCGGAATAAGTTGAATTGAATAGAAAAACAGTAGTACTTTGCATTAAATCATGAGGAACAGCAGAGCTCCACATCTTGATCTATGGAGTGCAGAAACTCTACCGTTGAAAATACATAAGTGATAATGGAGTTTATTGGCCTCGGCCCCAGAGGGGAACCGGAGTAACCAAGACTAAGAATGATCCGAAGATGTAAATACAATAGTAAAATGTCCAATTTATACTAAACTAGTTACTAGGGTTTACAGAAGTAAGTAATTGATGCATAAATCTACTTCCGGGGCCCACTTGGTGTATGCTTGGGCTGAGCTTGAAGTTTACACGTGCAGAGGCTTCTTTTGGAGTTGAACGCCAAGTTGTAACGTGTTTTTGGCGTTCAACTCTGGTTCGTGACGTGTTTCTGGCGTTTAACTCCAGACTGCAGCGTAGAACTGGCGTTCAACGCCCTTTTGCATCATCTAAACTCGGCCAAAGTATGGACTATTATATATTTCTGGAAATCCCTAGATGTCTACTTTCCAACGCAATTGGAAGCGCGCCATTTTGAGTTCTGTAGTTCAAGAAAATCCACTTTGACTGCAAGGAGGTCAGAATCCAACAGCATCAGCAGTCCTTCTTCAACCTCTGAATCTGATTTTTGCACAAGTCCCTCAATTTCAGCCAGAAAATACCTGAAATCACAGAAAAACACACAAACTCATAGTAAAGTCCAGAAATGTGAATTTAAAATAAAAACTAATAAAAACATCCCTAAAAGTAACTAGATCCTACTAAAAACATACTAAAAATAATGCCAAAAAGCGTATAAATTATCCGCTCATCACAACACCAAACTTAAATTGTTGCTTGTCCCCAAGCAAATGAAAATCAAATAGGATAAAAAGAAGAGAATATACTATAAATTCCAAAATATCAATGAAACATAGCTCCAATCAGATGAGCGGGACTTGTAGCTTTTTGCCTCTTGAATAGTTTTGGCATCTCACTTTATCCATTGAAGTTTAGAATGATTAGCATCTATAGGAACTCAGAGTTCAGATAGTGTTATTGATTCTCCTAGTTCAGTATGTTGATTCTTGAACACAGCTACTTTATGAGTCTTGGCCGTGGCCCTAAGCACTTTGTTTTCCAGTATTACCACCAGATACATAAATGCCACAGACACATAATTGGGTGAACCTTTTCAGATTATGACTCAGCTTTGCTAAAGTCCCCAATTAGAGGTGTCCAGGGTTCTTAAGCACACTCTTCTTTTGCTTTGGACCTTGACTTTAACCGCTCAGTCTCAAGTTTTCACTTGACACCTTCACGCCACAAGCACATGGTTAGGGACAGCTTGGTTTAGCCGCTTAGGCCAGGATTTTATTCCTTTAGGCCCTCCTATCCACTGATGCTCAAAGCCTTGGGATCCTTTTTATTACCCTTGCCTTTTGGTTTTAAGGGTTATTGGCTTTTTGCTCTTGCCTTTTGGTTTTAAGACCTTTTGGCTTTTTCTGCTTGCTTTTTCTTTTTCTATATTTTTTTGCCATTTTTTTTCTTTTTTTTTCTGCAAGCTTTTGTATTCACTGCTTTTTCTTGCTTCAAGAATCATTTTTATGATTTTTCAGATTATCAAATAACATTTCTCCTTATCATCATTCTTTCAAGAGCCAACATATTTAACATTCTTAAACAACAACTTCAAAAGACATATGCACTGTTCAAGCATTCATTCAGAAAACAAAAAGTATGGTCACCACATCAATATAATTAAACTAAGTTCAAGGATAAATTTGAAACTCATGTACTTCTTGTTCTTTTGAATTAAAAACATTTATCATTTAAGAAAGCTGATGGATTGATATTCACTACTTTAAGGCATAGACACTTAGACACTAATGATCATGTAATAAAGGCACAAATATAGATAAACATTTAACATAAGAAAACGAAAAACAAAAAATTTAAGAACAAGGAATGAGTCCACCTTAGTGATGGCGGCGTTTCCTTCTTGAGGAACCAATGATGTCCTTGAGCTCTTCTATGTCTCTTCCTTGTCTTTGTTGCTCCTCCCTCATAGCTCTTTGATCTTCTCTAATTTCATGGAGGATGATTGAGTGCTCTTGATGTTCCACCCTTAATTGTCCCATTTTGGAGCTTAATTCTCCTAGGGAGGTGTTGATTTGCTCCCAAAAATTATGTGGAGGAAAGTGCATCCCTTGCCATAGTGGAGGACTTGTCAGCCACCTTGTAGAGTTCTTGAGGTATAATCTCATGAACATCCACCTCTTCTCCAATCATGATGCTATGGATCATGATGGTCCGGTCTATAGTAACTTCAGACCGGTTGCTAGTGGGAATGATTGAGCGTTGAATGAACTCCAACCATTCTCTAGCTACAGGCTTAAGGTCCAGTCTTCTCAGTTGAACCAGTTTGCCTTTTGAGTCAATCTTCCATTGAGCTCCTTCCACACATATGTCCATGAGGACTTGGTCTAACCTTTGATCAAAGTTGACTCTCCTTGTGTAGGGGCGTGCGTTCTCTTCCATTATTGGCAAGTTGAACGCCAACCTCACATTTTCCAGACTAAAATCTAAGTAATTCCCCCAAACCATGGTGAGATAATTCTTTGGGTTCGGGTTCTTACTTTGATCATGGTTCCTAGTGATCCATGCATTAGCATAGAACTCTTGAACCATTAGAATTCTGACTTGTTGGATGGGGTTTGTTAGAACTTCCCAACCACTTTTTTGGATCTCATGTCGGATCTCCGGATACTCTCTTTTCTTGAGTTTGAAAGGGACTTCAGGGATCACCTTCTTCTTGGCCACAACATCATAGAAATGGTCTTGATGGGCTTTGGAGATGAATCTTTCCATCTCCCATGACTCGGAGGTGGAAGCTTTTGTCTTCCCTTTCCCTTTTCTAGAGGATTCTCCAGTCTTAGGTGCCATCAATGGTAATGGAAAAACAAAAAGCTTTATGCTTTTACCACACCAAACTTAGAATATTGCTCGCCCTCGAGCAAGAGAAGAAAGAAAAGAAGAAGAAGAATAAGAATTGGAGGAGAGGGAGAGAGAGTTGTGTTTCGGCCAAGAAGGGGAAGAGAGGGTTGTGTTGTGTGAAAATAAAGAAGAGTGGAGGGGTTTATATAGTGTATGGAGGGGGGTTAGGTTCGGCCATTTAGGGTGGGTTTGGGTGGGAAAGTGATTTTGAATTTTGAAGGTAGGTGGGGTTTATGAGGTACGTTTATGGGGAAGAGTGGATGGATGTGGGTGGTGAAGGGGTAGTAGGGAAGAGAACTTGATGTGATTGGTGAAGGGTTTTGGGGAAGGGTGTTTATTGGGAAGAGAGGATGAACATTGAGAAGAGGGAAGAGTATGAGTGGAGGTAGGTGGGGATCCTGTGGGGTCCACAGATGCTGAGATGATCCTGTGGGGTCCACAGATCTTGAGGTGTCAAGGATTTACATTCCTGCACCAATTAGGCATGTAAAATGCCTTTGCATGCAATTCTGGCGTTTAAATGCCGAATTGATGCTTGTTCTGGGCGTTCAGCGCCCAGATGCAGCATGTTTCTGGCGTTGAACGCCAGTTCTATGCTTGTTTATGGCGTTCAGCGCCAGCTTTCCTCAGTGTGCATTCCTGGCGTCTGAACGCCAGAATGCTGCTTGTTTTGGGCATTCAACGCCAGATCCATGCTCTGTTCTGGCGTTGAACGTCAGCCAGATGCTCCTTACTGGCGTTTAAACGCCAGTAAGCCCTTCCTCCAGGGTGTGATTTTTCTTCTGCTGTTTTTTATTCTGTTTTTGATTTTTCTATTTATTTTGTGACTCCACATGATCATGAACCTAATAATACATGAAAAAAAAATTAAAATAAAAATAGAATTAGATAAATAAAAATTGGGTTGCCTCCCAACAAGCGCTTCTTTAATGTCAATAGCTTGACAGTGGGCTCTCATGGAGCCACACAGGTGATCAGGTCAATTTTATAGACTCCCAACACCAAACTTAGAGTTTGGATATGGGAGTTCAACACCAAACTTAGAGTTTGACTGTGGGGGCTTTAGTTGACTCTGTACTGAGAGAAGCTTACTGTGCCTCTTTTCCATGTTTACAGAAGGATGACCTTGAGTTTTAAACACAAGGGAGTCCTTATTCAATTGAAGGACTAGTTCACCTCTGTCTACATCAATCACAGCTCTTGCTGTGGCTAGGAAGGGTCTTCCAAGAATGATGGATTCATCCTCATCCTTCCCAGTATCCAGGATTATAAAATTAGCAGGGATGTAAAGGCCTTCAACCTTCACTAACACGTCCTCTACTTGTCCATAAGCCTCTTTTCTTGAGTTGTCTGCCATCTCTAATGAGATTCTGGCAGCTTGCACCTCAAAGATTCCCAGTTTCTCCATTACAGAGAGTGGCATGAGGTTTATTCCTGACCCAAGGTCACATAGAGCCTTCTCAAAGATCATGGTGCCTATGGTACAAGGTATTAGGAACTTTCCAGGATCCTGTTTCTTCTGAGGCAATCTCAGTTGATCCAATGCATTTAGTTCATTGGTGAATAGGGGAGGTTCATCTCCCCAAGTCTCATTACCAAATAAATTGGCGTTCAGCTTCATGATTGCACCAAGGAACTTGGCAACTTGCTCTTCAGTAACATCTCCATTCTTTTCAGAAGAAGAATACTCATCAGAGCTCATGAATGGCACAAGGAGGTTCAATGGAATCTCTATGGTCTCTAGATGAGTCTCAGATTCCTTTGGTTCCTCAGAGGGAAACTCCTTATTGATCACTGGACATCCCAGGAGGTCTTCCTCCTTGGGATTCACGTCCTCCCCTTCCTCCTTGGATTCGGCCATGATGGTTATATCAATGGCCTTGCACTTTCCTTTTGGATTTTCTTCTGTATTGCTTGGGAGAGTACTAGGAGGGATTTCAGTGATCCTTTTACTCAGCTGGCCCACTTGTGCCTCCAAATTTCTAATGGAGGACCTTGTTTCATTCATAAAACACAGAGTGGCCTTAGATAAATCAGAGACTATATTTACCAAACTAGATGGATTCTGCTCAGAACTCTGTCTTTTGCTGAGTGGATGATGGAAAAGACTTGCTATTGCTACACTTGTTTCTTCCACCATTATTAAAGCCTTGTTGAGGCTTTTTTTGATCCTTCCATGAGAGATTTGGGTGATTTCTCCATGAGGGATTATAGGTGTTTTCATATGGTTCACCCATGTAATTCACCTCTGCTATTGCAGGGTTTTCAGGATCATAGGCTTCTTCTTCAGAAGATGCCTCTTGAGTACTGTTCGATGCAGCTTGCATTCCATTCAGACTCTGAGAAATCATATTGACTTGCTGAGTCAATATTTTATTCTGAGCCAATATGGCATTTAGAGTATCAATTTCAAGAACTCCCTTCTTCTGAGGCGTCCCATTACTCACAGGATTCCTCTCAGAAGTGTACATGAACTGGTTATTAGCAACCATGTCAATGAGTTCTTGAGCTTCTGCAGGCATTTTCTTTAGGTGAATGGATCCACCTACAGAAGTATCCAATGACATCTTAGCTAATTCAGACAGACCATCATAGAATATATCCAGGATGGTCCATTCTGAAAGCATGTCAGAAGGACACTTTTTGGTCAGTTCCTTGTATCTCTCCCAAGCTTCAAAGAGAGATTCACCTTCTTTCTGTCTAAAAGTTTGAATATCCACTCTAAGCTTACTCAGCTTTTGAGGAGGAAAGAACTTGGCTAAGAAAGCCTTGACCAGCTTATCCCAAGAGTTCAGGCTATCCTTAGGTTGAGAGTCCAACCATATTCTAGCTCTGTCTCTCATAGTAAAAGGGAAAAGCATGAGCCTGTAGACCTCGGGATCAACCCCATTGGTCTTAACAGTATCACAGATCTGCAAGAATTCAGTTAAGAACTGAAAAGGATCTTCAGATGGAAGTCCATGAAACTTACAGTTCTGCTGCATCAGAGAAACTAATTGAGGTTTAAGCTCAAAATTGTTTGCTCCAATGGTAGGAATTGAGATGTTTCTTCCATGTAAATTGGAATTAGGTGCAGTAAAGTCACTAAGCATCCTCCTTGCATTATTATTATTTTCAGCTGCCATCTCCTCTTTCTGTTCGAAAATTCCTGTAAGGTTGTCTCTGGATTGTTGTATTTTAGCTTCTCTTAGTTTCCTTTTCAGAGTCCTTTTAGGTTCTGGATCTGCTTCAACAAGAATGTTCTTGTCCTTGCTCCTGCTCATATGACAAAGAAGGGAATAACACAGAAAATATGGAATCCTCTATGTCACAGTATAGAGATTTCTTTGGGTGAGTAGAAGAAGAAAAGAATGTAATGTAAGGAAAGAAAAGGGGGGAGAATAGAGATATGAGATGAAGAGAAGTGTTAGTAAGTAATTAAATAAATAGAAGAAGATGAGGGAAAGAGAAGTTTTCGAAAATAAATTTTAAAAAGGAGTTAATGATTTTCGAAAATTAAGATAAAATTAAAATTAAAATTAAAAATTGAAACAATTAATTAATTAAAAAGAATTTTTGAAAAAGAGGGAGGTATTTTCAAAAATTAGAGAGGGATAGTTAGTTAGGTAGTTTTGAAAGAGATAAGAAACAAACAAAAAGTTAATTAGTTAGTTGAAAAAGATTTGAAATTCAATTTTGAAAAGATAAGAAGACAAGAAGTTAGAAAAGATATTTTAAAATCAAATTTTTGAAAAAGGTATGATTTAAAAAGATATGATTTTGAAAAAGATAAGATAAAAAAATATTTTTGAAAAGATATGATTGAAATTAGTTTTGAAAAAGATTTGATTTTCAAAATCACAATTAATGACTTGATTCACAAGAAATCACAAGATATGATTTTAGAACTTAAAGTTTGAATCTTTCTTAACAACTAAGTAACAAACTTGAAATTTTTGAATCAGAACATTAATTGTTGATGATATTTTCGAAAATTATGAGATAAAATTAAGAAAAAGATTTTTGAAAAATATTTTTAAAATTTTCGAAAATAAATAAGAAAAATGAAAAAGATTTGATTTTTGAAAAAGATTTTGAAAAAGATAAGATTTTTAAATTGAAAATTTGATTTGACTCATAAAAACAACTAGATTTTAAAATTTTTTTGAAAAAGTCAATCCAAATTTTCGAAATTTATGAGTGAAAAAGGGAAAGATATTTTTTTGAATTTTGAATTTTTAATGAAGAAAGGGAAAAACATGAAAAAGATGCAATGCATGAAAATTTTGGATCTAAACATGTGATGCATGCAAGAACACCATGAATGTCAAGATGAACACCAAGAACACTTTGAATGTCAAGATGAACATTAAGAACTTATTTTTTTGAAAATTTTTCAAGAAAAGAAAACATGCAAGACACCAAACTTAGAAATTTTTCATGTATAGACACTATGAATGCAAGAATGCATATGAAAAATAAGAAAAGACACAAAACAAGAAAATATGAAGATCAAACAAGAAGACTGGCCAAGAACAACTTGAAGATCATGAAGAACACTATGAATGCATGAATTTTCGAAAAATGCATAAAAAATTTTTAGAAAAAAAATGCAATTGATACCAAACTTAAAAATTGACTCAAGACTCAAACAAGAAACACAAAATATTTTTTATTTTTATGATTTTATGATTTTTTTTTAATTTTTGTATATTTTTACTTTTTTGAAAATTATTTGAAGAAGAAAAATAAAGATTTCAAAATTTTTAATATGAATTCCAGGAATTTTGTGCTCTTTAGTCTAAAGCTCCAATCTGAGGGTTAGACATGGCTTAATAGCCATCCAAGCTTTAGTATGCTATTACATGCATTGAAGTGATTAGTTGAATCCTTAGTCCAAAGGAATTTAGACATGGCTTTACAGCCAGCCAAGATTCAACAAATCATCATGAAACACTAGAATTCATTCTTAAAAATTCTGAAATAATTTTCGAAAACAAAAGGAAAAAAAATTTTTTTTTCGAATATTAATTGGGAAAAACGAAAAAAAAGAAAATATTTTTGAAAATTTTTTGAAAACTTTTTGAAAATAAAATAAGAAGAAAATTACCCAATCTGAGCAACACGATGAACCGTCAGTTGTCCAAACTCGAACAATCCCCGGCAACGGCGCCAAAAACTTGGTGTGCGAAATTGTTACTCAGGTTGTAAAATTTGTTGTTCGTTCTCTCCCTGGCAATGGCGCCAACAAACTGGTGCACAATACCATGGTCCAAACATAACTTCATAACTTCGCACAACTAACCAGCAAGTGCACTGGGTCGTCCAAGTAATAAAACCTTACGTGAGTAAGGGTCGATCCCACGGAGATTGTTGGTATGAAGCAAGCTATCGTCATCTTGTAAATCTCAGTCAGGCGGATATTAAATGGTTATGGAATTTTCGAATAATAATAATAAATAAACAGAAAATAAAGATAAAAATACTTATGTATATCATTGGTGAGAATTTCAGATAAGTGTATAGAGATGCTTTCGTTCCTCTAAACCCCTGCTTTCCCGCTGTCTTCATCCAATCAGTCTTACTCCTTTCCATGGCAAGCTTTCTGTAAGGGCATCACCATTGTCAATGGCTACATCCCATCCTCTCTGTGAAAATGGTCCAAATGCTCTGTCACGGCATGGCTAATCATCTGGAGGTTTTCGATCATGCTGGAATAGGATTCACCCTCCTTTTTGCGTCTGTCACTACGCCCAGCACTCGCGAGTTTGAAGTTCGTCACAGTCATCCCTTCCCAGATCCTACTCGGAATACCACAGACAAGGTTTAGACTTTCCGGATCTCAGGAATGGCCATCCATGGGTTCTAACTTATACCACAAAGATACTAATAACTCGGACTTGGTCCCCTGTATTAGATATCTAAGAGATATTCATTCTAGCTTGTTTACATGTAGAACGGAAGTGTTTGTCAGGCACGCGGTCATAAGTGAGAATGATGATGAGCGTCACATAATCATCACATTCATCATGTTCTTGGGAACGAATGGATATCTTAGAAGCGGAATAAGTTGAATTGAATAGAAAAACAATAGTACTTTGCATTAAATCATAAGGAACAGCAGAGCTCCACACCTTGATCTATGGAGTGCAGAAACTCTACCGTTGAAAATACATAAGTGATAATGGAGTTTATTGGCCTCGGCCCCAGAGGGGAACCGGAGTAACCAAGACTAAGAATGATCCGAAGATGTAAATACAATAGTAAAAAGTCCTATTTATACTAAACTAATTACTAGGGTTTACAAAAGTAAGTAATTGATGCATAAATCTACTTCCGGGGCCCACTTGGTGTGTGCTTGGGTTGAGCTTGAAGTTTACACGTGCAGAGGCTTCTTTTGGAGTTGAACGCCAAGTTGTAACGTATTTTTGGCGTTCAACTCTGGTTCGTGACGTGTTTCTGGCGTTTAACTCCAGACTGCAGCGTAGAACTGGTGTTCAACGCCCTTTTGTGTCATCTAAACTCGGCCAAAGTATGGACTATTATATATTGCTGGAAAGCCCTGGATGTCTACTTTCCAACGCAATTGAAAGCGCGCCATTTTGAGTTTTGTAACTCCAGAAAATCCACTTTGAGTGCAGGGAGGTCAGAATCCAACAGCATCAGCAGTCCTTCTTCAACCTCTGAATCTGATTTTTGCTCAAGTCCCTCAATTTCAGCCAGAAAATACCTGAAATCACAGAAAAATACACAAACTCATAGTAAAGTCCAGAAATGTGAATTTAACATAAAAATTAATAAAAACATCCCTAAAAGTAACTAGATCTTACTAAAAATATACTAGAAACAATGCCAAAAAGCGTATAAATTATCCGCTCATCAATGCTTAATCCTTCCAAAAACTTGTATGATACTCTGCAATGATATTGAAAGTTGCTTATTCCCAAGCACTTGAAAAATGGTTAGCATGCATGAGTTATTTGTGGGCTTTTGAACTTACTTTGGTGTGGGAACACCAAACTTAGTACCTTGCCAATGGTTCTCATGCATCAGATTGACCATATGTAAAACTCTTTTTTCTTTGCCAAAGGTAATAGAACTAAAAACTTGGGAACATCAGAATAGTTAACTAGTTTATCTAAATGCTTGAAGCTAGCATGATGCAGAAGGTGAGAATGTGTTTCATGATGAAGTTTTTAGTGGAACACCAAACTTAAGATCCTTCATTCTCCCTTAGATTGTTTTGGTGTGCGACACCAAACTTAGCTTCTTGCAATATAGATAAAGCTAATTAACCTTTTTATTAAAATAGTTATGAAGAGAAAACTACCTCAGGTTGGGTTGCCTCCCAACAAGCGCTTCTTTATTGTCACTATCTTGACATCCTTCATTCTATGATCATGGAAGTTGAGAATCCTGTTGCCTTTGATTTCCTCCTCTCACTATGGGCTTCCTTTCCTCTGTTTCTTCTTGCGGAAACTCTCTGTGATGTTTTTCTTTGATGATTGTTTCCTTTTCCATAGCCCTCTCACTTTCTTCTATGATTGCTTTCCATTTCTCCCACCTAGCAGTTTTTTCGTTGTCCTGTGGGTCATCTTTAGTGGCTTTGGAGATGGTATTCGCCCTTTTCTCTCCCATTTCTGCAAAGTGCTTAGCCATTTATTCCATTTGCCTCTCAATTCTTCTTATTGAGGTTTCCTGGTTCTTTGTTGTCACCTCTTGGTGCTTCATCATTCTCTCTATTAAGATCTCCAAGTTGGTGATCCTCTGAGAGTCTTGTGAGATTGGTTGGTTGTGGGGTGTTGGGGGTTGGAAGGGTGGGTGTTGTGGTGGTGTGTAGTGGTTGTTGTTGATATGGTGATGTTTTTGCTGGTTTGTGAAGTTAGGGTTGTTGTAATTGAAGTCTCTTGGTCCTTGATTTTGGTGCTCGATCCTCCTCCAGTTGGAGTGAGTCCTCCAGGGTGGGCTGTACACATCACCCTGAGACTTGTGTTGGAACAGGCTTGAGGTACTGTTTGGAGAGTGTAATCGCTCATGACTTTGTTGCTCATAGTTAATTGCCCCAAAACCTTTTTCAGGTTAATTCCAACCATGTGAATTTTGAGGTAGGTTGTATGCATTTACTACAGCAGTTCGCAGCTCATTAATTTTTCTGATCATCAACTCCAATTGTTGCAAAGTTTGTTGATGCATCTGCTTGTTTTGATTCACGACTGCATTTACACCTTCAATTTTCATCACTCCTTTCTCTTGTGTGGATGGTTTCACTTCTGCTTCTAGCTTACCAAATTCCTTGGGTGGTTTCAACTTGGCCAGGAATTCATTCATCAGGTCTTCCCATCCGATGATGCTTCCTTGTGGGAAGGCTTCAAGCCATTGAGCAACATCGTTCATGGAGATGAGCGGATGCTTCAAGTCATGGGTTGCATTATCATCTAAGGTAAGGACACTACCTCCACGATTACTAGAATTCATTGAGTTCCCCTCCATGATCTGTACAGTAACAATCAGTCCGAATGAAGATTGAATCTACTCATGCCAAAATGTGGTTAGAGGATTAGTTGATACAATGTATCAAACAGTTGATAGGCTTGAAAGATCAATAGAAGAAAATTACACCTGTCCTTTACTCAGTGAGCAGAAATACAAGAAACGCATAGAATCAGAAAAGCCAGGAAAATCCCACTCTATTGCTAAAGTGGGGTTTTAGTTATCTTAAGCAAAAATTCAAAAGGTTAGTGTGTTAGTTAAAAAAATTAAAGGACTAGAAAAGAAAAAGTGCTTGATCTAGACCTCCACTTCACTTAATCATTGTCAATCTAATCAATCCCCAGCAACGGCGCCAAAAACTTGATGGGTTGGAAACAAATTTCCAACACCTATACTCACCGACAAGTGTACCAGGTCACATCAAGTAATAATAACTCACATGAGTGAGGTCGATCCCACAGGGATTGAAGGATTAAGAAATTTTAGTTTAATGGTTGATTTAGTCAAGCGAACAAGGGTTGATTTGAGTGGTTTGTAATTGACAGAAGCTAAATTGCATGAATTATAAAGGGGAAGGGGAGAATTGCAGTAAATTAAAGAGAACAGAAAATAAAAGTGCTGAATCTTAAAGAACAAGTAAATTAAATTGCAGAAATTTAGAATGCAAGAAATGTAAATGACTGAATCTTAAATTGCAAGAAAAGTAAATTGCTTGAATTATAAAAGGAATTGGGAGTTGGGATTGCAGAAATTAAACAAGCTGAAGTAAAATGACAATTAACAAAGAAGGAGAAAATGAATCTAAATGCAGTGGATCTAAACAAGAGAAGCACAATTGCTTGAAAATATAAACAGAAAGTAAAATGTAATTCAATTGTAATAACTAAAATGAAGTTGAAGATCTCAGGGGTGGAAGAGACTAGAAAACAAGTCTAGATCTCAAATCCTTTCTTGATCCAACAAGAACAATTGCAAAAGAAAATGGAAAAGTAAATTGTCGAAGAAGTAGAAGAGTGAAAGCAGTAAACAGAATTTGCAATCAGAGCAAAGTTCTTAGAATTATGCAGAAAGATAAAACAAGAGATCTCAAGGTGAGATTGAAATATAATTTCTTCAATTCTCTACCCAAGATCCAAGATAAGAAGTAAAGAGTGCTCGAGCAAGAATAAGGAAGAAGAGAGATCAATTCTCCTTCCCAATTCTCTAAGATCCAAATTCAAAGTAAAAAGCTCAAAATTACAAAAATGAAAATTCTCAAAGAAGCCAAAAGGTCCTTTCTAAATCAAACTAACACCTATTTATACACTTCCTAATTTAGATCTAAGAATTTGGGTGGGCTCTAAAATTTGGTGAAGAAATGAATTAATTTAGATTTTTTATGGATTTTGGCCCATGGTGCACCTCCCAGGGGACGGCTCAGTTGGGAAACCAAACTGAGCGCCCAATGTTGCTTTCTGTTGCCCAATTTTGTGCGCCAGCCCTTTGTCCTTGTTGCACTTCACTAGAGCTCAGTTAGAAAATTGAACTGAGCTCTATGTCTTGCCTTAGTGCGTCCCATTGTGCGTGTCTCAGCTTCCTGGCCATGTCACTTGTGCGCATGACAAGCTCCTTGGTGTGCTTCTTGTTGTGCCAAAGTGTGGGGAGTGGAGGATATTAGTGCTCAGTTGGGAAAGCCAACTGAGCTCCCCATTGTAGCGCTTTGCCTTGGCTTCATGCTCCCAGGTTCGACTCTTGGTGGAAGCAATTTCGTGTTGATTTCCTTGGAAGAGTGGAGCACTCCTTCCTTGCCTTTCATAAAGCTCCTTAGTTCGAACCTTGGGAGAGCCATCTTGGCTCATTTTCTTTTCACAAGGAGTAGCGCTCCTCCCTTGTCTTGCATGAGTTCCCAGGTTCGAATCCTAGCCAACTCACTTTGGCTTATTTTCCTTGTAAGCTAAGTAGCGTGAGGTTCTGTGTTCGAACCTTGTGGAAGGCTTTTTGGCAATTTTCTCTTATTTTCCTTGCAAGGAGCGTTCCTTGCTTTCCTTGGGTCCAGAGTTCGATACCTTGTAGCTTCACTCCTTAGAATTTTGCTTTGAATTAATTTTGGAGAACCCCCGATAAAGCTCACTTTGTGAACTGAGCTTTATGTCCTTGCCTTGCTTTCTTTGGTGCTCAGTTAACTAAGTGAACTGAGCTTTGTGCCTTGCTTTCTCCTTTTATTCCTTGTGAAGCTCGGTTCACTCACTCAACTTAGCTTCCATCCTTCTTTGATGATGCCACGCTTTTCTTTTCCTTTGGGCACGCTCCTTAGGCCACGCTTTTCTTATTTTCTTCTTTCTTCACCTACAAGTAATCAAAATAACCAATCAAAGTATCACCAAATTCACAAGGTTTAAAGTTCATTCATAATTCAATTAATTTTAGCTTAAACCTCATGATTTTGTATCAATTAAAGGGTGGTTGGTTGATTCAACAAAACATTCAATTCCACTCCAAATTACTTACTTACAATTCAAGAAAGTGCGTAAAACCTAATAAAAACAAAGAAAAAGACTAGTGAAACTAGGCTAAGATGACTTGTCATCACAACACCAAACTTAAAACTTGCTTGTCACCAAGCAAGAAAAGGATTATGCTTGAAGGTTCTTTCAGTTAGAAGTGGATTGAAGAATAACTTTTCATATCCTGTGAGTAAAGTGATTAGGTGACAGTGGGGTGAACTCTAAGTTATATGCTCATGCAAGGGCTTCAGTGCTTACTAGTCCCTACATCTTGGAAGTCTTAGATCTTATAACTTTCATCCAAATAATATCATGGAGATCTCTCTATAGGTAATCACCTTGAAGCAGCTTATAATTTCTGTGTTTTGGCCTCGACTCTAAATGTCATGTCTCAAAGCGGCTCTTTAGATAAGCTTTCAATCAATACTCCTAAACCAGTTGGTTTTAAGGTATTAGGTGTAAAAGCACCCCTAAGGATTTACTTGCTCAAGCCTCTCTCTTTGACACAATTCGACCACAAGCATTTACTAGGACAATAACTTTTTGAGTTCTTGTTTCTTTCTTCTTTTCTGCCTAGTAATTGATGCTCAGAACCTTGGGCCATGCTCTTTTGTTTTTGTATTTTCTTTATTTTCTTTTGTTTGCTGCTTCTTGGATCAATAAATGTTTGAGAATCTCCACAATACTTCTTTGAACTCTATATCCTGCCTATGAGCTCCCATGCAAGTTTTCACAAGCATGCAACCACAATGCATAATCATACAATTAGAACCACCACTTTTTCTAGTCTTTTGCTTGCCTCAAAATTATTTAATTCCTCAATCCCTCTTTTCAAAGAACTGTCATGTGATGCCTTTTTGAGACATTGAGTGCAAACAAGTTTGGAGGGTATAAGGTGTGAATGATCAAGCATCTTAATTATTGAATTACAGATAAACTATACTAGACAGAAAGACAGATAGGGGTATAATGTCACTTTCAATCATGGTATTGTCTGATGTAAAATAATCACTTAACAATGCAATCTTTTGGAGTTTACTTGCTTTAATCCTCATCATCATCATTGCTGGTATTCACATTCCTTTTTCCTCTTTCTGGTTGATGATGCTTAATCCTTCCAAAAACTTGTATGATACTCTGCAATGATATTGAAAGTTGCTTGTTCCCAAGCACTTGAAAAATGGTTAGCATGCATGAGTTATTTGTGGGCTTTTGAACTTACTTTGGTGTGGAAACACCAAACTTAGTACCTTGCCAATGGTTCTCATGCATCAGATTGACCATATGTAAAACTCTTTTTTCTTTGCCAAAGGTAATAGAACTAAAAACTAGGGAACATCAGAATAGTTAACTAGTTTATCTAAATGCTTGAAGCTAGCATTATGCAGAAGGTGAGAATGTGTTTCATGATGAAGTTTTTAGTGGAACACCAAACTTAAGATCCTTCATTCTCCCTTAGATTGTTTTGGTGTGCGACACCAAACTTAGCTTCTTGCAATATAGATAAAGCTAATTAACCTTTTTATTAAAATAGTTATGAAGAGAAAACTACCTCAGGTTGGGTTGCCTCCCAACAAGCGCTTCTTTATTGTCACTATCTTGATATCCTTCATTCTATGATCATGGAAGTTGAGAATCCTGTTGCCTTTGATTTCCTCCTCTCACTATGGGCTTCCTTTCCTCTGTTTCTTCTTGCGGAACCTCTCTGTGATGCTTTTCTTTGATGATTGTTTCCTTTTCCATAGCTCTCTCACTTTGTTCTATGATTGCTTTCCATTTCTCCCACCTAGCAGTTTTTTCGTTGTCCTGTGGGTCATCTTTAGTGGCTTTTGAGATGGTATTTGCCCTTTTCTCTCCCATTTCTGCAAAGTGCTTAGCCAGTTGTTCCATTTGCCTCTCAATTCTTCTGATTGAGGTTTCCTGATTCTTTGTTGTCACCTCTTGGTGCTTCATCATTCTCTCTATTAAGATCTCCAAGTTGGTGATCCTCTGAGAGTCTTGTGAGATTGGTTGGTTGTGGGGTGTTGGGGGTTGGAAGGGTGGGTGTTGTGGTGGTGTGTAGTGGTTGTTGTTGATATGGTGATGTTTTTGCTGGTTTGTAAAGTTGGGGTTGTTGTAATTGAAGTCCCTTGGTCCTTGATTTTGGTGCTCGATCCTCATCCAGTTGGAGTGAGTCCTCCAGGGTGGGCTGTACACATCACCCTGAGACTTGTGTTGGAATAGGCTTGAGGTACTGTTTGGAGAGTGTAATCGCTCATGACTTTGTTGCTCATAGTTAATTGCCTCAAAACCTTTTTCAGGTAGGTTGTATGCATTTACTACAGCAGTTCGCAGCTCATTGATTTTTCTGATCGTCAACTCTAGTTGTTGCAGAGTTTGTTGATGCATCTGCTTGTTTTGGTTCACGACTGCATTTACACCTTTAATTTCCATCACTCCTTTCTCTTGTGTTGATGGTTTCACTTCTGCTTCCAGCTTACCAAATTCCTTGGGTGGTTTCAATTTGGCCTGGAATTCATTCATCAGGTCTTCCCATCCGATGATGCTTCCTTGTGGGAAGGCTTCAAGCCATTGAGCAACATCGTTCATGGTGATGAGCGGATGCTTCAAGTCATGGGTTACATTATCATCTAAGGTGAAGACACTACCCCTACAATTATTGGAATTCGTTGAGTTCCCCTCCATGATCTATACAGTCACAATCAGTCCGAATGAAGAATGAATCTACTCATGCCAAAATGTGGTTAGAGGATTAGTTGACACAATGTATCAAACAGTTGATAGGCTTGAAAGATCAATAGAAGAAAATTACACCTGTCCTTTACTCAGTGAGCAGAAATACAAGAAACGCATAGAATCAGAAAAGCCAGGAAAATCCCACTCTATTGCTAAAGTGGGGTTTTAGTTATCTTAAGCAAAAATTCAAACAGTTAGTGTGTTAGTTAAAAAAAATTAAAGGACTAGAAAAGAAAAAGTGCTTGATCTAGACCTCCACTTCACTTAATCATTGTCAATCTAATCAATCCCTGGCAACGGCGCCAAAAACTTGATGGGTTGGAAACAGATTTTCAATACCTAAACTCACCGGCAAGTGTACCGGGTCGCATCAAGTAATAATAACTCACATGAGTGAGGTCAATCCCACAGGGATTGAAGGATTAAGCAATTTTAGTTTAGTGGTTGATTTAGTCTAGCGAACAAGGGTTGATTTGAGTGGTTTGTAATTGACAGAAGCTAAATTGCATGAATTATAAAGGGGAAGGGGAGAATTGCAGTAAATTAAAGAGAACAAAAAATAAAAGTGCTAAATCTTAAAGAACAAGTAAATTAAATTTAAGAAACTTAGAATGCAAGAAATGTAAATGAATGAATCTTAAAGTGCAAGAAAGGTAAATTGCTTGAATTATAAAAGGAATTGGGAGTTGGGATTGCAGAAATTAAACAAGCTAAAGTAAAATGAAAATTAACAAAGAAGGAGAAAATGAATCTAAATGTAGTGGATCTAAACAAGAGAAGCACAATTGCTTGAAAATATAAACAGAAAGTAAAATGTAATTCAATTGTAATAACTAAAATGAAGTTAAAGATCTCAGGGGTGGAAGAGACTAGAAAACAAGTCTAGATCTCAAATCCTTCCTTGATCCAACAAGAACAATTGCAAAAAAAAAATGGAAAAGTAAATTGTAGAATAAGTAGAAGAGTGAAAGCAGTAAACAGAATTTGCAATCAGAGCAAAGTTCTTAGAATTATGCAGAAAGATAAAACAAGAGATCTCAAGGTGAGATTGAAACAGAATTTCTCCAATTCTCCACCCAAGATCCAAGATAAGAAGTAAAGAGTGCTCGAGCAAGAATAAGGAAGAAGAGAGATCAATTCTCCTTCCCAATTCTCTAAGATCCAAATTCAAAGTAAAAAGCTCAAAAATACAAAAATGAAAATTCTCAAAGAAGCCAAAAGGTCCTTTCTAAATCAAACTAACACCTATTTATACACTTCCTAATTTAGATCTAAGAATTTGGGTGGGCTCTAAAATTTGGTGAAGAAGTGAATTAATTTGGATTTTTTATGGATTTTGGCCCATGGTGCACCTCCCAGGGGACGGCTCAGTTGGGAAACAAAACTGAGCACCCAATGTTGCTTTGTGTTGCCCAATTTTGTGCGCCAGCCCTTTGTCCTTGTTGCACTTCACTAGAGCTCAGTTGGAAAATTGAACTGAGCTCTATGTCTTGCCTTGGTGCGTCCCATTGTGCGTGTCTCAGCTTCCTGGCCGTGTGATAAGCGGATAATTTATACACTTTTTGGCATTATTTTTAGTATGTTTTTAGTAGGATCTAGTTACTTTTAGGGATGTTTTTATTAGATTTTATGTTAAATTCACATTTCTGGACTTTACTATGAGTTTGTGTATTTTTCTGTAATTTCAGGTATTTTCTGGCTGAAATTGAGGGACTTGAGCAAAAATCAGAATCAGAGGTTGAAGAAGGACTGCTGATGCTGTTGGATTCTGACCTTCCTGCACTCAAAGTGGATTTTCTGGAGCTACAAAACTCAAAATGGCGCGCTTCCAACTGCGTTGGAAAGTACACATCCAGAGCTTTGCAGCAATATATAATAGTCTATACTTTGGCCGAGTTTAGACGATGCAAAAGGGCGTTGAACGCCAGTTCTATGCTGCAGTCTGGAGTTAAACGCCAGAAACACGTCACGAACCAGAGTTGAACGCCAAAAGCACGTTACAACTTGGCGTTCAACTCTAGAAGAATCCTCTGCACGTGTAAACTTCAAGCTCAGCCCAAGCACACATCAAGTGGGCCCCGAAAGTGGATTTATGCATCAATTACTTACTTCTGTAAACCCTAGTAACTAGTTTAGTATAAATAGGACTTTTTACTATTGTATTAGACATCTTATGATTTTTAGTTCATCTTCGGATCATATTGATCACGTTTGGGGGCCGGCCTCTCGACCATGCCTAAACCTTCATCACTTATGTATTTTCAACGGTAGAGTTTCTACACTCCATAGATTAAGGTGTGGAGCTCTGCTGTTCCTCAGGAATTAATGCAAAGTACTACTATTTTTATTCAATTCAACTTATTCCGCTTCTATGATATTCATTTGTACTTCAACATGAATGTGATGAACGTGACAATCATTATCATTCCCCTACGAACGCTTGCCTGACAACCACTTCCGTTCCACCTTAGATTGAATGAATATCTCTTGGATCTCCTAATCAGAATCTTCGTGGTATAAGCTAGATTGATGGCAGCATTCATGAGAGTCCGGAAAGTCTAAACCTTGTCTGTGGTATTCCGAGTAGGATTCAGGGATTGAATGACTGTGACGAACTTCAAACTCGCGAGTGCTGGGCGTAGTGATAAACGCAAAAGGAGGGTGAATCCTATTCCAGTATGATCGAGAACCTCAGATGATTAGCCGTGCTGTGACAGAGCATTTGGACCTTTTTCACAAGAGGATGGGATGTAACCATTGACAACGGTGATGCCCTTACATAAAGCTTGCCATGGAAAGGAGTAAGACTGATTGGATGAAGACAGCGGGAAAGCAGAGATTCAGAGGAACGAAAGCATCTCTATAGGCTTATCTGAAATTCCCACCAATGAATTACATAAGTATTTCTATCTTTATTTTCTATTTATTTATTATTTATTTTCGAAAACTCCATAACCATTTGATATCCGCCTGACTGAGATTAACAAGATGACCATAGCTTGCTTCATACCAACAATCTCCGTGGGATCGACCCTTACTCACGTAAGGTTTTATTACTTGGACGACCCAGTGCACTTGCTGGTTAGTTGTGCGAAGTTATGAAGTTATGTTTGGACCATGGTATTGTGCACCAGTTATTGGCGCCATTGCCAGGGAGAGAACGAACAACAAATTTTACAACCTCAGAGTAACAATTTCGCATACCAAGTTTTTGACGCCGTTGCCGGGGATTGTTCGAGTTTGGACAACTGACGGTTCATCATGTTGCTAAGATTTGGTAATTTTCTTCTTATTTTGTTTTCAAAAAGTTTTCAAAAATCTTTCAAAAAAATTTTTCCTTTATTTTTGAAAAAAAATTATAAATCTTTTCAAAAATATATTTTTCTTTAGAATTTTTAAGAATGAATTCTAGTGTTTCATGAAGCATGCTGAAATCTGGCTGGTTGTAAAGCCATGTCTAATTCTTTTAGACTGAGGCTTCCACTTATCAGTATATGAAGTTGGATGAAGTATCAGCTGTTGTATGCCTGATTTGTATCTTCTAAAGCTTGGCTGACTATTAAGCCATGCCTAACCCTTCGATTGGAGCTTTAGACTAAGAGTACAAGATTCCTGGAATTTATATTAAAAATTTTGAAATCCTTATTTTTCGTTTTCAAATGATTTTCAAAAAATATAAAAAAAATTCATAAAATCATAAAAATCAAAAATATTTTGTGTTTCTTGTTTGAGTCTTGAGTCAATTTTTAAGTTTGGTGTCAATTGCATTTTTCTAAAAATTTTATGCATTTTTCGAAAATTCATGCATTCATAGTGTTCTTGGTGTTCATCTTGACATTCATAGCATTCTTGCATGCATTCATTGTTTTGATCCAAAATTTTCATGCATTGCATCATTTTCATGTTTTTCTCTTTCATCATTAAAAATTCAAAAATCAAAAAAAAAATATCTTTCCCTTTTTCACTCATAAATTTCGAAAACTTGAGTTGACTTTTTCAAAACTTTTTAAAATCTAGTTGTTCTTATGAGTCAAATCAAATTTTCAATTTAAAAATCTTATCTTTTTCAAAATCTTTTTCAAAAATCAAATCTTTTTCATTTTTCTTATTTATTTTCGAAAATTTTAAAAATATTTTTCAAAAATCTTTTCTTAATTTTATCTTATAATTTTCGAAAATATTCTCATTAATTAATGTTTTGATTCAAAAATTTCAACTTTGTTACTTGCTTGTCAAGAAAGATTCAAACTTTAAGTTCTAGAATCATATCTTGTGATTTCTTGTGAATCAAGTCATTAATTGTGATTTTAAAAAAATCAAATCTTTTTCAAAACTAATTTCAATCATATCTTTTCAAAAAGATCTTTTTATCTTATCTTTTTCAAATTCATATTCTCTTAATCATATCTTTTTAAAACACATCTTTTTTCAAAAATTTGATTTTAAAATATCTTTTCTAACTCCTTATCTTCTTATCTTTTCAAAATTGATTTTCAAAATTTGTTTCAACTAACTAATTAACTTTTTGTTTTGCTTCTTATCTTTTTCAAAACTACCTAACTAACCCTCTCCCTCTAATTTTCGAAAATCTCTTCCCTCTTTTTCAAAAATTCTTTTTAATTAACTAATTGTTTCAATTTTTAATTTTAAACTTGATTTCATTCCTAATTTTCGAAAATCACTAACCCCTTTTCAAAATTTTATTTTCGAAAATCCTCTTTCTCTCTCACCTCCTTCTATTTATTTATTCATCTACTAACACTTCATCTCACCCAAATTTGAACCTCCTCTTCCATCTGTGTTCGAATTTTCTCTTCTTCCCTTCTTTACATTACATTCTTTTCTTCTTCTACTCACACAGGGGAACCTCTATACCTGGGCAAAAAGGATCCCTATTATTATTATTTTTCTGTTCCCTCTTTTTTATATGAGCAGGAGCAAGGACAAGAACATTCTTGTTGAAGCAGACCCTGAACCTGAAAGGACTCTGAAGAGGAAACTAAGAGAAGCTAAAATACAACAATCCAGAGATAACCTTACAGAAATTTTCAAACAAGAAGAGGATATGGCAGCCGAAAATAATAATAATACAAGGAGGATGCTTGGTGACTTTACTGCACCTAATTCCAATTTACATGGAAGAAGCATCTCCATCCCTACCATTGGAGCAAACAACTTTGAGCTGAAACCTCAATTAGTTTCTCTAATGCAACAAAACTGCAAGTTTCATGGACTTCCATCTGAAGATCCTTTTCAGTTCTTAACTGAATTCTTGCAGATCTGTGATACTGTTAAGACTAATGGAGTAGATCCTGACGTCTACAGGCTCATGATTTTCCCTTTTGCTGTAAGAGACAGAGCTAGAGTGTGGTTAGACTCTCAACCCAAAGATAGCCTGAACTCTTGGGATAAGCTGGTCACGTCTTTCTTAGCCAAGTTCTTTCCTCCTCAAAAGCTTAGTAAGCTTAGAGTGGATGTTCAAACCTTCAGACAGAAGGAAGGTAAATCCCTCTATGAAGCTTGGGAGAGATACAAGCAACTGACCAAAAAGTGTCCTTCTGACATGCTTTCAGAATGGACCATCTTGGATATATTCTATGATGGTCTGTTTGAATTAGCTAAGATGTCATTGGATACTTCTGCAGGTGGATCTATTCACCTAAAGAAAATGCCTGCAGAAGCTCAAGAACTCATTGACATGGTTGCTAACAACTAGTTCATGTACACTTCTGAAAGGAATCCTGTGAGTAATGGGACGCCTCAGAAGAAGGGAGTTCTTGAAATTGATACTCTGAATGCCATATTGGCCCAGAATAAAATATTGACTCAGCAAGTCAATATGATTTCTCAGAGTCTGAATGGAATGCAAGCTGCATCCAACAGTACTCAAGAGGCATCTTCTGAAGAAGAAGCTTATGATCCTGAGAACCCTGCAATAGCAGAGGTGAATTACATGGGTGAACAATATGGAAACAATTATAACCCCTCATGGAGAAATCACCCAAATTTCTCATGGAAGGATCAACAAAAGCCTCAACAAGGCTTTAATAATGGTGGAAGAAATAGGTTTAGCAATAGCAAGCCTTTTCCATCATCCACTCAGCAACATACAGAGAACCCTGAACAAAATACCTCTAATTTAGCAAACTTAGTCTCTGATCTATCTAAGGCCACTGTGAGTTTCATGAATGAAACAAGGTCCTCCATTAGAAATTTGGAAGCACAAGTGGGCCAGTTGAGTAAGAAGATCACTGAAACCCCTCCTAGTACTCTCCCAAGCAATACAGAAGAAAATCCAAAAAGAGAGTGCAAGGCCATTGAAATGACCATCATGGCCGAGACCACAAAAGAGGAGGAGGACGTGAATCCCAAGGAGGAAGACCTCCTGGGACATCCAGTGATCAACAAGGAGTTTCCCTTTGAGGAACCAAAGGACTTTGAGGCTCATCTAGAGACCATAGAGATTCCATTGAACCTCCTTATGCCATTCATGAGCTCTGATTAGTATTCCTCTTCAGAAGAGAATGAGGATGTTACTGAAGAGCAAGTTGCCAAGTTCCTTGGTGCAATCATGAAGCTGAATGCCAAATTATTTGGTAATGAGACTTGGGGAGATGAACATCCCCTGTTCACCAATGAACTAAAAGCATTGGATCAACTGAGATTGCCTCAGAAGAAACAGGATCCTGGAAAGTTCCTAATACCTTGTACCATAGGCACCATGACCTTTGAGAAGGCTCTATGTGACCTTGGGTCAGGAATAAACCTCATGCCACTCTCTGTAATGGAGAAATTGAGAATCTTTGAGGTACAAGATGCTAAAATCTCATTAGAGATGGCAGACAATTCCAGAAAATAGGCTTATGGACAAGTAGAGGACATGTTAGTAAAGGTTGAAGGCCTTTACATCCCTGCTGATTTTATAATCCTAGATACTGGGAAGGATGAGGATGAATCCATCATCCTTGGAAGACCCTTCCTAGCCACAGCAAGAGCTGTGATTGATGTTGACAGAGGAGAATTAGTCCTTCAATTGAAGGAGGACTCCCTTGTGTTTACAACTCAAGGTTATCCTTCTGTAAACATGGAAAAGAGGCACACTAAGCTTCTCCCAAAACAGAGTCAACCAGAGCCCCCACAGTCAAACTCTAAGTTTGGTGTTAGGAGGCCACAACCAAACTCTAAGTTTGGTGTTGAACTCCCATATCCAAACTCTAAGTTTGGTGTTGGGGAGTCTCAACAATACTCTGAACATCTGTGAGGCTCCATGAGAGCCCACTGTCAAGCTATTGACATTAAAGAAGTGCTTGTTGGGAGGCAACCCAATTTTTAATTATCTAATTTTATTTTTATTTTTATCGTTCTTTCATGTTTTATTAGGTTCATGATCATGTGGAGTCACAAAATAAATAGAAAAATCAAAAACAGAATCAAAAATAGCAGAAGAAAAATCACACCCTGGAGGAAGGGCTTACTGGCGTTTAAACGCCAGTAAGGAGCATCTGGCTGGCGTTCAACGCCAGAACAGAGCATGGATCTGGCGTTGAACGCCAGAAACAAGCAGCATCCTGGCGTTCAGACGCCAGAAATGCACATTGAGGAAGAGCTGGCGCTGAACGCCAGAAATAAGCATCTGGTTGGCGTTCAACGCCAGAAATATGCTGCATCTGGGCGCTGAACGCCCAGAACAAGCATCAATTTAGCGTTTAAACGCCAGAATTGCATGCAAAGGCATTTTACATGCCTAATTGGTGCAGGGATGCAAACTCTTGACACCTCAGGATCTGTGGACCCCACAGGATCAACTCAGCATCTGTGGATCCCACAGGATCCCCACCTACCACCACTCACTCTCTTCCCTCTTCTCAATGTTCATCATTTCTTCCCAATAAACACTCTTCCCCAAAACTCTTCACCAATCACCTCAATCTCTCTTCCCTATCACCACTTCACCACTCACATCCATCCACTCTTCCCCATAAACCTACCTCATAAACTCCACCTACTTTCAAAATTCAAAATCAAATTCCCACCCAAACCCACCCTATTTGGCCGAAATTAACCCCCCCTCCCTTCCATATATAAAGCCCTCCATTCTTCTTCATTTTCACACAACACACCCCTCTCTTCCCCTTCTTGGACGAATACACCTCTCCCTCCTCTCCTCCATATTTTCTTCTTCTTCTTCATCTATTCTTTCTTCTCTTGCTCGAGGGCGAGCAATATTCTAAGTTTGGTGTGGTAAAAGCATAAGCTTTTTGTTTTTTCATTACCATTGATGGCACCTAAGACCGGAGAATCCTCTAGAAAAGGGAAAGGGAAGACAAAAGCTTCCACCTCCGAGTCATGGGAGATGGAAAGATTCATCTCCAAAGCTCATCAAGACCACTTCTATGATGTTGTGGCTAAGAAGAAGGTGATCCCCGAGGTCCCTTTCAAGCTCAAGAGAAATGAGTATCTGGAGATCCGACATGAGATCCGTAGAAGAGGTTGGGAAGTTCTAACAAACCCCATCCAACAAGTCGAAATTCTAATGGTTCAAGAGTTCTATGCTAATGCATGGATCACAAGAAACCATGATCAAAATAAGAACCCGAACCCAAAGAATTATCTCACTATGGTTCGGGGGAATTACTTAGATTTTAGTCCGGAAAATGTAAGGTTGGCGTTCAACTTGCCAATGATGGAAGAGAACGCACGCCCCACACAAGGAAAGTCAACTTTGATCAAAGGTTGAACCAAGTCCTCACGGACATATGTGTGGAAGGAGCTCAATGGAAGATTGACTCAAAAGGCAAACCGGTTCAACTTAGAAGACTGGACCTTAAGCCTGTGGCTAGAGGATGGTTGGAGTTCATCCAACGCTCCATCATCCCCACTAGCAACCGATCTGAAGTTACTGTGGATCGGGCCATCATGATTCATAGCATCATGACTGGTGAGGAAGTAGAAGTTCATGAAGTCATCTCCCTTGAACTCTACAAAATAGCTGAAAAGTCCTCCCCCTTGGCAAGGCTAACTTTCCCTCATCTTATTTGCCATCTATGTTACTCAGCTGAAACTTTCATAGAAGGAGACATTCCCATTGAGGAAGAGAAGCCCATCACTAAGAAAAGGATGGAGCAAACAAGAAAGCCCACTCATGGAGCTCAAGAAACACATGAGGAAGCTCATCATCAAGAAATCCCTGAGATACCTCAAGGGATGCACTTTCCTCCATAGAATTTTTGGGAGCAAATCAACACCTCTCTAGGAGAATTAAGTTCCAACATGGGACAATTAAGGGTGGAACATCAAGAGCACTCCATCATCCTTCATGAAATTAGAGAAAATCAAAAATCAATGAGGGAGGAGCAACAAAGACAAGGAAGAGACATAGAAGAGCTCAAGGACATCATAGGTTCCTCAAGAAGAAAACGCCACCATCACTAAGGTGGACTCATTCCTTGTTCTTAAATTTTCTGTTTTTTCGTTTTCTTTATGTTAAGTGCTTATCTATGTTAGTGTCTTATTACATGATCATTAGTATTTAGTAACTTTGTCTTAAAGTTATGAATGTCCTATGAATCCATCACCTCTCTTAAATGAAAAATGTTTTAATTCAAAAGAACAAGAAGTACATGAGTTTCGAATTTATCCTTGAACTTAGTTTAATTATATTGATGTGGTGACAATACTTTTTGTTTTCTGAATGAATGCTTGAACAGTGCATATATCTTTTGAAGTTGTTGTTCATGAATGTTAAATATGTTGGCTCTTGAAAGAATGATGACAAGGAGACATGTTATTTGATAATCTGAAAAATCATAAAAATGATTCTTGAAGCAAGAAAAAGCAGTGAATACAAAAGCTTGCAGAAAAAAAATAGAAAAAAAATAATAGCAAAAAAAAAAGTGAAGAAAAAGCAAGCAGAAAAAGCCAAAAGCTCTTAAAACCAAAAGGCAAGAGCAAAAAGCCAATAACCCTTAAAACCAAAAGGCAAGGGTAAATAAAAAGGATCCCAAGGCTTTGAGCATCAGTGGATAGGAGGGCCTAAAGGAATAAAATCCTGGCCTAAGCGGCTAAACCAAGTTGTCCCTAACCATGTGCTTGTGGCGTGAAGGTGTCAAGTGAAAACTTGAGACTGAGTGGTTAAAGTCAAGGTCCAATACAAAAAAAGAGTGTGCTCAAGAACCCTGGACACCTTTAATTGGGGACTTTAGCAAAGCTGAGTCACAATCTGAAAAGGTTCACCCAATTATGTGTCTGTGGCATTTATGTATCCGGTGGTAATACTGGAAAACAAAGTGCTTAGGGCCACGGCCAAGACTCATAAAGTAACTGTGTTCAAGAATCAACATACTGAACTAGGAGAATCAATAACACTATCTGAACTTTGAGTTCCTATAGATGCCAATCATTCTGAACCTCAATGGATAAATTGAGATGCCAAAACTATTCAAGAGGCAAAAAGCTACAAGTCCCGCTCATCTGATTGGAGCTATGTTTCATTGATATTTTGGAATTTATAGTATATTATCTTCTTTTTATCCTATTTGATTTTCAGTTGCTTGGGGACAAGCAACAATTTAAGTTTGGTGTTGTGATGAGCGGATAATTTATACGCTTTTTGGCATTGTTTTTAGTATGTTTTTAGTAGGATCTAGTTACTTTTAGGGATGTTTTTATTATTTTTTATGCTAAATTCACATTTCTGGACTTTACTATGAGTTTGTGTGTTTTTTTGTGATTTCAGGTATTTTCTGGCTGAAATTGAGGGACTTGAGCAAAAATCAGAATCAGAGGTTGAAGAAGGACTGCTGATGTTGTTGGATTCTGACCTTCTTGCACTCAAAGTGGATTTTCTGGAGCTACAGAACTCAAAATGGTGCCCTTCCAAGTGCGTTGCAAAGTAGACATCCAGGGCTTTCCCGCAATATATAATAGTCTATACTTTGGCCGAGTTTAGATGATGCAAAAGGGCGTTGAACGCCAGTTCTATGCTGCAGTCTGGAGTTAAACGCCAGAAACACGTCACGAACCAGAGTTGAACGCCAAAAACACGTTACAACTTGGCGTTCAACTCCAAAAGAAGCCTCTGCACCTGTAAACTTCAAGCTCAGTCCAAGCACACACCAAGTGGGCCCCGGAAGTAGATTTATGCATCAATTACTTACTTTTGTAAACCCTAGTAACTAGTTTAGTATAAATAGTTCATCTTATGATTTTTAGTTCATCTTCGGATCATATTGATCACGTTTGGAGGCTGGCCTCTCGGCCATGCCTGAACCTTCATCACTTATGTATTTTCAACGGTAGAGTTTCTACACTCCATAGATTAAGGTGTGGAGCTCTGCTGTTCCTCAGGAATTAATACAAAGAACTACTGTTTTGATTCAATTCAACTTATTCCGCTTCTAAGATATTCATTCGTACTTCAACATGAATGTGATGAATGTGACAATCATCATCATTCCCCTACGAACGCGTGCCTGACAACCACTTCCGTTCCACCTTAGATTGAATGAATATCTCTTGGATCTCCTAATCAGAATCTTCGTGGTATAAGCTAGATTGATGGCGGCATTCATGAGAGTCCGGAAAGTCTAAACCTTGTCTGTGGTATTCCGAGTAGGATTCAGGGATTGAATGACTGTGACGAACTTCAAACTCGCGAGTGCTGGGCGTAGTGATAGACGCAAAAGGAGGGTGAATCCTATTCCAGTATGATCGAGAACATCAGATGATTAGCCGTGCTGTGACAGAGCATTTGGACCTTTTTCACAAGAGGATGAGATGTAACCATTGACAACGATGATGCCCTTACATAAAGCTTGCCATGAAAAGGAGTAAGACTGATTGGATGAAGACAGCGAGAAAGCAGAGATTCAGAGGAATGAAAGCATCTCTATACGCTTATCTGAAATTCCCACCAATGAATTACATAAGTGTTTCTATCTTTATTTTCTATTTATTTATTATTTATTTTCGAAAACTCCATAACCATTTGATATCCGCCTGACTGAGATTAACAAGATGACCATAGCTTGCTTCATACTAACAATCTCCGTGGGATCGACCCTTACTCACGTAAGGTTTTATTACTTGGACGACCCAGTGCACTTGCTGGTTAGTTGTGCAAAGTTGTGAAGTTATGTTTGGACCATGGTACTGTGCACCAATTATTGGCGCCATTGCCAGGGAAAGAATGAACAACAAATTTTACAACCTCAGAGTAACAATTTCGCATACCACCGTGTCACTTGTGTACATGACAAGCTCCTTGGTGTGCTTCTTGTTGTGCCAAATTGTGGGGAGTGGGGGAGAGTAGCGCTCAGTTGGGAAAGCCAACTGAGCTCCTCATTGTAGCGCTTTACCTTGGCTTCATGCTCCCAGGTTCGACTATTGGTGGAAGCAATTTGGTGTTGATTTCCTTGGAAGAGTGGAGCACTCCTTCCTTGCCTTTCATGAAGCTCCTTGGTTCGAACCTTGGGAGAGCCATCTTGGCTCATTTTCTTTTCACAAGGAGTAGTGCTCCTCCCTTGTCTTGCATGAGTTCCCAGGTTCGAATCCTAGCCAACTCACTTTGGCTTATTTTCCTTGCAAGCTAAATAGCGTGAGGTTCTGTGTTCGAACCTTGTGGAAGGCTTTTTGGCAATTTTCTCTTATTTTCCTTGCAAGGAGCGTTCCTTGCTTTCCTTGGGTCCTGAGTTCGATACCTTGTAGCTACACTCCTTGGAATTTTGCTTTGAATTAATTTTGGAGAACCCCCGATAAAGCTCACTTAGTGAACTGAGCTTTATTTCCTTGCCTTGCTTTCTTTGGTGCTCAGTTAACTAAGTGAACTGAGCTTTGTGCCTTGCTTTCTCCTTTTATTCCTTGTGAAGCTCGGTTCACTCACTCAACTTGGCTTCCATCCTTCTTTGATGATGCCACGCTTTTCTTTTCCTTTGGGCATGCTCCTTAGGCCACGCTTTTCTTATTTTCTTCTTTCTTCACCTACAAGTAATCAAAACAACCAATCAAAGTATCACCAAATTTACAAGGTTTAAAGTTCATTCATAATTCAATTAATTTTAGCTTAAACCTCATGATTTTGTATCAATTAAAGGATGGTTGGTTGATTCAACAAAACATGCAATTCCACTCCAAATTACTTACTTACAATACAAGAAAGTGCGTAAAACCTAATAAAAACAAAGAAAAAGACTAGTGAAACTAAGCTACGATGACTTGTCATCAGGTACCGAGCAACTTGCTCTTCCCTAGTGTCTTCATCATCATTAGAGGATGAGTAGTCATCAGAACTTATGCACTGCAGAATTGTATGCAAAGGAACCTCAATGGTCTTTATGGTTTCCTATGGTTCTAGGCTAGAGGGTTCTTGAATGGGATTTAAGCACTCAAAGGTTGTGCTTTAACTGGCGTACAACGCCAGCTTTGTTAGCTTATTGGGCGTTGAACGCCCTTATCGTCCACCCTGACTGGCGTTAAACGCCAGTTCCTCTAGCATTCTGGGCGTTGAACGCCCACTGAAGGGTTCCTCACTGGCATTCAACGCCAAAAAGCCTGGATGTTTGGGCGTTGAACGCCCAGCCAGTGCTCCCTGGTTGGCGTTCAACGCCAGCTCTGCTGCCAGGATGGGCGTTGAATGCCCAGTGAAAGGCTTCTTCACTGGCATTCAATGCCTTCCCATTCTCCTCTGATTCGGCCTCTACCTCCATGGTTTTGGCCTTACATTCTTCTCTAAGATTAACCTCAGTATTACTGGGAAGAGTTTCAAGAGGAATCTCAGGGATCCTCCTACTCAGTTGACCAACTTTCACCTCTAAGTTTCTAATGGAGGACTTTGTTCCATTAATGAAACTATGAGTGGTCTTAGAGAGGCTGTAAACCAGAGTAACTAAGTCAAAGAGGCTCTGCTTAGAGGTTTCCATATTCCCTTGAGAAGATGGAAGTGGTGGTCTGTTATTGAATCTATTCTGGTTCCCTCTACCTTGATTGTTATTGAAACCTTGCTGAGGTTTCTGTTGATCCTTCCATGAAAGGTTAGGATGGTTCTTCCATGAAGGGTTTTAGGTGTTTCCATAGGGCTCTCCCATGTAATTCACCTCCTCTATGGTGGGTTGCTCATGATCATAAGCTTCTTCTTCAAGAGAAGCTTCCTGAGTACTGATAGCTGCAGTTTACATCCCAGTCAGATGCTGAGAGATCATGTTGACCTACTGGGTCAAGATCTTATTCTGAGCCAAGATGGCATTCAGAGTTTCAACTTCATGAACTCCTTTCTTCTGAGAGATTCCATGGTTTATAGGATTTCTTTCAAAAGTATACATGAACTGGTTGTTAGCAACCATCTCAATGAGTTCTCTTGCTTCTGCAGGTGTTTTCTTCAAGTGGAGTAATCCACCTACAGAGCTATCTAATGAAATTTTGGATATCTCAAACAAGCTATCATAGAACACGCCTATGATAGACCATTCTGAGAGCATGTCAAGAGGACATCTCCTGATCAATTGCTTGTATCTTTTCCAAACTTTATAGAGGGATTCACCTTCTTTTTGTCTGAAGGTTTGAACTTCCACTCTAATCTTGCTCATTCATTGAGGAGGAAAGAACTTAGCCAGAAAAGCATTAACCAGCTTTTCCCAAGAGTCAAGACTCTCTCTAGGTTGGACATCTAACCATAGCTTAGCTCTGTCTCTTAAAGCAAAGGGAAAGAGCATCAGATTGTAGACTTCAGGATTAACTCTATTAGTCTTTACAGTATCACAAATCTGTAAGAACTCAGCTAAAAACTGATATGGATCTTCCATTGAAAGTCCATGGAATTTGCAGTTTTGCTGCAAAAGAGAGACTAACTGAGGCTTAAGCTCAAAATTGTTAGCTCCAATGGCAGGTACAAAGATGCTTCTGCCATAAAAGTCAAAGGTAGGCATGGTGAAGTCACCAAGGACATTTCTTGGCTCCTCTTGAGGTTCGGCCATCTCTTCTGTTTCTTGTTCAAAACATTCCAAAAGGTCTCTTCCGGAGTGTTGTGCTTTAGCTTGTTGTAAACGCCTCCTCAGAGTCTTCTCGGGTTCAGGATCAGGAGTCAAGAGGGGGTTCTTTATCCCTATTCCTGGTCATAAATAAGAAGAAAAGAAAAGAAAGAAAAAAGTAAAACTTTCTGTACCAATAGGCAAGAAACTCCTCCTTAAAGTCAGATGTGAAGAAAGAAGAAGAAGATAGAATAAAAGAAATAAAAAAAATAGAAGAGGGATACTTTGAAAATAAGGGATAGAAGTAAATAAGAGAGGATGAAAGATGAGAAGGAAGAACAGAGAGGGGGAGTAGAGTTCGAATGATATGAGTAGAGGTGAGAAGAAGTATAAATAGAAAAAGTAAATAAGAATTAAAATATTTTTGTTTTTATTTTATTAATTAAATAAATTCAAAAATTAAGTTAATTAATTTAAAAAAAATTGAAAATTGGTTAGTGAATTTTCGAAAATAGAAGAGAGAGAAGAGGAGGTAATTTTCGAAAATTAAGAAGAGATGAAACTTAGTTAGGTAGTTTTGAAAAAGAAGAGAGAGAAGAAGAGAGATAATTTTCAAAAATTAAGGAAGAGAGGAGTTAGTTAGGTAGTTTTGAAAAAGAAGAGAGAGAAGATAAGATATTAATTTAAGAAAAGATTTGAATTTTTAAAATAAGATAAGAAAAGATTTGGAATTGAAATTTAAAATTAGAAAAAGATAAGATTTTGAAATTTGATTTTGAAAAAGATAGGATTTTTAAAATTTGAAATTTGAAAAAATAAGATAAGATTTTTAAATTTTGAAAATGATGAGAAAAATATAAGATTTTAGAAAAAGATAAGATTTTTAATTTTTGAAAAGATTTGATTTTTGAAAACTTGAAGACTAAGATAAGATAAGATGAAATTTTTAAATCAAAATCTGAATTTTATTTTAAAAATTTCGAAACTTACTTAAAAGATAAGATAGAGAAGATATTTTTTTATTTTTTTTAATTTTATGATGAAAGAGAAAAACACACAAAAGACACAAGACTTAAAATTTTTAGATCTAGCACCCTTGATTTTCGAAAATTTTTTGGAGGAAAACACAAAGGAACACTAAACTTAAAAATTTTAATATCAAAACACAAAAAAGACTCCAGAACACTTTGAAGACTAACAAGAACATAAAGAACAAAATTCAAAAACTCAAAGAACACAAGAACATAAGAAAGAACACCAAACTTAAAATTTTTAGAAAACTAAACATAAATTTTCAAAAATCAAAAGAAAAATAACAAGAAAACACCAAACTTAGAAACTTGACACAAGATTTAACCAAAGAAAATATTTTTGAAAGGTTTTTGAAAGGAAGTTACCAAAAAATCGAAAATTGTTGTAATTAATAAATACAGAGACTCAAAGAAGAAAAAATTTACCAAGAACATAAACACAGGACTCTAACCAACAACACAAATTAAGCAAAAAAATAAAAATATTTTTGAAAAGCTTTTTGAAATTTTCGAAAAACAGAGAAGAAGAAAATAAAAGTAAAAGACTCAAAGACTCAAACTAAGAACAAAAATTAAACAAAGAAAAGAAAAAATATTTTTGAAAAATGTTTTTAATTTTTTTCGAAAATTTGAAGAAGAAGAAGAAAATAAAAATAAATGACTCAAATAAAATAAAATAAAAAAATAACCTGATCTAGGGAGAAAGACAATCCTTCAGTTTGTCCAAACTCAACAATCCTCGGCAACGGCGCCAAAAATTTGGTGCACATGAATCCCCACACCTTCGTACAGCAGTACTAGCAAGTGCACCGGGTCATCCAAGTAATACCTGAGCGAGTCAGGGTCGACCCCACGAGGATTGTGGTTCAAGGTTCTAAAAACCGAACCGGTTATCGAACCGCTCTAACTATTAGTTCACTTGTTTATAGGTTCAGTCGGTTCAACCATGGTTGAACCGAAAAAACTATTTTATAATAAAATAAAAAAAATATAAATACATTTCGCGGAAAAATACCATCCAAGGTGTAAGAACCACAACTAATCAACCGGTTAATTAAGTGATTATATTGCCCGAATTAGATTACGAAAAGTTAGAGTTAGAATTTGAGGATTTAAAGGTGATTTTTGGACTCAGTAGGTCTTTCTGAGTTAGAAAATGTGTTTTCTGCAAAAAATCATGAAAAACCGCGAATCGACAATTGAACCGGTTCGAGTCTGCCTGATACCGCACGAGAAAAAGTGAAAACTGTCAAAAACCTTAGAAAAATATTAGAAATGGAATACCGAGCGTTAATTTTAAAGGTTTGGGCCAAACGGGCTAAAAATGCTAACGGGTTGGACCAGACCCAAGTTGGGCCCAAGCCCAACATATATAAGGTTCATTTAATGAACCCTCACCTCATAAACACACACACTTCAGATTTGAAAGAGGGAAGAGAGGAAGAAGAGAACACTATTCACACCTCTCTTCTCTTCGTGATATCTCGAGCTACGGTGCTCTGATTTGCGTGCCATCAGTGGCTACGCGTTCCTTGTGAAGAGCTCTACAAAATCCATATAAGAAACTGGTAAGTAAAGCTCAAAATCCCTTTAGTTTTTCTATTCAAAATTTCGGTTCTTAGGGCTTTGGGATTAAGTGAGTTTTTGTGATTTTGGATGTTTAGGTTTGATCTAATCCTTGCTTAGCCTTAGATTTTTGCTATCAAATTTGTTGAAAAAGGTAAGAGCCATTAAACCCTTGTGAAATTTTAAGTTTGATAAACCCTAGGTTGAATTATGGTGAATTATGTGTGTTATAGCTTGAAGTGGTGAGTAATTGAACTTGTTGGAGCTTATTGGTGATTGTTGGTGGGTTGGATTACGTTGGAAAAGCCTAGCTTGTGCTCAACTTTGGTTTAAGGGCATATTGAGAATCAGCCAAGGTATGGTTTTGGTTTTCCCTAAGTAGTATATAATATTCATTGACACTTAGGCTAGTGACCTATAGGATAGGTTTGGATTTATGTGGTTGGTTGATGTGGTATGTTGAAATGATATTGATGTGTTGAGAATTAATGAGATTGAGATATGATGCTTGATGACTTTGAATGATTGTATATTGTTGGATATGGATTTAAAGCATGAATGAGGTTGATTATGTGAATTGATAAAGATGAGGTAATGATTAGTGAATGTATTGGTGAAGGATTGATTTAGAGTTATATATTTGATGTTGATGATTGAGAATGGTTATTGGTAACCCTAGAAGATAAATTATGTTGTAAATGGGGGTTTGGTATTGATCTAGTTGGATGTGGCTTGATAAATTACTAAATTTGAGTATATGTGAAATTTGGGTAAAAAGGAAATTTTGGTGAACTTTGCTCGATCATAACTCTTGCCTCGGTTTTCAAAATTTGATGTAACATATCTAGAATTAAAGATCTTTGAAAATCCTTTTAATCGATATAAAGTTTGTGAAAATTAGAATTTCGTAGAGGAAGTTATAATCATTCAAAGTTGGTGTTGAAAATCTGAAATTTTGCTAAGTTGCAAAATGTTATAATTTCTGATGTGTGCGCACGCACAGCATTTTGCGCGCGCACAACCTGCAAAAATTTTGATCTGTGCGGATGCACACACCTGTGCGCACGCACAGGCAGGGAAGTGCCTACTGGTTGCAGCGCTAGCACAGCTGGTGCGCGCACACATCAATGGAGAATTGCGACCTGTCCGGACGCACACACTCCTGTAGACACGCACAAGTCAAGAAGGGGAGTCTGTTGGGGGCGCTAGCACACCCTGTGCGAGTGAACAGACCTTATGGATTTCAATATCTGTGCGTACGTGATGAGCGGATAATTTATACGCTTTTTGGCATTGTTTTTAGTATGTTTTTAGTAGGATCTAGTTACTTTTAGGGATGTTTTCATTAGTTTTTATGTTAAATTCACATTTCTGGACTTTACTATGAGTTTGTGTGTTTTTCTGTGATTTCAGGTATTTTCTGGCTGAAATTGAGGGACTTGAGCAGAAATCAGATTCAGAGGTTGAAGAAGGACTGCTGATGCTGTTGGATTCTGACCTCCCTGCACTCAAAGTGGATTTTCTGGAGCTACAGAACTCGAAATGGCGCGCTTCCAATTGCATTGGAAAGTAGACATCCAGGGCTTTCCAGAAATATATAATAGTCCATACTTTGGCCAAGAATTAACGACGTAAACTGGCGTTCAACGCCAGCCTTCTGCCCAAATCTGGCGTCCAGCGCCAGAAAAGGATCCAAAACCAGAGTTGAACGCCCAAACTGGCACAGAAACTGGCGTTCAACTCCACAAATGGCCTCTGCACGTGCTACACTTAAGCTCAGCCCAAACACACACCAAGTGGGCCCCGGAAGTGGATTTATGCATCAATTACTTACTCATGTAAACCCTAGTGACTAGTTTATTATAAATAGGACCTTTTACTAGTCTTTTTGACCATCTTTGGTCTCAGTTTTAATCCATTGTTCATCTTAGGAGACTATTGATCTCGTTTAGGGGGCTGGCCATCTCGGCCATGCCTGGACCTTTCACTTATGTATTTTCAACGGTAGAGTTTCTACACTCCATAGATTAAGGTGTGGAGCTCTGCTGTTCCTCAAAGATTAATGCAAAGTACTACTGTTTTCTATTCAATTCATCTTATTTCGCTTCTAAGATATCCATTCGCACCCAAGAACGTTATGAAGGTGATGATTATGTGTGACGCTCGTCATCCTTCCCCTTTATGAACGCGTGCCTGACAAACACTTCTGTTCTACATGAATTAAGCTAGAATGAGTATCTCTTAGATCTCCTAATCAGAATCTTCGTGGCGTAAGCTAGAATGATGGCGGCATTCAAGAGAATCCGGAAGGTCTAAACCTTGTCTGTGGTATTCTGAGTAGGATTCAATGATTGAATGACTGTGACGAGCTTCAAACTCGCGAGTGCTGGGCGTTAGTGACAGACGCAAAAGGAGGGTGAATCCTATTCCAGCATGATCGGGAACCGACAGATGAATAGCCGTGCCGTGACAGGGTGCGTGAGCATATTATTCACTGAGAGGAGGGGATGTAGCCACTGACAACGGTGATGCCCTTGCATACAGCCAGCCATGGAAAGGAGTAAGACTGATTGGATGAAGATAGCAGGAAAGCAGAGGTTCAGAGGAACGAAAAGCATCTCCATTCGCTTATCTGAAATTCCTACCAATGATTTACATAAGTATCTCTATCCCTATTCTATTATTTATTATTCGAAAACTCCATGATTATTTTATATCTGCCTGACTGAGATTTACAAGGTGACCATAGCTTGCTTCATACCAACAATCTCCGTGGGATTCGACCCTTACTCACGTAAGGTATTACTTGGACGACCCAGTGCACTTGCTGGTTAGTTGTATCGAAATTGTGACAATTATGTATTGAGATCAGAGCACCAAGTTGCTCACGTTGCCGGGGATTGTTTGAGCCTGGACATCACAATTTCGTGCACCAAGTTTTTGGCGCCGTTGCCGGGGATTGTTTGAGTTTGGACAACTGACGGTTCATCTTGTTGCTCAGATTAGGTAATTTTCTTTTTATTTTATTTTCAAAAATTTTTCAAAAATATTTCAAAATTTCTCATCTGTTTTCGAAAAAAAAATAAAAAATAAAAATAAAAAATGTTTTCAAAAATTTTTATTCAAAATTTTTAAGAATGAATCCTAGTGTTTCATGAAGCATGTTGAAGCCTGGCTGGCTGTAAAGCCATGTCTATTCCTTTGGGAATGAGTATGTCAGGCATGTCATATCTGAATTACATGCTGAAGCTTGGCTGGCCATTGGCCATGTCTAGTATTTTGGACCGGAGCTTTCATTGAAGGCTTGGCTGGCTAGTGAGCCATGTCTAATTCCTGGACTGAAGCTTTAGACTAAGAATGCAAGATTCCTGGAATTCATATTAAAAATTTTGGAATCCTTATTTTCCTTTTTCAAATTAATTTTCGAAAAAAAAATATATACAAAAAAAATTAGAAAATCATAAAAATCAAAAATATTTTTGTGTTTCTTGTTTGAGTCTTGAGTCATATCATAAGTTTGGTGTCAATTGCATGTGCATCTTGCATTTTTCGAAAATTGCATGCATTCATGGTGTTCTTCATGATCTTCAAGTTGTTCTTGGTAAGTCTTCTTGTTTGATCTTGATGATTTTTTGTCATGTGTCTTTTCATGTTTATCATATGCATTCTTGAATTCTTAGTGTCTAAGCATTAAAGAATTCTAAGTTTGGTGTCTTGCATGTTTTCTTTGCATTAAAAATTTTTCAAAATTGTGTCTATGATGTTCATCTTGACATTCAAAGTGTTCTTGGTGTTCATCTTGACATTCATAGCATTCTTGCATGCATCACATGTTTTGATCTAAAAATTTCATGCATTGCATATTTTTCATGTTTTTCAAAAAAAATTCAAAAATCAAAAAAATATCTTTCCCTTTTTCTCTCATCAAATTCGAAAATTGAGTTGACTTTTTCAAAAATTTTTAAAAATCAAGTTGTTTCTTATGAGTCAAATCAAATTTTCAATTTGAAAATCTTATCTTTTTCAAAATCTTTTTCAAAAATCAAATCTTTTTCAAAATTATTAGTTATTTTCGAAAATTTCAAAAATATTTTTCAAAAATCTTTTTCTTATTTTTAGACCAAATTTTCGAAAATAACATAATCAATTAATGTTTTGATTCAAAAATTTGAAGTTTGTTACTTGCTTGTTAAGAAAGATTCAAACTTTAAGTTCTAGAATCATATCTTCTGATTTCTTTTGAATCAAGTCATTAATTGAGATTTTAAAAATCAAATCTTTTTCAAAACTAATTTCAATCATATCTTTTCAAAAATATCTTCTTATCTTATCTTTTTCAAAAATATCTTTTCAAAATATCTTTTCTAACTTCCTAACTTCTTATCTTTTCAAAATTTGTTTCAACTAACTAACTAACTTTTTGTTTGTTTCTTAACTTTTTCAAAACTACCTAACTAACTCTCTCTCTCATTTTTCGAAAATATCTTCCCCCTTTTTCAAAATTTCTTTTTAATTAACTAATCATTTTTATTTTTAATTTCAAAAAAAAAAATTTTCGAAAAATACTAACAATTTTCAAAAACCATTTTCAAAAATCACTAACTCTTTTTCAAAATAATTTTCGAAAATTATCCCTCCTCCATCCTATTCTATTTATTCATTCATATCCTAACATCTCATCTCACATCTCTTCCATCTGTTTCTTCCTTTACATCACATCCTTTATCTCCCCCTCTTCTTCTACTCACACAGGGATCCCTATACTGTGGTATAAAGGATCTCCATTATTATTATTATTTTTCTGTGCCTTCTTCTTTATCATATGAGCAGGAGCAAGGATAAGAACATTCTTGTGGAAGCAGATCCAGAACCTGAAAGGACTCTGAAGAGAAAATTAAAAGAAGCTAAAATACAACAATCCAGAGATAACCTTTCAGAAATTTTCGAACAAGAAGAGGAGATGGCAGCCAAAAATAATAATAATATAAGGAAGATGCTTGGTGACTTCACTGCACCTAATTCCAATTTACATGGAAGAAGCATCTCCATTCCTGCCATTGGAGCAAACAACTTTGAGCTGAAACCTCAATTAGTTTCTCTGATGTAGCAGAACTGCAAGTTTCATGGACTTCCATCTGAAGATCCCTTTCAGTTCTTAACTGAATTCTTGCAGATATGTGATACTGTTAAGACTAATGGAGTAGATCCTGAAGTCTACAGGCTCATGCTTTTCCCTTTTGCTGTAAGAGACAGAGCTAGATTATGGTTGGATTCTCAACCCAAAGACAGCCTGAACTCTTGGGATAAGCTGGTCACGGCTTTCTTAGCCAAGTACTTTCCTCCTCAAAAGCTGAGCAAGCTTAGAGCTGATGTTCAAACCTTCAGACAGAAAGAAGGTGAATCCCTCTATGAAGCTTGGGAAAGATACAAACAGTTGACCAAAAAGTGTCCTTCTGACATGCTTTCAGAATGGACCATCCTGGATATATTCTATGATGGTTTATCTGAGCTATCAAAGATGTCATTGGACACTTCTGCAGGTGGATCCATTCACCTAAAGAAAACGCCTGCAGAAGCTCAAGAACTCATTGACATGGTTGCTAATAACCAGTTCATGTACACTTCTGAAAGGAATCCTGTGAGCAATGGGACGCCTATGAAGAAGGGAGTTCTTGAAGTTGATACTCTGAATGCCATATTGGCTCAGAATAAAATATTGACTCAGCAAGTCAATATGATTTCTCAGAGTCTGAACGGAATGCAAGTTGCATCCAACAGTACTCAAGAGGCTTCTCCTGAAGAAGAAGCTTATGATCCTGAGAACCCTGCAATAGCAGAGGTGAATTACTTAGGTGAACCTTATGGAAACACCTATAACTCATCATGGAGAAATCATCCAAATTTCTCATGGAAGGATCAAAAGCCTCAACAAGGCTTTAATAATGGTGGAAGAAACAGGTTTAGCAATAGCAAACCTTTTCCATCATCCACTCAGCAACAGACAGAGAACTCTGAACAAAATGCTTCTAATTTAGCAAATCTAGTCTCTGATCTATCTAAGGCCACTGTAAGTTTCATGAATGAAACAAGATCTTCCATTAGAAATCTGGAAGCACAAGTGAGCCAGCTGAGTAAAAGGATCACTGATATCCCTCCTAGTACTCTCCCAAGCAATACAGAAGAGAACCCAAAAGGAGAGTGCAAGGCCATTGACATAAGCGCCATGGCCGAACCTGTGAGGAGAGGAGAGGACGTGAATCCCAAGGAGGAAGACCTCCTGGGACGTCCAGTGATCAATAAGGAGCTTCCCTCTGGGGAACCAAAGGAATCTGAGACTTATCTAGAGACCATAGAGATTCCATTGAACCTCCTTATGCCCTTCATGAGCTCTGATGAGTATTCCTCTTCTGAAGAGAATGAGGATGTTACTGAAGAGCAAACTGTCAAGTTTCTTGGTGCAATCATGAAGCTGAATGCCAAATTGTTTGGCATTGATGCTTGGGAAGTTGAACCTCCCTTGTTCATCAATGAACTAAGTGATCTGGATCAACTGACATTGCCTCAGAAGAGACAGGATCCTGGAAAGTTCATAATCCCTTGTACCATAGGCACCATGGTCTTTAAAGCTCTGTGTGACCTTGGTTCAGGAATAAACCTCATGCCCCTCTCTGTAATAGAGAAACTGGGAATCTATGGGGTGCAAGCTGCTAAAATCTCATTAGAGATGGCAGACAGCTCAAGAAAACAGGCATATGGACAAGTAGAGGACGTTTTAGTAAAGGTTGAGGGCCTTTACATCCCTGCTGATTTCATAGTCCTGGATACTGGAAAGGAAGAGGATGAATCCATCATCCTAGGAAGACCTTTCCTGGCCACAGCAAGAGCTGTGATTGATGTTGACAGAGGTGAAATAGTCCTTCAATGGAATGAGAACTCCCTTGTATTCAAAACTCAAGGATCTCCCTCTGCAACCATGGAGAGGAAGCTTGAAAAGCTTCTCTCAAAGCAGAGTCAACCAGAGCCCCCACAGTCAAACTCTAAGTTTGGTGTTGGAGAGTCTCAACAAAGCTCTGCACATCTGTGAGGCTCCATGAAAGCCCACTGTCAAGCTATTGACACTAAAGAAGCGCTTGTTGGGAGGCAACCCAATTTTTATTTATCTAACTATATTTTTTTTAGTTATGTGTCTTTATAGGTTCATGATCATGAGGAGTCACAAAATAAATATAAAAATTGAAAACGGAATCAAAAACAGCAGAAGAAAAATCACACCCTGGAGGAGCATCTGTCTGGCGTTCAAACGCCAGAACAGAGCATAGTTCTGGTGCTGAACGCCCAGAATGGGAGCATCCTGGCGCTGAACGCTCAGAACAAGCATGGTTCTGGCGTTCAACGCCAGAAATGGCAACAAAGGGGCGTTGAACGCCCAAAATGGGCACCAACCTGGCGCTGAACGCCCAGAGTTGTGTGCAAGGGCATTTTACATGCCTAAATTGGTGCAGGGATGTAAATGCCTTGACACCTCAGGATCTGTGGACCCCACAGGATCATCTCAGGATCTGTGGACCCCACAGGATCCCCACCTACCTCATCATCTCTCTTTCCATTCATGATCATCCCTTTTTTTTTTCCATTTACCACTCACATCCATACACCCACTACCTTCAAAAATTCAACATCTCTCTCCCACCCAATCCCACCCATATGGCCGAATACACACTCCCATCCATCTCCTCCATATCTTCTTCTTATTCTTCTATTCTTTCTTCTTTTGCTCGAGGGTGAGCAACATTCTAAGTTTGGTGTGGTAAAAGCATAGCTTTTTTGTTTTTTCCATAACCATTGATGGCACCTAAGGCCAGAGAAACCTCTAGAAAGAGGAAAGGGAAGACAAAAGCTTCCATCAAGGGTCTATAGCTCAGTGGTAGAACATTTGACTGCAAATCAAGAGATCCCTGAGATACCTCAGGGGATACATTTTCTTCCACACAATTATTGGAAGCAACTAAGGGTGGAACATCAAGAGCACTCCATCATCCTTCATGAAATCAGAGAAGATCTAAAAGCAATGAAGGAGGAGCAGCAAAGACAAGGAAGAGACATAGAAGAGCTCAAGGACATCACTAAGGTGGATTCATTCCTTGTCCTTACTTTCTCTGTTTTTCGTTTTCTATATTATGTGCTTATCTATGTTTGTATCTTCATTACATGATCATTAGTAGTAGTGACTTTGTCCTAAAGTTATAAATGTCCTATGAATCCATCACCTCTCTTAAATGAAAAATGTTTTAATTCAAAAGAACAAGAAGTACATGAGTTTCGAATTTATCCTTGAACTTAGCTTAATTATATTGATGTGGTGACAATGCTTCTTGTTTTCTGAATGTATGCTTGAACAGTGCATATGCCTTTTGAAGTTGTTGTTTAAGAATGTTAAATATGTTGGCTCTTGAAAGAATGATGACTAGGAGACATGTTATTTGATAATCTGAAAAATCATAAAAATGATTTATGAAGCAAGAAAAAGCAGCAAAGAACAAAGCTTGCAAAAAAAAAAAGAGAAAAAAAAAATAAGCAAAAAAAAAATAGAAAGAAAAAGAAAAAGCAAGCAGAAAAAGCCAATAACCCTTAAAACCAAAAGGCAAGGGCAAATAAAAAGGATCCCAAGGCTTTGAGCATCAGTGGATAGGAGGGCCTAAAGGAATAAAATCCTGGTCTAAGCGGCTAAACCAAGCTGTCCCTAACCATGTGCTTGTGGCGTGTAGGTGTCAAGTGAAAACTTGAGACTGAGCGGTTAAAGTCAAGATCCAAAGCAAAAACAAAGAGTGTGCTTAAGAACCCTGGACACCTCTAATTGGAGACTTTAGCAAAGCTGAGTCACAATCTGAAAAGGTTCACCCAATTATGTGTCTGTGGCATTTATGTATCCGGTGGTAATACTGGAAAACAAAGTGCTTAGGGCCACGGCCAAGACTCATAAAGAAGCTGTGTTCAAGAATCATCATACTGAACTAGGAGAGTCAATAACACTGTTCGAAATCTAAAGTTCCTATAGATGCCAATCATTCTGAACCTCAATGGATAAAGTGAGATGCCAAAACTATTCAAGAGGCAAAAAGCTATAAGTCCCGCTCATATGATTGGAGCTCTGTTTCATTGATAGTTTGGAATTTATAGTATATTCTCTTCTTTTTATCCTATTTGATTTTCAGTTGCTTGGGGACAAGCAACAATTTAAGTTTGGTGTTGTGATGAGCGGATAATTTATACGCTTTTTGGCATTGTTTTTAGTATGTTTTTAGTAGGATCTAGTTACTTTTAGGGATGTTTTCATTAGTTTTTATGTTAAATTCACATTTCTGGACTTTACTATGAGTTTGTGTGTTTTTCTATGATTTCAGGTATTTTCTGGCTGAAATTGAGGGACTTGAGCAGAAATCAGATTCAGAGGTTGAAGAAGGACTGCTGATGTTGTTGGATTCTGACCTCCCTGCACTCAAAGTGGATTTTCTGGAGCTACATAACTCGAAATGGCGCGCTTCCAATTGCATTGGAAAGTAGACATCCAGGGCTTTCCAGAAATATATAATAGTCTATACTTTGGCCAAGAATTGATGACGTAAACTGGCGTTCAACGCCAGCCTTCTGCCCAAATCTGGCGTCCAGCGCCAGAAAAGGATCCAAAACCAGAGTTGAACGCCCAAACTGGCACAGAAACTGGCGTTCAACTCCACAAATGGCCTCTGCACGTGCTACACTTAAGCTCAGCCCAAACACACACCAAGTGGGCCCCGGAAGTGGATTTATGCATCAATTACTTACTCATGTAAACCCTAGTGACTAGTTTATTATAAATAGGACCTTTTACTAGTCTTTTTGACCATCTTTGGTCTCAGTTTTAATCCATTGTTCATCTTAGGAGACTATTGATCTCGTTTAGGGGGCTGGCCATCTCGGCCATGCCTGGACCTTTCACTTATGTATTTTCAACGGTAGAGTTTCTACACTCCATAGATTAAGGTGTGGAGCTCTGCTGTTCCTCAAAGATTAATGCAAAGTACTACTGTTTTCTATTCAATTCATCTTATTTCGCTTCTAAGATATCCATTCGCACCCAAGAACATGATGAAGGTGATGATTATGTGTGACGCTCATCATCCTTCCCCTTTATGAACGCGTGCCTGACAAACACTTCTGTTCTACATGAATTAAGCTAGAATGAGTATCTCTTAGATCTCCTAATCAAAATCTTCGTGGCGTAAGCTAGAATGATGGCGGCATTCAAGAGAATCCGGAAGGTCTAAACCTTGTCTGTGGTATTCTGAGTAGGATTCAATGATTGAATGACTGTGACGAGCTTCAAACTCGCGAGTGCTGGGCGTTAGTGACAGACGCAAAAGGAGGGTGAATCCTATTCCAGCATGATCGGGAACCGACAGATGAATAGCCGTGCCGTGACAGGGTGCGTGAGCATATTATTCACTGAGAGGAGGGGATGTAGCCACTGACAACGGTGATGCCCTTGCATACAGCCAGCCATGGAAAGGAGTAAGACTGATTGGATGAAGATAGCAGGAAAGCAGAGGTTCAGAGGAACGAAAAGCATCTCCATTCGCTTATCTGAAATTCCTACCAATGATTTACATAAGTATCTCTATCCCTATTCTATTATTTATTATTCGAAAACTCCATGATTATTTTATATCCGCCTGACTGAGATTTACAAGGTGACCATAGCTTGCTTCATACCAACAATCTCCGTGGGATTCGACCCTTACTCACTTAAGGTATTACTTGGACGACCCAGTGCACTTGCTGGTTAGTTGTATCGAAGTTGTGACAATTATGTATTGAGATCAGAGCACCAAGTTGCTCACGTTGCCGGGGATTGTTTGAGCCTGGACATCACAATTTCGTGCACCAGTACGCACACCCCCTGTGCGCACGCACACTTTTAAAATCTCCTAGGCGTGCGCATGCACATATCCCTGTGCGACCGCACACACCCTATTTCTCAAAATTTTCTTTGTTTTTAATTATTCCACCTTTCCAACAAGGTTGTAAGCCTCCCTAACACCATTTTTAGACTCTTGGGCCTAGTTTTGGAAAGTTAAAACATGGGAAAGAATTTAATGGATCTAGGTGATATTATTTGGAAAACTTTAGAAAATAGAGGCCTAGGTTTCTGGCGTGCTGAGGATGGTTCGACGTTAGGTGAAGGATGATTGATATATGAGATGAGGAATGATGAACTGTTGATAATTGGAAACTGAGATATGAATGGACAGTGGTTGAGATGAGTCGAGGACTCTGAATGAGATGATGGATCCATGTATACTGAAAATATTTTCTGAAAACCACTGAAATAATGTTTTTATTGAGATTCTAAGATGCTATGCACCCGGCAGGGACGGTGGTTAGATCCCGCCTGTCGAGGTAGTGGCGGTGGTGTAAGGGCAGTGGTTCGTCTCGCTTACGTTGAGATGTGAGGTCTGTGGCAAGAGTATCCCGCTTGCATTCCTTCAGATCTATAGAGCGTGCAGGCGTCGGTACCTGGGCAGTGATCCGAGCACTATATCTCGGGGGTTCCCATATGAGGATTCCGAAGGGCGACATCTCCATGGAGATGTGTCGGGTTGGCAGTTGAACCGACAATGTGATATCACAGCCAGTAGGACAGGCATTCATCATGTGTATTTTCTACCTATTTGTTTGCTTTTCCGACTTGTAATTGTATGCCTAATTGAATAACATGCCTATTTGCTTACTTGATCTACTTGCCTTATATGCTTTTACTTGTGAATTACTTGCATTGCTATTAATTGTGCTTTCTACTAGGATTGAGGAGGTTCAGAAGGCGGCGGCGATGGGATCGCATGGAGGATAGATTGGTGAAGGCTGTAGGACAGTGGTGTTTGATTAGAGTAGAAATCCCCTAAGATAGATTCCCCGGTTCATTTATGTTAAGGATTATATATTATGCTTATCTGTTTTAGTATGCATAAGTTTGAATCTTGTGATAGAGACATCACTGGGCACTGTTACCATACTGAGAACCTCCGGTTCTCATACCATATTTCTGTTGTATTTTTCAGACGCAAGTCGCAACCCACCTCGGTGAGTTGTTTGGTTGGTGACAGAAGCGGAGGATCCGGATATCTTTTTGAGTCTTTTGGCTTATTTTGTATATGTCTCTCACTTTTGTATTTTGTTTTGTCTAGAGGCTTGTATTTGAGAGAACAAAATTGTATAAGCTGATTGTACTGTCTGGTTCTATATATCTGTATATGGCTAGCCGGCTTAAACTCCACAAGCCATGGCTAGATTCTTATGATATTACACTACTATATTTTGATATATCTTATGTGTATCTTATGCTTTAGGTTAGTAGCCTCGTTAGTACGTTTTACGCTTTTGAAATCCTGTTTTTGAGCTATATCTTTCATCAGGCTTCTAGATTATACTATTCTTTCTATATATATATATATATATATATATATATATATATATATATATATATATATATATATATATATATATTATGTATGAGCTTAGAACTGTCGTAATCTCTTATTAACCTTTTCTTTACGACGCGAGGTAAAGCTTAGGCTAATTAGGGTGTTACATTTAGTGGTAGCAGAGCGGTTCATCCTCATGAGCCTAAGGGATGGACCGATTGTGCTTCATTGCATACTCTGTGTGTCTTTTTATTTGATGCTATTAGGTTATCTGTTTGATATATGCATAGCATGCTTGTTTGTGAGTGCCTGTTTGGGATAATTGAAGCACTAGACTTTTGATATTGAGACTGATCACCTTGATATCGATTGTTTGGTGTAGACAAGAACCCTACATGGCCACTCGCAGACGAGGTCGAGCACGTACATGAGAAAGTAGGAATGAACAACCAGCTGACAATCACGCCAAATTTATGGCGGCCATGGCAAACCTTGCGAACACTATGGAAGCTAATGCTGCTGTGACTCTGCAAGCTGTGCAGAGGTTAGGCTAACCGGCTGGGAATGGCAATGGAAATGGTGAAGGGAATGGTAATGATAATGCTGAAGGAAACGGAGATAACACGGGTGGTGTTCCGATGACCTTGGAGACGTTCCTCAAGGTTCATTCGCCAACTTTCCGAGGATCAACTAATCCTACTGAAGCGGACAACTGGTTCCAGGCTATGGAGCGTGCTTTACAGGCGCAGCATGTTCCCATCAATCAATATGTCGAGTTTGCCGCTTATCAGCTTGCGGTTGAGGCTTAGCACTGGTGGCAAGCTGAGTGTCGCTTGCTACAGCTCCAGAATGCCAACGTTCCATGGGATGTATTCCAAACATCCTTCTATAAGAAAACTTCCCTGAGTCTACAAGGGAAGCAAAGGAGATGGAACTAATGCAGCTGAAGCAAGGTTCCCTATTAGTGGCGGACTACACAAGCAAGTTTGAGGAACTCTGTAGGTTTTCTAGGGTATGTCAGGGTGCCTCGAAGACTTATGAGAGTTGGAAGTGTATTAAATATCAAAGGGGGCTAAAGGACAATATTATGACTGTTGTGGCTCCTATGGAGATCCGTGTCTTCTCCGACTGAGTGAACAAAGCAAGGGTGGTTGAGGAGTATGCCAAGATGGTGGCTTCATCTAAGGAAACTCACGGAGGAAGTTCTAGTCGAGGACGTGGCAAGTATTTTCACCCGAGGGGTCAAAGCTTCAAGAGAGGATGATATGCGCCTCAAGGGCAAGGAGGCTTCAGAAAGAACACCCATGATCAGTTTCAGCGTGGCAAAGGGAGAGGAAATCAAAGTAAGAGTTCTCCGGATTTAGCTTGTGATCATTGTGGAAGTTTTCATCCATATGACTCTTGCAAGATTGGAATAGGTGGGTGCTTCAACTATGGCTTACCTGGTCATTTTGCAAGGGATTGCACACGTGGGAAGAACCCAGGTGCGGGTCAGAGTCAGCACCAGGTGCGAGTTTTTGCTGTGAATGCCAAGGATACTTCCAAGGCGGATCCGTTGATGAGAGGTATTTGTTTAATTGGTGATAAGACCTAAACTGCATTATATGATACTGGAGCTTCGCATTCGTTTATTTCGTTTGCTAAAGTTGAGGAATTAGGCTTCAAAGTGTCAGAGTTACCATTTGATATGCATGTACATACTCCGTATCAGACGGTTATGACTAGGTCAGGGTGTAGGCAAGTAGGTTTCAAACTTGAGGATAGAGACTTTGTGCATGACTTGATCTATTTGCCAATGGTTGGATTGGAGATGATTTTGGGGTTTGATTGGTTGTCGAAGAATCAGGTATTGTTAGATTGCTTTGAGCGGTCAATTCGGTTTATGCCGGAGGGAGAGAATGGAGCAGTAGTAGCTACGGGGTATTACCTGAACTCTGTAATGGTGCATTGTAGTAGGAAGGAGTGTCAGGGTTATATCCCGTTGGCTGCTAATGCGTTGGGTGATGCTCAGAACTTGGATCAAATTCCGATGGTTAGAGATTTTCCAGAAGTGTTCCCAGAAGATATCCCTGAGTTCCCACCTCAAAGGGAAATTGAATTTGCGATTGAATTGGTGCCGGGAGCTGGACCAGTGTCGATTGTGCCGTATAGAATGGCTCCGATAGAGCTGGCAGAGTTAAAGACTCAGTTGGAAGAGCTTCTAAACAAGAGGTTCATTTGTCCGAGTGTATCACCGTGGGGAGCGCCAGTTTTATTGGTGAAGAAGAAGGATGGAGGAATGCGATTGTGTGTGGATTACAAACAGTTGAATAAAGTGACTGTAAAGAACAAGTACCCGCTTTCAAGGATAGATGACTTGATGGATCAATTGCAAGGAGCTGGAGTGTTTTCTAAGATTGATTTGAGATCCGGTTACCATCAGATAAGGGTGAAGGAGGACTGATGATTTGACTTTTGTGTGGTTTAGAATTCACAAATGAAAGCTCGTTGCAATATATTTTCTAAACCAACAATAGTCCTTTCATACAAAAATTTGGTTGTCACAAGTAACAAACCCCTAAAATTTATAAACCGAAGTATTGGAACCTCGGGTCGTTCTCCTTAGGAATTGCAATAAAGTGTTCTTGTTATTGGTTATGAAATATGTTTGGGGTTTTGAGATTTTAGACAAGAAACATAAATGGCAAAGAAAATTAACTAACAACTAACAAGGCTCTTGGCAAGGTATCAGAACTAGAAGTCCTATCCTAGTTATCCTCCTCAATTGTGACCACAAATTATCTATTGCTACCACTTAGTTAACCTCTAACCATGGAGGAAAGTCAAGTGGATGAATCAACTTGATTCCACAAGTCCTAGCCAACTCCCAAGGGAAAGACTAACGTTAGTGGTATCCAAATTAATTAGCAACTTCTAATTATCAATCGACAAAGGAATTAGATAATTCAAGCATCACTGATTACTCTACCATAGCCAAGAGGAACAAAATCTACATTAAAATCCAACCAAGTATTTCATTAAACACTTGGAGGGTAATAAAGGAAAGCAAGGTAAATCGATCAACAACAATGAAATCTAACAACTACTTATTGCAAGGAATTAATAACAACAATCAAAGGAAACAAGATCTACATGAATTACCTCAAATTGCATTAAAAGAAAATATAATGAACAAGAGTAGATCTACAAACAAAATAGAAGAAAGAAATAACAACAATAGAAGAATGATGAATGTAACAACATAAAATTGAAAGGTAGAAGAAGAGGAAAGCATGAATTGAAACCTAGATCTAAATGTTGATGATTGGACTTTTGTGTGGTTTAGAATTCACAATAAATTCTCATTGCAAGTATAGTTTCTAAACCAACAATAATCCTTTCATACAAAAATTTGTTTGTCACAAGTACAAACCCCTAAATTTATAAACCGAAGTATTGAACCTCGGGTCGTTCTCCCTAGAAATTACAATAAAGTGCCTTGTTATTGGTTATGAGGTATGTTTTGGGATTTTTGATAAGGGACATGAAAGATAAATGACAATGAAAATAAACTAACAACTAAAAAGGTCTTGGCAAAGGTTGGTGGTCAAGGATCTCTATCCTAATCACTAACCACAACATGAGAATTGGCAAGGATCAACCCCACTAAGTCATCCTCTAACTAATAAAGGAAAGTCAAGTGAGCTATGTCAATCCAAGACCATAAGTCCTAGTTCTCCACCAAATCAATTAGTGAGATCTAGCGTTAATGGCTCCCAATCGTCAATCACTTGGACATTAATAACTCAAGAGTTCCTAAGTTACCTTCCTAAGCCAAGAACATAAAATTCTACTCTAAAATCCAACCAAGCATTTTATCAAACACTTGGAAGGCACAAAAGAAAAGCATAGTAAAAAGTGCAAGAAAAGTAAATCTACACTACTCAATTGCAAGAAATTAAACAACAACAAATCAAATGAACAATAAAGGAACATGAAAACATAAATTGCATTGAAATGAAAATAGAAGAAACAAAAGTGCATGAACATAAAAGTAGAGAATCACAAGAATGAAATACAAAATTAGAGAGAGGAGAAGAAGAGGAACTAGAAATTGTAAAAGGAAAAGTAAATCAAAGCATGAATTAAACATAGATCTAAGAATTCCTAATCTAGATCTAACCTAATTCTAATTCTAGAGAGAAGTGAGAGCTTCTCTCTCTAAAACTAACTTTTCCTCCAAAAATTAAACTAAACTAAACTAATGTGTGAAAGTATCTAAAAGTATGTTGATTTCCCTTCAATCCGTGGCTTAAATAGCATCAGAAATGAGTTGGATTGGGCCCACAAGGCTTTAGAATTCGCTAGCCACGTATTACTTTAAGTGGATCATATGGCAGCAACAATGTGTGCCCGTACAGTGCACGTACGCATCACCATACGTGTAGAAACTATGGCAAATCTTATATCGTTTCGAAGCCCCGGATGTCAGCTTTTCAACGCAACTGAAACTGCATCATCTGGACCTCTTTAGCTCAAGTTATGGCCGATTAAGTGCGAAGAGGTCGGCTTGACAGCTTTTGCGATTCCTTCATTTCCTCATGAGTTCTCCATTTTTACATGTTTTTCCTTCATTCCATTGATCTAATCTTTGCCTCCTAAATCTGAAATCACTTAACAAACATATCAAGGCATCTAATGGAATCAAGGTGAATTAGATTTAGCTATTTTAAGACCTAAAAACATGTTTTCACCCTTAAACACAATTAAAGGAGAAGTTATAAAACCATGCTATTTCATTGGATAAATGTGGGTTAAAAGGTTATAAAATCCTCTAAATTCAACACAAGATAAACCCTCCAAATGAGGTTTATCAAGGACGATATCCCCAAGACTGCGTTTAGGACGCGCTATGGACACTACGAGTTTGCGGTAATGTCCTTTGGGTTAACGAATGCACCTGCTGTTTTTCATGGAATACATGAACAGAGTCTTTCGTCCCTTTTTGGACAAATTCGTTGTGGTTTTCATAGACAACATCTTAGTTTATTCTAAGACAGTGAAAGAGCATGAAGAGCACTTGAGGATTGTGCTGCAAATCCTAAAGGAGCGAAAGTTGTATGCTAAGTTGTCGAAGTGTGAGTTTTGGAAGGAGGAAGTGAAGTTCTTAGGTCATGTGGTGAGCAAAGGAGGAATAATGTTTTCCGCTTTAAGGCTTGTAATGTGCTAAAATTATGAACAAGTGGGTTAAGCGTAGGCTCAAAGTTGCTAACAATGGATGTTAAAAGGTAAGGCTATTTGGGTAAGTGAGCTAAATGAAATAATGGCCTCAATCATATAAATGCATGAATACACAAAATAATGGACATAAAGAATCAAACAAATCAAAGATCACAATCATAGAAAGAGAATAATGCACACAAGAAGGAAAAATAAGTGGTTATAAGATGTAACCACACCATTGGGCTCAAATCTCACAAGCTTGTGTTCTTAGCTCAAAAACCATGTTCTAAAATAAATTCTTTCAAGCAAGTTCAATAAAAAGTTTTTAAATTGTTAGGTTGCCCTAAAAACAATTTCTTGGAAAAGAAATCATCACCCTAACCAAGTAGTCCTAATAGGAAAGAAGTGGTAAAAATATGTACAAATTCTAACTAACATGCAACTTATCATGCAATGCAACAACTATCTGACTTTGGTGTTGAAAAATAAATTGTTACCCATGGAGATCGGTCGAACGACCTCCCCACACTTGAAGATTGCACCGTCCTCGGTGCATGCAAAGAAGAGCAAGGTGGATGGGTTGCTACAATTGATGAGCTTCTCCGAAAGGTTGTGCGGATGACTTGTTCGTTGCCCCATCTCGAAGCTTTTCCTTTTCCTCCTTTCTTGGTGGCCATCCTAAAGGAAGAGAAAAAGAAAGAAAATTAAGCCTATAACAAAGATATCAAGGCAAAGAGAACATAGGCGGGGGCTAATGCCAAATAAGGGTAAGGTTCTCACTACATGGTAGCTACAACATGTGACTGAGAAAACAACATAGGCAAAGGGCATATGAACTAACACTTGATGCAAGAGTAAAATCAAAGCATGAATTACATATTGAGAATCAAGTTCAAATAAGAAAAAGCGGGTCATGAAAAACAATATTAGGTCATATCAATGCACAAAGACACAAGAGTCATACAAGATTAAGCATTGATTTAAAAGTTTCATTACCCAATATTATGAAACAAGTCAAGAGGCACCAAAATAATGCAAGAAATTCTCAATGATTGAATAGAAAAATTCAATACCATTATAAAAATAAGAAACTAAAAAAAAAGAAAAATTACAACAAGCTGTAAAATCAAAATTAAAATGCAATGTATGAAAGTAAGCAAATGCAATAAAAGAAAATGGAAGAAAAGAGAAAAAAAATTATTTTTTTTTAGTATTTAATTTATTTATTTATTTATTTATTTTTATTTATTATTTTTTTATTAAAAAGAATTTTTTTTTCAAGAGAGGAAGAAGAAAGGTAGAAAAAAAGAAGAAGAAAAAAAGAAAGAAGAAGAAAGGAGAAAGGAGAAAAACAGGGTGCAAATCCACGCGTACGCGCGCATGGCGCGCGCGTCGATGTTTTTTTTTTTTTGGAGAGTGACGCGTACGCGTCATGTACGCGTACGCGTCAGTGGTTTTGTGCCAAAGGCACAAGGCGCGCGCAGCATTCGCACAACTCTCGGGTTTCTGGCTTGGGGGTGGATTTCGCAATCCACGGGTACGCGTACATGGCGCGTGTGCGCGGATTGGCGAAAATGCTTGATGCACGCGTATGTGCGCAGTGCGCGTATGCGCAGATGGTGCTTTTTTTTTTTCAAAAATTTTTTCTATGTTTTTGCACCATTCCAAGCATTCCAAACCTCCAAACAGCTACCAAAACACCCTAAAACCTTATTTAACATACTAAACTACCAATTAAACTCAACAAACTAAACAAAACATGAAATCAAACCTATTCTACCAATATTTACAAAAGAGAAAAATGAAAAGAGTTTACCATGGTGGGGTGTCTCCTACCTAGCACTTTTATTTATTATCCTTAAGTTGGACTTATGGGGAGCTCCTCTCAAGGTGGCTTGTACTTGAAGCTATCCTTGAACTCCCACCAATGCTTGGTTCTCTATTGTGCCCCAAGATTTCTTATTTGTTGCACCAAGTGTTGATGGAGTTCTTCACAAACTTGGGGCTCCCAAAGTTGATCCTCTTTTTGTGATCTGGGGTCCCACACTTTATTTTCACACCCGTCTTGAAGTTGATCATCATTATTAGTCCAGCCGGGTGGTGAGTAGGGTGAATTCTCAATACAATGTCCAACAATCCTCCTAGATCCATCTAGGTGAGCACTACTCCAACCTTTATATCTCATGTTTGATGCATCAACCATAATGAGCCTTGATTTGCAACGCCAACCACGAAACATCTTTCTTTTACGCTTCATCCCACAAAGCATCCTAAGTTGGCCATCCGTTTCAAGCAAACCATATTCAAGTGGGATAATAAAGCTAATAGAAATGAGTTTCACCCACTCAAATGAAGGTGTAGATGGCAACCTAGGCAAAGGTGATTCCAAGGGTCTTGACAAAGCGTATTCAATTCCCCTCCTCCTTTTTCTAAGGACTTCCACCTCTTTACAAGATTTCTCAAATGCAATCCTTTGTTCAACAATACTACTTAAGCCTTTTCCCTTACTCAAATCATAAATGGGAGGATGAGAGAGATTTACCTCCACAACGCTTTCAAATTCAACGGGAGAAGGTTCTTCATGCTCAAAGGATTCTTCACTACTAAGACTTGATGCTTGATCTTCCTCACCAAGGGAACTCAATTCTTGCTCTATCTCATCCAAGTCTTCATATGGAATATGCCTTGGAAGGTGTGAACTTTCCTCCCTAACATCAATTTCAATAATCTTGGAGGGGTTCTCTTCAATTATATGTTCCCAAGGTGGTTCCGCATCTCCTAAGTCTTCAACCACTTCTTCCTCTTCTTCAACAAATGTAGCTTCCTCCAATTGTTCCAATACAAAGTAACTTCCCTCATTCTCCAACAATCTCTTCTTCATGTTATGCTCTTCATTTGATTCTCCACATGTAGCCATGGGAGTTCCTTGAGTATTTAAGCATTGGGATGCCAACCGATTTACCACCTCACCCAAGGCGGCCGTGAATTGTTCTACATCCCTTTTCATCTCCTCTTGTCCTTGAACAAGAACATCAAGGATATCATCCATTGGAGGTTGGGGTGGATGGAAGGGTTCATCAATTTGGGGGAAGGATTCATAATAGGAAGGTGGTTCTTCTTGGTAGAGTAGTGGTGGTTCAATGTTTTCCATCATTTCCACTTGTTGCACAACACACTCCATGGTTGCTTGAAATTGATCCAATGCTTCCTTGAGACGATCCCTTGACTCTTTTTCCTCTTGGATATCATGAGTATGATCATATGGCTCTTGGATTGATAGACATGAATATTCTTCCATGGGAGGTAATGAGCGGATAATTTATACGCTTTTTGGCATTGTTTTTACATAGTTTTTAGTATGATTTAGTTAGTTTTCAGTATATTTTTATTAGTTTTTAAATAAAAATCACATTTCTGGACTTTACTATGAGTTTGTGTATTTTTTTGTGATTTCAGGTAATTTCTGGCTGAAATTGAGGGACTTGAGCAAAAATCAGATTCAGAGGTTGAAGAAGGACTGCAGATGCTGTTGGATTCTGACCTCCCTGCACTCAAAGTGGATTTTCTGGAGCTACATAACTCCAAATAGTGCGCTCTTAATTGCGTTGAAAAGTAGACATCCAGGGCTTTCCAGCAATATATAATAGTCCATACTTTGCCCGAGTTTAGATGACGCAAACTGGCGTTCAACGCCAGTTCCATGTTGCATTCTGGAGTTAAACGCCAGAAACAGGTTGCAAAGTGGAGTTAAACGCCAGAAACAGGTTACAAACTGGCGTTCAACTCCAAGAGAAGCCTCTACACGTGTAAAGCTCAATGCTCAGCCCAAGCACACAACAAGTGGGCCCCAGAAGTAGATTTCTGCATCATTTACTCATTTCTGTAAACCCTAGTAACTAGTTTAGTATAAATAGGACTTTTTACTATTATATTTATATCTTTGGATCATCTTTGATCAGTTTTATGCTATCTTAGACCTTTATGGGGGCTGGCCATTCGGCCATTCCTAGACCTTGTTCTTATGTATTTTCAACGGTAGAGTTTCTACACACCATAGATTAAGGTGTGGAGCTCTGCTATTCCTCATGAATTAATACAAAGTACTATCATTTTTCTATTCAATTCAACCTTATTCCGATTCTAAGATATTCATTCGCACTTCAATATGAATGTGATGATCATGACAGTCATCATCATTCCCAACCTATGAACGCGTGCCTGACAACCACTTCCGTTCTACCTTAGATTGAATGAGTATCTCTGGGATTCCTTAATCAGAGTCTTTGTAGTATAAGTTAGAATCTATGGACGGCCATTCTTGAGATCCAGAAAGTCTAAACCTTGTCTGTGGTATTCCAAGTAGGATCTGGGAAGGGATGGCTGTGACGAGCTTCAAACTCGCGAGTGCTGGGCGTAGTGACAGACGCAAAAGGATCAATGGATCCTATTCCAGTATGATCGAGAACTGACAGATGATTAGCCATGCAGTGACAGCGCATTGGACCATTTTTACTGAGAGGACAGGATGTGGCCATTGACAACGGTGACACCTAACATACAGCTTGCCATAGAAAAGAGTATGAATGATTGGATGAAGACAATAGGAAAGCAGAGGTTCAGGAGGAACAAGCATCTTCATACGCTTATCTGAAATTCTCACCAATGAATTACATAAGTATCTCTATCTTTAATTTATGTTTTATTTATCTTTTAATTATTAAATCTCCATAATCAATTGAATCCGCCTGACTGAGATTTACAAGGTGACCATAGCTTGCTTCAAGATGACAATCTCCGTGGGATCGACCCTTACTCACGTAAGGTTTATTACTTGGATGACCCAGTGCACTTGCTGGTTAGTTGTGCGAAGTTGTGACAAAGAACTAAGATTATGAACGTGTGTATTAAGTTTTTAGCGCCGTTACCAAGGAATGAACCGTCACGATTTCTGCGCACCAAGTTTTTGGCGCCGTTGCCGGGGATTGTTCGAGTTTGGACAACTGACGGTTCATCTTGTTGCTCAGATTAGGTAACTTTATTCTAATTTTAACCTTTTTGTTTTTATTATTCTTATTTTCAAAAAAAATCAGAAAAAATAAAATAAATATTTTCAAAAATATATTTTTATTCAGAATTTTTAAGAATGAATTCTAGTATTTCATGATGATCTGTTGAATCCTGGATGGGTGTAAGCCATGTCTAATCTTTTGGACCGGGGTTTCAACTTATCATCACAAGAGCATGTTGATCTTCACCCATTTGGCAGTTGCACACATAGTTGTTGTATACATGGGAGGTATCAATATCTGCTGAAGCTTGGCTGGCCATTGGCCATGTCTAGTGTTTTGGACCGGAGCTTTGACTGAAAGCTTGGCTGGCTAGTAAGCCATGTCTAATTCCTGGATTGGAGCTTTAGACTAACATTGCAAGATTTCTGGAATTCCTATTAAAAATTTTGAAATCCTTATTTTCTTTTTCAAAATAATTTTCGAAAAATACCAAAAAAATCTTTAAAATCATAAAATCAAAAATAATTTTATGTTTCTTGTTTAACTCTTCTGTCAGTTTTTAAGTTTGGTGTCAATTGCATGTTTGTCTCTTTCTTGCATTTTTCAAAAATCCATGCATTACATTCTTCATGATCTTCAAGTTGTTCTTGATAAATCTTCTTGTTTGATCTTTAAAATTTCTTATTTTGTGTCTTTTCTTGTTTTTTATATGCATTTTCAATTTGTTAGTGTCCATACATGAAAAATTTTTAAGTTTGGTGTCATGCATGTTTTTCTTTTCTTAAAAAATTTTCAAAAATAAGTTCTTGGTGTTCATCTTGACATTCAAAGTGTTCTTGCATATTTTTCTTGTTTTGATTTATAATTTTCATGTTTTGAGTCTTTTTGATGTTTTTCTCTTTCATCATTAAAAATTCAAAAAAAATATCTTTCCCTTTTTCTTCTCATCAAATTCGAAAATTTGAGTTGACTTTTTCAAAAAATTTTAAAATCTAGTTGTTTCTTATGAGTCAAATCAAATTTTCAATTTAAAAATTTTATCTTTTTCAAATCTTTTTCAAAAATCAAATCTTTTTCAATTTTTTCTTTCATAATTTCGAACCTTTCAAAATTATTTTCAAAATCTTTTTCTTATTTTTATTTCATATTTTCGAAATTAATGCTAACAATTAATGTGATTGATTCAAAATTTTTAAGTTTGTTACTTGCCTAGTAAAAAAGGTTCAATCTTTAAACTCTAGACTCATATCTTTTTAGTTTCTTGTTAGTCAAGTAATCAACTTTAATTTCAAAATCAAATCTTTTTAAATTTCTTTTTCAAATCTTTTTCAAAATAAGTTTCAATCACATCTTTTAAAAAAATCAATTTCAAAATCTTTTCTAACTTCTTATCTTTTTAAAATTTATTTTCAAATCTTTTTCAAACTAATCCTATCTTTTTATTTCAATCATATCTTTTTCAAAACTACTGATGAGCGGATATTTTATACGCTTTTTGGGTTAATTTCATATAGTTTTGAGTATGTTCTCGTTAGTTTTTAGTCTATTTTCATTAGTTTTTAGGAAAAATTCATATTTCTGGACTTTACTATGAGTTGTGTGTTTTTCTGTAATTTCAGGTATTTTTCTGGCTGAAATTGAAGGAGCTGAGCAAAAATCTGATTCAGGCTGAAAAAGGACTGCTGATGCTGTTGGATTCTGACCTCCCTGCACTCAAAGTGGATTTTCTGGAGCTACAGAACTCAAAATGGCATGCTTCAAATTGCGTTGGAAAGTAGACATCCAGGGCTTTCCAGCAATATATAATAGTCCATACTTTGCATAAGGATAGACGACGTAAACTGGCGTTCAACGCCAGTTCTCTGCCCAATTCTGGCGTCCAGCGCCAGAAAAGGATCAAAAGCTGGAGTTGAACGCCCAAACTGGCATAAAAACTGGCGTTCAACTCCACAAATGGCCTCTGCACGTGAATTGCTTAAGTCTCAGCCCAGCACACACCAAGTGGGCCCCAGAAGTGGATCTCTGCATCATCCATCATAGTCTACTCATATTTTGTAACCCTAGGCTACTAGTTTAGTATTTAAACAACTTTTAGAGACTTATTTTGTATCTCATGACATTTTAGATCAAAACATTGTATTCTCTGACGGCATGAGTCTCTAAACCCCATTGTTGGGGGTGAGGAGCTCTGCTGTGTCTTGATGAATTAATGCAAGTATTTCTGTCTTCCATTCAAACACGCTTGTTCCTATCTAAGATGTTCATTCGCGCTTAACTGTGATGGAGGTGATGATCTGTGACACTCATCACCTTCCTCAAATCATGAACGTGTGCCTGACAACCACCTCCGTTCTATATACAATTGAATGAGTATCTCTTAGATTCCTTAATCAGAATCTCCGTGGTATAAGCTAGAACTGATGGCGGCATTCATGAGAATCCGGAAAGTCTAAACCTTGTCTGTGGTATTCCGAGTAAGATTCAAGGATTGAATGACTGTGACGAGCTTCAAACTCCTGAAGGCTGGGCGTTAGTGACAGACGCAAAAGGATAGTAAATCCTATTCCAACCGGATCGAGAACCAACCGGTGATTAGCCGTGCTGTGACAGAGCGCGTGAGCGTAGTTTTCACTGGAAGGATGGAAGGTAGCCATTGACAACGGTGATCCACCAACACACAGCTTGCCATAGGAGGACGTGCGTGCGTGAATCAGAAGACAGAGGAAAGCAGAGATTCAGAAGACAAAGCATCTCCAAAACTCCAACATATTCTCCATTACTGCACAACAAGTAACCTTTAATTTATGATCTCTTGGTTATTCGCAATTCAACTGATAAACATAATTGACTTCCTGACTAAGATTTACAAGATAACCATAGATTGCTTCAAACCAACAATCTCTGTGGGATTCGACCCTTACTCACGTGAGGTATTACTTGGACGACCCAGTGCACTTGCTGGTTAGTGGTACGCGTTGTGAAAAGTGTGATTCACAATTCGTGCACCATGTTTTTGGCGCCGTTGCCGGGGATTGTTCGTGTTTGGACAACTAACGGTTTATTTTGTTGCTTAGATTAGGAAAAATTTCTCTTTTTTTGGTTTAGAGTCTTTTATTATTTATCCCTTGTTAAAACACTTTAAATTTATAACTCAGTTAGTTAGAACGTGGTGTTTATGTTCATGGTAATTGGCTATCATATTTTTTAAACCTTTTTCAAAAATAATCTTTCTTAAAATTTTCGAAAATTCCATAACTCATTTGGCTAGAGCGTTAATCTGTGTTCTTGGTAATTGGGTTATAGTCTTTTATATTCTTTTCAAAACCTTCTTTTTCATAAATAATATTTTTTCTATTAAATCCTGTGCCAAACTTTAAGTTTGGTGTTTTCTTGTTGATTTTCCTTTGGTTTTCGAAAATTTTGGTTTGGTTTTCTAAAAAATTTTAAGTTTGGTGTTCTTTCTTCATGTTCCTGTGTTCTTGTAAGTCTTCAAAGTGTTTTTGAGTTTTCCTTGTGTCTTGATCTTAAAATTTTTAAGTTTGGTGTTCCTTGGTGTTTTCCCTCCAAAATTTTCAAAAACAAGGAGCATTAGATCTAAAAATTTTAAATCTTGTACTATCTTATTGTTTTTCTCTCTCCTCACTAAATTCAAAAATATCTTTTCAAACTATCTTTTCTAACTTCCTAACTTCTTATCTTTTCAAAATTTGTTTCAACTAACTAACTAACTTTTTGTTTGTTTCTTAACTTTTTCAAAACTACCTAACTAACTCTCTCTCTCTCTAATTTTCGAAAATATCTTCCCTCTTTTTCCAAAATTTCGTTTTTATTTAACTAATTATTTTTATTTTTTATTAAAATATATATATATATATATATATATATATATATTTAATTTCAAAATTCGAATTCTTTTTAGTTATTTTATTTTATTTAAGTATTTACTTCTTATAAAATAAAATAAATAAAAAGGTAAATCAGTCCAAGTTATATCCATATATCCATCATGGACATAAGTGGAAATGAACAGTCCAGGAGGACTCTGGGGTCATATTCTAACCCCTCTACTGCTTCATATGGGAGTAGTATATGCATACCCTCCATTGGAGTTAGTAGCTTTGAGTTGAATCCTCAGCTCATTATCATGGTGCAGCAAAGTTGCCAGTATTCCGGTCTTCCACAGGAAGAACCTACAGAGTTTCTGGCACAATTTCTACAAATTGCTGACATAGTACATGATAAGAAAATAGATCAGGATGTCTACAGACTATTACTGTTTCCATTTGCTGTAAAAGATCAAGCTAAGAGGTGGTTAAATAACCAACCTAAGGCCAGCATAAGAACATGGAAACAGCTGACAGAAAAATTTCTGAATCAGTATTTTCCTCCAAAAAGGATGACACAGCTAAGGCTGGACATCCAAGGCTTTAAACAAGGAGATAATGAATCTCTTTATGATGCCTGGGAGAGATACAGAGAGATGCTACGAAAATGCCCCTCTGAAATGTTTTCAGAGTGGGTTCAGTTAGACATCTTCTACTATGGGCTTGCAGAAGGAGCTCAGATGTCTCTAGATTACTCAGCTGGTGGATCTATCCATATGAGAAAGACAATTGAAGAGGCTCAAGAGCTCATTGATACAATTGCCAGGAATCAGCATCTGTATCTAAGCAGCAACCCTTCCATGAATGAAGAGGTTAAAACAGTAACTGCTGAATTCAGTACTGTAAAACAAGCTGCTGAATTCAATCAGCAATTGGATTTTCTAACAAAGCAGCTAGCTGAATTCAAGGACAGGCTACAGGAGACAAGGATAGCTAATATACATATGGACGAACAGTTTAAGCAAACAAAGCAGCAGCTATCAAGGCAAATAGCAGAAGAATGCCAAGCAGTTCAATTAAGAAGTGGGAAAACATTAAATACCCCACCTCAAGGCATCAAAAATTCAAGAAATGAGCGACCCACCAAAGATTCACCTGGGGACAGTAAGAGCCCAGGGAAAAATAATTCTGGCACTAAAACGCCAGAAAATGGGTGGAAGGCTGGCGCTGAACGCCCAGACCATGCCCAAAACTGGCGTTCAGCGCCAGAAACAAGGCAGGATTGGCGTTCAACGCCAGAAATGGGCAAGAATCTGGCATTGAACGCCCAAATGGGGCAGAATCTAGCGTTGAACGCCCAAAATGGGCACATTTCTGACGTTCAGGCGCCAGGAACAGACAGTGAGCTGGCGTCTAACGTCACTCCAGCTTCTGACTCTGGCACTCAATTGCCAGTGAGGGATCAAACACACACAAGTGCTGATAACAACCCCTCTAAAAAGGCTTCTTTAACCACTAAGGTTGAGGAATATAAAGCCAAGATACCTTATCCTCAAAAACTCCGGAAAGAGGAGCAGGATAAGCAATTTGCTCGCTTTGCAGATTATCTAAGGACTCTTGAAATAAAGATTCCATTTGCAGAGGCACTTGAGCAAATACCTTCTTATGCCAAGTTCATGAAAGAGATCTTGAGTCATAAAAATGAGTGGAGAGAAACAGAAAGAGTTCTCCTCACTGAAGAATGCAGTGCAGTCATCCTGAAAAGCTTTCCTGAAAAGCTTAAAGACCCTGGGAGTTTTCTGATACCATGCATATTAGAAGGTGATTGCACCAAGACAGCTTTATGCGATCTTGGGGCAAGCATCAACCTAATACCTGCATCCACTATCAGAAAGCTTGGTTTAACTGAAGAAGTTAAACCAACCCGGATATGTCTCCAACTTGCTGATGGTTCCACTAAATACCCATCAGGCGTGATTGAAGACATGATTATCAGAGTTGGGCCATTCGCCTTTCCCACTGACTTTGTTGTGCTCGAAATGGAGGAGCACAAGAGTGCTACTCTCATTCTAGGAAGACCCTTCCTAGCAACTAGACGATCCCTCATTGACGTCCAACAGGGGGAAATAACCCTGAGAGTCAATGATGATGAGTTCAAGTTGAACGCTGTCAAAGCCATGCAGCATCCAGACACATCAACAGACTGCATGAAAGTTGATCTCATTGACTCTTTGGTAGAAGAGATCAACATGGCTGAGAGTCTCGAATCAGAGTTGGAAGACATCTTTAAAGATGTTCAGCCTGATTTGGAGGATTCAGAGGACATGAAAGAGCCTCTGAACTTTCTTCTGAAAGAGGAAAAACCTCCTAAACCCGAGCTCAAGCCACTACCACCATCCTTGAAATATGCATTTCTGGGAGAAGGTGACACTTTTCCAGTGATCATAAGCTCTGCTTTAAATTCACAGGAAGAGGAAGCACTTATTCAAGTGCTAAGGACACACAAGACAGCTCTTGGGTGGTCCATAGGAGACCTTAAGGGCATAAGCCCAGCTAGATGCATGCACAAAATCCTATTGGAGGATAATGCCAAACCAGTGGTTCAACCACAGAGGCGGTTAAATCCAGCCATGAAGGAAGTGGTGCAGAAAGAGGTCACCAAATTACTGGAGGCTGGGATTATTTATCCCATTTCTGATAGCCCCTGGGTGAGCCCTGTTCAAGTCGTCCCAAAAAAGGGAGGCATGACAGTGATTCATAATGAAAAAAATGAACTGGTTCCTACAAGAACAGTTACAGGGTGGCGCATGTGTATTGACTACAGAAGGCTCAATACAGCCACCAGAAAGGATCATTTTCCTTTACCATTCATAGACCAGATGCTAGAAAGACTAGCAGGTCATGATTATTACTGCTTTTTGGATGGCTATTCAGGCTATAACCAGATTGCAGTGGATCCCCAGGATTAAGAGAAAACAGCATTCACATGTCCATCTGGAGTGTTTGCTTATAGAAGGATGCCCTTTGGGCTATGTAATGCGCCTGCAACCTTCCAGAGATGCATGCTCTCTATTTTCTCTGACATGGTGGAAAAATTTCTGGAAGTCTTCATGGATGACTTCTCAGTATATGGAGACTCATTCAGCTCTTGTCTTGATCACCTGAAACTTGTTCTGAAAAGATGCCAAGAAACCAACCTAGTTTTAAACTGGGAAAAGTGTCACTTCATGGTGACTGAAGGAATTGTTCTTGGGCATAAAATCTCAAACAAGGGAATAGAGGTGGATCAAGCAAAAATAGAGGTAATTGAGAAATTACCACCACCTGCCAATGTTAAGGCAATCAGAAGCTTTCTGGGGCATGCAGGATTCTATAAGAGGTTTATAAAGGATTTTTCAAAAATCGCAAAACCTCTAAGCAATCTGCTAGCTGCTGACACGCCATTTGTGTTTGACACAGAGTGCCTGCAGGCGTTTGAAACGCTGAAAGCTAAGCTGGTCACAGCACCAGTCATTTCTGCACCAGACTGGACATTACCATTTGAGCTAATGTGTGATGCCAGTGATCATGCCATTGGTGCAGTATTGGGACAGAGGCATGACAAGCTTCTGCATGTCATTTATTATGCCAGTCGCGTTCTAAATGATGCCCAGAAAAATTACACAACCACAGAAAAAGAACTACTTGCAGTGGTTTACGCCATTGACAAGTTCAGATCATACTTAGTAGGATCAAAAGTGATTGTGTATACTGACCATGCTGCTCTTAAATATCTACTCACAAAGCAGGATTCAAAACCCAGGCTCATCAGATGGGTATTGCTTCTGCAAGAGTTTGATATAGAAATAAGAGACAGAAAAGGGACAGAGAACCAAGTGGCTGATCATCTGTCCCGGATAGAGCCAGTGGAAGGGACGTCCCTCCCTTCTCTTGAGATCTCTGAGACGTTTCCTGATGAGCATTTATTCGCCATTCAAGAAGCACCATGGTTTGCCGATATTGCAAACTATAAAGCTGCAAAGTTCATACCCAAGGAGTACAACAAGATACAAAAGAAGAAATTAATTACTGATGCAAAGTACTACTTGTGGGATGAACCTTATCTCTTTAAGAGATGTGCAGACGGAATTATCCGTAGGTGTGTGCCTAGAGAAGAAGGACAGAGGATCCTGTGGCATTGCCACGGATCTCAATATGGAGGCCATTTCGGAGGTGAGCGAACAGCCACCAAGGTCCTCCAATGTGGCTTCTATTGGCCCACACTCTATAAAGATTCCCGAGAGTTTGTACGTAATTGTGACAGTTGCCAAAGAGCTGGTAATCTGCCTTATGGTTACGCCATGCCTCAACAAGGAATCTTGGAAATTGAGTTGTTTGACGTATGGGGAATTGACTTCATGGGACCTTTCCCACCATCATATTCAAACACTTATATTCTGGTGGCAGTTGACTATGTATCAAAATGGGTTGAGGCTATTGCCACACCCACCAATGATACTAAAATAGTGCTGAAATTCCTCCAGAAACATATCTTTAGCAGGTTTGGTGTCCCTAGAGTGTTAATCAGTGATGGGGGCACTCACTTCTGCAATAAACAGCTTTACTCTGCCATGATTCGGTATGGAATTCGCCACAAGGTGGCCACTCCATATCATCCACAAACCAATGGGCAAGCTGAAGTCTCTAACAGAGAATTAAAGAGAATCCTGGAACGGACAGTAAATACCCGTAGAAAGGATTGGGCACGGAGCTTGGATGATGCTCTGTGGGCTTACAGAACAGCATTCAAGACCCCTATAGGGACCTCTCCATACCAACTCGTGTATGGTAAGGCATGCCACCTGCCCGTGGAACTGGAACATAAGGCCTACTGGGCAACCAGATTCCTAAACTTTGATGCCAAATTAGCAGGAGAAAAACGATTGCTCCAGCTAAATGAGCTAGAGGAATTCAGATTCACAGCTTTCGAAAATGCCAAGCTTTATAAAGAAAAATAAAAAAAATGGCATGATAGAAAGCTGTCATCTAGAATCTTTGAACCAGGACAGAAGGTTCTGTTGTTTAACTCTAGACTCAGGCTATTCCCCGGGAAACTGAAATCCCGGTGGAGGGGACCATACGTGATTACAAGTGTATCACCATATGGTTATGTGGAGCTTCAAGATATTGATTCTGATAAGAAGTTCATTGTCAATGGACAGAGAATCAAGCATTATCTAGAAGGCAACATTGAGCAAGAATGCTCAAGGCTGAAGCTAGATTAAAAGCTCAGCAAGGTCCAGCTAAGGACATTAAAGAAGCGCTTGTTAGGAGGCAACCCAATTTTTATTTACTTTCATGGTTTTTCATGTTTTATTAGGTTCATGATCATGTGGAGTCACAAAACAAATATTAAAAATTGAAAACGGAATCAAAAACAGCAGAAGAAAAATCACACCCTGGAGGAAGCACCTGTCTGGCGTTCAACGCCAGAACAGAGCATGGTTCTGGCGCTGAACGCCCAAAATGGGCAACATCCTGGCACTGAACGCCCAAAACAAGCATGGTTCTGGCGTTCAACGCCAGAAATGGCTAGTAAATGGGCGTTGAACGCCCAAAATGGGCACCAACCTGGTGCTGAACGCCCAGAGTTGTGTGCAAGGGCATTTTGCATGCCCAAATTGGTGCAGGGATGTAAATGCCTTGACACCTCAAGATCTGTGGAGCTCACAGGATCATTTCAAGATCTGTGGACCCCACAGGATCCCCACCTTCCCTCCTCATAATCCTAGTTTTTTCTTTCCACATCTTCTTCTTCATCTATTCCCTCTTCTTTTGCTCGAGGGCGAGCAACATTCTAAGTTTGGTGTGGTAAAACAATTATGTGAAGGATCTATAGCTCAGTGGTAGAACATGTGGCTGCAAATCAAGAGATACCTCAGGGGATGCACTTCCCTCCACATAATTATTGGAAGCAACTGAGGATAGAAATACCAAAAATCACTAGGAATCAAGCCACAAAGGCAAGGAAGAGACATAAAAGAGCTCAAGAAAATCATTGGTGCCTCAAGAAGGAAATGCCATCATCACTAAGGTGGACTCATTCCTTGTTCTTACTTTCTCTGTTTTTCGTTTTCTCTATGATAAGTGCTTATCTATGTCTGTGTCTTCATTACATGATCATTAGTAGTAATTAGTGTCTAGTTTGATTTTATCCCCAATTAAGTTATAGTCTATTTTTCTCATCATCAGCAAACATGAATAAAATAGTAGATCTTTTGAATAAGAGGCAATAAAATTTCGAGTTTAATAAGAGAAACTCTAATTAGTTAAATGTGGTGGCAATGCTTTCTGTCTTCTGAATGAATGCTTGAACAGTGCATATGTCTTTTGAATTTGTTGTTTAAGACTGTTAAATATGTTGGCTCTTGAAAGAATGATGAACATGAGACATGTTATTGATAATCTGAAAAATCATAAAAATGATTCTTGAAGCAAGAAAAAGCAGCAAAGAACAAAGCTTGCAGAAAAAAAAAATAGACAAAAAAAAAAGAGAAAAAGAAAAAGAAAAAGCAAGCAGAAAAAGCCAATAACCCTTAAAACCAAAAGGCAAGGGCAAATAAAAGGGATCCCAAGGCTTTGAGCATCAGTGGATAGGAGGGCCTAAAGGAATAAAATCCTGGTCTAAGCGGCTAAACCAAGCTGTCCCTAACCATGTGCTTGTGGCGTAAAGGTGTCAAGTGAAAACTTGAGACTGGGCGGTTAAAGTCAAGGTTCAAGCGAAACGAAGAGTGTGCTTAAGAACTCTGGACACCTCTAATTGGGGACTTTAGCAAAGCTGAGTCACAATCTGAAAAGGTTCACCCAGTTATGTGTCTGTGGCATTTATGTATCCGGTGGTAATACTGGAAAACAAAGTGCTTAGGGCCACGGCCAAGACTCATAAAGAAGCTGTGTTCAAGAATCATCACACTGAACTAAGAGAATCAATAACACTATCTGAATTCTGAGTTCCTATAGATACCAATCACTCTAAGCTTCAATGGATAAAGTGAGATGCCAAAACTGTTCAGAAGCAAAAAGCCACTAGCCCCGCTCATCTAATTAGAATCTGAGCTTCATTCAAAAACTCTGAGATATTATTGCTTCTCAACCTATTAGTCTTCTATTTTATTTGTCTAGTTGCTTGAGGACAAGCAACAGTTTAAGTTTGGTGTTGTGATGAGCGGATATTTTATACGCTTTTTGGGGTTAATTTCATATAGTTTTGAGTATGTTCTCATTAGTTTTTAGTCTATTTTCATTAGTTTTTAGGAAAAATTCATATTTCTGGACTTTACTATGAGTTGTGTGTTTTTCTGTAATTTCAGGTATTTTTCTGGCTGAAATTGAAGGAGCTGAGCAAAAATCTGATTCAGGCTGAAAAAGGACTGCTGATGCTGTTGGATTCTGACCTCCCTGCACTCAAAGTAAATTTTCTGGAGCTACAGATCTCAAAATGGCATGCTTCAAATTGCGTTGGAAATTAGACATCCAGGGCTTTCCAGCAATATATAATAGTCCATACTTTGCATAAGGATAGATGACGTAAACTGGCGTTCAACGCCAGTTCTCTGCCCAATTCTGGCGTCCAGCGCCAGAAAAGGATCAAAAGCTGGAGTTGAACGCCCAAACTGGCATAAAAACTGGCGTTCAACTCCACAAATGGCCTCTGCACGTGAATTGCTTAAGTCTCAGCCCAGCACACACCAAGTGGGCCCCAGAAGTGGATCTCTGCATCATCCATCATAGTCTACTCATATTTTGTAACCCTAGGCTACTAGTTTAGTATTTAAACAACTTTTAGAGACTTATTTTGTATCTCATGACATTTTAGATCAAGACTTTGTATTCTCTGACGGCATGAGTCTCTAAACCCCATTGTTGGGGGTGAGGAGCTCTGCTGTGTCTTGATGAATTAATGCAAGTATTTCTGTCTTCCATTCAAACACGCTTGTTCCTATCTAAGATGTTCATTCGCGCTTAACTGTGATGGAGGTGATGATCTGTGACACTCATCACCTTCCTCAAATCATGAACGTGTGCCTGACAACCACCTCCGTTCTATATACAATTGAATGAGTATCTCTTAGATTCCTTAATCAGAATCTCCGTGGTATAAGCTAGAACTGATGGCGGCATTCATGAGAATCCGGAAAGTCTAAACCTTGTCTGTGGTATTCCGAGTAAGATTCAAGGATTGAATGACTGTGACGAGCTTCAAACTCCTGAAGGCTGGGCGTTAGTGACAGACGCAAAAGGATAGTAAATCCTATTCCAACCGGATCGAGAACCAACCGGTGATTAGCCGTGCTGTGACAGAGCGCGTGAGCGTAGTTTTCACTGGAAGGATGGAAGGTAGCCATTGACAACGGTGATCCACCAACACACAGCTTGCCATAGGAGGACGTGCGTGCGTGAATCAGAAGACAGAGGAAAGCAGAGATTCAGAAGACAAAGCATCTCCAAAACTCCAACATATTCTCCATTACTGCACAACAAGTAACCTTTAATTTATGATCTCTTGGTTATTCGCAATTCAACTGATAAACATAATTGACTTCCTGACTAAGATTTACAAGATAACCATAGATTGCTTCAAACCAACAATCTCCGTGGGATTCGACCCTTACTCACGTGAGGTATTACTTGGACGACCCAGTGCACTTGCTGGTTAGTGGTACGCGTTGTGAAAAGTGTGATTCACAATTCGTGCACCAACTACCTAACTAATTCTCTCTCTAATTTTCGAAAATCACCTTCCTCTTTTTCAAAATTCCTTTTTAAATTAACTAATTGTTTTAAATTTAATTTAATTTGATTCAATTTTCCTTTCTTAATTTTCGAATTTTAGTTTTAATTTTAAATTAAAAACAAAAATATTTTTATTTTAATTTAATTAATTTTCGAATTCTCTCATCTCTCATCTCCTTCTATTTAATTTTTCATCTACTAACACTTCTCTTCCACCTAAAATTCGAACACCACCTTCCTCTCTGTGTTCAAGTTTTTCTCTTCCCCTTCTTTTATTCTTCTCTTCTACTCACATAAAGGAATCTCTATACTGTGACATAGAGGATTCCATATTTTCTGTTTTTTTCTTTTTCATATGAGCAGTAACAAGGATAAGAACATTCTTGTTGAAGCTGATCCTGAACCTGAAAGGAAAGAGGAAGCTAAGGGAAGCTAAAGCGCAACTCTCTGGAGAAAATCTGACAGAAATTTTCAAAAAAGAAGAAGACATGGCCGAAAATAATAACAATGCAAGGAAGATGCTTGGTGACTTCACTGCACCAAATTCCAATTTACATGGAAGAAGCATCTCAATCCCTGCCATTGGAGCAAACAACTTTGAGCTGAAACCTCAATTAGTTTCTCTGATGCAACAGAACTGCAAGTTTTATGGACTTCCATCAGAAGATCCTTTTTAGTTCTTAACTAAATTCTTCAAATCTGTGATACTGTTAAGACCAATGGGGTTGATCCCGAGGTCTACAAGCTCATGCTTTTCCCGTTTGCTGTAAGAGACAGAGCTAGAATATGGTTGGACTCTCAACCTAAGGATAGCCTGAACTCTTGGGATAAGCTGGTCACGGCTTTCTTAGCCAAGTTCTTTCCTCCTCAAAAGCTTAGCAAGCTTAGAGTGGATGTTCAAACCTTCAGACAGAAAGAAGGTGAATCCCTCTATGAAGCTTGGGAGAGATACAAGGAACTGACCAAAAAGTGTCCTTCTGACATGCTTTCAGAATGGACCATCCTGGATATATTTTATGATGGTCTGTCTGAATTATCTAAAATGTCATTGGACCATTCTGCAGGTGGATCCATTCACCTAAAGAAAATGCCTACAGAAGCTCAAGAACTCATTGACATGGTTGCTAATAACCAGTTCATGTACACTTCTGAGAGGAATCCTGTAAGTAATGGGACACCTCAAAGGAAGGGAGTTCTTGAAATTGATACTCTGAATGCCATATTGGCTCAGAACAAAATATTGACTCAACAAGTCAATATGATCTCTCAGAGTCTGAATGGATTGAAGGAATCATCCAACAGTACTAAAGAGGCATCTTCTGAAGAAGAAGCTTATGATCCTGAGAACCCTGCAATAGTAGAGGTGAATTACATGGGTGAACCCTATGGAAACACCTATAATCCCTCATGGAAAAATTATCCAAATTTCTCATGAAAGGATTAACAAAAGCCTCAACAAGGCTTTAATAATGGTGGAAGAAACAGGTTTAGCAATAGCAAACCTTTTCCATTATCCACTCAGCAACAGATAGAGAATTCTGAGCAGATCCCATCTAGCTTAGCAAATATAGTCTCTGATCTATCTAAGGCCACTGTGAGTTTTATGAATAAAACAAGGTCCTCCATTAGGAATTTGGAGGCACAAGTGAGCCAGCTGAGTAAAAGAGTCACTGAAACTCCTCCTAGTACTCTCCCAAGTAATACAGAAGAAAATCCAAAGAGAGAGTGCAAGTCCATTGATTTGACCATCATGGCCGAACCTACAAGGGAGGAGGAGGATGTGAATCCTAGTGAGGAAGACCTCCTGGACGTTCAGTGACCAATAAGGAGTATCCCTTTGAGGAACCAAAGGAATCTGAGGCTCATCTAGAGACCATAGAGATTCCATTGAACCTCCTTCTGCCCTTCATGAGCTCTGATGTGTATTCTTCCTCTGAAGAGGATGAAGACATTACTGAAGAGCAAGTTGCTAAATACCTTGGTGCAATCATAAAGCTAAATGCCAAGCTATTTGGTAATGAGACTTGGGAAGATGAACCTCCCTTGCTCACCAATGAACTAAATGCATTGGATAGGCAGAAATTGCCTCAAAAGAAACAGGATCCTGGAAAATTCTTAATACCATGTACCATAGGCACTATAACCTTTGAGAAGGCTCTGTGTGACCTGGGGTCAGGAATAAACTTAATGCCACTCTCTGTAATGGAGAAACTTGGGATCTTTGAGGTGCAAGCTGCCAGAATCTCATTAGAGATGGCAGACAACTCAAGAAAATAGGCTTATGGACAAGTAGAGGACGTGTTAGTAAAGGTTGAAGGCCTTTACATCCCTGCTGATTTCATAATCCTAGACACTGGAAAGGATGAGGATGAATCCATCATCCTTGGAAGACCCTTCCTAGCCATAGCAAGAGCTGTGATTGATGTGGATAGAGGAGAGTTGGTCCTTCAACTGAATGAGGACAACCTTGTGTTTAAAATTCAAGGATCTCCTTCTGTAACCATGGAGAGGAAGCATGAAAAGCTTCTCCCACTGCAGAGTCAACCAGAGTCCCCACAGTTAAACTCTAAGTTTGGTGTTGGGAAGCCACAACCAAACTCTAAGTTTGGTGTTGAATCCCCACATTCAAACTCTAAGTTTGGTGTTGGGAGGTCCCAACAATGCTCTGCACATCTGTGAGGCTCCATGAGAGCTCACTGTCAAGCTATTGACATTAAAGAAGCGCTTGTTGGGAGGCAACCTAATGTTATCTAATTATATTTATTTATTTTCTCTTGTTATTTTATGTTTTCTTTAGGTTGATGATCATGTGGAGTCACAAAAACTACTGAAAAATCAAAAACAGAATGAAAAATAGCATTGAAAATAGCACACCCTGGAGGAGAGCAGTCTGGCATTTAAACGCCAGAAACAAGCACCAAGCTGGCGTTTAACGCTAGAAACAAGCATCTGCCTGGCGTTAAATGCCAGAAACAGGCTATATTTGGGCGTTTAACGCTAGAAACAAGCAGCAGTCTAGCATTAAACGCCAGGATTGCACAGCAAGGGCGTTTTACACGCCTAATTGGAGCAGGGATGTTAAGTCCTTGACCCCACAGGATCCCTACCTTTTCTTCTCTCCTCTTCACACCTTTTCATAACCCTCTTCCCAAAATACCCTTCACCAATCACCTCAATCACTCTTTCCCATCACCCCCTCACCACTCACATCCATCTTCTCTTCCCCATAAACCCCACCCACCTCTAAAATTCAAATTCTTTTCCCTCCCAAACCCAACCCTAATGGCCAAACCCTAAACCTTCCCCCACTCCTATATAAACCCCTCATTCCTTCTTCATTTTCACACAACACAATCCTTTCTTCTTACCCTTGGCCGAATACACACCTCTCTTCCTCTCCTCCATTTTCTTCCTCTTCTCCTTCTTTCTTTCTTCTTTTGCTCGGGAACGAGCAAACATTTTAAGTTTGGTGTGGTAAAAGCATAGCTTTTTGTTTTTCCATAACCATTTATGGCACCTAAGGCCAGAGAAACCTCTAGAAAGAGGAAAGGGGAGGCAATAGCTTCCACCTCTGAGTCATAGGAGATGGAAAGATTCATCTCAAAGGTCCATCAAGACCACTTCTATGAAGTTATGGCCAAGAAGAAAGTGATCCCTGAGGTTCCTTTCAAGCTCAAAAAGAATGAGTATCCGGAGATCGACATGAGATCTGAAGAAGAGGTTGGAAAGTTCTCACCAACCCCATTCAACAAGTCGGGATCTTAATGGTCCAAGAGTTCTATGTAAACGCATGGATCACTAGGAACCATGATCAAAGTGTGAACCCGAATCCAAAGCATTAGCTCACCATGGTTCGGGGAAAATACTTAGATTTCAGTCTGGAAAATGTAAGGCTGGCGTTCAACTTGCCAATGATGGAAGAGAACGCACGCCCCTACACAAGAAGGGTCAACTTTGATCAAAGGTTGGACCAAGTCCTCATAGACATATGTGAAGAAGGAGCTCAATGGAAAATTGACTCAAGAGGCAAACTGGTTCAATTAAGAAGGCATGACCTCAAACCAGTGGCTAGGGGATGGCTAGAGTTCATTCAACGCTCAATCATTCCTACTAGTAACCAGTCTGAAGTTACTATAGACCGGGCCATCATGATCCATAGTATCATGATTGGAGAGGAGGTGGAAGTTCATGAGATTATACCTCAAGAACTTTACAAGGTGGCTGAAAAGTCCTCCACTTGGGCAAGGTTAGCCTTTCCTCACCTCATATGCCACCTCTGCAATTTGGCTAGAATTGACATAGAGGGAGACATCCTCATTGAAGAGGACAAGTCCATCACTAAGAAAAGGATGGAGCAAATAAGAGATCATGGACCTCAACATGAGCATGAGGAAATTCCTCACCATGAAATTCCTGAGATGCCTCAAGGGATGCATTTTCCTCCACAAAACTATTGGGAGAAAATCAACACTTCCCTAGGAGAATTAAGCTCCAACATGGGACAACTAAGTATGGAGCACCAAGAGCATTCCATCATCCTCCATGAGATTAGAGAAGATCAAAGAGCTATAAGGGAGGAGCAACAAAGACAAGGAAGAGACATAGAGGAGCTCAAAAGCACCATTGGTTCTTTAAGAAGAGGAAGACGCCACCCTCACTAAGGTGGACTCATTCCTTAATCTCCTTGTCTATTTATTTTACTGTTTTTCGATTTTTGAGCTTTATGTTTTATTTATGTTTGTGTCTTTACTAGATGATCACTAGTGTCTAAGTGTCTATGCCTTAAAGTTATGAATGTCCTATGAATCTATCACCTCTCTTAAATGAAAAACTGTTCTAAAAACAAAAGAACAAGAAGTACATGGTTTCGAATTCATCCTTGAAACGAGTTTAATTATTTTGATGTGGTGACAATACTTTTTGTTTTCTGAATGAATGCTTGAACAGTGCATATGTCTTTTGATATTGTGGTTTATGAATGTTAAATATGTTGGCTCTTGAAGAATAAGAAAAAAGGAGACATGTTATTTGATAATCTGAAAAATCATAAAAATGATTCTTGAAGCAAGAAAAACCAGTGAATACAAAAGCTTACGAAGAAAAAAAAAAGAAAAAAATAGCGAAAAAAAAAAGAGAAAGAAAAAGAAAAAGCAAGAAGAAAAAGCCAATAGCCCTTAAAACCAAAAGGCAAGGGTAAATAAAAAGGATCCAAGGCTTTGAGCATCAGTGGATAGGAGGACCTAAAAGAATAAAATCCTAGCCTAAGCGGCTAAACCAAGCTGTCCCTAACCATGTGCTTGTGGCGTGAAGGTGTCAAGTGAAAGCTTGAGACTTAGCAGTTAAAGTCAAGGTCCAAAGCAAAAAAAAAAAAAAGAGTGTGCTTAAGAACCCTGGACACCTCTAATTGGGGACTTTAGCAAAGCTGAGTCACAATCTGAAAAGGTTCACCCAGTTATGTGTCTGTGGCATTTATGTATCCGGTGGTAATACTGGAAAACAAAGTGCTTAGGGCCACGGCCAAGACTCATAAAGTAGTTGTGTTCAAGAATCAACATACTGAACTAGGAGAATCAATAACACTATCTGAATTCTAAGTTCCTATAGATGCCAATCATTCTAAACTTCAATGGATAAAGTGGGATGCCAAAACTATTCAAGAGGCAAAAAGCTACAAGTCCCGCTCATCTGATTGGAGCTAAATTTCATTGATATTTTAGAATTTATAGTATATTCTCTTCTTTTTATCCTATTTGATTTTCAGTTGCTTGGGGACAAGCAACAATTTAAGTTTGGTGTTGTGATGAGCGGATAATTTATATGCTTTTTTGCATAGTTTTTACATAGTTTTTAGTATGATTTAGTTAGTTTTCAGTATATTTTTATTAGTTTTTAAATAAAAATCACATTTCTGGACTTTACTATGAGTTTGTGTGTTTTTCTGTGATTTCGGGTAATTTCTGGCTGAAATTGAGGGACTTGAGCAAAAATCAGATTCAGAGGTTGAAGAAGGACTGCAGATGCTGTTGGATTCTGACCTCCTTGCACTCAAAGTAGATTTTCTGGAGCTACATAACTCCAAATGGCGCGCTCTCAATTGCGTTGGAAAGTAGACATCCAGTGCTTTCCAGAAATATATAATAGTCCATACTTTGCCCGAGTTTAGATGACGCAAACTGGCATTCAACGCCAGTTCCATGTTGCATTCTGGAGTTAAACGCCAGAAACAGGTTGCAAAGTGGAGTTAAACGCCAGAAACAGGTTACAAACTGGCTTTCAACTCCAAGAGAAGCCTCTACACGTGTAAAGCTCAATGCTCAGCCCAAGCACATACCAAGTGGGCCCCAGAAATGGATTTTTGCATCATTTACTCATTTCTGTAAACCCTAGTAACTAGTTTAGTATAAATATGACTTTTTACTATTGTATTTATATCTTTGGATCATCTTTGATCATTTTTATGCTATCTTAGACCTTTATGGGGGCAGGCCATTCGGCCATGCCTGGACCTTGTTCTTATGAATTTTCAACGGTAGAGTTTCTACACACCATAGATTAAGGTGTGGAGCTCTGCTATTCCTCATGAATTAATACAAAGTACTATCATTTTTCTATTCAATTCAAGCTTATTCCGATTCTAAGATATTCATTTGCACTTCAATATGAATGTGATGATCGTGACAGTCATCATCATTCCCAACCTATGAACGCGTGCCTGACAACCACTTCCGTTCTACCTTAGATTGAATGAGTATCTCTGGGATTCCTTAATCAGAATCTTCGTGGTATAAGTTAGAATCTATGGACGGCCATTATTGAGATCCGGAAAGTCTAAACCTTGTCTGTGGTATTCCGAGTAGGATCTGGGAAGGGATGGCTGCGACGAGCTTCAAACTCGCGAGTGCTGGGTGTAGTGACAGATGCAAAAGGATCAATGGATCCTATTCCAGTATGATCGAGAACCGACAGATGATTAGCCATGCAGTGACAGCGCATTGGACCATTTTTACTGAGAGGACAGGATGTAGCCATTGATAACGGTGACGCCTAACATACAGCTTGCCATAGAAAGAAGTATGAATGATTGGATGAAGACAATAGGAAAGCAGAGGTTCAGGAGGAACAAGCATCTTCATACGCTTATCTGAAATTCTCACCAATGAATTACATAAGTATCTCTATCTTTAATTTATGTTTTATTTATCTTTTAATTATTAAATCTCCATAATCAATTGAATCCTCCTGACTGAGATTTACAAGGTGACCATAGCTTGCTTCAAGCTGACAATCTCTATGGGATCGACCCTTACTCACGTAAGGTTTATTACTTGGACGACCCAGTGTACTTGCTGGTTAGTTGTGCAAAGTTGTGACAAAGAACTAAGATTATGAACGTGCGTATTAAGTTTTTAGCGCCGTTACCAAGGAATGAACCGTCACAATTTCTGCGCACCTGGAGGTTGTGGTGGGAAGTGGTATTCATCTTTTGGTTGCAAATTTATACACATTGGAGGTGGTTCATCTTGGTAATAGCATGGAGGGGATGGCTCTTGAAAGTATTGATACTGGGATGGTGGTGGCTCTATATGTGGTTCCTATGGCTCATATGGTTGTTGTAATGGTGGATATGGATGAGGGTCATATGAAGGTGGTTGGTGAAAAGAGGCTTATGAGTGTGGTAGGTGGCTATGTTGAGGGTATGGCTCATAGGTGTATGGTGGTGGTTCTTGGAAGTCACAAGGGGACTCACCATAACCATTGGATTGATATGCATCATAGAATGGCTCTTCTTCATAGTGCATTGGTGGAGGTTGTTGCCATGAAGATTGATCATGTGCGTATGGCTCCTCCCACCTTTGGTTATCCCATCCTTGATGCATATCTTCATTGTAGCTCCCATTTCCTACAACATAGTTTGAACCAAACTCATAGCCAAAGTGAGAATTCATGGTGAAAAGAGAAAATAAAATTCAAAAGCTAATAGCAAAATAATGAAACAAAGTCCTAAACTAGCAAAGACTAGCAAAGAATCAACAAATCAAGCTATTCACAATATTTACATATATACAATAACCAATAACATAACACCATTGCGATTCCCCGGCAACGGCGCCATTTTGATGATTGGACTTTTGTGTGGTTTAGAATTCACAATAAATTCTCGTTGCAAGTATATTTTCTAAACCAACAATAATCCTTTCATACAAAAATTTGTTTGTCACAAGTACAAACCCCTAAATTTATAAACCGAAGTATTGAACCTCGGGTCGTTCTCCCTAGGAATTACAATAAAGTGCCTTGTTATTGGTTATGAGGTATGTTTTGGGGTTTTTGATAAGGGACATGAAAGATAAATGACAATGAAAATAAACTAACAACTAAAAAGGTCTTGGCAAAGGTTGGTGGTCAAGGATCTCTATCCTAATCACTAACCACAACATGAGAATTGGCAAGGATCAACCCCACTAAGTCATCCTCTAACTAATAAAGGAAAGTCAAGTGAGCTATGTCAATCCAAGACCATAAGTCCTAGTTCTCCACCAAATCAATTAGTGAGATCTAGCGTTAATTGCTCCCAATCATCAATCACTTGGACATTAATAACTCAAGAGTTCCTAAGTTACCTTCCCAAGCCAAGAACATAAAATTCTACTCTAAAATCCAACCAAGCATTTTATCAAACCCTTGGAAGGCACAAAAGAAAAGCATATTAAAAAGTGCAAGGAAAGTAAATCTACACTACTCAATTGCAAGAAATTAAACAACAACAAATCAAATGAACAATAAAGGAACATGAAAACATAAGTTGCATTGAAATGAAAATAGAAGAAACAAAAGTGCATGAACATAAAAGTAGAGAATCACAAGAATGAAATACAAAATTAGAGAGAGGAGAAGAAGAGGAACTAGAAATTGTAAAAGGAAAAGTAAATCAAAGCATGAATTAAACATAGATCTAAGAATTCCTAATCTAGATCTAACCTAATTCTAATTCTAGAGAGAAGTGAGAGCTTCTCTCTCTAAAACTAACTTTCCCTCCAAAAATTAAACTAAACTAAACTAATGTGTGAAAGTATCTAAAAGTATGTTGATTCTCCTTCAATCCTTGGCTTAAATAGTATCAGAAATGAGTTGGATTGGGCCCACAAGGCTTTAGAATTCACTGGCCACGTATTGCTTTATGTGGATCATATGGCAGCAACGATGCGTGCCCGTACAGTGCACATACGCATCACCATACGTATAGCAACTATGGCAAATCTTATATCGTTTCGAAGCCCCGGATGTTAGCTTTCCAACGCAACTAGAACCGCATCATTTGGACCTCTGTAGCTCAAGTTATGGCCGATTAAGTGCAAAGAGGTCGGCTTGACAGCTTTTGCGATTCCTTCATTTCCTCATGAGTTCTCCATTTTTACATGTTTTTCCTTCATTCCATTGATCTCATCTTTGCCTCCTAAATCTGAAATCACTTAACAAACATATCAAGGCATCTAATGGAATCAAGGTGAATTAGATTTAGCTATTTTAAGACCTAAAAACATGTTTTCACCCTTAAACACAATTAAAGGAGAAGTTATAAAACCATGCTATTTCGTTGGATAAATGTGGGTTAAAAGGTTATAAAATCCTCTAAATTCAACACAAGATAAACCCTCCAAATGGGGTTTATCAAGGACGATATCCCCAAGACTGCGTTTAGGACGCGCTATGGACACTACGAGTTTGCGGTAATGTCCTTTGGGTTAACGAATGCACCTGCTGTTTTTCATGGAATACATGAACAGAGTCTTTCGTCCTTTTTTGGACAAATTCGTTGTGGTTTTCATAGACGACATCTTAGTTTATTCTAAGACGGTGAAAGAGCATGAAGAGCACTTGAGGATTGTGCTGCAAATCCTAAAGGAGCGAAAGTTGTATGCTAAGTTGTCGAAGTGTGAGTTTTGGAAGGAAGAAGTGAAGTTCTTAGGTCATGTGGTGAGCAAAGGAGGAATAATATTTTCCGCTTTAAGGCTTGTAATGTGCTAAAATTATGAACAAGTGGGTTAAGCGTAGGCTCAAAGTTGCTAACAATGGATGTTAAAAGGTATGGCTATTTGGGTAAGTGAGCTAAATGAAATAATGGCCTCAATCATATAAATACATGAATACACAAAATAATGGACATAAAGAATCAAACAAATCAAAGATCACAATCATAGAAAGAGAATAATGTACACAAGAAGGAAAAATAAGTGGTTATAAGATGTAACCACACCATTAGGCTCAAATCTCACAAGCTTGTGTTCTTAGCTCAAAAATCATGTTCTAAAATAAATTCTTTCAAGCAAGTTCAATAAAAAGTTTTCAAATTGGTAGGTTGCCCTAAGAACAATTTCTTGGAAAAGAAATCATCACCCTAACCAAGTAGTCCTAATAGGAAAGAAGTGGTAAAAATATGTACAAATTGTAACTAACATGCAACCTATCATGCAATGCAACAACTATCTAACTTTGGTGTTGAAAAAGAAATTGTTACCCATGGAGATCGGTCGAACGACCTCCCCACACTTGAAGATTGCACCATCCTCGGTGCATACAAAGAAGAGCAAGGTGGATGGGTTGCTACAATTGATGAGCTTCTCCGAAAGGTTGTGCGGATGACTTGTTCGTTGCCCCATCTCGAAGCTTTTCCTTTTCCTCCTTTCTTGGTGGCCATCCTAAAGGAAGAAAAAAAGAAAGAAAATCAAGCCTATAACAAAGATATCAAGGCAAAGAGAACATAGGCGGGGGCTAATGCCAAATAAGGGTAAGGTTCTCACTACATGGTAGCTACAACATGTGAGTGAGAAAACAATATAGGCAAAGGGCATATGAACTAACACTTGATGCAAGAGTAAAATCAAAGCATGAATTACATATTGAGCATCAAGTTCAAATAAGAAAAAGTGGGTCATGAAAAATAATATTAAGTCATATGAATGCACAAAGACACAAGAGTCTTACAAGATTAAGCATTGATTTAAAAGTTTCATCACCCAACAATATGAAACAAGTCAAGAGGCACCAAAATAATGCAAGAAATTCTCAACGATTGAATAGGAAAATTCAATACCATTATAAAAATAAGAAACTAAAAAAAAAAAAAGAAAAATTACAACAAGCTATAAAATCAAAATTAAAATGCAATGAATGAAAGTAAGCAAATGCAATAAAAGAAAATGGAAGAAAAGAGAAAAAAATTTGTTTTTTTGTAGTATTTAATTTATTTATTTATTTTTATTTATTATTTTTTTATTAAAAATATTTTTTTTCAAGAGAGGAAAAAGAAACGTAGAAAAAAAGAAGAAGAAAAGAAGAAAGGAGAAAGGAGAAAGGAGAAAGGAGAAAGGAGAAAAACAGGGTGCAAATCCACGCGTACGCACGCATGGCGCGCGCGCGTCGATTTTTTTTTTTTTTTTGGAGAGTGACGCGTACGCATCATGTACGCATACGCGTCAGTGGTTTTGTGCCAAAGGCACAAGGCGCACGCAGCGTTTGCACAACTCTTGGGTTTTTGGCTTGGGGGTGGAATTTCTCAATCCACGCGTACACGTACATGGCGCGTGCGCGCGGATTTGCAAAAATGCTTGATGCACGACGTATTTCACGTGTCACAGCTCCGCAAGTACATGTCGGATGTGGCTCATGTGTTGGAGCCTGAGTCATTTGAGTTGAGGGACAACTTAACCTTTCAAGTAACGCCAGTGAGAATCGATGACACTAGTGTGAAGAAGCTGCGAGAAAAGGAAGTCTCGTTGGTCAAAGTTGCTTGGGAGCGAGCAGGAGTTGAAGAGCACACTTGAGAATTGGAGTCCGAGATTCAAAAGGATTATCCCGAGCTTTTCTCAGGTAATTCAAATTTTGAGGGCAAAATTTCTTATTTAGTGGGGAGAATGTAAGAAACGCAACTAATCAACAGGTTAATTAAGTGATTATATTGCCCGAATTAGATTCCGAAAAGTTAGAGTGAGAATTTGAGGATTTAAAGGTGATTTTTCGACTCAGTAGGTCTTTCTAAGTCAGAAAATGTGTTTTCTGCGAAAAATCGTGAAAAACCATGAACCGGCAATTGAACCGGTTGAACCGGTTCGAGTCTACCCGATACCGCACGAGAAAAAGTGAAAACCGTCAAAAACCTTAGAAAAACATTAGAAATGGAAAACCGAGCGTTAATTTTAAAGGTTTCGCCCAAAGTTGGGCCAAACAGGTTAAAAATTCTAACGAGTTGGACCGGGCCCAAGTTGGGCCCAAGCCCAACATATATAAGGTTCATTTAATGAACCATCACCTCATAAACACACACACTTCAGATTTGAAAGAGGGAAGGAGAGGAAGAAGAGAACACTATTCACACCTCTCTTCTCTTTGTGATATCTCGAGCTACGGTGCTCTGATTTGCGTGCCGTCAGCGGTTACGCATTTCTTGTGAAGAGCTCTACAAGATCCATATAAGAAACTGGTAATTAAAGCTCGAAATCCCTACAGTTTTTCTCTTCAAAATTTCGGTTCTTAGGGCTTTGGGATTAAGTGAGTTTTTCTGATTTTGGATGTTTAGGTTTGCTCTAATCCCTGCTTAGCCTTGGATTTTTGCTATCAAATCTGTTGGAAAAGATAAGAGCCATTAAACCCTTGTGAAATTTCAAGTTTGATAAACCCTAGGTTGAATTATGTGTGTTATAGCTTGAAGTCGTGAGTAATTGAACTTGTTGGAGCTTATTGGTGATTGTTAGTGGCTTAGATTCGTTGGAAAAGCCTAGCTTGTGCTCAACTTTGATTTAAGGGCATATTGAGAATCGGCCAAGGTATGGTTTTGGTTTTCTCTATGTAGTATATAATATTCATGACACTTAGGCTAGTGACCTATAGGATAGGTTTGGATTTATGTGGTTAGTCGATGTGGTATATTGAAATGATATTGATGTGTTGAGAATTAATAAGATTGAGATATGATGCTTGATGACTTTGAATGATTGTATATTGTTGGATATGGATTTAAAGCATGAATGAGGTTGATTATGTGAATTGATAAAGATGAGGTAATGATTGGCGAATGTATTGGTGAAGGATTGATTTAGAGTCATATATTTGATGTTGATAATTGAGAATGGTGATTGGTAACCCTAGAAGTAAAATTGTGTTGTAAATGGGGGTTTGGTATTGATCTAGTTGGATATGGCTTGATAAATTGCTAAATTTGAGTATATGTGAAATTTGGGTAAAAAGGAAATTTTGGTGAACTGAGCTTGATCATAACTCTTGCCTCGGTTTTCAAACTTTAATGTAACTTATCTAGAATTAAAGATCTTTGAAAATCCTTTTAATTGATATAAAGTTTGTGAAAATTGGAATTTCGTAGAAGAAGTTATGATCATTCAAAATTGGTGTTGAAAATCTGAAATTTTGCTAAGTTGCAGAATTTTATGATTTCTGATGTGTGCGCATGCACAACCCTGCGAAAATTTTGATCTGTGCAGACGCACACACCTGTGCGCACGCACAAGCAGGTAAGTGCCTACTGGTTGCAGCACTAGCACAGCTGGTGTGCGCACACATCAATGGAGAATTGCAACATGTGCGAACGCACACACTCCTGTTCGCACGCACAAGTCCGAAAGGGGAGTCTGTTGGGGGGCGCTAGCACACCCTGTGCAAGTGAACAGACCTTATGGGTTTCAGTATCTATGCGTACGCACACACCCCTCTGCACACGCACACATTTAAAATCTCCTGGACGTGCGCACGCACACATCCCTATGCGGCCGCACACTCCCTGTTTCTCAAAATTTTCTTTGTTTTCAATTATTCCACCTTCCCAACAAGGTTGTAAGCCTCTCTAACACCATTTTTAGACTCTTGGGCCTAGTTTTGGAAAGTTAAAACATGGGAAAGAATTTAATGGATCTAGGTGATATTATTTGGAAAACTTTAGAAAATGGAGGCCTAGGTTTCTGGCGTGCTGAGGATGGTTCGACGTTAGGTGATGGATGATTGATATATGAGATGACGAATGATGAACTGTTGATAATTGGAAAATGAGATATGAATGGATAGTGGTTGAGATGAGTCGAGGACTCTAAATGAGATGATGGATCCATGTATACTGAAAATGTTTTCTGAAAACCACTGAAATAATATTTTTATTGAGATTCTGAGATGCTATGCACCCGGCAGGGACGGTGGTTGGATCCCGCCTATCGAGGTAGCGGCGACGGCGTAAGGGCGGTGGTTTGTCTCGCTTACGTTGAGATGTGAGGTCTGTGGCAAGAGTATCCTGCTCGCATCCCTTCGGATCTATAGAGCGTGCAGGCGCCGGTACCTGGACAGTGATCCGAGCACTATATCTCGGGGGTTCCCATATGAGGATTCCGAAGGGCGACGTCTCCATGGAGATGTGTTGGGTTGGCAGTTGAACCGACAATGTGATATCATAGCCAGCAGGACAGGCATTCATCATGTGCATTTTCTACCTGTTTATTTGCTTTGCCGACTTGTAATTGTATGCCTAATTGAATAACATGCCTATTTGCTTACTTGATCTACTTGCCTTATATGATTTTACTTGTGAATTACTTGCATTGCTATTAATTGTGCTTTCTACTGGGATTGAGGAGGTTCGAAAGGCGGCGGTGATGGAATCACATGGAGGATAGGTTGGTGAAGGCTGTGGGACAGCAGTGTTTAGTTAGAGTAGAAATCCCCTAAGATAGATTCCCCACTTCATTTATATTAAGGATTATATATTATGCTTATCTATTTTAGTATGCCTTAAGTTTGAATCTTGTGATGGATATGGAGCTAGGATTGCTTTTGGCGTCCCGAGGTCTTATATCCTACATCACTGGGCACTGTTACCATACTGAAAACCTCCGGTTCTCGTACCATATTTCTGTTGTGTTTTTCAGATGCAGGCCGCAACCCACCTCGATGAGTTGTTTGGTTGGTGACAGAAGCGGAGGATTCGGATATCTTTTTGAGTCTTTTGGCTTATTTTGTATATGTCTCTCACTTTTGTATTTTGTTTTGCCTAGAGGCTTGTATTTGAGAGAACAAAATTGTATAAGCTGGTTGTACTGTCTGGTTCTGTATATCTGTATATGGCTAGCCGGCTTAAACTCCGCGAGCCGTGGCTAGATTCTTATGATATTACACTACTATATTTTGATATTTCTTATGTGTATCTTATTCTTTAGGTTAGTATCTTTGTTAGTACGTTTTGCGCTTTTGAAATCCTGTTTTTGAGCTATATCTTTCATCAGGCTTCTAGATTATACTATTCTTTCTATATATGTATTATGTATGACCTTAGAACTGTCGTAATATCTGATTTACCTTTGCTTTACGACACGAGGTAAAGCTTAGGCTAATTAGGGTGTTACACAAGGTTCCTGTTCATGCATCTAAAATGGACATCACCAAACAGAGCCATAAAAATCAATGGCACCAGACATCCAAAGAAGTTGTCTCTTGCCAAAATTTCATTTCATATTACAACATATGCAAACAACAAATCTGTAGGTGATATGGAAACTCTATAATGGTTATTGAACATGTATGCTCTCATGAACACTAATCAACTAATCAACTAATCAATGCCATCACTGCCGCAGGTGCTACTCCACACTGCACCATGGCTCCAATCTAGCAGCTTGCACTCAAAATTCTCAGTCTGCATAATAGTTATATGTATGATCAATAATACTAGCTGCTAGTACCATCCACAATGAAAAAAGTTTAGGAGTCAACAATTTTAATTCATATTAGCTGACACTTTTAGTCAACAGTTTAATGCCTTTAGTTTAATAGTCTAATACAATATTTTTAACCAACATTTTTAAATATTACTGACTAATTGTTCAATAATGTTTTATACATATTAGTTATATACTAGGAACTTAATTCTTACATACATATATAAAACACAATAAAGAGTTTCCAGTAATTGTTTTTGTGAGGGTGTCTATTTAGTGATTCCAATGCAATATATATAATGAAAAATAATTTTTTGAGCCACAACAATAACCACTATTTCATTACATAGGATAGTAGCATTAGTGTAAGATGTTGAAGACTCAAATTTCAACTACTCTTGACGTTAACTACTTGATTCAGCAGAATAATTTAGAAGTAGGAGAATGTGTATATATATAGTATACCTCATAAAGCTGGACAGTAGTTATGTCTCTAATTCCCTGTTGATACCAAATCACAAATGCCAAGTAATTAGGGTTGCTGCTACTCTCATCTATCTTGAATGTTATGTTCTCGTGTGGATAATTGCATGCAACCCTGCACACACAGATACAGAAAACTATAAATACTTCAATCTTAGCTTGCGTGTGTGCATCTATAAGGATCTAATTAAGCAAAAATGTTAATTATTAAGGTTTAGCACCCAACAACTAATCAATTATCAATGCTTCAACAATTAATCATGCTTCAAGAAATTAATAGCAAGGTTTAGAATTTAGAACCAATAATTAATCAATGCTTCAACAATTAATCATGCTTCAAGCAATCAGCTTTAATAATTAATCATTTAATCATGCTTCAAGCAATCAGCTTCAACAATTAATCATGCTTCAAGCAATCAACAGCTAGGTTTAGACTTTAGAACCAACAATTAATCAATGCTTCAACAATTAATCATGCTTCAAGCAATCAACAGTAAGGTTTAAAACCAATAATAAATGAATACTTCAACAATTATTATTACAAAAAACAAAATTTATACCTAGGGTTAGTGGAAGAGAGGGAAGAGTGCAGAGCTAGCGGCGACAAGGACAATGGCTGGGGTGGAAGGGTCGAACAGAGCTGGCGCCGGCAAGAAGACTGCATGACAGCAACTGGTGCTGGCAGTGGCTGCGATTTTGACGGCTGAAAGGAAAGCTGGCTGCGCGAACGAAAAGCTGGCTGAAAGAAACTTGCGACGGTGAGTGACTTCCAAGGACCTTGCGACGGTGGCGGTGGCTGAATGGAGGTTGTGACGGAAGCTCGCGGTGGAGACTGGACGTGGTGAAAGCGAGAGGTGAGAATGGAGGGCTGGAGGGGAGCCTCGAGAGTGGCTCTGTGCAGTGTGGGTGTCTGCGTGAAAGAGTCCTAGGGTTCCCCTTTTAAGGGCCAAGTCAAAACGCGTACGTTTTTTGGCAAAATTTAAAAACTGGCCGGTTACCGGCCAGTTCGGCGGTCCAACTACGGTTTTTAGATTTGACGGTTTTGCCTTCTATCCGAACCGTGTTTGCTAACGGTTCGACCGGTTCGACTGGCCAATTCGAACCGGTTTTCAGAACATTGTTGTGGTTTGAAGCAAGCTATGGTTATCTTGCAGGTCTTAGTCAGGTGGATCAGAAAGATTTGATTTAACTTTGTATAAGTACTTGTTATATTGGAAGGTAAACATGGATAGGAATAGAGTTGAGGATTGGAGTTGCTTTGCCTTTCTGAATTAACTCCGGTATTACTGCTCTCTTTGCTTGTGAGTGATTTCTTCAATGGCATGCTGTATGTGATTGACACTGGTTTGAGCAGCTGCCAATGCTCCTCCAGATCTGAATCCCAGGTTTAGTGCGGATCCATTCTGATTGAGGGTGAAGCTCGTACAGTTCATTCTCCTTAATGATCCTACTCAAAACGCCACAGACAAGGTCAGATCTTCCGGATCAGAGAATGTTGCACCTTGGGTTCTAGCCTCTACCACAAAGACCCTAATCTCCCTAAAAATCGACTGAACTGATGTCTCAAAAAGTCCCCAACGAAGTCGTGGATTAGCCATCTGAGATGTATAAACATAGCTGTTGGCTCGTCATTATCCGATGAAAGACGCATTCTGAACCCAAGTAGACGCAGGTGTTTATCAGGCACGTTCGTCTTAATGTGATGAATAGAGCTAATTTTTCAGATCATCCTATTCACCATGATGAAGATCGAATATACATCTTAGAATTAATCAAACACGGATCGAAGAGAAACAGTAATACTTTTATTAATTCATAGGACTCAGCAGGGCTCCTCCCCTCAACCTAGGAGGTTTAGAAACTCATACTGATAAGAAAATACAATAGAATAAATGAAAATATGCTGAATGGTGATCCAAAGGTGTCAGAATTACATAAATAAAATCCCTTAAATACTAAACAAATGACTAGTAAGGGTAAAATAGTCTTTTTAGTGCTAAAATCCACGTCTGGGGCCCATTGGTAAGTGTTTGGGCTGAGTTTTGATGAGATACACGTGCTATAAGGTCTCTGAGGTGTGGAACGCCAGCTAGTGGGTCCTCTTTGGGCGTTTGTACATTGGTCTCTGCTCTTTGGGCACTGGATGCCTGGAAGGGGGCAGGAAGCTGGCATTGGACGCCAGTTTTGAGCCTTCTAATCCGAAGCAAAGTATAGACTATTATATATTGCTGGAAAGCTCTGAAAGTCAGATTTTCATAGCCGTTGAGAGTGCTTTATTTGGACTTTTGTAACTCCAGAAAATCTCTTCCGAGTGTAGGCAGGTCAGATCCAGACAGCATCTGCAGTGCTTTCTCTGTCTCTAAATCAACCTTTTGCTCCATCTCCTCAATTTCAGCCAGAAAATACTTGAAATTGTCCAAAAATACAAAAACTCATAGTAGAATCCAAAAATATGAATTTAACATTAAAACCTATAAAAACTTAATAAAAACTAAATAAAAACTACTAAAAACTATATGAAAGTGATGCCAAAAAGCATATAAAATATCCGCTCATCAGTTGTATGTATTGACATCAACTCCATGTGTTACTGACTCTGGGAAGAAAAATTTAATACTTTATTTAGTAGGTGTAATTTAATGTTATTGTTTGTTTAAAGTTGTTCAAATTAGTTTCTGTCAACAAAAAATATATATGTTTTCCAAAGTCATACTTAGACTATTAGAAAAATAGCATTATGTGTTATCTGTGTTGGTGTGAAATGAAATGGAGCTGTGGAAAGGAGTTGATACTAAGTAGATTGTATCAACTGACGATGCAATTAGAAGCTAGCCTCTCGAACTTAGGCCTCCAAAAGAGGTTTCAACAATGTTAGGAATTTCACTTCCATTTGAGGTAAGCATTTGAAAGCTTGTTTGCACTAAAAAGGAATATAGACCATTTATTATGTTCTCCTATATTATTATTATGCTAACATATTTACATGAGAATAGATAAGGATTCTTGAAATTTTATTAATAAAAATGAAAGCAGATTACTACCTTTGGGTGGCAGCAGAGATGTATTGGTGCAAGATGGGATGAATTTAATTGGGTGATGTCATTTGAAGATGCAATCAAAATGTGACGTCCTGGAGTTACACTTTTTGGAGGCTTTTAAGCATGGGTGTCGAACTAAGTTAGAGCTAAAATAAGGTGCATGTTTTTTTGTTTCCCGGACAATAATGCATGTATTAAATCAAAATTTGAATGCTATCTTTCTAAAAAAAATAATAAGTTGCATGGAATTCGTCACAATTGATACCTTCAACTATATTCCTGTTGATGACCGAATTGGAAGCTGAGTGTTTGTCCCCTACAATGGCTGATTCATTAGTTAAAACTTCATTGATATTACTAATAATCTCTGGATTTTCGAATTACCTTCTGAAGTTACACTTCAAGATGGGATTGTTAGATTCATTCACAGGAGTTGGCCCCCTAATTTGATTGTTGGAGTTTGAAACAATATTTTTCAGAATCACTAATAATAATAATAATAATAATAATAATAATAATAATAATAATAATAATAATAATAATAAGTTTACACGGTAGGAACTCATTTCAAGTAGATAAACTATTCATTTTATTGTGCATCAAAGTTCTTTTTAAATCATAAACCATTTATTTAACATACCTTGCACCATGCGTATTGGTAACTCTTTCAAAGGTGTTTTGTTCTGAGATTGCTAAAGTGAAGAATAATTAGCTTGATCATTTGTGGATACATTTTTCTGTTGTGAGATGAGATGCCCTGCTGCTCTACAAAGCATGATAAAAGAGAAGAAAATGTGTATAAATGTTGAAAGACAATAGACAGGTAGCATGGAGAAAACTGCTCATCCAATGTAAGCATATATGTTAGAAGCACCTTTGTGATTGGAATGAATTAGCTTCCTTTTTTTTCTAGCTAGCTTCACCAATTTGTTGTGCCTTGCTTGTTTTGCATTCTAAAGATCATGGTTTGAGTGGTTCATCCTAGAGTTGCAATCCTGAAGCTTTGATTTTTGTGGTTCCAATGGATTCCAAAAACTTTCTAATGCTTCATGTTTATTCAGGTTGATTGAAATTTTTTTTATTTTCCTTATGAATTGCATTGCAACTGGAAACACAAGAATCTGCTCTAGCTAAAGCTGTTAAGTCAGACCATAGATATGATGCCTTGATAAGCATGCAACTTAGTTGGTTTTAATGGAAATTTTTTGGAAATCCTTGAATTGATAATGACATTTGTACTTAGTAAGAGGCAACTCGCAGTTTCTACTACTAAAAAAAAGTGGCGGGAGTACTATTGAGCTATTTTTTAAGAAAAAAATTTGTCCATTCTTTTAAGGCAGCCTTAGATTTATCAAATTTAGTGAAAACTTACTATTAGATTGCCTTTAAGTATATAAATATAATTAGGAATAAAACTCTACATCCAAACAAAATCCTTATCGAAGTCTATCTAAGTTGTTGTAACAACTTTTCAAATCACGCGCTCCTTCTCCTTCTCCTTCTCCGTTTCTTTTTCCTTCTCCTTCTCCTCCTCCTCGTATTTCTTCTTCTTCTTCCAAATTCGCGCAAGTTCTTCTTCTTCCCTTCTTCTTCTCCTCCTTCTTCTTCTCCTCCTCTTTCTTCTTCTTCTTCCAACGAAGCACACGCAGACTTCTTCTTCCAAATTTGCACATGCAGGTTTTTCTTCTTTTCCTCTTCTTCTCCTCCTCTTTCTTCTCCTCCTCTTAGAGATTATCAATTCAATTTAATTCAATTCAGAATACCTGCGTCCATTCAATTCAAAACAATTTTATTCAATTCATAATGAACCAAACATGTTATTAAGCTGAAACAACTGTATAGTACTAAATGAACGGAACATTATCCATTATATAAAATCAAATTCAAAATAGCTTTCTGCATAATGAACCGAACACGTTATTAAGGTGAAACAATTGTATAGTACTAAATGAATGGAACATTATCCATTATATAAAATCAAATTCAAAACACCTGTGTCTACAATTTAGAGATTATCAATTCAAATCAATTCAGAACACCTGCGTCCATTCAATTCAATTCAATTCATAATGAATCGAACACGTTATTAAGGTGAAACAATTGTATAGTACTAAATGAACAAAACATTATTCATTATATAAAATCAAATTCAAAACAGCTTTCTGCATAATGAACCGAACATGTTATTAAGGTGAAAAAATTGTATAATACTAAATGAACAGAACATTATCCATTATATAAAATCAAATTCAAAACACATGTGTTTACAATTTAGATATTATCAATTCAATTCAATTCAAAACACCTGCGTCCATTCAATTCAATTCAATTCATAATGAATCGAACACGTTATTAAGGTGAAACAATTGTATAGTACTAAATGAACGGAACATCATTCATTATATAAAATCAAATTCAAAACAGCTTTCTGCATAATGACCCGAACATGTTATTAAGGTGAATCAATTGTATAGTACTAAATGAATGGAACATTATCCATTATATAAAATCAAATTCAAAATAGCTTTCTGCATAATGAACCGAATACGTTATTAAGGTGAAACAGCGGTATAGTACTAAATGAACGGAACATTATCCATTATATAAAATCAAATTCAAAACACCTGTGTCTACAATTTAGAGATTATCAATTCAATTCAATTCAATTCAATTTAGCAATTGCATTCCATTCAATTCAATTGGAAAAATAATTCATTAACAAAATATTGGTGTTATTGGTATGCGTGAAGAGGAGGAGGAGGATGAGGAGGTATGCGTGAATTTGAAAGAAGAAGAAGAAGAAGAGGTCGTATGCGTGTATTTGAAAGAAGAAGAAGAAACGCGGGGGAGAAGAAGAAGAAAAAGCGCGTGTAATGACGCTCTTTTAATGAGAGTGGTTTTTGTTGGTGTTGGACCTACTTGGATAAACTTAGATGAAAAAATACTTGGATGTGTAGCAATCCTATATAATTAGTTTCTTGCTAGATTTTTACACCTCAACAGTTTTGTTTTACTAAATATGCACACAGTTGGTGTTAATTTTTCATTGAATTTACTTTTACACATCTCACTTATGTCAAACTTGGGTAACATACTTAATCTTCTAATAATCACTAATTTTTAAAGTTCAAACTTTGATTTGGATTATAATCACCTTATGTTGAATGCTTAACACTTTCATAATTGAACTCACATTGAGGAAACACAATAAGCTAATCATATAAATTAAATGTGGCAAGGGAATCTTTGTAATAGAAGTAAAACGGGAGCAAACTATTCATTGCATGGAAATTATGATTATCTCTATTTTAGATAATTTAACATTTAGCATAAACAAACTTTTATATTTTACATTCTCCATATTCTTTGATACTCACTTTAGAGCTGATTGGACACGTGATGAGTTTGGATTTAACATTGCACTCTAATTTTTGGATTAAACTGGAAACAACGCTGGTATGTGAAGAATGATTCGCTTTACTTCGATTTCAGTTAGCCAGCTCCCATAATATATGTGTTGTCATTCATATGGATCCCATGAGCATCATGAAAGAATAATATCTTTCACAGGAACTCCTGTTTATCTTTCTTCTTTTGTTAAAATTAATCTCCTCATGAATAAATAGTAGGGGCTGTTCATATAGCTTAAAACTTTCTAGTTCATATAGAGGATTCCATCAAAAGCAATCTTCTTGTGTTTCATTTCAAGGCACCATATTAGTACGTTGTAGTGATCTTTGCTAGTTGGTTAGGACATGTAGCAAACCTTATCCTTGACCGTTACCAATTTATTGTAATCTGACTTTGCTTTGTTAGGAATTCGAATATGATGCCACTTGTAGCTATTCATGGAGAATATCAGGATAGATTCAGGATTATGAAGATTTAGACCACCAAAATTAATCCAAATGACTAACTCATTCAGTGAAACGTAGTCAGGCCCAACTTTGCTGATATCACCATTGGCAACTCTCTTTGATTTTCATTTTTGCACTTTGCTATTCCAGATTGTATACCAAATTTGTGTGTCATAAAATTTTTGCTTGAAGGCATGTACAACGCAATAGTGTGTCATGGATGGATAATATGCAAAGGCAAAGATTGAGACACATGTTGGTGCTTGAAAAAGACGCGTGGTTGAGGTAATTCACAGACATTGCAAGTTAGGATGTTCTAGATGAGTAGCATGTTCTTGCGGCCTCCATTAGTGAACGTTAGGCAAACATTCCCATGATAAGAACCCACAATGGTAAAATAATTACAGTTTTTTAACTGTGTTGGTAGCGACAATACCTTTGATGCACCTGTTAAAGTATTTTTTTTTTGGAAATAAAGTAAGCTCAACACACTAAAATGGAGCAACAGTAGAAACAACAAGTACTTAATAAAAATACATAAAATTTTTAACTTTCAGCCATGCCATCAACCCCTATGGATCACTCGTAGTCCATTCGTTGTAGCTCAGAATCGTCTTTCTTATTACGAACTCCACACCTGTTTTCTGAGTATTGAAGATCCTAGCATTGCGTTCCGCCCAAATGTTCCAAATAACTGCAAAGAATCCCGGCAACCATTTCTTCTGATCTTGTTTCCGCTTATGCCTACCGGCCCACCGCTCGAACAGTTCCTTTATGGTTCCAGGCATAGACCACACCTCCCCAAAATACCTCAAACAACTACACCACACCTGCCATGTTAGCTCACATCGGAGGAATAAATGCTCCACCGACTCTACCTCCTTGTTGCATAGAACACAGATATTATCACTGGACCTAAGAACGCCTAGTCTAGTCAATCTCTCCTTTGTATTAACACTGAAAATTGCATTATTAATGCTTTTCCATTGAGGGAACCAAATATGCAATAAAAGTGTGTGTTGATTTAGGAAAAAAGTCGGCCAGTATTGCAACAGAAACTTATATTCCTTCAATAAAAGGCACCAATATTTGTTCATGGCTCTACATCTACAGACACATGAACTATCAGTCTTTTTCAAGATGCAGAGTGTAACACCCTATCATCCTAAGCCTTATCTCTAGCCATAAAGCAAATGACGACAAAGTATCACGACTGTTCTAAACACTACAAGAAAAACACTCATTCAAGTACACTTGAAAAGTGTAGCCAAAAGTGAAAAACAATGATGCCTTAGGCTAAGGCTACGCTTTTCGGGTTATGGAGACGCTTTAGTGGGGGATGCCTATTCGGTCGTTGCCTATTCTCAAAGGCTACGCTTTTCTGCACCAAGGGCTACGCTTTTGGCATTTGGGAATAGGGTGCACTTTTCAAGTAATGCTGTCCAGGACTAAAGACTACGCTTTTCAGCTTCCATTTTTACTAGAATAGGCTACGCTTTTCAACGCTACTGCATCACTTGTAAAGCGTAGCCACATTGTATACTATGGCTATCATTTATAAGTGTAGCCATAGGTCCCTCATTGTTTTTTTTTTTATTTTCTGTATATATATATATATATATATATATATATATATATATATAATATTTTAATAATTTTTTGTACAACATAATATTTAATAATATGATTACATATATAATTCTGTATTTTAATTAAATGAGTTAAATATTATAAAATAAAAATAAATACACAATTATACTAAATTAAAAAATATTCTAGCAAAGCAAAGTAAATACATCTAAAGATTCACAAGCACTATAATGATATAGTATATTAGTACATAAAACAATAGATCCAACTATCCAATTGAACAATCATTCAACAATAGAGAAAAAAATGAAACATGTCTAAAATACTAATTTCCATGTATCAATGAATATAAAGAGGATTACAAATTAAATCTCAAATTAAAATAAATAAAAGAAAAGAGAATAAACAAAGACCTTAGTGCCCTGAGTACTAAGTCCCTATCAGTTGTGTGCTTGAAAATCATTTGAACATACTGTACAAAGAAAGAAGATTTTTTTGTTGGAGCCACTTATGTTACCTGCTAGTGCCTTTACAAAGTGCTGAATAAATTCAGAGTGCCTTTCATAAGTGGCGACAGTAATGAGATTACCATCTACCACTGTTCCTGCCATGGTGTCTGGTTCAACCCAATGAGCACCGGAGGCAACTGATGCCAGTTTAACAGGAGAAAAAGCGATGCACTTGTGATCTTTAGCTACACTCGCAGCCACCAGAATCAACTGTCTATGGCAAATGGAAGCAAGCGCTTTTCCAGAACTGAAAAACTTGATCACTAGTGCCACAACAAGAGGATCATGAGCAAGATACTCTGGCGCTCTTCCACCCAGTAACAGCACCCCGTCATAGTTTGCAGCATCAATTGAAGTCTAGTGGGAAGAAATGCTTTTATTAGCAAACATAAGGACACTAACACGTGAAAGGAAAGAAGTTATGGGAGAAAAGATAAAGAACACTTGCAGCCATATTGATGCACCACTATTTCGTGGTACATCTTGTGCTCAATTGAGTGGATTTTATCCACTAAACTCACACTTATTCATATAATTCGCATGTTTTACATTTTCCTTCCTAATTTTATGCTATGATTGAAAACATACTTCTTTGGCCTTAAATTTGCTAATTTTAATCCTCTTTTATTACCATTCAATGCCGTGATATATGTGTTAAGTGTTTTTAGAGTTTATAGGGTAAGAATGGCTTAGAGGATAGAAAGGAAGCAGACAAAAGTGGAAGGAATACAAGAAGTTGAAGCAATTGCTAAGCTGTCAAGCCTGACCTCTTCGTACTAAATCGATCATAACTTAAGCTACAGAGGTCCAAATGAGGCAGTTCTAGTTGCGTTGGAAAGCTAACATCCGGGGCTTCAAAATAATATGCAATTTCCCATAGTTTCCATGCAGTTAAGTGACACGCACGCGTGCATCACGCGTACGCGTGACCTTGCAAAAGTTCATCGACGCGTACGCGTAGGCGACGCGTATGCGTGACAAAGCCACGTGCTGGAGGTATCAGAAATCGCTTGGGGCAATTTCTAGGCTGTTTTTTGCCCAATTTCAAGCCCAAAAAACACAGATTAGAGGCTGCAGAGTGGGGAATCACATTCATTCATTCATACAACTTTCATTCACATAATATTAGGTTTTAGATGTAGTTTTCTAGAGAGAGAGGAGAGCCTCTATCTAGGTTTTAGGATTCGTAGCTTTAATTTTTCTCAAATTCAGATTTCTATTTTACTTTAATTTAGTTTTCTTCTACTCTTATTAGTTCTAGCACTTTATTTTATCTATTTCTCTTGTTGGTATATTTATTTTCCCAATTTAATTTATGAACTCTTCATGTTAGATTCAATTTCCTATTTAATACAATTTGAGGTATTTCATGTTTATTGCTTCTTGCTCTATTTGTTATCATTGGTTTTGCAATTGTTGGTTTTAGTATTTACATTCTCTTATTGCTTTTCTATGCTTTTATGTTATGTCTTCCAAGTATTTGACAAAATGCTTGGTTGGGTTTTAGAGTAGATTTTCCTCCTCTTGGCTATGGTTGAGTAATTGGAAACTCTTGAGTTATCAAACTCCTTTACTGATTGATAATTGAAAGTTGCTAGTTGATTTGGATCCCTCTAAAGCTAGTCTTTCCTTAGGAGTTGACTAGGACCTGAGGAATCAAATTGATTCATCCACTTGACTTTCCTTCATAGTTAAAGGTTAACTAAGTGGGAGAAATGGACAATTGATGTCACAATTGATAAGGATAGCTAGGATAGAACTTCTAATTCTCATACCTTGCCAAGAGCTCTATTAGCTATTAGTTTAATTCTTGCAATTTACTTTTCTTGTTACTTATTCAAAACCCCAAAAAGATACAATCTCATAACCAATTATAAGTACACTTCCCTGCAATTCCTTGAGAGACGACCCGAGATTTGAATACTTTGGTTATTATTTTTATAAAGGGTTGTTACTTGTGACAACAAAATTTTTGTATGAAAGGATTTTCTTTGTTGATTTAGAAACTATACTAGCAACGAGAATTTATTGTGAAATTCTTTACTAGCAAAAATCCGTTCGTCACATACCCATCCTTCAAATTTTCATGATTGCATCACAAGCAAAAATAAAGAACACTTCATGTATCATTTCATATCTAGTACCCATTACACATTCCAACTTCAAAGGCATAGTGACCAAATCATGAGAAAGGCAACCCATATGTTGTGAAGGTTTCATACTATATTTTATAAAATCAGATGTATAACACTATAACCAACCACAGAATATACATGATCACGTTGTAACAAGTTATAGTGTTTAAAAAGATAAATATAACACAATGAAGACTACAAACCTAGTTCCAGCATAATGACGTGATTGCCTTGCAATGAGCGCAAGTAAGAAATACTGCCCAGATATCGTTAGTGTGTCCTAGAAAAGCCACAAGTTAAGTACCATAATGTTACTTTGGCATAGCAGGGATTTGGCAAATTGTAAAGTGACCAAATATTTAACAAGATTACTCAACTAGCTTAACAGTATTCAATGGATTTTTAAAGTGTCGTTCATCTCACCTGTTTAAAATAGCCATAAACTAGAGCAACTGTCCAAAGAGTACTCTGGAGGTGATTCCTAATTCCTCGTTTCAAGAATTCATTCCTGATGAGCGGATAATTTATACGCTTTTTGGCATTGTTTTTAGTATGTTTTTAGTAGGATCTAGTTACTTTTAGGGATGTTTTCATTAGTTTTTATGTTAAATTCACATTTCTGGACTTTACTATGAGTTTGTGTATTTTTCTGTGATTTCAGGTATTTTCTGGCTGAAATTGAGGGACTTGAGCAAAAATCAGATTCAGAGGTTGAAGAAGGACTACTGATGCTGTTGGATTCTGACCTCCCTGCACTCAAAGTGGATTTTCTTGAGCTACAAAACTCAAAATGGCGCGCTTTTAATTGCGTTGGAAAGTAGACATCCAGGGCTTTCCAGAAATATATAATAGTCCATACTTTGGCCGAGTTTAGATGATGCAAAAGGGCGTTGAACGCCAGTTCTATGCTGCAGTCTGGAGTTAAATGCCAGAAACACGTTACGAACCAGAGTTAAACGCCAGAAACACGTTACGAACCAGAGTTGAACGCCAGAAACACATTACAACCTGGCGTTCAACTCCAGAAAGAGCCTCTGCACGTGTAACATTCAAGCTCAGCCCAAGCACACACCAAGTGGGCCCCGGAAGTGGATTTATGCATCAATTACTTACTTCTGTAAACCCTGGTAACTAGTTTAGTATAAATAGGACTTTTTACTATTGTATTAGAGATCTTTGGGACATCTGGTTCTTAGATCATGGGAGCTGGCCATTCGGCCATACCTGAACCTTTCACTTATGTATTTTTAACGGTAGAGTATCTACACTCCATAGATTAAGGTGTGGAGCTCTGCTGTTCCTCATGAATTAATGCAAAGTACTACTGTTTTTCTATTCAATTCAACTTATTCCGCTTCTAAGATATTCATTCGCACTTCAACATGAATGTGATGAACGTGACAATCATCATCATTCCCCCATGAACGCGTGCCTGACAACCACTTCTGTTCCACCTTAGATTGGATGATTATCTCTTGGATCTCTTAATCAGAATCTTCGTGGTATAAGCTAGATTGATGGCGGCATTCATGAGAATCCGGAAAGTCTAAACCTTGTCTGTGGTATTCCGAGTAGGATTCTGGGATTGAATGACTGTGACGAACTTCAAACTCGTGAGTGCTGGGCGTAGTGACAGACGCAAAAGGAAGGTAAATCCTATTCCAGTATGATCGAGAACCTCAGATGATTAGCCGTGCCGTGACATAGCATTTGGACCATTTTCACAAGAGGATGGGATGCAGCCATTGACCACGGTGATGCCTCCAGATGATTAGCCATGTAGTGACAGCGCATCGGACCATTTTCACAGAGAGGATGAAAAGTAGCCATTAACAATGGTGATGTCCTTATATAAAGCCAGCCATGGAAAGGAGTAAGATTGATTGGATGAAGACAGCAGGAAAGCAGAAGTTCAGAGGAACGAACGCATCTCCATACACTTATCTGAAATTCTCACCAATGATATACATAAGTATTTCTATCTTTATTTTTTGTCTATTTATTATTTATTTTCGAAAACTCCATAATCAATTATTATCCGCCTGACTGAGATTTACAAGATGACCATAGCTTGCTTCATACCAACAATCTCCGTGGGATCGACCCTTACTCACGTAAGGTTTTATTACTTGGACGACCCAGTGCACTTGCTGGTTAGTTGTATCGAAGTTGTGAATCAAAAACGATTTATTAAGACGTGCGTACAGAGTTTTTGGCGCCGTTGCCTGAGATCACAATTTCGTGCACCAAGTTTTTGGCGCCGTTGCCGGGGATCACAATTTCATGCACCAAGTTTTTGGCGCCGTTGCCGGGGATTGTTCGAGTTTGGACAACTGACGGTTAATCGTGTTGCTCAGATTAGGTAATTTTCTTTTTGTTTTATTTTCAAAAAAAAATTTCAAAAAAAAAAATTTTCAAAAATCTTTCAAAAATTTCTCATCTGTTTTCAAAAATTATTCTAAAATTTTTTTAAGAATGAATTCTAGTGTTTCATGAAGCATGTTGAAGCCTGACTGGCTGTAAAGCCATGTCTAAATTCATTTGGACTGGGGCTTCCAACCCAACATTATCAAGAGCAAGCTAGTTGTTGCTAATCCACCTGCTGCTGTTCCAGATCCAAAAGATTTACATGCTAAAGCTTGACTGGCTATTAAGCCATGTCTAACCCTCAGATTGGAGCTTTAGAATAAGAGTGCAAGATTCCTGAAATTCATATTAAAAATTTTGGAATCCTTATTTTTCTTTTTCACACTAATTTTCGAAAAATATAAAATAAAAATACAAAAAATTCACAAAATCATAAAAAATCAAAAATATTTTGTGTTTCTTGTTTGAGTCTTGAGTCAATTTCAAGTTTGGTGTCAACTGCATTTTTTCTAAAAATTCTCTGCATTTTTCGAAAATTCATGCATTCATAGTGTTCTTCATGATCTTCAAGTTGTTCTTGATAAACCTTCTTGATTGATCTTCATATTATATTGTTTTGTGTTGTATGGTGTTTTTCATATGCATTCTTGAATTCTTAGTGTCTAAGCATTAAAGATTTCTAAGTTTGGTGTCTTGCATGTTTTCTTTGGATAAAAAAATTTTTCAAAAATAAGTTCTTGGTGTTCATCTTGATCTTCAAAGTGTTCTTGGTGTTCATCTTCACATTCATAGCATTCTTGCATGCATTCATCATTTTGATCTAAAAATTTTCATGCATTGAGTCTTTTTCATGTTTTTCTCTTTCATCATTGAAAATTTAAAAATCAAAAAAAAATATCTTCCCCTTTTTCACTTATAAATTTCGAAAATTTGGATTGACTTCTTCAAAAAAATTTTAAAAATCTAGTTGTTTTTATGAGTCAAATCAAATTTTCAATTTAAAAATCTTATCTTTTTCAAAATATTTTTCAAAAATCAAATCTTTTTCATTTTTCTTAGTTATTTTCGAAAATTTTAAAAATATTTTTCAAAAATCTTTTTCTTATCTTTATCACATAATTTTCGAAAATAACATCATCAATTAATGTTTTGATTCAAAAATTTCAAGCTTGTTACTTGCTTGTTAAGAAAGATTCAAACTTTAAGTTCTAGAATCATATCTTGTGATTTCTTGTGAATCAAGTCATTAATTGTGATTTTAAAAATCAAATCTTTTTCAAAACTAATTTCAATCATATATTTTCAAAAATATCTTTTTATCTTATATTTTTCAAAATCATATCTTTTTCAAAAATTTGATTTTAAAATATCTTTTCTAGCTTCTTGTCTTCTTATCTTTTCAAAATTGATTTTCAAATTTGTTTCAACTAACTAACTAACTTTTTGTATGTTTCTTATCTTTTTCAAAACTACCTAACTAACCCTCTCTCTCTAATTTTCGAAAATATCTCCCTCTTTTTCAAAAATTCTTTTTAATTAACTAATTGTTTCAAAGTTCAATTTTAATTTATTTCTTCCTTTAATTTTCGAAAATCACTAACCATTTTTCAAAAATAATTTTCGAAAATTCTCTTTCTCTCTCATCTCCTTCTATTTATTTATTCATCTACTAACACTTCTCTTCATCTCACATCTCTGCTCTCCTCACCCTTGTGTTTCTTTCCTTACATTACATTCTTTTCTTCTTCTTTTCTTCTACTCACACAGGGACCTCTATACTGTGGTAAAAAGGATCCCTATTATTATTTTTCTGTTCCCTCTTTTTCATATGAGCAGGAGCAAGGACAAGAATATTCTTGTTGAAGGAGATCCAGAACCTGAAAGGACTCTGAAGAGGAAACTAAGAGAAGCTAAATTACAACAACCCAGCAAGCACCTTTCAGAAATTTTCGAACAAGAAGAGGAGATGGCAACCGAAAATAATAATAATGCAAGGAGGATGCTTAGTGAGTTTACTGCACCTAATTCCAATTTACATGGAAGAAGCATCTCCATCCCTACCATTGGAGCAAACAACTTTGAGCTGAAACCTCAATTAGTTTCTCTGATGCAGCAGAACTGCAAGTTTCATGGACTTCCATCTGAAGATCCTTTTCAGTTCTTAACTGAATTTTTGCAGATCTGTGATACTGTTAAGACTAATGGAGTAGATCCTGAAGTCTACAGGCTCATGCTTTTCCCTTTTGCTGTAAGAGACAGAGCTAGAGTGTGGTTGGACTCTCAACCCAAAGATAGCCTGAACTCTTGGGATAAGCTGGTAACGGCTTTCTTAGCCAAGTTCTTTCCTCCTCAAAAGCTGAGCAAGCTTAGAGTGGATGTTCAAACCTTCAGACAGAAAGAAGGTGAATCCCTCTATGAAGCTTGGAAGAGATACAAGCAACTGACCAAAAAGTGTCCTTCTGACATGCTTTCAGAATGGACCATCCTGGATATATTCTATGATGGTCTGTCTGAATTAGCTAAGATGTCATTGGATACTTCTGTAGGTGGATCCATTCACCTAAAGAAAATGCCTGCAGAAGCTCAAGAACTCATTGACATGGTTGCTAATAACCAGTTCATGTACACTTCTGAGAGGAACCCTGTGAGTAATGGGACGCCTCAGAAGAAGGGAATTCTTGAAATTGATACTCTGAATGCCATATTGGCCCAGAATAAAATATTGACTCAGCAAGTCAATATGATTTCTCAGAGTCTGAATGGAATGCAAGCTGCATCCAACAGTACTCAAGAGGCATCTTCTGAAGAAGAAGCTTATGATCCTAAGAACCCTGCAATAGCAGAGGTAAATTACATGGGTGAACCCTGTGGAAACACCTATAACCCCTCATGGAGAAATCACCCAAATCTCTCATGGAAGGATCAACAAAAGCCTCAACAAGGCTTTAATAATGGTGGAAGAAATAGGTTTAGCAATAGCAAGCCTTTTCCATCATCCACTCAGCAACAGACAGAGAACTCTGAACAAAGTATCTCTAATTTAGCAAACTTAGTCTCTGATCTATCTAAGGCCACTCTGAGTTTCATGAATGAAACAAGGTCCTCCATTAGAAATTTGAAGGCACAAGTGGGCCAGCTGAGTAAGAAGATCACTGAAACCCCTCCTAGTGCTCTCCCAAGCAATACAGAAGAAAATCCAAAAGGAGAGTGCAAGGCCATTGATATAACCATCATGGCCGAATCCAAGGAGGAAGGGGAGGACGTGAATCCCAAGGAGGAAGACCTCCTGGGACGTCCAGTAATCAATAAGGAGCTTCCCTCTGAGGAACCAAAGGAATCTGAGACTCATCTAGAGACCATAGAGATTCCATTGAACCTCCTTATGCCATTCATGAGTTCTGATGAGTATTCTTCTTCTGAAGAGAATGAGGATGTTACTGAAGAGCAAGTTGCCAATTTCCTTGGTGCAATCATGAAGCTGAATGCCAATTTATTTGGTAAAGAGACTTGGGGAGATGAACCTCCCCTGTTTGCCAATGAACTAAATGCATTGGATCAACTAAGATTGCCTCAGAAGAAAAAGGATTGATGAGGGGATAATTTATACGCTTTTTGGCATTGTTTTTAGTATGTTTTTAGTAGGATCTAGTTACTTTTAGGGATGTTTTTATTAGTTTTTATGTTAAATTCACATTTCTGGACTTTACTATGAGTTTGTGTGTTTTTCTGTGATTTCAGGTATTTTCTGGCTGAAATTGAGGAACTTGAGCAAAAATCAGATTCAGAGGTTGAAGAAGGACTACTGATGTTGTTGGATTCTGACCTCCCTGCACTAAAAGTGGATTTTCTGAAGCTATAGAACTCAAAATGGAGCGCTTCCAATTGCTTTGGAAAGTAGACATCCAGGGCTTTCTAGCAATATATAATAGTCCATACTTTAGCCGAGTTTAGATGATGCAAAAGGGCGTTGAACGCCAGTTCTACACTGCAGTCTGGAGTTAAACGCCAGAAATACGTCACAAACCAGAGTTGAACGCCAGAAACACGTTACAACCTGGCATTCAACTCCAGAAAGAGCCTCTGCACATGTAACATTCAAGCTCAGCCCAAGCACACACCAAGTGGGCCCCGGAAGTGGATTTATGCATCAATTACTTATCTCTGTAAACCCTAGTAACTAGTTTAGTATAAATAGGACTTTTTACTATTGTATTAGACATCTTATGATTTTTAGTTCATCTTTGGATCATATTGATCACGTTTTGGGGGCTGGCCTCTCGGCCATGCCTGAACCTTTCACTTATGTATTTCCAAACGGTAGAGTTTCTGCACTCCATAGATTAAGGTGTGGAGCTCTGCTGTTCCTCATGAATTAATGCAAAGTACTACTGTTTTTCTATTCAATTCAACTTCTTCCGCTTCTAAGATATTCATTCGCACTTCAACATGAATGTGATGAACGTGACAATCATCATCATTCCCCCACGAATGCGTGCCTGACAACCACTTCTGTTCCACCTTAGATTGGATGATTATCTCTTGGATCTCTTAATCAGAATCTTCGTGGTATAAGCTAGATTGATGGCGGCATTCATGAGAATCCGAAAAGTCTAAACCTTGTCTGTGGTATTCCGAGTAGGATTCTGGGATTGAATGACTGTGATGAACTTCAAACTCGCGAGTGCTGGGCGTAGTGACAGACGCAAAAGGAGGGTGAATCCTATTCCAGTATGATCGAGAACCTCAGATGATTAGTCGTGCCGTGACAAAGCATTTGGACCATTTTCACAAGAGGATAGGATGCAGCCATTGACCACGGTGATGCCTCCAGATGATTAGCCATGCAGTGACAGCGCATCGGACCATTTTCACAGAGAGGATGAAAAGTAGCCATTGACAATGGTGATGTCCTTACATAAAGCCAGCCATAGAAAGGAGTAAGACTGATTGGATGAAGATAGCAGGAAAGCAGAGGTTCAGATGAACGAACGCATCTCTATATGCTTATTTGAAATTCCCACCAATAAATTACATAAGTATTTCTATCTTTATTCTCTGTTTATTTATTATTATTTTCGAAAACTCCATAACCATTTGATATCCGCCTGACTGAGATCTACAATATGACCATAGCTTGCTTTATACCAACAATCTCCATGGGATCGACCCTTACTCATGTAAGGTTTATTACTTGGACGACCCAGTGCACTTGCTAGTTAGTTGTATCGAAGTTGTGAATGAAAAACGATTTATTAAGACGTGCGTACAGAGTTTTTGGCGCCGTTGCCTGAGATCACAATTTCGTGCACCAAGTTTTTGGCGCCGTTGCCGGGGATTGTTCGAGTTTGGACAACTGACGGTTCATCGTGTTGCTCAGATTAGGTAATTTTCTTTTTGTTTTATTTTCAAAAAAAATTTTCAAAAATCTTTCAAAAATTTCTCATCTGTTTTCGAAAATTATTCTAAAATTTTTTTTTAAGAATGAATTCTAGTGTTTCATAAAGCATGTTGAAGCCTGACTGGCTGTAAAGCCATGTCTAAATTCATTTGGACTAGGGCTTCCAACCCAACATTATCAAGAGCAAGCTAGTTGTTGCTAATCCACCTGCTGCTGTTCCAGATCCAAAAGATTTACATGCTAAAGCTTGACTGGCTATTAAGCCATGTCTAACCCTCAGATTGGAGCTTTAGAATAAGAGTGCAAGATTTCTGGAATTCATATTAAAAATTTTGGAATCCTTATTTTTCTTTTTCACACTAATTTTCGAAAAATATAAAATAAAAATACAAAAAATTCACAACATCATAAAAAATCAAAAAAAAATTTGTGTTTCTTGTTTGAATCTTGAGTCAATTTCAAGTTTGGTGTCAACTGCATTTTTTCTAAAAATTCTCTGCATTTTTCGAAAATTCATGCATTCATAGTGTTCTTCATGATCTTCAAGTTGTTCTTGATAAACCTTCTTGATTGATCTTCATATTATATTGTTTTGTGTTGTATGGTGTTTTTCATATGCATTCTTGAATTCTTAGTGTCTAAGCATTAAAGATTTCTAAGTTTGGTGTCTTGCATGTTTTCTTTGCATAAAAAAATTTTCAAAAATAAGTTCTTGGTGTTCATCTTGATCTTCAAAGTGTTCTTGGTGTTCATCTTCACATTCATAGCATTCTTGCATGCATTCATCATTTTGATCTAAAAATTTTCATGCATTGAGTCTTTTTCATGTTTTTCTCTTTCATCATTGAAAATTCAAAAATCAAAAAAAAAATATCTTCCCCTTTTTCACTCATAAATTTCGAAAATTTGGATTGACTTTTTCAAAAAATTTTTTAAAATTCAATTGTTTCTTATGAGTCAAATCAAATTTTCAATTTAAAAAACTTATCTTTTTCAAAATCTTTTTCAAAAATCAAATCTTTTTCATTTTTCTTATTTATTCTCGAAAATTTTAAAAATATTTTTCAAAAATCTTTTTCTTAATTTTATCTCATAATTTTCGAAAATATCATCAACAATTAATGTTTTGATTCAAAAATATCAAGTTTGTTACTTACTTGTTAAGAGAGATTCAAACTTTAAGTTCTAGAATCATATCTTGTGATTTCTTGTGAATCAAGTCATTAATTGTGATTTTAAAAATCAAATCTTTTTCAAAACTAATTTCAATCATATCTTTTCAAAAATATCTTTTTATCTTATCTTTTTCAAAATCATATCTTTTCCAAAAATTTGATTTTAAAATATCTTTTCTAACTTCTTATCTTCTTATCTTTTCAAAATTGATTTTCAAATTTGTTTCAACTAACTAACTAACTTTTTGTTTGTTTCTTATCTTTTTCAAAACTACCTAACTAACCCTCTCTCTCTAATTTTCGAAAATATCTCCCTCTTTTTCAAAAATTCTTTTTAATTAACTAATTGTTTCAAAATTCAATTTTAATTTATTTCTTCTTTTAATTTTCGAAAATCACTAACCATTTTTCAAAAATAATTTTCGAAAATTCTCTTTCTCTCTCATCTCCTTCTATTTATTTATTCATCTACTAGCACTTCTCTTCATCTCACATCACTGCTCTTATCCTCACCCTTGTGTTTGGATTATCCATTCTTCTTCACTCTTATTCCCGTTTCTTCTTCTACTAACAACAAGGGAACCTCTATACTGTGGTAAAAAGGATCCCTATTATTATTTTCTGTTCCCCTCTTTTTCATATGAGCAGGAGCAAGGACAAGAACATTCTTGTTGAAGTAGATCCTGAACCTGAAAGGACTCTGAAAAGGAAACTAAGAGAAGCTAAAATACAACAATCCAGAGATAACCTTACAAAAATTTTCGAACAGGAAGGGGATATGGCAGCCGAAAATAATAATAATGCAAGGAGGATGCTTGGTGACTTTACTGCACCTAATTCCAATTTACATGGAAGAAGCATCTCCATCCCTGCCATTGGAGCAAACAACTTTGAGCTGAAACCTCAGCAAGTTTCTCTAATGCAACAAAATTGCAAGTTTCATGGACTTTCATCTGAAGATCCTTTTCAGTTCTTAACTGAATTCTTGCAGATCTGTGATACTGTTAAGACTAATGGAGTAGATCCTGAAGTCTACAGGCTCATGCTTTTTCCTTTTGCTGTAAGAGACAGAGCTAGAGTGTGGTTGGACTCTCAACCCAAAGATAGCTTGAACTCTTGGGATAAGCTGGTCACGGCTTTCTTAGCCAAGTTCTTTCCTCCTCAAAAGCTGAGCAAGCTTAGAGTGGATGTTCAAACCTTCAGACAAAAAGAAGGTGAATCCCTATATGAAGCTTGGGAGAGATACAAGCAACTGACCAAAAAGTGTCCTTCTGACATGCTTTCAGAATGGACCATCCTGGATATATTCTATGATGATCTGTCTGAATTAGCTAAGATGTCATTGAATACTTCTGCTGGTGGATCCATTCACCTAAAAAAAATGCCTGCAGAAGCTCAGGAACTCATTGACATGGTTGCTAATAACCAGTTCATGTACACTTCTGAGAGGAATCCTGTGGGTAATGGGACGCCTCAGAAAAAGGGAGTTCTTGAAATTGATACTCTGAATGCCATATTGGCTCAGAACAAAATATTGACTCAGCAAGTCAATATGATTTTTCAGAGTCTGAATGGAATGCAAGCTGCATCCAACGGTACTCAAGAGGCGCCTTCTGAAGAAGAGGCTTATGATCCTGAGAACCCTGCAATAGCAGAGGTGAATTACATGGGTGAACCATATGGAAACACCTATAATCCCTCATGGAGAAATCACCCAAATCTCTCATGGAAGGATCAACAAAAGCCTCAACAAGGCTTTAATAATGGTGGAAGAAATAGGTTTAACAATAGTAAACCTTTTCCATCATCCACTCAGCAACAGACAGAGAACTCTGAACAAAATACCTCTAATTTAGCAAATTTAGTCTCTGATCTATCTAAGGCCACTGTAAGTTTCATGAATGAAACAAGGTCCTCCATTAGAAATTTGGAGGCACAAGTGGGCCAGCTGAGTAAGAGGATCACTGAAATCCCTCCTAGTACTCTCCCAAACAATACAGAAGAAAATCCAAAAGGAGAGTTCAAGGCCATTGATATAACCATCATGGCCGAATCCAAAGAGGAAGGGGAGGACGTGAATCCCAAGGAGGAAGACCTCCTGGGACGTCCAGTGATCAACAAGGAGTTTCCATTTGAGGAACCAAAGGACTCCGAGGCTCATCTAGAGACCATAGAGATTCCATTGAACCTCCTTACGCCCTTCATGAGCTCTGATGAGTATTCTTCTTCTGAAGAGAATGAGGATGTTAACGAAGAGCAAGTTGCCAAGTTCCTTGGTGCAATCATGAAGTTGAATGCCAATTTATTTGGTAATGAGACTTGGGGAGATGAACCTCCCCTATTTACCAATGAACTAAATGCATTGGATCAACTGAGATTGCCTCAGAAGAAACAGGATCCTGGAAAGTTCCTAATACCTTGTACCATATGCACCATGACCTTTGAGAAGGCTCTATGTGACCTTGGGTCAGGAATAAACCTCATGCCACTCTCTGTAATGGAGAAACTGGGAATCTTTGAGGTGCAAGCTGCTAAAATCTCATTAGAGATGGCAGACAACTCAAGAAAAGAGGCTTATGGACAAGTAGAGGACGTGTTAGTAAAGGTTGAAGGCCTTTACATCCCTGCTGATTTCATAATCCTGGATACTGGGAAGGATGAGGATGAATCCATCATTCTTGAAAGACCCTTCCTAGCCACAGCAAGAGCTGTGATTAATGTTAACAGAGGTGAACTAGTCCTTCAATTGAATGAGGACTCCCTTGAGTTTAAAACTCAAGGACATCCTTCTGTAAACATGAAAAAGAGGCACAGTAAGCTTCTCTCAAAACAGAGTCAACCAGAGCCCCCACAGTCAAACTCTAAGTTTGGTGTTGGGAGGCCACAACCAAACTCTAAGTTTGGTGTTGAACTCCCATATCCAAACTCTAAGTTTGGTGTTGGGGAGTCTCAACAATGCTCTGAACATCTGTGAGGCTCCATGAGAGCCCACTGTCAAGCTATTAACATTAAAGAAGCGCTTGTTGGGAGGCAACCCAATTTTTTTTTATCTAATTTTATTTTATTGTTATTTCATGTTTTATTAGGTTCATGATCATGTGGAGTTACAAAATAAATATAAAAATTGAAAACGGAATCAAAAACAGCAGAAGAAAAATCACACCTTGGAGGAGGATCTTACTGGCGTTTAAACGCCAGTAAGGAGCATCTGGCTAGCGTTCAACGCCAGAACAGAGTATGGATCTGGCGTTGAACGCCAGAAACAAGCAGCATCCTGGCGTTCAGACGCCAGAAATGCACAGTGAAGAAGAGTTGGCACTGAACGCCAGAAACAAGCATCTGTCTGGCGTTCAACGCCAGAAACATGTTGCATCTGGGCGCTGAACGCCCAGAACAAGCATCAATTCGGCGTTTAAACGCCAGAATTGCATGCAAAGGAATTTTACATGCCTAATTGGTGCAGGGATGTAAATCCTTGACACCTCAAGATCTGTGGACCTCACAGGATCATCTCAGGATCTGTGGACCCCACAGGATCCCCACCTTCCCTCCTCATAATCCTAGTTTTTCTTCCACATCTTCTTCTTCTTCAATTCTTTCTTCTCTTGCTCGAGGGCGAGCAATATTCTAAGTTTGGTGTGGTAAAAGCATAAGCTTTTTGTTTTTCCATTACCATTGATGGCACCTAAGACCGGAGAATCCTCTAGAAAAGGAAAAGGAAAGACAAAAGCTTCCACCTCCGAGTCATGGGAGATGGAAAGATTCATCTCCAAAGCTCATCAAGACCACTTCTATGATGTTGTGGCCAAGAAGAAGGTGATCCCCGAGGTCCCTTTCAAGCTCAAGAGAAATGAGTATCCAGAGATCCGACATGAAATCCAAAGAAGAGGTTGGGAAGTTCTAACAAACCCCATCCAACAAGTCGGCATCCTAATGGTTCAAAAGTTCTATGCCAATGCATGGATCACTAGGAACCATGATCAAAGTAAGAACCCGAACCCAAAGAATTATCTCACCATGGTTCGGGGGAAATACTTAGATTTTAGTCCGAAAAATGTGAGGTTGGCGTTTAACTTGCCCATGATGCAAGAAGATGCACGCCCCTACACTAGAAGGGTCAACTTTAATCAAAGGTTGGACCAAGTCCTCATGGACATATGTGTGGGAGGAGCTCAATGAAAGATTGACTCCAAAGGCAAGCCGGTTCAACTAAGAAGACTGGACCTCAAGCCTGTGGCTAGAGGATGTTAGAGTTCATCCAACGCTCCATCATCCCCACTAGCAACCGATCTGAAGTTACTGGGGATCGGGCCATCATGATTCATAGCATCATGATTGGAGAGGAAGTAGAAGTTCATGAAGTCATCTCCCTTGAACTCTACAAAATAGCCGAAAAGTCCTCCCCCTTGGCAAGGCTAGCTTTCCCTCATCTTATTTGCCATCTATGTTACTCAGTTGAAGCTTTCATAGAAGGAGACATTCCCATTGAGGAAGAGAAGCCCATCACTAAGAAAAGGATGGAGCAAGCAAGAGAGCCCATTCATGGATCTCAAGAAACGTATGAAGCTCATCACCATGAGATCCCAGAGATGCCTCAAATGCATCTTCCTCCATAGAACTATTGGGAGCAAATCAACACCTCCCTAAGTGAATTAAGTTCTAACATGGGACAACTAAGGGTGGAACATCAAGAGCACTCCATCATCCTTCATGAAATTAGAGAAGATCAAAAAGCAATGAGGGAGGAGCAACAAAGACAAGGAAGAGACATAGAAGAGCTCAAGGACATCATTGGTTCCTCAAGAAGGAAACGCCACCATCACTAAGGTGGACTCATTCTTTGTTCTTAAATTCTCTGTTTTTTGTTTTCTTTATGTTAAGTGCTTATCCATGTTTGTGTCTTATTACATGATCATTAGTATTTAGTAACTTTGTCTTAAAGCTATGAATGTCCTATGAATCCATCACCTCTCTTAAATGAAAAATGTTTTAATTCAAAAGAACAAGAAGTACATGAGTTTCGAATTTATCCTTGAACTTAGTTTAATTATATTGATGTGGTGACAATGCTTCTTGTTTTCTGAATGAATGCTTGAACAGTGCATATGTATTTTGAAGTTGTTGTTTAAGAATGTTAAATATGTTGGCTCTTGAAAGAATGATGACAAGGAGACATGTTATTTGATAATCTGAAAAATCATAAAAATGATTCTTGAAGCAAGAAAAAGAAGTGAATACAAAAGCTTGCAAAAAAAATAGGCGAAAAAAAAAATAAAAAGAAAAAGCAAGAAGAAAAAGCCAAAAGCTCTTAAAACCAAGAGGCAAGAGCAAAAAGCCAATAACCCTTAAAACCAAAAGGCAAGGGTAAATAAAAAGGATCCCAAGGCTTTGAGCATCAGTGGATAGGAGGGCCTAAAGGAATAAAATTCCGGCCTAAGCGGCTAAACCAAGCTATCCCTAACCATGTGCTTGTGGCGTGAAGGTGTCAAGTGAAAACTTGAGACTGAGCGGTTAAAGTCAAGGTCCAAAGCAAAAACAAAGTGTGCTTAAGAACCCTGGACACCTCTAATTGGGGACTTTAGCAAAGCTGAGTCACAATCTGAAAAGGTTCACCCAGTTATGTGTCTGTGGCATTTATGTATCCGGTGGTAATACTGGAAAACAAAGTGCTTAGGGCCACGGCCAAGACTCATAAAGTAGCTGTGTTCAAGAATCAACATACTGAACTAGGAGAATCAATAACACTATCTGAACTCTGAGTTCCTATAGATGCCAATCATTCTGAACCTCAATTGATAAAGTGAGATGCCAAAACTATTCAAGAGGCAAAAAGCTACAAGTCTCGCTCATCTGATTGGAGCTATGTTTCATTGATAGTTTGGAATTTATAGTATATTCTCTTCTTTTTATCCTATTTGATTTTCAGTTGCTTGGGGACAAGCAACAATTTAAGTTTGGTGTTGTGATGAGCGGATAATTTATACGCTTTTTGGCATTGTTTTTAGTATGTTTTTAGTAGGATCTAGTTACTTTTAGGGATGTTTTTATTAGTTTTTATGTTAAATTCACATTTCTGGACTTTACTATGAGTTTGTGTGTTTTTCTGTAATTTCAAGTATTTTCTGGCTGAAATTGAGGGACTTGAGCAAAAATCAGATTCAGAGGTTGAAGAAGGACTGCTGATGCTGTTAGATTCTGACCTCCCTGCACTCAAAGTGGATTTTCTGAAGTTGTAGAACTCAAAATGGCGCGCTTCCAATTGCGTTGGAACGTAGACATCCAGGGCTTTCCAGAAATATATAATAATCCATACTTTGTCCGAGTTTAGAGGACGCAAAAGGGCATTGAACGCCAGTTCTACGCTGCAGTCTGGAGTTAAACGCCAGAAATACGTCACAAACCAAAGTTGAACGCCAGAAACACGTTACAACCTGATGTTCAACTCCAGAAAGAGCCTCTGCACGTGTAACATTCAAGCTCAGCCCAAGCACACACCAAGTGGGCCCCGAAAGTGGATTTATGCATCAATTACTTATCTCTGTAAACCCTAGTAACTAGTTTAGTATAAATAGGACTTTTTACTATTGTATTAGACATCTTATGATTTTTAGTTCATCTTTGGATCATATTGATCACGTTTTGGGGGCTGGCCTCTCGGCCATGCTTGAACCTTTCACTTATGTATTTTCAAACGGTAGAGTTTCTGCACTCCATAGATTAAGGTGTGGAGCTCTGCTGTTTCTCATGAATTAATGCAAAGTACTACTGTTTTTCTATTCAATTCAACTTATTCCGCTTCTAAGATATTCATTCGCACTTCAACATGAATGTGATGAACGTGACAATCATCATCATTCCCCCACGAACGTGTGCCTGACAACCACTTCCGTTCCACCTTAGATTGGATGATCATCTCTTGGATCTCTTAATCAGAATCTTCGTGGTATAAGCTAGATTGATGGTGGCATTCATGAGAATCCGGAAAGTCTAAACCTTGTCTGTGGTATTCCGAGTAGGATTATAGGATTGAATGACTGTGACGAACTTCAAACTCGCGAGTGCTGGGCGTAGTGACAGACGCAAAAGGAGGGTGAATCCTATTCCAGTATAATCGAGAACCTCAGATGATTAGCCGTGCCGTGACAGAGCATTTGGACCATTTTCACAAGAGGATAGGTTGCAGCCATTGACCACGGTGATGCCTCCAGATGATTAGCCATGCAGTGACAGCGCATCGGACCATTTTCACAGAGAGGATGAAAAGTAGCCATTGACAATGGTGATGTCCTTACATAAAGCTAGCCATAGAAAAGAGTAAGACTGATTGGATGAAGATAGCAGGAAAGCAGAGGTTTAGAGGAACGAACGCATCTCTATATGCTTATCTGAAATTCCAACCAATAAATTACATAAGTATTTCTATCTTTATTCTCTTTTTATTAATTATTATTTTCGAAAACTCCATAACCATTTGATATCCGCCTGACTGAGATCTACAAGATGACCATAGCTTGCTTCATACCAACAATCTCCGTGGGATCGACCCTTACTCACATAAGGTTTATTACTTGGACGACCCAGTGCACTTGCTGGTTAGTTGTATCGAAGTTGTGAATGAAAAACGATTTATTAAGACGTGCGTACAGAGTTTTTGGTGCCGTTGCCTGAGATCACAATTTCGTACACCAAGGATCCTGGAAAGTTCCTAATACCTTGTACCATAGGTACCATGACCTTTGAGAAGCCTCTATGTGACCTGGGGTCAGGAATAAACCTCATGCCACTCTCTGTAATAGAGAAATTGGGAATCTTTGAGGTACAAGCTGCTAAAATCTCATTAGAGATGGCAGACAATTCCAGAAAACAGGCTTATGGACAAGTTGAGGACATGTTAGTAAAGGTTGAAGGCCTTTACATCCCTGCTGGTTTCATAATCCTAGATAGTGGGAAGGATGAGGATGAATCCATCATCCTTGGAAGACCCTTCCTAGCCACAGCAAGAGCTGTGATTGATGTTGACAGAGGTGAATTAGTCCTTCAATTGAATGAGGACTCCCTTGAGTTTAAAACTCAAGGACATCCTTCTGTAAACATGGGAAAGAGGCACAGTAAGCTTCTCTCAAAACAGAGTCAACTAGAGCCCCCATTGTCAAACTCTAAGTTTGGTGTTGGGAGGCCACAACCAAATTCTAAGTTTGGTGTTGAACTCCCATATCCAAACTTTAAGTTTGGTGTTGGGGAGTCTCAACAATGCTCTGAACATCTATGAGGCTCCATGAGAGCCCACTGTCAAGCTATTGACATTAAAGAAGCGCTTGTTGGGAGGCAACCCAATTTTTATTTATCTAATTATATTTTTTATTAGTTATATATCTTCATAGGTTCATGATCATGTGGAGTCACAAAAACAACTGAAAAAATTGAAGAAAAATCAAAAACAGCATAAAAAAATAGCACACCCTGGAGGAGGATCTTACTGGCGTTTAAACGCCAGTAAGGAGCATCTGGCTGGCGTTCAACGCCAGAACAGAGCATGGATCTGGCGTTGAATGCCAGAAATGCACAGTGAAGAAGAGCTGGCACTGAACGCCAGAAACAAGCATCTGGCTGGCGTTCAACGCCAGAAATATGCTGCATCTGGGCGTTGAACGCCCAGAACAAGCATCAGTTCGGCGTTTAAACGCCAGAATTGCATGCAAAGGCATTTTACATGACTAATTGGTGCAGCGATGCAATTCCTTGACACCTCAGGATCTGTGGACCCCATAGGATCATCTCAGCATCTGTGGATCCCACAGGATCTCCACCTACCACCACTCACTCTCTTCCCTCTTCTCAATGTTCATCCTCTCTTCCCAATAAACACTCTTCCCCATAAACCTACCTCATAAACTCCACCTACCTTCAAAATTCAAAATCAATTTCCCACCCAAACCCACTCTATATGGCCGAAATTAACCCCCCTGCCCTCCCTATATAAAGCCCTCCATTCTTCCTCATTTTCACACAATACAACCCTCTCTTCTCTTCTTGGCCGAATACACCTCTCCCTCCTCTCCTCCATATTTTCTTCTTCTTCTTCATCTATTCTTTCTTCTCTTGCTCGAGGGCGAGCAATATTCTAAGTTTGGTGTGGTAAAAGCATAAGCTTTTTGTTTTTCCATTACCATTGATGGCACCCAAGACCGGAGAATCCTCTAGAAAAGGAAAAGGGAAGACAAAAGCTTCCACCTCCGAGTCATGGAAGATGAAAAGATTCATCTCCAAAGCTCATCAAGACCACTTCTATTATGTTGTGGCCAAGAAGAAGGTGATCCCCGAGGTCCCTTTCAAACTCAAGAGAAATGAGTATCCGGAGATCCGACATGAGATCCATAGAAGAGGTTGGGAAGTTCTAACAAACCCCATCCAACAAGTCGGAATTCTAATGGTTCAAGAGTTCTATGCTAATGCATGGATCACAAGGAACCATGATCAAAGTAAGAACCCGAACCCAAAGAATTATCTCACCATGGTTCGGGGAAATTACTTAGATTTTAGTCCAGAAAATGTAAGGTTGGCGTTCAACTTGCCAATGATGGAAGAGAACGCACGCCCCTACACAAGGAGAGTCAACTTTGATCAAAGGTTGGACCAAGTCCTCATGGACATATGTGTGGAAGGAGCTCAATGGAAGATTGGCTCAAAAGGCAAACCAGTTCAACTGAGAAGACTGGACCTTAAGCCTGTAGCTAGAGGATGGTTGGAGTTCATTCAACGCTCAATCATTCCCACTAGCAACCGGTCTGAAGTTACTATAGACCAGGCCATCATGATCCATAGCATCATGATTGGAGAAGAGGTGGAGGTTCATGAGATTATACCTCAAGAACTCTACAAGGTGGCTGACAAGTCCTCCACTATGGCAAGGTTAGCTTTTCCTCATCTCATTTGCCATCTATGCAATTCGGCTGGGATTGACATAGAAGGAGACATTCCCATTGAGGAAGAGAAGCCCATCACTAAGAAAAGGATGGAGCAAACAAGAGAGCCCATTCCTGGAGCTCAAGAGACGCATGAAGCTCATCACCATGAGATCCTGGAGATGCCTCAAATGCATTTTCCTCCACAAAACTATTGGGAGCAAATCAACATCTACCTAGGAGAATTAAGTTCCAACATGGGACAATTAAGGGTGGAACATCAAGAGCACTCCATCATCCTTCATGAAATTAGAGAAGATCAAAAAGCAATGAGGGAGGAGCAACAAAGACAAGGAAGAGACATAGAAGAGCTCAAGGACATCATTGGTTCCTCAAGAAGGAAACGCCACCATCACTAAGGTGGATTCATTCCTTGTTCTTACATTCTCTGTTTTTCGTTTTCTTTATGTTAAGTGCTTATCCATGTTTGTGTCTTATTACATGATCATTAGTATTTAGTAACTATGCCTTAAAGTAGTGAATATGAATCCATCACCTCTCTTAAATAAAAAATGTTTTAATTCAAAAGAACAAGAAGTACATAAGTTTGGAATTTATCCTTGAACTTAGTTTAATTATATTGATGTGGTGACAATACTTTTTGTTTTCTGAATGAATGCTTGAACAGTGCATATGTCTTTTGAAGTTGTTGTTTAAGAATGTTAAATATGTTGGCTCTTGAAAGAATGATGACAAGGAGACATGTTATTTGACAATCTGAAAAATCATAAAAATGATTCTTGAAGCAAGAAAAAGCAGTGAATACAAAAGCTTGCAGAAAAAAATAGAAAAAAAATAGCGAAAAAAAAATATAGAAAGAAAAAGAAAAAAAAAGAGCAAGTAGAAAAAGCCAAAAGCTCTTAAAACCAAAAGGCAAGAGCAAAAATCCAGTAGCCCTTAAAACCAAAAGGCAAGGGTAAATAAAAAGGATCCCAAGGCTTTGAGCATCAGTGGATAGGAGGGCCTAAAGGAATAAAATCCTGGACTAAGCGGCTAAACCAAGCTGTCACTAACCATGTGCTTGTGGCGTGAAGGTGTCAAGTGAAAACTTGAGACTGAGTGGTTAAAGTCAAGGTCCAAAGCAAAAGAAGAGTGTGCTTAAGAACCCTGGACACTTCTAATTGGGGACTTTAGCAAAGCTGAGTCACAATCTGAAAAGGTTCACCCAGTTATGTGTTTGTGGCAGTTATGTATCCGGTGGTAATACTGGAAAACAAAGTGCTTAGGGCCATGGCCAAGACTCATAAAGTAGCTGTATTCAAGAATAAACATACTGAACTAGGAGAATCAATAACACTATCTGAACTCTGAGTTCCTATAGAAACCAATCATTCTGAACTTCAATGGATAAAGCGAGATGCCAAAACTATTCAAGAGGCAAAAAAAGCTACAAGTCCCGCTCATCTGATTGGAGCTATGTTTCATTGATATTTTGGAATTTATAGTATATTCTCTTCTTTTTATCCTATTTAATTTTCAGTTGCTTGGGGACAAGCAACAATTTAAGTTTGGTGTTGTGATGAGCGGATAATTTATACGCTTTTTGGCATTGTTTTTAGTATGTTTTTAGTAGGATCTAGTTACTTTTAGGGATGTTTTCATTAGTTTTTATGTTAAATTCACATTTCTGGACTTTACTATGAGTTTGTGTATTTTTCTGTGATTTCAGGTATTTTCTGACTGAAATTGAGGGACTTGAGCAAAAATCAGATTCAGAGGTTGAAGAAGGACTGCTGATGCTGTTGGATTCTGACATCCCTGCACTCAAAGTGGATTTTCTGGAGCTACAGAACTCAAAATGGCGCGCTTCCAATTGCGTTGGAAGGTAGACATCCAGGGAGTTCCAGCAATATATAATAATCCATACTTTGGCCGAGTTTAAAGGACGCAAAAGGGCGTTGAACGCCAGTTCTATGCTATAGTCTGGAGTTAAACGCCAGAAACACGTTACGAACCAGAGTTAAATGCCAGAAACACGTTACGAACCAGAGTTGAATGCCAGAAACACGTTACAACCTGGCGTTCAATTCCAGAAAGAGCCTCTGCACGTGTAACATTCAAGCTCAGCCCAAGCACACACCAAGTGGGCCTCGGAAGTGGATTTATGCATCAATTACTTACTTCTGTAAACCCTAGTAACTAGTTTAGCATAAATAAGAATTTTTACTATTCTATTAGAGATCTTTGGGACGTCTGGTTCTTAGATCATGGGGGCTGGCCATTCGGCCATGCCTGAACCTTTCACTTATGTATTTTTAACGATAGAGTTTCTACACTCCATAGATTAAGGTGTGGAGCTCTGCTGTTTCTCATGAATTAATGCAAAGTACTACTGTTTTTCTATTCAATTCAACTTATTCCGCTTCTAAGATATTCATTCGCACTTCAACATGAATGTGATGAACGTGACAATCATCATCATTCCCCCACGAACGCGTGCCTGACAACCACTTCCGTTCCACCTTAGATTGGATGATTATCTCTTGGATCTCTTAATCAGAATCTTCATGGTATAAGCTAGATTGATGGCGGCATTCATGAGAATCCAGAAAGTCTAAACCTTGTCTGTGGTATTCCGAGTAGGATTCTGGGATTGAATGACTGTGACGAACTTCAAACTCGCGAGTGCTGGGCGTAGTGACAGACGCAAAAGGAGGGTGAATCCTATTCCAGTATTATCGAGAACCTCAGATGATTAGCCGTGCCGTGACAGAGCATTTAGGCCATTTTCACAAGAGGATGGGATGCAGCCATTGACCACGGTGATGCCTCCAAATGATTAGCCATGCAGTGACAGCGCATCGGACCATTTTCACAGAGAGGATGAAAAGTAGCCATTGACAATGGTGATGTCCTTACATAAAGCCAGCCATGGAAAGGAGTAAGATTGATTGGATGAAGACAGCAGGAAAGCAGAAGTTCAGAGGAACGAACGCATCTCCATACACTTATCTGAAATTCTCACCAATGATATACATAAGTATTTCTATCTTTATTTTCTGTCTATTTATTATTTATTTTCGAAAACTCCATAATCAATTATTATCCGCCTGACTGAGATTTACAAGATGACCATAGCTTGCTTCATACCAACAATCTCCGTGGGATCGACCCTTACTCACGTAAGGTTTTATTACTTGGACGACCCAGTGCACTTGCTGGTTAGTTGTATCGAAGTTGTGAATGAAAAACGATTTATTAAGACGTGCGTACAGAGTTTTTGGTGCCGTTGCCTGAGATCACAATTTCGTGCACCAAGTTTTTGGCGCCGTTGCCGGGGATCACAATTTCGTGCACCAATTCCACACAAACATGGTCTCATAAAGGACATGACCTGTCTTGCACACACACATGTTTCTTTAAAGACTATTGCGGTACTTTGCTGCAAGCTATAATAAAAAGAAGTTAGAAAAAAAATTAAAAAGATTAAAAAACATAAAAAATGTTAGGCTCACTAATATCTTCATAACAGAAAGAGGTGGGATGAAAGAAGGCCAACCCTCAATAAAGTATCCCCAATTTCAGGAGCATTTCCCATAACCACATTCACAACACCCTACATCATTAATCATTATCATTAACCACAACCTTGAGAGCACCATCATTTGTGGTTGAAAACTGATCTTTGAGTTGAATATCTGTAACAAAATGCAGTTCAGAAAGAGTGATAGAGATAAAAAGAACCACAACAATTTGGATACCAATTACAAGTCAAAATATGGAATCCTTCTAAGCCAAAAATCCAGCCAAACAATAAGCAAGTTGAGGGGTTTTCAAATATTTAAATCAGTAAAGCATATAGTCTTGATCCTTTCACTATTGGTTAAGCAAGGTTTTTCTAGTTCTCTTTTATCCATTTAAAATTCAAAATCTTCTATTTAGGTGCAAAATCCTATCTATTCATTAGATACTGGTTCTATGTTTGCATATCTTGATATGCTTAACCAATAATTTGGAATTAAGAAAACAATCATTTGAAAAGAGAAGTGTTAAGACCATACTCACTCACTTTTGCAGTTCAATCAGTATTGGAGAAAGGAAAGTAATCTGGATCTCAAATATATATGCCTTTGCCTCAGCCTCTTTCACATTAAAAGCCTTAGTTAGCTCCAAAACATCTCTAAATCACACAAATTAGATTATAAACCATGGCAATTTATCAAAATATTGAATATCAAAAAGAAAATGAAATTCACAAGTTATAATGCAGCCAGGGCAACATAAAAAATAAAAAAATCAACATAAAAATTAATTAATTTTCTCCGAAAAGTGCTACAATCTTTTCCAATTATATATCACTACAGAAAAGTGTGAACTGAATCAAAATGTAGCTGAAAAAATCGCAAGCTAAGACAATAGAAGAACGGACCTAGGGTTTGTGGTGAACGAACCTAGAAGAATGAGTTCTCCTACGCCGCAACAATAGCATGCATGTTCATCAATTCATGAGTTCACAGATTATTATACGAAACCCCCAAATTGAAACCCTAAAATCGGAACCCTACCTTCTCAAATTTTAGAAATGAAATGAAGGTGGATGGATACCTTCTCGACGATGGTGAGCGAATGAAGAGAGGCTTTCAGTTGAGCGCAGCGTCTTCTTGATGTGAGCGCACATCGAAGAAAAGCGACGGTACGGTGAAGATGAGTGACGGCGTCGTGATGAGTGGTGAAGATGAGTGAGTGTGCAGAGTCTTCCTGGAGTGGTGAGTGGTGACGCTGTGAGTGGTAAGTGGTGATGGCAGACCCTTTCTCTGAGTTGGGGTGATGAGTGGCGCGAAGAAGAAGGGAAAAGCTAACAAGGGTGAGTGTGTGTTACATTTCATTTGATTTGGCTAAGTATTTGTATATCATTTGTTGTAAAGTTAAAAAAAATTTACTAAGTGTTGAACATTTGACTTGAGATACATTAGGCAACACTTTTAAAGCACACCTGAAACCTGACAAATAGGTTACTCTTCAAAAGTGTACTCTTTGGTGTAAAAAGTGAATCTATAGCTCTTAAGATAAGGCTACGCTTTATAAGTGATATTTATAATATCTAAGGAGATACTTTTCAAGTGATGCCACAAATGTGTTTCCTATTCTCCTACAAAAAGAAAACACGGAGAAAATCGTAGCCTATTCTAGGAATAGGTTACGCTTTTCAAATGTAGCTTAAAAAGGTGTAGCTGAATGGATATTTTTCTTGTAGTGAAAGCTCATACAGTAGTATATAATCAAGAAATATTAAGACTAGAAGCCCGATGAAGGAAAAGAAGACTAAAGATATATAAAACAGAGATACAAAGCGCAAAACGTTCACACACACGATATACTAAGGTGCGTTGGCACGAAAGGAACAGAAGATAAAATATAAAACCTTGTAAACAGTTCTAGGATACACAAGGTGGTTAATATAAGATAAACAAGTATATATATATATATATATAAGAGAAACTAGCCGTAGCTTGCGGAGTTTAGACTGACTAGTTAAACAAGATACAACAGAATTTTGATAATAAAACAGCCACATCCTATCTCTCAAAATTTTTAAAAATAAAGCCTCTAAGACATAAAATTTAACAAAAGTAAGAAACTACAATAAAATAAAACAAAAATAAATTAAAGCTGAATCATCCTTCAAAAAATATAAGTCTATAAGGCATAAAGATGTGAATAAAAACATTTAGTTTATATATTTCATTTAAATGATTTTTTAAATAATATAAAACATGGTTAAACAAAAAATAATCATCTTTCTTCAATTAAGTATTAAAAATTCAAATATTATCTTATATATCTTATATATGGAAAATTTTTAGAACTTTGATCAGATTGTTCCACTCATAAAATACTTACAAACATATAAAAAATTAGTGTGAATAAAGTTAAGGTATGCCAATGAACGTAATTATATTAACTTTTTGGGTATGTCTAAAATCAGTCCAACCATTTTGTGCGCATTAGATGCGCCACCTTTTATGAACCATTAGATTTTATTAAATGAAAATTAAAGGATATTATGAAAGAGGAGTACGGATAGATTTTATAAATATAGAATATATTAGTATATACATCTATAAATACATTTTAATACACAATATTTTAAAAATGGAAAGTATAATCTTTTATTTTAAAATAAATATAAAATATATAAATACGTACAAAAATATTTTTTATTTATTAAGATTAATTATTATACAGTACTATTTTTAATTACATAATATAAAAAATTAAATTATTTTATATTATTTGAAAATAATTAAATTATTTTATATTATTTAAAAATAATTAAATTATTCATTAAAAAATATTTATTAATAGTTAATTTTATTTAAAATATATTATTATATGACATAATTTTTTAATCAAATATTTGTAAACATACATTTTATTCAAAATAGTATATATAATATTATTTTAACAAAATTAATTATTATATAATATTTGAAAAAAATGTGTAATATTTATATGTATTATATATAATTTAAAAAAATTAATTTTAAAAATTGTATAATATTTTCATGTATTATATATCACAATAAATATGGAAACAATAAACGTGTAATATCACAATAAAAATTTAAAAAAACAAAAAAAATTAATATTTTTATGTATATTATATAATATTTTAAATGAATTTTATTTTTATAAATATTTTAAAAAAATTATATTATATAATAATATATTTATATTTCTGTTACATTAAAAAATTACGTTAAACAATTTATATTAGGTTAAAAAACTATTTCTTTTCCAATTTATATTAAAAATTATATTATATAATAATTTAATTATTTATCAAGTAATATAAAATAATTTTAATTATTTTATAAATTATATTATAGTTTAACATATCATTTTAATTTATTTTTTAATATTAGAAAAAAATTTGCATAATAATTAATCCTAATAAATATAAAAGAAGAGAATTGATGGACTCTAATAAATACAGAAAGTTAAATGCTTTAAATGACAATATTTTAATACACAATATTAAATAACAAGAAAATCTTTTATTTTTAAATAATTAAATATAAATATATAAATACAAAATATATGAATATTTTTTATTTATTAAGATTAATTATTATTAAAATAATATTTTAAACTGTAACTTAAAAATATAAAATAATTAAAATTTTATTTTATATTATTTGACAAATAATTAGATTATTATATTCAAAATTTATTATTTTATATTTTTATAATATAAAAATTATTTTATATTACTTGATAAATAATTAAATTATTATATAATAAAATTTTTATATAAATTGAAAAGGATAGAAATAGTTTTTAACGTAATATAAATTGAAATAGTTTAACGTAATTTTTTTTAACGTAACATAAATATAAATATATTATTATATAATATAATTTTTTTCCAAAATATTTATAAAAATAAAATTCATTTAAAATATTATATATTCTACATAAAAATATTAATTTTTTTATTTTTTCAAATTTTTATTGTGATATTACACATTTATTGTTTTTACGTTTATTGTGCTATATAATACATGAAAATATTATACGTTTAAAATTTTTAAAATTAATTTTTAAAATTTTTTTTTCAGAATATATATAATACATATAAATATTACACGTTTTTTGAAATATTATATAATAATTAATTTTGTTAAAATAATATTATATATACTATTTTGAATAAAATGTATATTTACAAATATTTAATTAAAAAATTATGTTATATAATAATATATTTTGAATAAAATTAATTATTAATAAATAATTTTTAATGAATAATCTAATCATTTTTAAATAATATAAAATAATTTAATTTTTTATATTATGTAATTAAAAATAGTATTGTATAATAATTAATCTTAATAAATAAAAAATATTTTTTACATATTTATATGTTTTATATTTATTTTAAAGTAAAAGATTATACTTGCCATTTTTAAAATATTCTATATTAAAATATATTTATGTATGTATATACTAATATATTCTATATTTATAAAGTTTATTATTACTCTTCTTTCATAACATCTTTTAATTTTTATTTAATAAAATCTAATAGTTCATAAAAGGTAGCGTATCTAATACGCACAAAATGATTAGGCTGATTTTAGACGTACCCAACTTTTAGTAATATGTGTTGATTAAATGACCAAAAAAGGAGCTATGCATCTCATCATTCATAATTGAATCCAACGTCTCAAAAATGCTACCGTTCATTTGCTGTGATTACTCACAACAAGTTTTAGGGCGTATAAACTCAAAGATTAATGAGATAAAAAAAATGTTTATTATATTTATGATTTATGATTTACGCAATGATTTAAATATAATAATATTTTGTTGTCTGCTTGTTACAAACTTACAATCACAGGAAGCAGCTAAGTGAATTTTTATTACAACGAGGCAATCAAAATATGACATTTCAACGGATAATAATAATAATAATAATAATAATAATAATAATAATAATAATAATAATAAAAGAGTATAGTACTATTTTAATTTCTAACGTTTAGGTTAAATCGTAATTTAATTTTTAATATTTCAAACGTCTTATTTTTGTTTAAAAAGTTTTCAAATGAATTTAATATTATCATATCATTAAATTTAACACGAATAATTAACTAAACAAGTGACATGGACATTATTGTTAAGACATATTTTTTTTGTGTTAAAAAAATATAACCAAAATCTTATAAAAAAAATTCCAAAATCCTATCAATCAATCCAACAATCTATAATAAAAAAAAATTACATTAGTAATTATTAGTAAATCAATTTTAGTAAAATCAAATATTATTCACTCTTTAATATTTTTTTGGTGACTATTCACTCTTTAATATGCTAATGTTCCTGTTAAATTTAACAATAAAATAATATTAAATATATTTAAAAAAAAATTTGAATTAAAATTTAAAATAAGACATTTGACTTTTTTAAAAATAAAATAAAATATTAAAAATTAAATTACAATTAGACCCAAATACAAAACCAAAATAATTCTTTACCCTACTAATCATCGTCATCGTTGGGAAAGGTCCACGTCTTTGATTCTCAAGTTGAATGGCAGAAGTTTTCACTTTTAATGGTATAGTACTCTTTCAGGATCAAATATTCCAATGATTTTTTGGAATTATTTGCCAGATTAAGAGATGCCAAAGCAGGATTTTCCCAAGTCAGGTTTTTCATTAAATGTGGGAAAATGATAGATAATGAACTTGGTAAATGGCTTTGACTCGAAGAGCTTAAAGCTCAAAGTGTGCATTCTAGAAACATTAGGCAGCGGTAAAATTGGAAAGAGGTGTTAACTATTCAGACAAATATCCAGCTCCGCTTTTTTAACTATTACAAAATACTAAAATAATGGCACCACATCTTTAGAACGATTTTTTACATGTTCAAACCGCCTATAATGAAATTCTACCCTTTTCAACAGTAGCCACACTTGTGGTCATTATTCGTTAACGCACATTTCATTTATATAAGAATCCAATCGATACGTTGTAATTTTAAATCAATTGATGAGAGCTATTTATGGTGTATGAGTAGACATAATATTACTCAACATGCCAAAAATAAACTACCAAATCAATTATTTCTATAAAATACATATAAAAATATATATTAAAAATAAATTTAATATAAATATTTATATATATAAATACATGATAATCACTCACTTAGTGATTGAATTTTAATATGTCAATATACTAAACTAATAGTCCAATCCTAAACATCATCACAAACTCGCACACTATTCACTCACACATCCAACATTTTTAAGAATTCTTATCCACCACTTAACATTACCAAAATTTGAATTCAAATGCAATATATTAAAAGACATGCTAATGTAGTATCTCAACTAAACCTCAGCTGCTCATTGCTCCTATGTTAAGCCACTAATAAAGCCTACGCAGGATTACTTCTGAGTTCTGACTACTATCATTGAATTGGTAAATAAATTTTCTTGCTTTAATCAAATCATGTTTCAAATTCAAACCTGACGGATAATTTAACAAAAATAAATAAAATAAATAGTAACACTGTCAAAGGTTAATGCCCAAAATAAATTATTAACACGTTTGTAAGGTAAAGTTTCATCCAATTATACTCCACAAATCAAATAACAAAACAGTTACACGCCTGTTAAGATTATAGTAAAACATTCTGTATCTTTCTCTAATAGCATGCAAGATTGAATTGAAACCACAAGACACACTATTCAGTTACACAATGTAGCATGTCCAATTGTGCATTCAGTGATTATTTATTTCTTTGCCTGTGGAAAAAAAAATCTGGGGGATTAATGAACAATATATATATATTATATTCCTCATAGATGGGGTGAAAAATAAAAATAAATAAATAAAAGAAATAAACAAACTAAATTAATCATCTGATCCTAGGATGTCTTTGTCTTCTTTCATCAACTTTATTCATCCAATCATTGAGCCACAGAAGTCCCTTGTATCCATAATATGTAGCAGTAACAAGTATGATCAAAATAAAAAGGTACAGAAGGAGCTTCTTTGTTGTCGAAATAATTTTCTGTTCAGTGATTAACAGAAAAAGAAGATGATCAGTGGAAAGAGACCAGGAGACATAGTTAGAGCATGGAAAGAAAGAACTCCTCTCAAATAATCAATATACCTGTAGTTTTGTTGCTTCCTTAGATTCTTGTACTCGTTTCTGCCTTTTTCGTCGCTTCGGAGCCAGTTTTTCATTATCTGTCTCTTTTACCTTTGAAAATAGCTAGAGCATTAGACAACACTAATTCAGAGCATAAGCCATCAAGGCACGCATCTCCAATTCAATGAAAACAGACTGGAGTGAAGTGAAAATTTAAGAAGTGGAATTATATATTCATAGATACATATCAGAATATTTTAACAAAAAAAAAATTCATTCAACCATGCATGTCATACTATTAGGTTCACGAAGTTAAGTACAAGGGATCATCTATGACTTATGGCTGCGTTTGGTTTTGACAATAGAACAAGACAGCACACTGAGAACATGACACAAAGAATGACATAAAAATTAGTGTCTTTATGTTTTGTTTGTTAATAAACTAAATATAAGATAGAACAAATTATGAAAAGTCCAATTTATTATCATTTTCTTTCGAACACAAAATTTAGGGAAAAAAAAATATAATGATAAAAAATGTAATTGTGAAAAATTGATAGGGATAATGAAAAAATAAGTGTCTTTTATTAGTGTCCTTGTGTCCCTTCTATCAAAGACACAAAATACACTAATTTAGTATCTCAGGACACAATGTCTGTGTTCATGTCTCAGCTGCCAAACATGATTGTGTCTCAGTTTCCTTCTCTCTATCCCGTACATGTAAACAAACGCAGCCACATAGAACAGATGTAGAATATAAACCTTATGAAACTAATCCTATATATAAATTAATTTTCACATACATAAGTTTGAATATTCTTGACAATTCAAGGTATCATATTGTTTGAAAATATTTGAAAAAAAATCAGACTTTGATAGAAGGTTTCATCAGAAAACAAGTTTATTGTAATGTATAGATGTTGCAAAATTTTAAAAACAAAGTGATTGTGCAAAAATGGTAATAGAACTACTTTTATACTATTGATATTATATCAAAATTTTTGCTCTCCTATAAGCTTTCAGCTTTGATCAGACCTGTATCCAACTAATGAGACAAAACTCAGATATTACAGTCTAAAAGTTCCTAGAAAAGAAGAGAATTAAACTAGCTAAATCTCCATTTTCTTTGTGTCGGTAGGGGATCCTCTTTTTAAAGAGTAGTTGCTAATACTATCAAATTTGTATTCAGGTTCCCATTATGAAACTTTTGTAATTCGATTTAGAACTTGAGCTTGATTTTCAAATCAATCACCCTTAAATGACGATGTAGACAGATTAATGTCATATTCGGCGCTAAATTTTCAGTTTTTCACAAGAAACAAAAAACTCTACAACCATTATAAAACAAAGAATGAAGCAAAACAGATAACATAAATATATGGAAGGTTCTGATTAAAATCGATTGATTACCTCTGTAACTTGAGATTTCCGTAGATGTAATTCCGACTCAACAACCTGCATTTTACTCTTGCAATCAGAATTGCAAGGAATAAGGCCAATTCCAAATTGATTTTTGGTAATATCCTTCGGGTGGGAACCAGCACTGTGATATGCTGCTTGAACATCGTGACATGGCCACTCCCTTTTCAGTGTTTGGCATTTGCAACGAACAGTGACCTAGTGAAGATTGACTTCAGATTTTAGAAGACTATATGGATAAATAATAGGGTAACTGATTACTTTATTTTGCAGTAGCTAGATTAAAATATGAAAAAATTTGCCAGCTTCAAGTCATGATGTTATAACCTTTTAATCTCACATTACCTTTTTACTGCATTTCTCAGGATTTGGGCATTCACCAGGATGGCACGTCTCGGGGCATAGATGGGTACAATTTGGTAACTTCCTGGAAAATAAGAACAACATTCAAATTTATTAGTGCAAAAAGAAAAATGGCAATAAAAGGAAGGAGGGATCAAAAATTCTTGCAGATATTTAAGTTGGATTCAAGTGCTAAACTAGTTTAACAAAAATATAAATGAATAAAAGAGAGAGAAGAGATTGGCAAAATAGAATTAAAGCAGATACTCTCTAGTTTACCTATGACACAGCCCACCACATGAACGGACTTTCTCTTGATCCTTAGCTGACAAGGTGTTGTAATATATGCACTCAAACACATGGACCATTGAGCCACAATGACAAGACCGCTTGATCAGCACTTTGCATGGAGGGCAGTCTCCAGGATGGCATCGACGAGGGCAACGATGCTGACATTTAGGTTCTCTTTCCTGAAGTAGGTATATTGAGTGAAAAATTATCAGTTCTAGTTTCTTATAAGAGTGTGTGTTAATTTCACACAGGACGACAAAAGAGAAATCTCATTTATTTGGCATAAATTGTGTTATATTACAGAGGATACATAGAGCCCAAGAATGGAGATGTAGAGAAAGAATGACATGCAACGAAATTATGGAAGTTTCAATACCTTATCACAAGGAAGAGAACAATCTTCACAAGGCTCACTTTTCTGTAGCCGGTTTGTGGAGGCCGAATTCTCCAAGGCATGGCAGGTTTTAGTACAATAATGATTACCGCACGGTAGAGGATTTCCACATAAGTTTTCACAGGCAAACTGTGATTTATCAGAGCAGACCATCTGACAGGAAGGGGTAAAAAAAGGAAAAAAAAAAAAAAAACCCTAATTAGAATCACAAAAGTAGCTGATGCAAATTTCTTACACAAATTCTTTAGAAGTATCTTGAATATCAGATGTTTATATCCAGCTTTGAAGATGAAGCAAAAACAAACCATTCGCTCCGCTCCAATGTGTTGCCCGACACATGGTCTCCACACTAATTCAGGGCAAGGAGGGCATGGAGTGCCAGGTGTACACTCACTTTGTTGTATAATTTTCTTTTTCTTTGGTTTGAGAGTGAACTCCCGATTAGGCGGAGGTTTAGCATCATGACACCTTGACACAGGATAAACTGTTAAGGAAAGGCATCAACAAAAAACACAATCTATGATCTTCTTGTTCCATCATATGATACTAGATTCTGATAAATTGATGCATTAATTAATGTTTTAAGAGTTCCCCATCAAATCTATTTGAAATGCATAAAAGATGTAAAGCTTTCATTATTCATAGCAATTTCTTCAAAATGGTAACTAGTAATATCTCAATCTAACATATTAAAGGAGAAGATTGTCTCAAACCTTAATTTGCAAGCATGGCCACAAGAGTACTCTTCTGCACAGGGAAGCCGACAAGGAGGACAGGCTCCATAATGGCATTTGTGTGGCTAGACAAAATAATTAATTCGTTAATAATACGCAAAATACATGAAAGATTTTCACTAACTATGCATACATTTCTGAGATAATGATGCATGTGTAAAAGTTTTTACACGTTCATCCCACTGCATGCTTCTCCTTTTAAGACTTTTAAGGTTGTAGGTGATTGGTCAACCACTTTTATTGAAAATATATGAGCAGATGCCTATGTAAACCACTTTATTAGTGGCAGTGCATCAAAATTAAATACTATATTTCCTTCCAAATTAAGGAATAAACAAAAAATAGTAAAGACCCGCTAAAATATATTGTGAAATTTCTTAGGGGGGGGAAAACTATATTATGAACTTTTATTATCTATTTCAAACTCACTTCTACTAGAATTAAACACATTCAATTTTAGAACATAAGTGTTCTATCTTCAAAACTATGCACCAAGTACAATTTTTTTCTCTTTAATCTAGAACAATCCCTCCCCCCCCCCCCCCCAAAAACAAAAAAAATTAGTTGATTATATGCTAGGAACCCTATGCTTGTCAAGCCACAAATGCACCAACCCGAGACTAGGCGAGACTTTCCCTCAACATAAATATTAGGTTAAAAAATTATCACTAATAGGAACAGTGAAGCTGTAAAGAACATGTATTTGATAAGGGAAGCAGGGTGATGAACAGACAACATTCTTATGCCAATGCCCAATCATACCATGATTTTGTAATCATTAGCAATATTTAATTTTCAGCCATTCCTAGAAACATGTTCTGTTATGGAACTTATGATCTACTCCATCTAATTGAGCATCAAAATTTGAAAGTAATCAACTGATAACATACTCAACAAACTAGATTTTATTGTTTAAAGTTTAAACATCTAATTCATTTCCCCATACAAGTTACATTTTCTAAACTTTTTTCCACTGTCAAAGCATCAGATTGTTATTGCTGTTATCGTAGCCACACCCAAGTATACAACACTACAACATATCTCCACTTGAAAATGTAAATGCCTGAAGCAAAACAAGTCACTAACAAATAGTACCTTGAGCTTTGGTGCATGATGGCATAAAGGAGCAATAGGGCATGGTTTAGGACACTTGGGTGGTTTTTGTTCCATTTCAGTACCGCAAGGAACCTAGTAAAACATCTGTCACTCAGCACATTTGACTTGAGCAAAGAAACTAATAAAATCAAAGTGTACAACATTAACACCAACAAGATCACGTAAGATAATAGGGGTAATTGACCAGAGAACAAAAGGGGGAGAGGGGGGGGGGGGGGGGAAGGAAAGCAGGAATATGTATTGCCAGCATGTGTGTCCACTTATGATATCAACAACCAACAAGAGAAGTAAAGTTACAAATATCTTCAAACTAAGGCAACAGTAAAATATTAGTAATAAGAAGTTAAAAACAACAAAATAACACAAATGTTTCGAGTATCTCCATGTTTATACTAAATCTGAACTTCAAACTTATTTTCTGTTACCAAATGAAAACACTAAGAAAAAGACACTGGGAACATCACATTGACCAGTCTACATAAAATTAACCATAATAGCAGTCCTTCATTTATATATCCACTCACCTTCAATGTTCCCCTTAAATATAAATTAGTGCGATATGCAACATAAACGATTACATTATGCAAAGAAAACAATGTTGTCTAACCAACATCCCTTGCTCATTTGATCAACTCAAACCTGCCAATCATATCCCCCTCCCCCTTCAACCCCAAAAAAGAAAAAAAAAAAGTCAAGCACCATACCAACCACTTGCATTCATCTAAAATAGTCATCTCCCCTGGCACTAAATGAAGTCAGATTTGCACTGATTGTGCTTGGAAATAGTGCAATACATGTCAAAGCTAAGATTCCTTTACAAAATATTCAAGCCTCTCAATCTTATATAATGCATAACGAGCCCAACCATCATATTGTCAGCAAAATCTATGAATTATACAATTCATAATTGTGTTTTACACAAATGTGTTCACAGCTACAATTTGCATTCAAGAATGTTGGCTTCAGGTTACCAAAGTGACACAAGAAATACACTCATAAAATGGGACTTATACCATCACAATTGAAGAATTATATCTCATATACTAAATACTAAATTAATAACATAGTATAATGTCATGCTCCTATTCTGATAAACAGAAAAAGAAAGAACAGACTCAGACCTCAAAATGTGTTTCCCCACATGCACATGAAATGGTGACCATTATTGGGCAAGGAGCACAGGCACCCCTGCAATAACAAAAACCGGATAATGAAATTGATCTTTAAACATCAAAGACATAAGACAGCAATTATAGTTCCACTATGAAATAATAGCAACATACCTATGGCATGGAGAAGGGCATTTATGGTTCTTACATCTAAGCCGCCTGTCACAGACCTAATAAATTTTTAGAAAACATAAGCAAATCAATCAATACTCTTATAACATCCTAGCCTCCTATTGGAATGAACTGATGGCCAATTGGCCATAAAGTAGGCTCTAACCTCTGAGCATGGAGGGCAATCCCCATCACAGCACTTGCGTTTACAAGCATGCCGGCCACAGTCCCGCATCCTCTGGCACTTCCTTTCACACCACAAATCTTGATAGCAAGGAACCTATTCCAAGTTAAATTAACTCTGCCCACTATAATAACAATTGCACAACTACAAAACAAGCAAAACAAAGCATACAGATCTGCCGTAAAGACAGTGAAAACTCACATCTTTCCTGAGGCTGCCGCATCGACAAGACTTCTTCACAACAGTCCTACAAGTCTCGACACATGCACCACGGTGGCACCTCTCGGGGCACCTATGGTACCTACAACTAAGCATCTTATCACAAGTAGCCCCACATAAGGGCACGGTAACATCACAAGGCATCCCTTCATACACTCTCTTCCCACAAGGACATGCCCTCTTCCCTTGCAAAGGGCAGTCTCCACACTCCCCAACATGGCACCCTCTCTCACACACATGCCTCCCACATCCAAGCCTCTTCTCACAAGGCTCGCCACACCTGAAAACACGGTTACAGCACTCCCTTTCTTCCTTCTTCTTCCCACACCGGCACTGGTACACACTGCGTGCCCGGCAGGGAGGGCATTGACCCTTATGACAAATCTCAGCACAACCATGAACCCCACAATCCAGAACCTTCCCACAAACTTTCCCACACGAGAACTCCTTGAACCCGCACCTATATTACACAAATACCGATAACAGTATTGAGTATGAGTATATGACACAAAAATACAGCAAAGTTATGAAAATAAGAAGTTTAATTTAGCAGTCTTTGATGCAAATACAAATGCAATACACATACGTCAGCATAAATGAAGTATTTGAGCATCATGGACACGCACCTCCTCACATCTTCAATTTTGGTACAAAAGCAACTAACTTTCACGAGTTTCGGGCAGGACGGGCAGGGTCCAGGGTGGCATAAAAGAAGGCAATGGTGACCACAGTTGTGCTTCAATGGCCTCCCACAAATCTCACCGCAAGAATGAGGCAAAACCCATGGATCATTGGGAGGGTTCTCGAGTTTTCCGCAGAAGCAAAAGTAGGTTTTTGGAATGTGCGTGATTGGGTACTCTACCCTGCATTTGGGGCAGTTCCAGAGCGCGGTTTCAGAGGCGCGCTGCTCTGTGATAGGGAGGCGCGTGGCGGCGCGTGCGGCAGCGAGATTGGAGGCTTGGCGGGCCCATGATTGGATACAATGGAGGTGGAAGAGGGCGAAGCAGAGCGAGGAGCAGGACCATGTTGGGTCTGAGGGTTTGATGCGTTCGAGGCAGATGAGGCATGAGAGTGCGCCGGAGGATGAGGAAGTAAGGAATGATTGGATCTTTGACACTTCGGCCGGGGTGGCGGTGGTGGCGGAGGAGGAGTGGCGGCCGGTGAACTCGAAGTAGGGTTTGAAGATGGAGGCGGAGAGGTTGGAATGGCGGAGAAGATCGGAGGAGGAGGAGTGGGTTCCGCTGCCGTCGGAGTCGGTGTCGGAGTCGTAGAGTGGCGGCGGCGGCGGCGGCTGCGGAGGAGGATGTTGGAGGTGGTGGATTGATGACTTCATGTTTCCGATCTCAGCCCCCAGATCGGTGTATTGTGGTTGTTTTCAGGGAGCTTCTTTGTTTTGTGTTTAGTGTTCTGTACTTCTGTCATCTGTGCTTTGCATATTGTTCTCATGTTCTGTTTAATTAAAAATTTATTTATTTATATATTTATTTATCGGGAGAGTGAGTGGCTGAGACACTGAGTGTTATTTACTGGATCTTTTGGGAGCTTTTAATTTTGATAGGGAGTAGGGGGTGTAAGTTACCGAATCGGACCGTGAAATACCGCAAAATCGAATCGAAAATTATTACAACCAAATTAAAAATCGAAAAAATTGGTTTTTTTGTTTTTTTTTTTTTTGAATTAAACCGATCGAAATTGTTGTGGCTGCTGGTTCACGAAATTGTGATTCACACTTTTCACAATTCCGCACAACTAACCAGCAAGTGCACTGAATTGTCCAAATAATACCTTACGTGAGTAAGGGTCGATCCCACGGAGATTGTCGGCTTGAAGCAAGCTATGGTCATCTTGTAAATCTTAGTCAGGCGGATTCAAATGGTTATGAGGTTTTGATAATTAAAAGATAAATAGAACATAAAATAAAATAAAGATATTTATGTGATTCATTGGTGGGAATTTCAGATAAGTGTTTGGAGATGCTTTGTTGCTTCTGAACCTCTGCTTTCCTATTGTTTTCTTCCAATCATGCGTGCTCCCATCCATGACAAGCTGTAGGATCCTCTCGGATGAAAAATATCAGGTACAGTTTCTGCACGGCTAATCAACTGTCGGATTTCTCGTCTCGGATGAAAAATACCAGGTACAGCTACCGCACGGCTAATCATCTGTCGGTTCTCACTAGCGTCGGAATAGGATCTCTCTATCCTTTTGCACACTGCACTGCGCCCAACATTCATAAGTTTGAAGCTCGTCACGGTCATCCCTTCCCAGATCCTACTCGGAATACCACAGACAAGGTTTAGACTTTTCGGATCTCATGAATGCTGCCAATTGGTTCTAGCCTATACCACGAAGATCCTAACCTCACGGACTCGGTCTGTGGATTAGAGACCCAAGAGAATATACTCCGGCTGTCGTCTAATGACTACGTTGAACATCATGTAGACCGCTTGTGGTTGTCAGGCACGCAGATCTTGGCTAAACGAGTAATGAAGATAGTGGGTGATTGTCACGGGTCACCCCTTCATTCTGACTTAACTGAATTAAGTACGAGAGTATATCTTGGAAAAGAAGTAAGCGTGAATTGAAAGAGAAATAATAGTACTTGCATTAATTCATGAAGAACAGCAGAGCTCCGCACCTTAATCTATGAGGTGTAGAAACTCCACCGTAGAAAATACATAAGAGAAAAAAGGTCTAGGCATGGCCGAATGGCCAGCCTCCAAAATCCAAAGTTCTAAGGACTAAACGTCCAGAGATGCGAATACAATAGTAAAAAGTGCTATTTATACTAAACTAGTTACTAGGGATTACAGAAAATAAGTAACTAAGTGTAGATAGTGCAGAAATCCACTTCTAGGACCCACTTGGTGTGTTCTTGGGCTGAGCATTGAGCTTTACACGTGCATAGGCCATTCTTGGAGTTAAACGCCAGCTTGGGTGCCAGTTTCGGCGTTTAACTCCAGTTCTGGTGCCAGTTCCGGCGTTTTATTCTAGAAAAGGGTCTCTGGTGGTCGTTTAGACGCCAGTTTGGGCCATCAAATCTCAGACAAAGTATAGACTATTATACATTGCTGGAAAGCCCAAGATGTCTACTTTCCAACGCAATTGAGAGCGCGCTAATTGGGCTTTTGTAGCTCCAGAAAATCCATTTTGAGTGCAGGAGGGTCAGAATCCAACAGCATTTGCAGTCCTTTCTCAACCTCTGAATCAGATTTTTGCTCAGATCCCTCAATTTCAGCCAGAAAATACCTAAAAATACAGAAAAACACACAAACTCATAGTAAAGTCCAGAAATGTGATTTTTGCATAAAAACTAATAAAAATATAATAAAAAATAACTAAAACATACTAAAAACTATGTAAAAATAATGCCAAAGAGGGTATAAATTATCTTCTCATCAGCTCCATATAATATGTTTTAATTTGTATAATATATTTTATAATTTGTTGTAGCTGCATATAATTTGTGTTAATTTGTTTTATATATCCATTATGGCTGCATCTAATATGTTTCACAAATTGTTTTCGTATAATATCTAATATGTTTTTTTGTTTTATTTTGGTAGAAATTGCCCCAACCGGGGAAGATGATGATGAGTCTGGTGTGGATTCAGATTAAGCATGGTGGCTGTTTGGTTTTTATTTGTTTTAAAGTGACTGTTTCGGTTTAAAGTGTGTTTATTTTTGTTGTTTTGCTAGACATTTTTAATTGTATTTGTTTTATGTTTAATTAAGTTGAATTTGTATTGAATTAGGATGTGATATACTCTTGTTATTCTAGTTTATTGACGGTTTTAAAGTTCATTTTATGGTAATTTAAATTCTGATTATTAGGAATAAAAAAATCAAAAAAACCGACTGAATCAAATAGCTGTTGGTTCGGTTCAGTTCGGTTCGGTTGTTCAAACAGCAGCCAACCGAATGGTTGATATCATTGTAGAATTGATCAGGTCGGTTCGGTTGGTTTTTCGGTCCAAAACCAAACCAAACCGAACCGATTACACCCCTAATAGGGAGAAAGGGTTGGTGTATGGCATGGTTATAGGGATAGAGGGTATTTTATTGGGTTGCGATGGCTGTATCAAGTAAATCAGACAGTCCGATCGGGAGTGTAATCGGACGATCCAATTACAGTAATCGGATGGTATTCCGATTTGCGTACTGACATCCACGTGGCGTGAATACAATGGGTTTTTAGGATGGGAAAGTATGAGGAGCGAATGGAATATTTATACAATGTGTACAATGGAGGTTTAGGGAATATTAGAGATATAATCATTAGTGTTACCTTTTCTCATCAGCTGAAGCTTTTGGGATGAGTGGTATCATGACATGGTATTAGAACTCTAGATCTAAAAGGTCAAGAGTTCGATCTTTGGTGAACCCGAAAATCAGTTTAAGCTTTTGGGAAGATGTTTATTATCCCTAGTACTCGAATGGTTATTCTAGATAGTATGGGAATGTTCATTTTGTAACTCATATGGCCCCATTTTACACATTGTACAAATAAGCCATTGTCTCCCTAGCGGGACTTAGGATTAGCTTCGTTATACACTTGTTCGAACGGCTTGCTTTCCCAATCCTTACTACTATCTTCATTTTTAGCCCTTGTTGGACCACAAAGCAGCAAAAATTTTTTTAAAACAATGCCAAGAAGACCAAGAATAAAAGAAGTGAATCCATAGTTGTAAAAACCGAATTGGTGATCGAACTGGTCAGATTACTGGTTTACTAATTTATTGGTTTAACCGATGAGTTATTGGTCCAACCGATAAAACCGGTCTCATGTAAATAAAAAATATAAAATAGTCAAAAACCTAACATTAAAATTTAAAATACATAATTTTACTAATATTTTAAGAATAATTAAGTCTCGAATTTTATAAATAACTAATCGAAAGATAGACGTAAAATTTGTCCGTACTACTATAATAGTATCTTAATTGGACACGATAAGAATAACAATCTATGAACTATATCCAAAGAGTAATTTATAGTATAAATATCTTTATATAATTAAATAATTATATATAAATTTATTTTTCTTTTTAGATTAAGTAATTTTTATTTTATTTTTATATTAATTATTATTTTTTATTTTAAAATTAATTAATTTGTACTTTAATTAAAAAATAATTAATTTAAAAAATGTTGAATATAAAAAATATTGAATTAAGTATTTTTGTGTATATATATATATATATATTTTGTTTCTTATTACTTTTCTTTTGATTATTCCACTTTTGTTTTTTTCTGTAATTTTTTTTGGCTTATTTCCTATTGTGTAAGGTTCTTTTGATTGATACCTATACCTATTTCCAAAAGTTTTTGTATTTCTTCTTTTAATAACTCTATTTTGATTACTAGATGCTTTTTCAGTTGTAATGCCTATATATATATATATATATATATATATATATATATATATATATATATTACAAGTTCTAAAATAAATAGTTATATATTTTTAACAAAAATTAAAATAACTAAGAATGGTTAGATCCTGCCTGTGACATATGGAATATATACTTCTAGGAATTCGACAAAGAATAGGTACTCATTGCAGACCGTTACTTTTGAATAGAAAGTCTCACACAGTTAAATATTTATTCCTGAAAAATATTTTTAGAAAAAGGGGGTGAGTTTTGCATATATATATAGGTGTGTATTAGTTAGGATATTATATAACATATAATATATAATATAAAAAGCATGAATGATACCAAAAGAACAAATTAGTGCAGTGGTAGTTAGCGGGCTCTTCAAGAAGAGCCAAGTTCGACTCCCATCTTGCCGTTTTTAAAAAATTTCCCAACCCCGCATGCTGACATCAGCATGACATCATCAACGCGCGTGGTTGACTGTTGACTGCGCTGGTTGACCGGACCGGTTCGGTTTAAGTTCGTGCTGGTTTTGACCAGTTTGCATCGGTTTAATCGGTTTGTACCGATTTTGACCGATTTAATTCCTTAAGCGGTCAGTACACTAAACTGGACCGGTATATAGATCGGTTCACCGATTTTTTGGTCGAACTGGCCGGTCCAGTCCGATTTTAACAACTATGAGTGAATCAGCCAGAGTTTCACATTATTAATTATTTTGGATATCTAAACTATGTAAGTTTTTATTATTCAATATTTTAATTTAATAAAAATAATAGTGATAATATTAGATTTTAGTAGAAATATTATAGTAGTATTAATTAGAAATTAGATATGTATGTATATTATTATTATTATTATTATTATTATTATTATTATTATTATTATTATTATTATTATTATTATTATTATTATTATTATTAAGTGTTAGAAATAGTGAATAAAATAGAATTAATTTATAAAATCTGTGAATAATTATTGAGCTAAATGTTATTAAAAATGTAGTGTTTAGATATTTAATTTAGAATTAACAACTTATTATTATTATGTGTGCTTTTTTAATTATTATTATGTGTTGGAATGAAATTTTAATTAATATGTTTTTTAATATTTTTTTAATTGTATTCTCCTTCTACTATGGCAAATGCAATATGCACAATATTGTTATGGCTCTTGTGAAACTGCAACCAACAAACAACCTTTATATTTTTTATTCAAATGAGTTACATCCACCTGCACTACTGGCTTACAATATTTGAATGTTTTAAGCACACTCTTTTTGCTTTGGACCACGACTTTAACCGCTCAGTCTCAAGCTTTTCACTTGACACATTCACGCCACAAGCACATGGTTAGGGACAGCTTGATTTAGCCGCTTAGGCCAGGATTTTATTCCTTTGGGCCCTCCTATCCATTAATGCTCAAAGCCTTGGATCCTTTTTACCCTTGCCTTTTGGTTTAAAGGATTATTGGCTTTTTCTGCTTGCTTTTTCTTTTTTTCTTTATTTTTTTCGTAAACTTTTGTATTTTTCACTGCTATTTCTTGCGTCAAGAATTAATTTTATGATTTTTTAGATTATCAACAATATTTCTCTTTTTTCATTATTCTTTCAAGAGCCAACAATTTTAACATTCATAAACTTCACTATAAAAAATATGCACTGTTCAAGCATTCATTCAGAAAACAATAAGTATTGCCACCACATCAAAATAATTAAACTATTTTCAAGATGGAATTCAAAATTCATGTACTTCTTTTTCTTTTTTCAGAAAATAATTTTCATTTAAGAAAGGTGAAGGATTCATAGGACATCCATAGCTTTAAGACATAGACACTAGACACTAATGATCATATAATAAAGACACAAACATAGACAAAACATAAAGCATAGAAACCAAAAAACAGAAAAATAAGAACAAAGAAATTAAACAACGGGTCCACCTTAGTGACGGCGGCTAGTTCTTCCTCTTGAAGATCTTATGGAGTGCTTGAGCTCCTCTATGTCTTTTCCTTGCCTTTGTTACTCCTCCCTCATGGCCTTTTGGTCCTCTCTGATTTCATTGAGGATAATGGAGTGCTCTTGGTGCTCCATCCTTAGTTGCCCCATGTTGGAACTCAATTCTCCTAAAGAAGTGTTGAGTTGCTCCCAATAGTTGTGTGGAGAAAAATGCATCCCTTGAGGTATCTCAGGGATTTCTTGATGAGGAACTTCCTTATGCTCTTGTTGAGGTCCATGAGTGGGCTCTCTTGTTTGCTCCATCCTCTTCTTAGTGATGGGCTTGTCCTCTTCAATGAGGATGTCTTCCTCTATGACAATTCCAACTGAATTGCATAGGTTACAGATGAGATGAGGGAAGGCTAACCTTGCCAAAGTGGAGGGCTTGTCCGCCACCTTGTAGAGTTCTAGAGGTATGATCTCATGAACTTCTACTTCCTCTCCATTCATGATACTATGGATCATGATAGCCCGGTCTATTGTAACTTTAGACCAGTTGCTAGTAGGAATGATAGAGCGTTGGATGAACTCCAACCATCCTCTAGTCACAAGCTTGAGGTCAAGCCTTCTTAGTTGAACCGACTTGCCTTTAGAATCTCTCTTCCATTGAGCTCCTTCCACACAGATGTCCATGAGGACTTGGTCCAACCTTTGATCAAAGTTGACCCTTCTAGTGAAAGGATGAGGATCTCCTTGCAACATTGGCAAGTTGAATGCCAACCTCACATTTTTCGGACTGAAATTTAAGTAATTCCCCCGAACCATTGTGAGCCAATTCTTTGGGTTCGGGTTCACACTTTGATCATGGTTCTTAGTGATCCATGCATTAGCATAGAACTCTTGAACCATTAAGATTCTGACTTGTTGGATGGGGTTGGTGAGAGCTTCCCAACCTCTTCTCCGAACCTCACGTCGGATTTCTAGATATTCACTATTTTTTAGCATGAAGGGGACTTCGGGGATCACCCTTTTCTTGGCCACAACTTCATAGAAGTGGTCTTGATAGACCTTTGAGATAAATATCTCCATCTCCCATGACTCGGAGGTGGAAGCAATTGCCTTCCCCTTCCTCTTTCTAGAGGTTTTTCCGGCTTTAGGTGCCATTAGTGGTTATGGAAAAATAAAAAGTAGAGCTTTTTCCCACACCAAACTTAAAAGGTTTGCTCATCCTCGAGTAAAAGAAGAAAGAAAGGAATAGAAGAAGAAGAAATGGAGGAGATGGAGGAGTGTGTTGGTTTCGGCCAAGGCGGGGTAGGAGTGTGTATGATGTGTGAAATTGAAGGTGGTGAGGAGGGGTATTTATAGGGTAAGAGAGAAAGGAAAGTCGTGTATGAGGGGTTGGGTTTGGGAGGGAAATGTTTTGAATTTGAATGGTGGGATTTTATGATGGATGGATGTGAGTGGTGAAGGGATTGTGGGGAAGAGGGTAGGATTTGATAGGTGAATGGTGTTTGGGGAAGAGGTATTGATGTGATTGGTCAAGGGTATTTGGGAAAGAGTGTTATGGAGAGGTGTGAAGAGGAGAGAGAGTGAGTTGGGGTAGGTGGGGATCCTGTGGGGTCCACAGATCTTGAGGTGTCAAGGAATTCTGCTCCCTGCACCATTATGGTGTTTAAACGCCCTCTGTGTGCCATTTCTGGTGATTAACGCCAACTCTGCTACCTTTTCTGGCGTTAAACGCCAGGCTGATGCCCATTTCTGGCGTTTAACGCCCACCAGACACCCTTTTCTGGCGTTAAACGCCGGTCTGTCTGCCAATTCTGGCGTTTAACGCTAGCCAGACACGAGACACCCTTTTCTGGCGTTAAACGCCAGTCTGCCTGCCATTTCTGGCGTTTAACGCCCATTCTGCTATCCTTACTGGCGTTTAAACGCCAGTAAGCCTGTCCTCCAGGGTATGCTATTTTTGATGCTGTTTTTGATTTTGCTTTAATTCTGCAGCTGTTTTTATGACTTTACATGATCATCAACCTAAAGAAAATATAAAATAACAATGGAAAACAAATGTCTATGAAATTAAATATAATTAAATAACATTGGGTTGCCTCCCAATAAGCGGTTCTTTAATGTCAATAGCTTGACAGTGAGCTCTTAGAGAGCTTCACAGAGACTCAGAGCTTAATGGTGGCCTCCCAACACCAAACTTAGAAGTTGAGTGTGGGGGCTCTGTTTGACTCTGTATTGAGAGAAGCTTTTCATGCTTTTTCTCCATGGTTACAGAAGAAGATCCTTGAGCCTTAAACACAAGGTAGTCCTCATTCAATTGAAGGACTAACTCTCCTCTGTCCACATCAATCACAGCTCTTGCTGTGGCTAGAAAGGGTCTTTCAAGGATGATGGATTCATCTTCATCCTTCCCAGTGTCTAGGATTATGAAATCAGTAGGGATGTACAGGCCTTCAACCTTCACTAAGACATCCTCTACAAGTCCATAAGCCTATTTCATTGATTTGTCTGCCATCTTTAGTGATATTCTTGTAGCCTGTACCTCAAAGATCCCCTGTTTCTCCATTACAGAGAGTGGCATGAGGTTTATTCCTGACCCCAGATCACACAGAGCCTTCTCAAAGGTCATGGTGCCTATTGTACAAGGTATTAAAAACTTTTCAGGATCCGGTTTCTTCTGAGGTAATTTCTGCTGAACCAAGGCATTCAGTTCATTGATGAGCAATGGAGGTTCATCCTCCTAAGTCTCATTACCAAATAACTTGGCATTCAGCTTCACGATTGCTCCTAGATACTGAGCAACTTGCTCTTCAATAATATCTTCATCCTCTTCAGAGGAAGAATACTCATCAGAGCTCATGAATGGTAACAGTAAGTTCAGTGGAATCTCTATGGTCTTTGTATGAGCCTCAGATTCCTTTGGTTCCTCATTAGGAAACTCCTTAGTGGTCAGTGGACATCCATTGAGGTCTTCCTCATTGGAAATTACTGCCTTTTTACTCTCTATAGGTTCGGCCATGTTGGGTATATTGATGGCCTTGCACTCTCTTTTTGGATTCTCTTCTGTATTGCTTGGGAGAGTACTAGGAGGGATTTCAGTAACTCTTTTACTCAGTTGATCTACTTGTGCCTCCAAATTTTTTTATGGAGGACCTTGTTTCAGTCATGAAACTGAGAGTGGTCTTAGATAGATCAGAGACTATGGTTGCTAAGTCAGAGAGGCTCTACTTAGAATTCTCTGTCTGTTGCTCAGAAGATGATGGAAAAGGCTTGCTATTGCCAAACCTATTTCTCCCACCATTATTATTATTGAAGCCTTGTTGAGGCTTCTGTTGATCATTCTATGAGAAATTTGGATGATTTCTCTATGAAGGATTATAGGTGTTTCCATAGGATTTTCAGGGTCATAAGCTTCTCCTTCAGAGGGGGCTTCTTTAGCATTGCCGGATGCAGCTTGCATTCTAGTCAGATTCTGAGAAATCATATTGACTTGCTGAGTCAATATTTTATTCTGAGCCAATATTGCATTCAAAGTATCAATCTCAAGAACTCCTTTTCTGAGTCATCCCATTATTCACAGGATTTCTTTCAGAAGTATACATGAACTGGTTATTTGCAACCATTTCAATGAGTTCCTGGGCTTCTGCAGGGGTTTTCTTCAGATGAAGAGATCCACCAGCAGAGTGGTCCAATGACATCTTGGACAATTCAGACAGACCATCATAGAATATACATAAGATGCTCCATTCTGAAAGCATGTCAGAAGGACACCTTCTGATCAATTGCTTGTATCTTTCTGAAGCTTCATAGAGGGTTTTACCTTCCTTCTGTCTGAAGGTTTGGACTTCCACTCTAAGCTTGCTCAACTTTTGAGGTGGAAAGAATTTGGCCAAGAAAGCATTGACCAACTTTTTCCAAGAGTTCAGGCTTTCTTTAGGTTGTGAGTCCAACCATATCCTAGCTCTATCTCTTATAGCAAAAGGGAAAAACATAAGTCTGTAGACCTCGGGATTAACCCCATTGGTCTTAACAGTGTCACAGATTTGCAAGAATTCAACTAAGAACTGATGAGGATCTTCCAATGGAAGTCCATGAAACTTGCAACTCTGCTGCATTAGAGAAACTAATTGAGGCTTAAGCTCAACGTTGTTTGCTCCAATTGCAGGAATTGAGATGCTTCTTCCATAGAAGTCGGAAGTTGGTGCAGTAAAGTCACCAAGCATCTTCCTTGCATCTCCACCATTGTTATTATTTTCGGCTGCCATCTCTACTTCTTTTTCGAAAATTTCTGTAAGGTCCTCTCCAGAGTGTTGTGCTTTAGCTTCCTCTTCAGAGTCCTTTCAGGTTCAGGATCAGCTTCAACAAGAATGTCTTTATCCCTATTTTTACTCATATGAAAAAGAAGAGAATAGAAAAGAAGAGAAATCCTCTATGTCAAAGTATAGAGATTCCTTTATGTGAGTAGAAGAATGGAAGAATAGAAGAATGAGGTAGAGAGAGAATAAGAAAAAGTCAAATACAGAGAGAGGGAGAGGGCTCGAATTTTTAAGAAGAGGGATGTTAGTGAATAAATAAAATAAATAGAAAGAGATGAGAGAGAAGGAGTATTCGAATATTAATTAAAATAAAATAAAAATATTTTTATTTTTATTTTAATTATTAGTTAGAATTCGAAATTATTAAAAGAAATAAAATTAGAATTTAAAACAATTAGTTAAATAAAAAGAATTTTGAAAAAGTGGTTAGTGATTTTCGAAAATTAGAGAGAGAGAAAAGTAGTTAGGTGGTTTTGAAAAGGATAAGAAATAGTAAATTTTTTAAAATCAAAACAAACAAGTCAAGTGGTTAATTGAAAAAGATTTGAAAATAAATTTTGAAAAGATAAGAAGTTAGAAAAAGATTTGAAATTAAGTTTTGAAAAAGATATGATTGAAATTTATTTTGAAAAAGATTTGAAAAATAAATTTAAAAAGATTTGATTTTGAAAATTAAAGTTGATGACTTGGCTAACAAGAAACTAAAAGATATGATTCTAGAATTTAAAGATTGAACCTTTCTTAACAGGAAAGTAACAAACTTGAAATTTTTGAATCAAAACATTAAATGTTAGCAATAATTTCGAAATATGAAATAAAAATAAGAAAAAGATTTTGAAAATTTTATTTTGAAGAATTTTCGAAAAACATGAAAGAAAAATGAAAAAGATTTGATTTTGAAAAAGATTTAAAAAGATAGAATTTTTAAATTGAAATTTTAGCTTGACTAACAAGAAACAATTAAATTTTTTTTTTTAAAAAAATTTTTGACCAAATCAACTCAAATTTTCGAAAATTATGAGTAAAATAAGGGAAAGATATTATTTTTTATTTTTGAATTAATGAAGAAAGAGAAAAACAACAAAATGACACAAGACATAAAAATTTAAGATCAAAACAAATAATGCATGCAAGAACACTTTGAATGTCAAGATGAACACCAAGAACACTTTGAAGATCATGATGAACATCAAGAACATATTTTTGAAAATTTTTAAGAAAAGAAACACATGCAAGACACCAAACTTAAAAGTTTTTAATGTTTAGACACTATGAATTCGAAATTGTATATGAAAAACAACAAAAAGCACAAAACAAGAAAATCACAAGATTAAACAAAGAAAATCATCAAGAACAACTTGAAGATCAAAGAAGAACACAATGCATATATTTTCGAAAATTTTAAGAAAATTAAAACATGCAATTGACACCAAACTTAAAATTTGACACAAGACTCAAACAAGAAACATAAATTTTTTTTTGGTTTTATGATTTTATTAAATTTTTTTGTGATTTTTTTTCGAAAAAAAAATAAAAAGCTTAAACATAAAATAAAATTACCTAATCTAAGCAACAAGATGAACCGTCAGTTGTCCAAACTCGAACAATCCCCGACAATGGCGCCAAAAACTTAGTGCACGAAATTGTGATTCACACTTTTCACAATTCCGCACAACTAACCAGCAAGTGCACTGGGTCGTCCAAGTAATACCTTACATGAGTAAGGGTCGATCCCACGGAGATTGTCGGCTTGAAGCAAGCTATGGTTAACTTGTAAATCTTAGTCAGGCGGATTCAAATGGTTATGAGGTTTTAATAATTAAAAGATAAATAGAACATAAAATAAAATAAAGATACTTATGTGATTCATTGGTGGGAATTTCAGATAAGCGTTTGGAGATGCTTTGTTGCTTCTGAACCTCTGCTTTCCTATTGTCTTCTTCCAATCAGGCGTGCTCCCTTCCCTGGCAAGCTGTAGGATCTTCTCGGATGAAAAATACCAGGTACGGTTTCTGCACGGCTAATCAACTGTTGGATTTCTCGTCTCGGATGAAAAATACCAGGTACAGCTACCGCACGGCTAATCATCTGTCGGTTCTCACTAGCATTGGAATAGGATCTCTTTATCCTTTTGCACATTGTCACTGCGCCCAACATTCGTAAGTTTGAAGCTCGTCACGATCATCCCTTCCCAAATCCTACTCGGAATACCACATACAAGGTTTAGACTTTTCGGATCTCAGGAATGCTGCCAATTGGTTCTAGCCTATACCACGAAGATCCTAACCTCACGGACTCGGTCCGTGGATTAGAGACCCAAGAGAATATACTTCAGCTGTCGTCCAATGACTACGTTGAACATCATGTAGACCGCTTGTGGTTGTTAGGCACGCGGATCTTGGCTAAGCGAGTAATGAAGATAGTGGGTGATTGTCACAGGTCACCCCTTCATTCTGACTTAACTGAATTAAGTACGAGAGTATATCTTGGAGAAGAAGTAAGCGTGAATTGAAAGAGAAACAATAGTACTTGCATTAATTCATGAAGAACAGCAGAGCTCCGCACCTTAATCTATGAGGTGTAGAAACTCTACCGTAGAAAATACATAAGAGAAAAAAGGTATAGGCATGGCTGAATGGCCAGCCTCCAAAATCCAAAGTTCTAAGGACTAAACGTCCAGAGATGCGAATACAATAGTAAAAAGTGCTATTTATACTAAACTAGTTACTAGCGATTATAGAAAATAAGTAACTAAGTGCAGATAGTGCAGAAATTCACTTTCGAGGACCACTTGGTGTGTGCTTGGGCTGAGCATTGAGCTTTACACGTGCATAGGCCATTCTTGGAGTTAAACGCCAGCTTGGGTGCCAGTTTGGGCGTTTAACTCCAGTTCTGGTACTAGTTCCGGCATTTTACTCCAGAAAATGGTCTCTGGTGGGCGTTTAGACGCCAGTTTGGGCCATCAAATCTCGGACAAAGTATGGATTATTGTAATTGAGAGCACGCCAATTGGGCTTCTGTAGCTCCAGAAAATCCATTTCGAGTGTAGGAGGGTCAGAATCCAACAGCATCTGCAGTCCTTTCTCAGCCTATGAATCAGATTTTGGCTCAGATCCCTCAATTTCAGCCAAAAAATACCTGAAATTACAGAAAAACACACAAACTCATAGTAAAGTCCAAAAATGTAATTTTTGCATAAAAACTAATAAAAATATAATAAAAAGTAACTAAAACATACTAAAAATTATGTAAAAATAATGCGAAAAAGGGTATAAATTATCCGCTCATCAGCTGCATATAATATGTTTTAATTTGTATAATATATTTTATAATTTGTTGTGGCTGCATATAATATGTGTTAATTTGTTTTATATATCCATTATGGCTGCATCTAATATGTTTCACAAATTGTTTTCATATAATATCTAATATGTTTTTTTTTTGTTTTATTTTGGTAGAAATTGCAGCAACGGGAGAAGATGATGATGAGTCTGGTGTGGATTCAAATTAAGCATGGTGGCTGTTTGGTTTTCATTTGTTTTAAAGTGACTGTTTCGGTTTAAAGTGTGTTTATTTTTGTTGTTTTGCTAGACATTTTTAATTGTATTTGTTTTATGTTTAATTAAGTTGAATTTGTATTGAATTAGGATGTGATATACTCTTGTTATTCTAGTTTATTGACGGTTTTAAAGTTCATTTTATGGTAATTTAAATTCTGATTATTAGGAATAAAAAAATAAAAAAACCGACCGAATCAAATCGCTGTTGGTTCGGTTCGGTTCAGTTCGGTTCGGTTGTTCAAACAGCAGCCAACCGAATGGTTGATATCATTGTAGAACCGATCAGGTCGGTTCGGTTGGTTTTTCGGTCCAAAACTGAACCAAACCAAACCGATTACACCCCTAATAGGGAGAAAGGGTTGGTGTATGGCATGGTTATAGGGATAGAGGGTATTTTATTGGGTTGTGATGGCTGTATCAAGTAAATCGGACGGTTCAACGGGGAGTGTAATCGGACGATCCAATTACAGTAATCGGATGGTATTCTGATTTGCGTACTGACATCCACGTGGCGTGAATACAGCGGGTTTTTAGGATGGGAAAGTATGAGGAGCGAATGGAATATTTGTACAATGTGTACAATGGAGGTTTAGGGAGTATTAGAGATATAATCATTAGTGTTACCTTTTCTCATCAGCTGAAGCTTTTGGGATGAGTGGTATCATGACATGGTATTAGAACTCTAGATCCGAAAGGTCAAGAGTTCGATCTTTGGTGAACCTGAAAATCAGTTTTAGCTTTTGGGAAGATGTTTATTATCCTTAGTACTCGAATGGTTATTCTAGATAGTATGGGGATGTTCATTTTGTAACTCATATAGCCTATTGTACACATTGTACAAATAAGCCATTGTCTCCCTAGCGGAACTTAGGATTGGCTTCGTTATACACTTGTTTGAACGGCTTGCTTTCCCAATCCTTACTACTATCTTCATTTTCAGCCATTGTTGGACCACAAAGCAGCAAAAAAAATTTTAAAACAATGCCAAGAAGACCAAAAATAAAAGAAGTGAATCCATAGTTGTAAGAACCAAATTGGTGATCGAACTGGTCAGATTACTGGTTTACTAATTTATTAGTTTAACCGATGAGTTATTGGTCCAACCGATAAAACCGGTCTCATGTAAATAAAAAAGTATAAAATAATCAAAAACCTAACATTAAAATTTAAAATACATAATTTTACTAATATTTTAAAAATAATTAAGTCTCGAATTTTATAAATAACTAATCGAAAGATAGACGTAAAATTAGTCCGTACTACTATAATAGTATCTTAATTGGACACGATGAGAATAACAATCTATGAACTATATCCAAAGAGTAATTTTAAAGTCTAAATATCTTTATATAATTAAATAATTATATATAAATTTATTTTTCTTCTTAGATTAAGTAATTTTTATTTTATTTTTATATTAATTATTATTTTTTATTTTAAAATTAATTAATTTGTACTTCAATTAAAAAATAATTAATTTAAAAAATGTTGAATATAAAAAATATTGAATTATAGTATATATTATATATTATTACTTTTCTTTTGATTATTCCACTTTTGTTTTTTTCTGTAATTTTTTTTTGGCTTATTTCCTATTGTGTAAGGTTCTTTTGATTGATACCTATACCTATTTCCAAAAGTTTTTGTATTTCTTCTTTTAATAACTCTATTTTGATTACTAGATGCTTTTTCAGTTGTAATGCCAATATATATATATTACAAGTTCTAAAATAAATAGTTATATATTTTTAACAAAAATTAAAATAACTAAGAATGGTTAGATCCTGCCTGTGACATATGGAATATATACTTCTAGAAATTCGACAAAGAATAGGTACTCATTGCAGACCGTTACTTTTGAATAGAAAGTCTCACACAGTTAAATATTTGTTCCTGAAAAAGGCATCACCGTTGTCAATGGCTACATCCCATCCTCTCTGTGAAAAAGGTCCAAATGCTCTGTCACGGCACGGCTAATCATCTGGAGGTTCTCGATCATACTGGAATAGGATTCACCCTCCTTTTGCGTCTGTCACTACGCCCAGCACTCGTGAGTTTGAAGATCGTTACAGCCATCCCTTCCCAGATCCTACTCGGAATACCACAGACAAGGTTTAGACTTTTCGGATCTCAGGAATGGCCATCCATGGGTTCTAACTTATACCACGAAGATTCTAATATCTCGGACTCGGTCCTCTGTATTAGATATCTAAGAGATACTCATTCTAGCTTGTTTGCATGTAGAACGGAAGTGTTTGTCAGGCACGCGTTCATAAGTGAGAATGATGATGAGCGTCACATAATCATCACATTCATCATGTTCTTGGGTGCGAATGGATATCTTAGAAGCAGAATAAGTTGAATTGAATAGAAAAACAGTAGTACTTTGCATTAAATCATGAGGAACAGCAGAGCTCCACACCTTAATCTATGGAGTGCAGAAACTCTACCGTTGAAAATACATAAGTGATGAAGGTCCAGGCATGGCCGAATGGCCAGCCCCCAAACATGATCAATATGATCCAAAGTTGAACTAAAAATCCTCAGATTATCCGATGTAAATACAATAGTAAAAAGTCCTATTTATACTAAACTAGTTACTAGGGTTTACAGAATTGAGTAAATGAAGTAGAAATCCACTTCCGGGGCCCACTTGGTATGTTCTTGGGCTGAGCTTGAAGTTTACACATGGAGAGGTCATTCTTGGAGTTGAACGCCAGTTTGTAATGTGTTTCTGGCGTTGAACTCCACTTTGCAACTTGTTTCTGGCGCTGGACGCCAGACTGCAGCATGGAACTGGTGTTGAACGCCAGTTTATATCATCAATCCTTATTCAAAGTATGAACTATTATATATTGCTGGAAAGTCCTGGATGTCTACGTTTCAACGCAATTGGAAGCGCGCCATTTGGAGTTCTGTAGCTCCAGAAAATATACTTTGAGTGCAGGGAGGTCAGAATCCAACAGCATCAGCAGTCCTTCTTCAACCTCTGAATCTGATTTTTGCTCAAGTCCCTCAATTTCAGCCAGAAAATACCTGAAATCACAGAAAAACACACAAACTCATAGTAAAGTCCAGAAATGTGAATTTAACATAAAAACTAATAAAAACATCCCTAAAAGTAACTAGATCCCACTAAAAACATACTAAAAACAATGTCAAAAAGCGTATAAATTATCCGCTCATCACAACACCAAACTTAAATTGTTGCTTGTCCCCAAGAAACTGAAAATCAAATAGAATAAAAAGAAGAGAATATACTATAAATTCTAAAATATCAATGAAACATAGCTCCAATCAGATGAGTGGGACTTGTAGCTTTTTGCCTCTTGAATAGTTTTGTCATCTCACTTTATCCATTGAAGTTCAGAATGATTGGCATCTATAGGAACTTAGAATTCAGATAGTGTTATTGATTCTCCTAGTTCAGTATGTTGATTCTTGAACACAACTACTTTATGAGTCTTGGCCGTGGCCCTAAGCACTTTGTTTTCCAGTATTACCACCGGATACATACATGCCACAGACACATAACTGGGTGAACCTTTTCAGATTGTGACTCAGCTTTGCTAAAGTCCCCAATTAGAGGTGTCCAGGGTTCTTAAGCACACTCTTTTTTGCTTTGGACCTTGACTTTAACCGCTCAGTCTCAAGTTTTCACTTGACACCTTCACGCCACAAGCACATAGTTAGGGACAGCTTGGTTTAGCCGCTTAGGCCAGGATTTTATTCCTTTAGGCCCTCCTATCCACTGATGCTCAAAGCCTTGGATCCTTTTTATTACCCTTGCCTTTTGGTTTTAAGGGATATTGGCTTTTTCTGCTTGCTTTTTCTTTTTCTCTTTTTATTTTCGCCATTTTTTTCTGCAAGCTTTGTATTCACTGCTTTTTCTTGCTTCAAGAATCATTTTTATGATTTTTTAGATTATCAAATAACATGTCTCCTTGTCATCATTCTTTCAAGAGCCAACATATTTGACATTCTTAAACAACAACTTCAAAAGACATATGCACTGTTCAAGCATTCATTTAGAAAACAAAAAGTATTGTCACCACATCAAAATAATTAAACTAGTTTCAAGGATGAATTCGAAACCATGTACTTCTTGTTCTTTTGTAATTAAAACATTTTTTCATTCAAGAGAGGTGATGGATTCATAGAACATTCATAACTTTAAGGCATAGACACTTAAATACTAGTGATCATGAAGACAAAAACATAAACAAACATAAAGCATAAAAATAAAAAAAACAGGAAAATAAATAAACAAGGAGATTAAGGAATGAGTCCACCTTAGTGAGGGTGGCGTCTTCCTCTTCTTGAAGAACCAATGGTGCTTTTGAGCTCCTCTATGTCTCTTCCTTGTCTTTGTTGCTCCTCTCTCATTGCTTTTTGATCTTCTCTAATTTCATGGAGGATGATGGAGTGATCTTGATGTTCCACCCTTAATTGTCCCATGTTGGAACTTAATTTTCCTAGGGAGGTGTTGATTTGCTCCCAAAAATTCTGTGGAGGAAAGTGCATCCCTTGAGGCATCTCAGGGATTTCTTGGTGATGAGCTTCTTCATGCGTCTCTTGAGATCCATGAATAGGCTCTCTTGTTTGCTCCATCCTTTTCTTAATGATGGGCTTGTCCTCTTCAATGAGGATATCTCCCTCTATATCAATCCCAGCCGAATTGCATAGGTGGCAAATGAGGTGAGAAAAGGCTAACCTTGCCATAGTGGAGGACTTGTCAGCCACCTTGTAGAGTTCTTGAGGTATAATCTCATGAACCTCCACTTCCTCCCCAATCATGATGCTATGGATCATGATGGCCCGGTCTATTGTAACTTCAGACCGGTTGCTAGTGGGAATGATTGAGCATTGAATGAACTCCAACCATCCTCTAGCTACAGGCTTAAGGTCCAGTCTTCTCAGTTGAACCGGTTTTCCTTTTGAGTCAATCTTCCATTGAGCTCCTTCCACACATATGTCCATGAGGACTTGGTCCAACCTTTGATCAAAGTTGACTCTTCTTATGTAGGGGTGTGCGTTCTCTTCCATCATTAGCAAGTTGAATGCCAACCTCACATTTTTTGGACTAAAATCTAAGTATTCCCCCGAACCATGGTGAGATAATTCTTTGGGTTCGGGTTCTTACTTTGGTCATGGTTCCTAGTGATCCATGCATTAGCATAGAACTCTTGAACCATTAGAATTTCGACTTGTTGGATGGGGTTTGTTAGAACTTCCCAACCTTTTCTTTGGATCTCATGTCGGATCTCCAGATACTCATTTTTCTTGAGTTTGAAAGGGACCTCGGGGATCACCTTCTTCTTGGCCACAACATCATAGAAGTGGTCTTGATGGGCTTTGGAGATGAATCTTTCCATCTCCCATGACTCGGAGGTGGAAGCTTTTGTCTTTCCTTTTCCTTTTCGAGAAGATTCTCCGGTCTTAGGTGCCATCAATGGTAATGGAAAAACAAAAAACTTATGCTTTTACCACACCAAACTTAGAATATTGCTCGCCCTCGAGTAAGAGAAGAAAGAAAAGAAGAAGAAGAAGAAGAAGATATAGAAGAGAGGGAGAGAGGTTGTGTTTCGGCCAAGAAGGGGATGAGAGGGTTGTGTTGTGTGAGAATGAAGAAGAATGGAGAGGTTTATATAGTGGAGGGAGAGGGGTTAAGGTTCGGCCATATGGGGTGGATTTGGGTGGGAAAGTGATTTTGAATTTTGAAGGTAGGTGGGGTTTATGAGGTAGGTTTATAGGGAAGAGTGGATGGATGTGAGTGGTGAATGGGTAATAGGGAAGAGAGGGAATGAGGTGATTGGTGAAGGGTTTTGAGAAAAGGTGTTTATTGGGAAGAGAGGATGAATGAGAAGAGGGGAGAGTATGAGTGGAGGTAGGTGGGGATCCTGTGGGGTCCACAGATGCTGAGATGATCCTGTGGGGTCCACAGATCCTTAGGTGTCAAGGATTTACATCCCTGCACCATTGAGGCATGTAAAATGCCTTTGCATGCAATTCTGGCGTTTAAACGCCGAATTGATGCTTGTTCTGGGCGTTCAACGCCCAGATGCAGCATGTTTCTGGCGTTGAACGCCAGTTCTATGCTTGTTTCTGGCGTTCAGCACCAGCTTTCCTCAGGGTGTATTCCTGGCGTCTGAACGCCAGGATGTTGCTTGTTTCTGGCGTTCAACGCCAGATCCATGCTCTGTTCTGGCGTTGAACGCCAGCCAGATGCTCCTTACTGGCGTTTAAACGCCAGTAAGCCCTTCCTCCAGGGTGTGATTTTTCTTCTACTGTTTTTGATTCTATTTTTAATTTTTCTATTTATTTTGTGACTCCACATGATCATGAACCTAATAAAACATGAAAGAACAATAAGAATGAAAATAAAAGATAAATAAAAATTGGGTTGCCTCCTGATGAGCGGATAATTTATACGATTTTTGGCATTGTTTTTAGTATATTTTTAGTATATTTTAATTAGTCTTTATTATATTTTTATTAGTTTTTATTTAAAAATCACTCTTCTGGACTTTACTATGAGTTTGTGTGTTTTTCTGTGATTTCAGGTATTTTCTGGCTGAAATTGAGGGACCTGAGCAAAAATCTAATTTAGAGGCTGAAAAAGGACTACAGATGCTGTTGGATTCTGACCTCCCTGCACTGAAAGTGGATTTTATGGAGCTACAGAAGCCCAATTGGTGCGCTCTCAATTGCGTTGGAACGTAGACATCCTGGGCTTTCCAGTAATATATAATAGTTCATACTTTGCCCGAGATTTGATGGCCCAAACAGGCATTTCAAGTTAGCTCAAGAATTCTAGCGTTTAACTCCAAAACTGGCACAAAAACTGGAGTTAAACGCCCAAACTGGCACAAAAGCTGGCATTTAACTCCAAGAAAAGTCTCTACACATGGAAGCTTCAATGCTCAGCCCAAGCACACACCAAGTGGGCTCGGAAGAAGATTTCTGCATTAATTACTGATTTCTGTAAACCCTAGGCTACTAGTTCTCTATAAATAGGACCTTTTGCTATTGTATTTTGACACTTGATATACTTCAGATCTTTGATAAGTCTTGTGCTTCTTAGACACGTTTGGAGGCTGGCCTCATGGCCATGCCTGAACCTTGTTCTTATGTATTTTCAAAGGTGGAGTTTCTACACACCATAGATTAAGGTGTGGAGCTCTACTGTTCTTCATGAATTAATACAAGTACTATTGTTTTTCTATTCAACTCAAGTCTATTTATTCTCCAAGATATTCATTCGTTCTTCAACTTGATGAATGTGATGATCCGTGACACTCATCATCATTCTCACCTATGAACATGTGCCTGACAACCACCTCTGTTCTACTAGCAATGGCTTGAATGCGTATCTTTTGGGTTTCTAATCTAAGATTGGAACCTTTGTGGTATAGGCTAGAATTATTGGCGGCCATTCCTGAGATCCGGAAAGTCTAAACTTTGTCTGTGATATTCCGAGTAGGATCTAGAAAAGGATGACTGTGACGAGCTTCAAACTCACGATTGTGGGGCGTGTGACAGACGCAAAAGGATCAATGGATCTTATTCCAAAATGTTCGAGAACCGACAGCTGATTAGCCGATGTTGTGACAGAGCATCAGGACCATTTTCACTGAGAGGACGGGATATAGCCATTGACAACGGTGATGCCCAACATAAAGCTTGCCATGGAAAGGAGTATGAATGATTGGAAGAAGGCAATAGGAAAGCAGAGGTTCAAGGGGAACAAAGCATCTTCATACGCTTATCTGAAATTCTCACCAATGAATTACATAAGTATCTCTATCTTTATTTTATGTTTATTTTCATCACCTTAAACTCCATAACCATTTGAATCTGCCTGACTGAGATTTACAAGATGACCATAGCTTGCTTCAAGCCGACAATCTCCGTGGGATCGACCCTTACTCACGTAAGGTTTATTACTTGGACGACCCAGTGCACTTGCTGGTTAGTTGTGCGGAATTGTGACAAAGTGTGATTCACGTTTAAGAGCTCCAAGTCTTTGGCGCCATTGTTGATGATCATAATTTCGTGCACCACCTCCCAACAAGCGCTTCTTTAATGTCAATAGCTTGATAGTGAGCTCTCATGGAGCCTCACAGATGTTCAGAGCATTGTTGAGACTTCCCAACACCAAACTTAGAGTTTGAATATGGGAGTTCAACACCAAACTTAGAGTTTGGTTGTGGCCTCCCAACACTAAACTTAGAGTTTGACTGTGGGGGCTCTGGTTGACTCTGCAGTGAGAGAAGCTTTTCATGCTTCCTCTCCATGGTTACAGAGAGAGATCCTTGAGTTTTAAACACAAGGTTGTCCTTATTTAGTTGAAGGATCAATTCTCCTCTGTCCACATCAATCACAGCTCTTGCTGTGGCTAGGAAGGGTCTTCCAAGGATGATGGATTCATCTTCATCCTTCCCAGTATCTAGGATTATGAAATCAGCAGGGATGTAAAGGCCTTCAACCTTTACTGACATGTCCTCTACTTGTCTGTAAGCCTGTTTTCTTGAATTGTCTGCCATCTCTAATGAAATTCTAGCAGCCTGCACCTCAAAGATTCTAAGTTTCTCCATTACAGAGAGTGGCATGAGGTTTATTCCTGACCCAAGGTCACATAGAGCCTTCTCAAAGGTCATGGTGCCTATGGTACAAGGTATTAGGAACTTTCCAGGATCCTGTTTCTTCTGAGGCAATGTCAGTTGATCCAGATTACTCAGTTCATTGATGAGCAAGGGAGGTTCATCTTCCCAAGTCTCATTACCAAATAGTTTGGCATTCAGCTTCATGATTGCACCAAGGTACTTGGCAACTTGCTCTTCAGTAACATCCTCATTCTCTTCAGAAGAAGAATACTCATCAGAGCTCATGAAGAGCATAAGGAGGTTCAATGGAATCTCTATGGTTTCTAAATGAGCCTCAGATTCTTTTGGTTCCTCAAAGGGAAACTCTTTGTTGATCACTGGACGTCCCAGGAGGTCTTCCTCCTTGGGATTCACGTCCTCCCCTTCCTCCTTGGATTCGGCCATGATGGTTATATCAATGGCCTTGCAATCTCTCTTTAGATTCTCTTTTGTATTGCTTGGGAGAGTACTAGGAGGGGTTTCAGTGATCTTTTTACTCAGCTGGCCCACTTGTGCCTCCAAATTTCTAATGGATGACCTTGTTTCATTCATGAAACTCAGAGTGGCCTTAGATAGATCAGAGACTAAATTTGCTAAGTTAGATGGATTCTGCTCAGAATTCTCTGTCTGTTGCTGAGTGGATGATGGAAAAGGTTTACTATTGTTAAACCTGTTTCTTCCACCATTATTAAAGCCTTGTTGAGGCTTTTGTTGATCCTTCCATGAGAAATTTGGGTGATTTCTGCATGAGGGGTTATAGGTGTTCCTATAGGGTTCACCCATGTAATTTACCTCTGCTATTGCAGGGTTCTCAGGATCATAAGCTTCTTCCTCAGAAGATACCTCTTGAGTACTGTTGGATGCAGCTTGCATTCCATTCAGACTCTGAGAAATCATATTGACTTGCTGAGTCAATATTTTATTCTGAGCCAATATGGCATTCAAAGTATCAATTTCAAGAACTCTCTTCTTTTGAGGCGTCCCATTACTCACAGGATTCCTCTCAGAAGTGTACATAAACTGGTTATTAGCAACCATGTCAATGAGTTCTTGAGCTTCTACAGGCGTTTTCTTTAGGTGAATGGATCCACCTGCAGAAGTATCCAATGACATCTTAGCTAATTCAGACAGACCATCATAGAATATATCCAGGATGGTCCATTCTGAAAGCATGTCAGAAGGACACTTTTTGGTCAGTTGCTTGTATCTCTCCAAAGCTTCATAGAGGGATTCACCTTCTTTCTGTCTTAAGGTTTGAACATCCACTCTAAGCTTACTCAGCTTTTGAGGAGGAAAGAACTTGGCTAAGAAAGCCGTGACCAGCTTATCCCAAGAGTTCAGGCTATCCTTGGGTTAAGAGTCCAACCATATTCTAGCTTTGTCTCTTACAGCAAACGGGAAAAGCATGAGCCTGTAGACCACGGGATCAACCCCATTGGTCTTAACAGTATCACAGATCTGCAAGAATTTAGTTAAGAACTGAAAAGGATATATATAATACCCAATTCTTAACCAAATGTTTCTAAACCCACTTTTCCCCACACTTAATTCATGAGCACTCTCACTAGTCTAAGCTAACCAAGGATTCAAATTAAGGATATTATTGTTTTCCACTTAGAGTTAGTGATGAGCTAAAGTAAAGAACAAAGGGGTATAATAGGCTCAACATTGGTTTGCAAAGGATAATGAAAGGGTAAGGCCATATGGGTATGTAAGCTCAGTGAAACAAGGCCTCAATCATGTAAGTGCATGCATACATCAAACCATGGAAATATAGAATCAAGCAAGACAAAGATCACAATTTTAGAGAGAACAACACACACCAAAAAAATAAAATATTGGTTGATAAAATGCAACCAATTCAAATAAGCTCAAAAATCTCACAGGTTTTGTGTGTTCGAGCTCTAAAACCATGTTCCAGTATAATATTTCTTCAAACAAGTTCAATAAAAATTTTAATTCAAATTAGTGAAATGCTATAAAAAGTTTCTTGAAAAAGAAAATATTACTTCAACCAAGTAGTGGTAAAATATGCACAAAATTAAACAAATATGCAATCAAACATGCAAATGTAACAATGAACTAACAAAGAAAATAAGACATTGGTGTTGAGAAGGAAATAACTAACCCATGGAGATCGGTATCGACCTCCCCACACTTAAAGATTGCACCGTCCTCAGTTCATGCAGAGATGTACAAGTGGATGGATGGCTCTAACTGACACTTTTCTCCAAGGATTGTGCAGATGGACTTGTTTGTCTCCCTATTTAGAAGCTTTCCCTTTCCCTTCTTTGGTGGCCAGCCTGAAAGAAGAAGAAAAAGAAGAAAAGTAACCCAAAAACAAAGATAGGAAACAATTTAAAATATGGTTGGGTTAATGCCAAATGATGAGAGTCTCAATTACATGGTAGCTACAACATGCAAGTGAAAATATAGTAGAAGCACATGGCATACCAGTGGTGTAAAAGTTGCAACAATGGGGGAAAGGATGTGGGTAATGCAAGATAGTGTAAGTTCGTGTCAATGCAAGATAATATAAGTATCATAAAGGAGTAGCATTGACTTATGAAGAATAATACCCAGTCAGAGTAAAATAAGTCATTAAGCACCAAAATAATACCAGAAAAGATACAACAGTTGAATAAGAAAATTTAACACCAATGGAAAAATAATAAATTTAGAAAAGAAAAAAATATGCACAAAATTAAAATGCAATAAATGAAAGTATGCAAATAAATTAAGTAAAATAGAATGAAAGTGAAGAAGGAGGAGAAGTTAAAGGGATGAAGAAGAAGAAAGTAAGAAGGGAGGAAGAAAGAAAGAGAAAAGATAGAAGAAAAGATAGAATAAATTAGGATTAGAAAAGAAAAGATAAGATAAGTGGCAGCTGATCTGGATAAACTGTGCGTCGCATGCGACGCGGACGCGTGGGTCACGCTGTCGCGTGGTGGACGATAAGTTCAGGTGATGCGGACGCGTGGGTCACGTGATCGCGTAGCTTGATTTGTGCTATTGGCACGAGTGTAGCCTCGCGTACGCACAACTTTTTGTTTTAAATGCATTTTGCCAAAAATCTGGATGACGCGGTTGCGTGAGTGACGCGATCGCGTGAATGGCCATATTTTGAAAACGACGCGACCGCGTGGGGCACGCAGTCACGTGGTAGGGCTTGTGCTTCTAGCATCATTCCAGCCCAACTCCATCATGACTTGCTGCCATATATCTCTTTTACGTCGATTTTTAGGGGCACGCGTTCGCGTGGGTGACGCAGACGTATGGGGAGGCTATTTTTCAAAATGACACGGACGCGTCAGCGACGCGGTCACATGGGCATGTTTGTGCCTAAGGCACGCCTCCAACCACGCTTTCGTGTGATTCTCTGCTTCTTTTCTTCTCGTGTCCAAGGCACCTATGACGCGGACGCGTCAGCGACGCTGGCGCGTCGCGTGCCTCTCTCTCCCTTCTTTTTTTTTATTTTATGCAATATGCAGATGCAAATGCAGAATACAGGTGAATATGCAGAAATTATGAATGAACACTAGTAAAAATAAAATAAAATAATATTAAGAATAAAAAAGAACGATTATACCATGATGGGTTGTCTCCCACCTAGCACTTTTAGTTATAGTCCTTAAGTTGGACATTTGGTGAGCTCTTTGTCATGGTGGCTTGTGCTTGAACTCGTCTTGAAACTTCCACCAATGCTTGGACCTCCTATAAGCTCTATCAATACCAAGTGAATTCCTCAAGCTTTGATGGAGTTTTTCACAAGCTTTGAGCTCCCAAATTTGATCCTCATGTATGCCTGGATCCCAAATCTTGTTTCTGCACCCGTCTTCAAGTGGAACATGATGATTCCATCCGGGTGATAAGCAATCCGAATTCTCACTACGGCATCCAAACAGCTTCCTAGACCCATACGCTTTAGCATTCTTCCAACCATGATAATTCAACCGTGAGCTTCCTATCACAATAAACCTAGGACTGTATTTCCAACTACTACACGACTCTTTCTTACTCCTCAATCCACAAAGAGCTCTAAGTTGACCATCATTTTCAAGTAAACCATATTCAAGTGGAAAAGTAAAAGTTAAGGATAAGAGTTTTACCCACTTGGGGGAGAGGTCTCCAACAAGTTTGGCATGGTGATTTCAAGCTCCATTCCATTGAGCTCTTCCTTGATAACTTCCACCTCTTTGTAAGCTTCTTCAGTTTTAACCTCGTCCTCTTGGTAGCTTTCCTCCAATTCAATCTCTTCTTTATTGCTCACCAAGGGCATGGGAGGTTGTGCTTCTTCTTCTTTAATCTCCATCTCTTGATCAACCTCTTCAAAGTCTTTAGCCATGATATGCCTTGAAGGTTGTACTCCCTCTTTGGCATCAAATTCAAATGTCTTGGAAGGAGGTTCTATGACTGGACTTTTCCATGGAGGTTCTGCATCTCCCAAGTCTTCAACCACTTCTTCCTCTTTAATAATTACTGCTTTGTCCAGTTGTTTTAGTATAAAATTGTACTCATCCATGATGATTTTCTTTCCATGACAACTCCTTTCAACTATTCCTTCATCTTCAAGGGTCTCTCCTACCTTCACCCTTTGGGCCTCCTCTTGCTCTAAGACAAGATCAGACTCCTCCTTGATGTCTTTCTTCACTAATTCTTCAACCACTCCTTCGACTTCAAGGGTTTCTACTACCTTTATCTGTAGGGCCTCCTCTAGCTTCTTATGAAGTATAGATTCACGAAGATGATTCCTTCTTTCTTGTTCCATATCAATAGCATAATTGGGATCATCTTGCTCTTGGATTGATGGATGTGGGTGCTCTTCCATGGAGGGTGGTGATGGGATGGAAAGATCATTATGTGGTTGAAAAAGAAGCGCACTAGAGCTTGAGGGTTGAATATTGGAGGTAGAGGGTTGGTCCATACGGGATATAAGTGCTTGAAGAGTAGAGGTGAGACCAATAATGTTAGAGATGAGTGTGTTGTTATCCAATAGAAGTTGGGGTGGATAGGAGGGTTCATTTGTTGGGGAGAGGGCTCATAATACGGAGGTGGTTCTTCTTGATAAGGATATGGAGATGGTGAATATTGAGGTGGTGGTTCTGGGTGTGGTTCATATGGTGGTTGGTGTGGTGGATAAGGATTAGGATCATATGGATGTGAATGGTTGTAGGGGGCTTGTTGGTATGGTGGTTCAAAGGTATGTTGGGGAGGCGGTTCATAAGCATATGGTGGGCCTTGTTGGTAACTACAAGGGGATCCACCATATTCATCATCTTGGTACGCTCCCTGGAATGGCTCTTGACCATAGTAATTTGGTGAAGGTGGTTTGTCACGAAAGGGTCCACCATAACTATTGTCTTGGTATGCATCACAGAATGGTTGTTGGTTATAGCGCATTGGAGGGGGTTGTTGCCAAGATGGTTGATCAAATCCTTGTGGCTCCTCCCATCTTTGATTCTTCCAACCTTGATGCCTATTTTCATTATAGTTTTCATTCCTTACAACAACATTGGAACCAAACTTGAAACTAGAGGTGTGAGAATTCATAGTAGCAAAAGAAAATAAAAACAAAAACTAATAAAAAAATTAATGAAAATAAACTCCTAAAACTAGAAATACTGACAACAATATAAGATAAAAATTTGAAAAAGGTTTAAATTTTGAAAAGGTTTGATTTTTAAAATTTTAAATTTAAATTTTGAAATTTGAAATTTGAATTTTGGAATTTAAATATTGAAATTTGAAATTTGATTTTGAAATAAGATAAGATAAGATTTTGAAAAAGATATGATTTTTGAAAAAGATTTGAATTTTGAAATTTAAAACTAAGATAAGATAAGATAAAAATTTTAAAATAAAAAATCTGAATTTTTTTTTTGTAATTTTCGAAAAAAATTAATTAAAATAAAGAGTAAAGATATTTTTGAATTTAATAAGGAAAGAGAAAAACAATAAAATGACACCAAACTTAAAATTTTTAGATCAAAACGAAGAAAACAACCAAGAACAACTTGAAGGTCAAGATGAACACGAAGAACAACTTGAAAATCAAGAAAGAATAAGGAACATTATTTTCGAAAATTTTAATAACTAAATAAAAACCAATAACCTCTTAATTTACGAAAAAGCAAAATAAAAATAAAAATAAAAACAAATAAACAAGCAAAAAGCAAATATTTACAATAACCAATAATAAGGCACACGTTTGCAATTCCCCGGCAACGGCGCCATTTTTGACGATCGGATTTCTGCTAATTCAGAATTTTTATAAAAATATAATCGCGTTGTAAGTATAGTTTCTAAACCAACAGAGAATCCTTTTGTACAAAAGTTTGGTTGTCACAAGTAACAAACCCAATAAAATTTATAACCGAAGTATTCAAATCTCGGGTCGTCTTCTCAAGGAATTGCAGGGAGGTGTGATTTATTATTGATTATGGAATAAGGCGTGTTTTTGGGTTTTTGAAATAGAGAACAAGTAATTTAATTGGCAGAAAAAATAAATTAATAATTATAAAGAAAACTCTTGGCAAGGTATAAGAACTGGAAATCCTATCCTAGTTATCCTTATCAGGTGTGATGAGAATTGGATTTTGCTCCCACTTAGTTAACCCTTACTAAATAAAGAAAAGTCAAGTGGACTAATTAACTTGATTTCTCAAGTCCTAGTCAACTCCTATGGAAAGACTAGCTTTAGAGGGACCCAAATCAATCAGCAATCCCAATTTCCAATCAACTGCTGAGTTTGATAACTAAAGTGTCACCAATTACTTAACCAAAGCCAAAGGAAAAAATAAATCTAAATTAAATTGAAAGCATTATAAATAGAATAAAACAATCATAAATCTGAAATACCTCAAATTGTATTAAATAAAGAAATCAATTCTAACATGGAGTTCATAAGCCAAATTGAAAAGATAAATAACAATTAAAGTAATAGAATAAATAAAAGTAAAAAATAAATTAAAGGAACATTGAACCTGGAATGAAAGAGCAATCCTAAAATTAAGAGAAATCCTAAATCCTAATCCTAATCCTAAATCCTAAGAGAGAGGAGAGAGCCTCTCTCTCTAAAAGCTACATCTAAAACCTAAAATTGTGAATTATGAATGTTGTATCAATTGTTGTCTATGTGAATGGATGGATTCTCCCACTTTATAGCCTCTAATTTGTGTGTTCTGGGCCGAAAAATGGGTCAGAAACAGCCCAGAAATCGCCGGTTGCGAAATCTACCACGCTGGTTTTTCGTCACTGCGACGCATCCGTGTAAAGTATGCGTTTGCGTCGCCTAGATGTACGGCCACTATAGCAAATTATATATCATTTCGAAGCCCCGGACGTTAGCTTTCGAACGCAACTGAAACTGTATCATTTGGACCTCTATATCTCAAGTTATGATTGATTTAGTACCAGGAGGTCAGGCTGGACAGCTTAGCAATTTCTTCAACTTCTTGTATTCCTTCCACTTTTGCATGCTTCCTTTCCATCCTCCAAGCCATTCCTGCCCTATAATCCCTAAAATCACTTAACACACATATCATGGCATTGAATGGTAATAAGAGAGGATTAAACATAGCAAATTTAAGACCAAAGAAACATGTTTCCAATCATAGCACAAAATCAGGAAGGAAATTGTAAAACCATGCATTTTGTATGAATAAGTGTATGAAAGATTGAAAACTCAATTGAGCACAAGATAAACCATAAAATAGTGGTTTATCAGTTACCTTTCTTTTTACCCATTTCATGACATTGATTGGTGTAAATCACATCATTTCCTTTTTACACTCAAATCACAGTGAGCTTCATACAAACAAGACTTTGTTAATCTTAGCTTACCCAAGGCGGAATGATAGAGGCTCAAATGCACGAGTTTAGATTTTCACACTAAAAATAGAATTTGTCCGTTGCAAGTATAGTCCAAACCCAACAATTGGACATCAATCAAATAATAAATTCAAATCAAAGTAACCGAGATCAAGAGTAATTCAACCTCGGGTCGTTCTCCCTAGGAATGCAAATGAAATGTTACGCTTTCGGTTGTTAAGAGGACAAAAGGGTTTTGAATTAAAGAACAAAAGATTAAAGAAACTAAGTAATAAAACAACTAAGTAATGAGCAAAATTGTAATTAATGCAATTAAAGAGAAGATGAGATCAAAACTAGTGAAAATGCAAGAAAGAGCCTTGACTTGGGAATGAGAGTCCAAGGAATCCTATCATCGCCATAACCACAACTATGGTAATTATGATGAGTCAATCTTGCCTAGTCAACCCCAACCATCGATGAGTATGTCAAGCAAGCATAATTGACCTCAATCCATAAGTCCTAACCAACTTACCAAACTAGTTGATAAAAGGCTAGCATCAATGGAAACAAGAGTCAAATAACTACCCAAGAATTACCACTAAATGTCGGACATTATGACTCTAGTATCCTAGGAACTCAAACCACAAGCCAAGGTGGGAAAATTTATTGAAAATCTAAGGTTGGCATTTTCACAAACACCTTGTATGCATAAAAGTAAAACATGGGAAATTGTAAAGTAAAATGGAAAACTATAACCAACTATCAACAAAACCAAACATAAACAAGCAATCAAACATAAAGGAAGCATGAAACATAAAATTCATTGATCAAAACTTCAAGAAACACAAAATTGCAAATATGAACAAGTAACTTGAACCAAAAGGAAATGAAAGTAAAGACAATGTAATTAAAGAGGAAATTTAGAGTACTTACAATTGAAGAGGTAAAAATCCAAAATCAAGGCTTGCTATAAAATGCTACAATGGAAATTGATAAACCCTAGGAAAGCTCTCTATTCTACTCTACTTCTACTCCTAATACTATGAAAAACTATCTAAGTGAGCCCCTCCCCCCTTTGATAAGTGTTGAAGTCTCCTTTATATAGTACTCCAAAACAGCATTTCAGCCTTCCAAAAATGAGCCAAGGGCCTCCAAATTCGCGCAGCACGTGTTTATTAATGCAATCACGTGTAGGGAGCTGTGCGGACGCATAGACGTGTGCGTCCGCACACAAGGCTGAAAATTGACATGTGCGTACGCACAGGTGTGTGTGTACGTACACATGGAAATTCTCGCTTGTGCACACGCACGCAGGGCTATGCGCATGCACGCAGGGCTATGCGCACGCACGCAGGGCTATGCGCACACACACTTCGCTGTGTGTGCTTTTTCTTGTTTTCTTCATGTTTTCTCCCTTGTACATGCTTCCTTCCACTTTTGGCTATCCATTCTTGCCTCCAAGGCCTGAAATCACTCACAAACCATATCACGACATCGAATGACATAAAAGTAGAATTAAAAATCACTAATCTAAGCATTAAAACACATATTTTCATATTTAGAATCAAATTAGGGATCCAACACAAAAGTATGCTATTTTGGTGATTAAGTGTGAGTTCATGTGCTAGAATCCATTCAAATCAAGCCAAAATACATCGGAAAATATGGACTCATCACGGAACCCCCATTCAGCACCACCAAAACAACATCGGGGCAATGGAAAACTTGGATTCCTTCTTTATCAATTCTCAAGATCCCTCGAATGATCACAGGTAAGCAACATAAATGGACGTTATGGTCTTCATGTGTTGTTATTGTTACCCCATTCATAGAAAATGAATTTCATGTTACATCTTGTCTTTTTTTGGATGGACTATAGGTTCGACGAGGGACTTAAAGCTCTTACCAATCCTCCGCTTGACACCATTTTGGAGAACGGCATGAACCTGGAGCTCAATATTGAAATGGTAGGTGTTAAACCTGTGATATTTTTCATTTTGTTTCTATTTTTACTGGCTTGAATGTAGTTGACGATCAGAATGTCGTAGCAGTAGCCATCATATTTTTTTGTGAGTTAAGATTGCTTTGAAGGTTTTACGTCCTAATGAAAATGATATTCCGTGAACAGCCACCACCACAGCACTTGTCCCAGATTGCTCATGGCGGTGGGGATGTTACAGAGAATAACGAGAAAGTCCTAGTTACCCGACTACTGAATTTGGATGAGGTATGCATTGAGACCCTTCTTTGTAGGTTGTGTGGATTTATGTATCAAGTGTAGGGATATTGAATGAACACCAAGTACCGGCTATCATGCTAAGCCCATGAAGTGTTTCGTTGTGTTGACTTTACTTTTGTTTGTTGGTGTACTCCTGTTGAGAACCATGTTTGGCCACCTTTTTTCCTCGAAAAATCCTAGCCACAAATTTCACACAGGTATTCTCACACGCCATTTGGTATTACACAGTATGATGAAATCATTCGGGTTGACATCGGCGTACCTTGTAATGGTCAAAAGTTGCTATTCCCTTTTCGATTGAATAATACGACGTAAGTGGCTACTATACGACGTCGTCCACAGTTAATGGTTATGTGACTTATTCTGCAGGGCATTGAGCATAAGGTTGCTGACGTGGACGATCGCATTGCAAAGTTTGAGACAAAATCGGAGATGTCCGAGGGCATGCTCCTAAGGATCCTTGAAATGACTCAAAGACACTATGAAGACCACCATAAGATTGTAATGGTTCCCAAGCCAAACGGGGAAATTGCTAGGGGAAAAGTTGTGGATGTCGAAAGCTATTGTGGCTATGCAAATGTGCCAGACCAAAACACACAGTTGTCTGGCCATGTTGGGAAGCTTCTACAACAGGGCAGCTCAGCTACTGTCAAATCCACAACAGAAAAAGGGAAGGCCGTCCAGAAAGAATCATCGTATGACAACTCCCTATTGGATATTTTTGTTCCCAATTCCCCCTTTGAAGATGATGTCGTTGTCATTGAAAAGTTACATTCTAACCAGGGGAAGACCAGTAGAATTTCCATTATTGCATTTGCAGAGAAGTCATCCTCCTCGCATTGGTCTGTTGGCACTCCGAAGACATCCTCTGACAACACTGTAGTCAAAAGACCAGTACCTGGAGGTCTGCAGGAAAAGGTAAAAGTGTTTAGCATGTTCCTAAGATCGTAAGTCCTGCTACTCTGCCTAATATTGACCAAGGAACTTTTTGCAGGAGGATTTAAGTCTTCCTTTATGGAGCTAGTTTGAAACAACGACACAGGTAGCTGGTCTATATAGATCCGCACCATCGACTCCGAAGGCGCAGAAGCTCCCGAGGCTTGAGCATGTGGAAATGACGCCAATGCATAGCAGGCCTCTTTTGAACCTTAGCCGCCTTCTGCTGACACCCCCCCACAACTGGGGTCCAACGGCGCCCAATGATCCGCAGAGTTGCCAGTAGCAAGAACCGGTGGTCATCCATCAATGTTGATCTAAGCCTCTCAACTGTTCCACTGGTAAGAGGCATGATAATGCTTTACCCAAATGCATAAAAGGTGATTTACGTGGAACACATGTAACCTTCACCTCTATGGACATTTATTTGGAGAGCTTTAACATGTACTTCCGACCGACACTTGGGATGGGATTATCCAGGGACGACCTCAAGGTGGCAACCTATATTTTCCAACTCAAAGACGCAGATCTTGTTCGGAACCTTGAGTAAGTGATGTTGACACTACCTGCATCATTAATGTGAACAATGGCACACACATTCATGTTGGTTTATCGATGGGCGAAAAGGGATGCTATCACCAATGGCACACTGGCAGTGTTTGTATATAAGCTACTTCTGCCTCTCTAAGAGCCCATTTTTCTCTTCGTTGAGCCGTACCCACTGGGCCACGATGAGAATGTTCCCCGCAAAGCCAACAAAATTCCATGCTTATTATTACTGTTGCTGAAATTATTATTATTATTATTATTATTATTATTATTATTAAAATATAAATAAATAAATTTTAAATTATTAAATTTTTAAAATTTAAAAAATAATATCAAATATGCTATATGAGTACACTATATTACTAAGTATTGTCCATTTAAATTCAGTTTTTAGATAAATAAACTTTAAATTATCAACACCAAATTTGTTATATGAGTAAAATAAGTGGATATTGTCTATTTATATTTAATTTTTAAATTAAAAAATAAATGATAAAACTTACCGTATGAGTACATATACAAATTATTATTATTATTATTATTATTATTATTATTATTGTTATTATTATTATTATTAGACTTCATTGTTCCGATGATTGCTATAGAATCTAATAAAATATTTAGACTCTCTTATGATTATTACTATTATTGTTATTGTTATTGTAATCATTATTATTAGAGAGTTATTTGTTAATATATTATTGTCATTATCTTGTAACCATTATTAGAGAGCTTTTTCTTACTGTACGATTGGAATTGTATGGATCCACATGAGGAGTGCTATTATTTGTGAATGATTAGGAGTTTGCAACACAAATGACCTTTCCATGAAAATATAAATATGTTGAAGAGGAAGGAGAAGTTTCTGGAAGTCTTCATGGATGACTTTTCAGTATTTGGAGACTCATTCAGCTCCTGCCTTAACCATTTAGCACTTGTTCTGAAAAGATGCCAAGAGACCAACTTAGTTTTAAACTGGGAAAAATGTCACTTTATGGTAACTGAAGGGATTGTCCTTGGGCATAAAATTTCAAACAAGGGAATAGAGGTGGATCAAGCTAAAGTTGAAGTAATTGAAAAATTACCACCACCTGCCAATGTTAAGGCAATCAGAAGCTTTCTGGGGCATGCAGGATTCTATAGGAGGTTTATAAAGGATTTTTCAAAAATTGCAAAACCTCTGAGCAATCTGCTAACTGCTGACACGCCATTTGTGTTTGACACAAAGTGTCTGCAGGCATTTGAGACCCTGAAAGCTAAGCTGGTCACAGCACCAGTTATTTCTGCACCAGACTGGACATTACCATTCGAACTAATGTGTGATGCCAGTGACCATACTATTGGTGCAGTATTGGGACAGAGGCATAACAAGCTTCTGCATGTCATTTATTATGCTAGCAGTGTTTTAAATGATGCCTAGAAAAATTACACAACCACAGAAAAAGAATTACTTGCAGTGGTTTATGCCATTGACAAGTTTAGATCCTACTTAGTAGGATCAAAAGTGATTGTGTACACTGACCATGCTGCTCTTAAATATCTACTCACAAAGCAGGATTCAAAGCCCAGGCTCATAAGATGGGTGTTGCTTCTGCAAGAGTTTGATATAGAAATAAGAGACAGAAAAGGGACAGAGAATCAAGTAGCTGATCACCTGTCCCGGATAGAACCAGAAGCAGGAGCATCCCTCCCTCCTATTGAGATCTCTGAAACTTTTCCGGATGAGTAATTGTTTTCTATTCAGGAAGCTCTGTGGTTTGCAGACACTGCAAACTATAAGACACAAGGTTCTCCTTCTGTAACCATGGAGAGGAAGCATGAAAAGCTTCTCTCACTGCAGAGTCAACCAAAGCCCCCACAGTCAAACTCTAAGTTTGGTGTTGGGAGGCCACAACCAAACTCTAAGTTTGGTGTTGAACCCCCACATTCAAACTCTAAGTTTGGTGTTGGGAGGTCCCAACCTTGCTCTGATTATCTGTGAGGCTCCATGAGAGCTCACTGTCAAGCTATTGACATTAAAGAAGCACTTGTTGGGAGGCAACCCAATGTTATTTAATTATATCTATTTATTTTCCACGGCTATTTTATGTTTTCTTTAGGTTGATGATCATGTGAAGTTACAAAAACAAATGGAAATTCAAAAACAGAATGAAAAACAGCATGAAAAACAGCACACCCTGGAGGAAGATCATTCTGGCATTTAAACGCCAGAAACAAGCATCTGTCTGGCGTTTAACGCCAGAAACAAGCACCAAGCTGGCGTTTAATGCTAGAAACAAGCATCAGTCTGGCGTTAAATGCCAGAAACAGGCTACATTTGGGCGTTTAACGCCAGAAACAGGCAGCAGTCTGGCGTTAAACGCCAGGATTGCACAGTAAGGGCATTTTGTATGCCTAATTAGAGCAGGGATGCTAAATCCTTGATCCCACTGGATCTGTGGACCCCACAGGATCCCCACCTACCTCACCATTCAAATTCAAACCATTCCCCTCCCAAACCCACCCATTCACACACTTCCATCTCCTCCATCTTCTCTACTTCTTTCTTCTTTTGCTCGAGGACGAGCAAACCTTCTAAGTTTGGTGTGGTAAAAGCATTGCTTTTGTTTTTCCATAATTCAGTGGTAGAGCAATTGACTGCAGATCAAAGAGCTATGAGGAAAGAGCAACAAAGGCAAGGAAGAGACATAGAGGAGCTCAAGAGCACCATTGGTTCTTCAAGAAGAGGAAGACGCCACCCTCATTAAGGTGGACCCATTCCTTAATCTTCTTGTTCTTATTTTCCTGTTTTTCGTTTACTATGCTTCATGTTTAATTATGTTTGTGTCTTTACTATATGATCACTAGTACCTAAGTGTCTATGTCTTAAAGATATGAATGTCCTATGAATTCATCACCTTTCTTAAATGAAAATTGTTTTTTGAAAAAGAAAAAGAAGTACATGAATTTTGAATTTTAAAATAGTTTAATTATTTTGATGTGGTGGCAATACTTTTTGTTTTCTGAATGAATGCTTGAACAGTGCATATGTCTTTTGAATTTGTTGTTTATGAATGTTAAAATTGTTGGCTCTTGAAAGAATGATGAAAAAGAAGAAATGTTATTTGATAATCTGAAAAATCATAAAAATGATTCTTGAAGCAAGAAAAAGCAGTGAAGAACAAAGCTTGCAGAGAAAAAAAATACGAAAAAAAAAGAGAAAAAAGAAAAGAGAAGAAAGAAGAGAGCAAGAAAAAGAAAAAGCAAGCAGAAAAAGCCAAAAGCTCTTTAAACCAAAAGGCAAGAGCAAAAAGCCAATAGCCCTTAAAACCAAAAGGCAAGGGTAATAAAAAGGATCCAAGGCTTTGAGCATCAGTGGATAGGAGGGCCTAAAGGAATAAAATCCTAGCCTTAGCGGCTAAACCAAGCTGTCCCTAACCATGTGCTTGTGGCGTGAAGGTGTCAAGTGAAAACTTGAGACTGAGCGGTTAAAGTCGAGGTCCAAAGCAAAAAACAGAGTGTGCTTAAGAACCCTAGACACCTCTAATTGGGGACTTTAGCAAAGCTGAGTCACAATCTGAAAAGGTTCACCCAGTTATGTGTCTGTGGCATGTATGTATCCGGTGGTAATACTGGAAAATAGAGTGCTTAGGGCCAGGGCCAAGACTCATAAAGTAGCTGTGTTCAAGAATCAACATACTGAACTAAGAGAATCAATAACACTATCTAAATTCTGAGTTCCTATAGATACCAATCATTCTGAACTTCAAAGGATAAAGTGAGATGCCAAAACTGTTCAGAAGCAAAAAGCTAATAGCCCCGCTCATCTAATTAACACTGATCTTCATAGATGTTTTTAGAATTCATTGTATATTATCTTCTTTTTATCCTACTTTATTTTTAGTTGCTTGGGGACAAGCAACAATTTAAGTTTGGTGTTGTGATGAGCGGATAATTTATACGCTTTTTGGCATTGTTTTTACTTAGTTTTTAGTATGATTTAGTTGGTTTTTAGTATATTTTTATTAGTTTTTAATTAAAAATTACATTTCTGGATTTTACTATGAGTTTTTATGTTTTTCTATGATTTCAGGTATTTTCTGGCTGAAATTGAGGGAGCTGAGCAAAAATCTGATTCAGGCTGAAAAAGGACTGCTGATGTTGTTGGATTCTGACCTCCCTGTACTCAAAGTGGATTTTCTGGAGCTACAGAATTCCAAATGGTGCGCTTTTAATTGCGTTGGAAAGTAGACATCCAGGGCTTTCCAGAAATATATAATAGTCCATACTTTTCTCAAGGATAGATGATGTAAACTGGCGTTCAACGCCAGTTCCATGTTGCAGTCTGGCCTCCAGCGCCAGAAACAAGTTACAAGTTGGAGTTCAACGCTAGAAACAGGTTACAACCTGGCGTTGAACGCCCAAAACAGCCCAGGCACGTGAGAAGCTTAAGTCTCAGCCCCAGCACACACCAAGTGGGCCCCAGAAGTGGATTTCTGCACTATCTATCATAGTTTACTCATTTTTTGTAAACCTAGGTTACTAGTTTAGTATTTAAACAACTTTTAGAGATTTATTTTGCACCTCATGACATTTTTAGATCTGAACTTTGTACTCTTTGACGGCATGAGTCTCTAAACTCCATTGTTGGGGGTGAGGAGCTCTGCAGCGTCTTGATGAATTAATGCAATTATCTCTGTTTTCCATTCAAACACGCTTGTTCCTATCTAAGATGTTCATTCGCGCTTCACTATGAAGAAGGTGATGATCCGTGACACTCATCACCTTCCTCAATCCATGAACATGTGCCTGACAACCACCTCCGTTCTACATCAGATTGAATGAGTATCTCATAGATTTCTTAATCAGAATCTTCGTGGTATAAGCTAGAATTGATGGCGGCATTCATGAGAATCTGGAAAGTCTAAACCTTGTCTGTGGTATTCTGAGTAGGATTCAAGGATTAAATGGCTGTGACGAGCTTCAAACTCGCGATTGTTGGGCGTAGTGACAGACGCAAAAGAATCAAGAGATTCTATTCCGACATGATCGAGAACCAACAGATGATTAGCCGTGCTGTGACAGAGCATTTGGACCATTTTCACTGAGAGGACGGGAAGTAGCCATTGACAACGGTGACACCTTACATATAGCTTGCCATGGAAGGAGCCTTGCGTGTGTGAAGAGGAGTACAAGAGAAAAACTGAAATAAAGAAGACAAAGCATCTCCAAAACCCCAACATATTCTCCATCATTGCACAATAAGTATTTATATTTATGCCCTTTGACTCTTTACAATTGAAGTTGAAAAACACTGTTGTTGGCATCCTGACTAAGAATAATAAGATAACCATAGCTTGCTTCAAACCAACAATCTCCGTGGGATTCGACCCTTACTCACGTAAGGTATTACTTGGACGACCCAGTGCACTTGCTGGTTAGTGGTACTAGTTGTGAAAAGTGTGATTCACAATTCGTGCACCAGCTTTCCTCCAGTATCATTCTTGATGATTTCTACATGTTCAAGTGAGAGGATTTTATTCACTGTGTAGTATCCAGATAAATGTGGAGATGTTTCCATTGATTGGTAAGCTAGCATCACTTTGTCTCCTGGTATGAGGCCTTCAGTGGGAATTTTTTTGTTTCTCCATCCTCTTAGCACTTTCTTCTTGGGATTCTCTTCTTTTCTAAGAGGTGGTTCATATTTTGGAGTCTCAATGGTTGGAAGGTTCTTGCTGAGGATTTCATGTGGATGCTTTGGTTGTAGTTCCTCCTCAACTCCTTGAGCTTGTTGCAGCAGTTCTACCTCTTCCCTTTCTTTCCAGCATGAGCTTAAGTGCATTGGGAGTGACTCATCAGGTGCCTCTTTCAAGTTTGGATCTCTCAGATCAATCTTCATACACTCTTCTTTTTGATTGAGATCTTGCAAACTCTTGAAGACATGGAACACTATATGCTTTTCATGCACTCTCAGCATCAATTCTCCTTTCTCAACATCAATTAATGCTCTGTCCATAGCTAGGAAGGGTCTCCCTAGAATGATGAGAGTGTTGTAATCTTCCTCCATATCTAGAATAACAAAGTCAGCTAGGAGGAAAAATTTTTCTACCTTTACTAATACATTCTCCACAACTCCAAGTGCTTGCTTAATGGATTTGTCTGCCATTTGGAGAGCTATTTGTGTGGGTTTTAATTCATGGATTTGAAGCTTCTTCATCAAGGATAGAGGTATCAGATTTATGCTTGCACCAAGGTCGCAAAATGCTCTTTCAATTATCATGTTGCCTATGGTACAGGGAATATGAAAGCTTCTAGGGTCCTTCCTCTTCCCTTGCAATTCTCTCTGGTTGATGGCACTACATTCCCTGGTCATCACAACCATTTGTCCTTCTCTCAAGGATCTTTTCTTTATCAATAACTCCTTCATAAACTTAGCATATAGTAGCATCTGTTCAAGTGCTTCTATAAAAGGGATGTTGATGTGTAGTGTCTTGAATATCTCTAGGAATTTGGAGTATTGCTTCTCTTTGTTTTCTCCCTTGAACCTTTCAGGATATGATAGCATTGGTTGGTATGCTTTCACTGCTTCCTTCTTGGTTGACTTATCATCCTGTGTAGAAGTTTTTTGCTCCTGCTTTTGCTCCTTTACTTCTTCTTTTGAGCCTTCTTTGATGTGCTCTTCTTGAGTGATGGCTTTTTTTCCACCTTCTTTCCACTTCTCAAAGTGATTGCTTTGCATTCCTCCCATTTGATGGCTTTTCCTGTGTCCCTTGGATTGCTTTCAGTGTCACTAGGGAAGGCATTTGCTCGCTTCTCACCTATCTCTGAAACTTGTTTAGCCATTACCCCATTTGTCTTTCAAGGTTTTTGATTGAGGCCTCTTGGTTTTTATTTGCCATGGCTTGATCTTGTCTGGCCATCTCTTAATTTTTCATAAGTTTCTCCATCATTATCTCTAGACTAGAGATTCTCTAAGAGTCTGGATTTGGTTGTGGTTGTGTGAAATGAGATGGTTGTTGTTGGAAGTTGTTTAAGTTATTTATAGGGGTGGAGAAGTTATTCTGGTGAACTTGTGAGTTGTTGTGGAGTTGATGATATGTGTTTTGTGAGTTTCTGTATTGGTTAGTGCTATTGGATGAGTGATTTTGGTTATTTGTATTGTGGGAGTTGTTGGAATTGTGGTTCTTTTGCCATGAATTCTGATTATCACCACACCTCAAGCTTGGATGATTCCTCCATGATGAATTGTATGTATCACCATGGAAGTCATTCTGAGAAGAGCTTGAGGTGTTATGCATGTACTGGACTTACTCTGGTTGCTGCTCATAGTTGTATTTCTCAAAAGTTTCTTCACCTTGGCTCCATCCATTTGAAGGTTGACTTGCTGTGTTTACTGCAGCCACTTGAAGTCCATCTATTCTCTTTGCCATCATCTCTATTTGCTGTTGGATTTGTTGGTGCATCAATTTGTTTTGTGCCAATATGGTGTCTACACCCTCAAGCTCCAATACACCTTTCTTTGGAGCTGGTTGGCATTGCCTTTGATGAGCATAAAAGTAGTGATTATTGGTCACAGTGTCTATGAGATTCTGAGCTTCTTCAGCTGTCTTCATTAGCTGTAGTGAACATCCTGCAGAGTAATCCAGGGCCTCTTGAGCTTTTAGAGTCAAGCCCTTGTAGAAATTCTAAAGTCTGTCCCATTCACTAAACATGTTAGGTGGACATTTCCTAATCAAGGCCTTGTATCTCTCCCATGCCTCATAAAGTGATTCTCCATCCATTTGAGTGAAAGTCTGCACTTCTGTCTTTAACCTGATGATTCTCTAAGGTGGATAGAACTTAGCCAAGAATTTGCTCACCAAATTATCCCAAGTATTGATGCTTTCTTTGGGAATGTCTCCAGCCATTGAGATGCCTTATCCCTCAAAGGGAATGGAAATAACAACAACTTGTAGATCTCTGGATGCACACCATTTGTCTTGACTGTTTCACATATCCTCAGGAAGACAAATAATTGTTGATTCGGGTCTTCAAGAGGACCCCCTCCATAAGAACAATTATTTTGCACCAAAGTGATAAGTTGATGCTTCAACTCAAAGTTATTGGCATGAACATTTGGAGTGAGTATACTGCTCCCACAATTTCTTGGGTTGGGGAAAGTGTTGATGTAGGATTTTGTTGTGATGGTCTAGAATTTCTCAAATAAATTCTCGTTGCAAGTATAGTTTCTAAACCAACAAACAAACCTCAATAAAAAATTTGGTTGTCACAAGTAACAAACCCAAAAAAGAATTATCCAAAGTATCTAAACTCCGGGTCGTCTCACAAGGAATTGCAATGAAGTGAATGATTATTGGCTATGAAGGGACAAGGGGTTTGATTGATAAAGGGAAAAAAAATAAATGGATAAGAAAGTAGATAGCAAGAAAAATAAATCAAGTAAGCGATTTAAAGAAAACAATTAATAAAGAGAGACACTCATGGTAAGGATCGAAAACATAGGCTTTCTATCCTAGTCATACAATGATTAATTCATCCTATTTAGTCAGCTCTGGCAAATGGAAGAAGGTATCATGTTATCTTCACATAGGGAGAACGTCAAACAAGACTAATGATAAACCACTATTTTATGGTTTATCTTGTGCTCAATTGAGTGGTTTTTATCAGGTCCTTGTACACTTATTCATACAATTTGCATGATATTACAATTCCTTCCTAGTTTTATTCTATAATTGAAAACTTACTTCCTAAGCCTTTAAATTGTGTATTTTAATTCCCCTTTATATCATTCGATGTCGTGATCTGTGCGTTAAGTGTTTTTAGACTTTATAGGGCAAGAATGGCTTAGAAGATGGAGAGGAAGCTTGCGTAAATGGAAGGAGCACAAGAAATAAAAGAGACAACCAGCGAGGAGCGACGCGCACGCATGGCTCACGCGTGCGCGTGCCTGACGCGTACGTGTGACATGGAAAATCGCCAAACGACGCGCATGCATGACTGACGCGTACGCGTGACATGCGCTATCTGCAGAAATCGCAAAAAACACTGGGGGTGATTTTGGGCCGAGTTTGGACCCAGTTTCCGGCCCAGAAACACAGACTAGAGCCAAGGGACAAGCAGAGACTCAACACACATTCTCATTCGCATAGTTTTTAGATTTTAGATTAGAATCTTAGAGAGAAATCACTCTTCCTCTAGGTTTTCTACACACTCATAGTTTTTATAGTTTATGCTTTTGCTTTGGATATTGAGAAGAGTCACTACCTCCGTTGAAGTTGCTATTATTCTAGTTTGTTTTCTTATTCCTTTACTCTTTTGATTACTTATTGACCCTGTTCAGATACGTATGTTGCATTTTGGGATTTATTAATGCGAAGAACTTTTTTTACTTTTAATTAATTTTCAGTTCCTATTTTATTTAATTTATCATGTCTTCTTCTTATATTTCTGTGAACGTTATATTCATGTCAATGGAGTAGATTTCCAACTTGACATGGGGGTTGATTAAAAGGAGACCCTTGAGTTGGAATGCTCAAATGATTAGTTAAATTGGAAGTTGTTGGCTAACTCTCTAGGCACTAACGCTAATCCTTCCCAAGGGAGAGGACTAGGACTTGTGAATAAGAATTAGCTCAATCACTTGACTTTCCTTTATTTAGTAAGGGATAACTAAGTGAAAACAACCTCTTGATACTATACTTGGGAAAATCCAACAAGGATAGAACTTCCAATTAATCATTCCTCCGGTCAAGGCTTTTTATTTGATTATATAAATCTCTTTTAGTTTTTATTGCCTTAATTTACAATTATTTATTTTTCCGTTCTCCAACTCTTAAAATTTCTCGGAAAACTCCTGATTAATAAAATAGCACCCTTTTGTCAACTCGTTGGGAGACGACCTGTGATTTCTACTCCCAGTATTTTTATTCTAAATTTGTGACAACCCTTCTAAATTGATAAGCGGATTTTCGTCGGTTAAGAGCTGTACTTACACCGCTGTTCTTACTATAATTTCTTAATTGGCTGATTTCCGCCCGCATCAGTTTTTGGCGCCGTTACCGGGGAGTTGCAATTGTGTGCTAAATTATTAGTTGGTGTACATATTTTTAATTTTTGCATATTTTATTTTATTTTATTACCATGAGCTGTATGTTTCTTTCATTGAATGATGCGTTCGCTGCTGATCCGAGCATAGCCGCATTTGATCCTGAAATTGAAATAATTATTTCACATATTAGGTGAGCTCGGCGTCGGTTAGCCTCTGAGGGTGGTGAACTGGTTACTACCAATTCACCAGTCTCTTCTGAAGGCGAATCTAAAGTGCCATCTGAGGAAGAAACAAGCTCTTTTTCTACTAATTCTGTTTATTTACGTGCAGGTAATATGGCGGAGCCCAGAAGGATTACTCTCCAGGAAGCAGGCGCTCCAGACTTTACACTGCAACCGTATCAAGTGCGTCACCCAAATCTGGCTCCAGATTTTGAACTGAAGACTGCGCTAATCAACCTAATACCCAAGTTTCATGGCTTACCTGCTCAGGAGCCTATCAAGCACCTCAGGGATTTTCAGACAGCCTGCTCAACTGTTAGGCGTCACGGTGCAGATGAAACTACTTTTTTTACTGTCTATCTTCCCATTTTCTCTTGAAGAAAAGGCAAAGGATTGGTTCTACACTCAACCCGAAGTAGTCATTACCAACTGGGATCTACTCAGAATGGAGTTCCTGGAAAAATACTTTCCAGCTGAAGTTACAGATAGACTGAGGAAGGAGATTTCCTGTATTATCCAAGGCGAGTCAGAGACCCTTTACGAATACTGGAAGCGCTTCAGGAATCTCCTAGATTTATGTTCTCATCACAAGATTGACCAGATGGTATTGGTCAGCTACTTTACACAAGGCTTGAAGCCTCAGGATAAGACTACATTAGATGCTGCAAGTAATGGCTCTATGAAGAAGTACAAGACGGCGACAGAAGCGTGGCAACTGATCACCGATCTAGCTGAATCTACCCGGAATGTCAGGCACAGGAACAACCACCCCAAGGCTGTTGCAGAGGTTTCCTCTAGCAGTGAGACTGCTACTCTCACTCAGACTCTGGGAAAGATGACCAACATGCTGAAGCAGCTGCAGCTGAATCAACAACAACCTCAACCTCCCGCATCACAACATAGTCAATAGTTGGTTGCAGAATATGTGCTGATTATACTCATTACACTGATGAGTGTCCGCAGCTCCAACAAGAAGACAACACCTTGGCAGCTACTCATAACTTCTATGACCGCGCGAATCAAGGATACTATCAATAAGGCGGCAATTATAACCAAGGTGGGAACCATAACCAAGGTTGGCAAGACAACTCCAACCAGGGGTGGAGGGATAACTCCAACCAAGGATGGAGGGACAACTATAACAGAGGAGGCAGAGATAACCAGAGAAATCAGAGGTGGAATAATAATAACAATCAGCAAAACCGGTATCAGCAGAATCCTCTCTATCAACAGCAGAACCAAAACCAGCCTTACAGAGCACCTCACCAAAGGCAGTCCCAAGCGCCTCAGAACGACCAACAGCAGGCCCCTCAAATCACTTACCCCTATTCTTCTTCTAATGATGAGATGCTTCGCACTATGACGCAAGCACACCAAGACATTCAAAATACACTTACCTCTACCATGAATGGTCTGAATGCTACTTTACAAGCTCTCGTCTCCCAGATGGATTCACTAATTGCCTCCAACAAGCAACCTTCAAGCTCCGGTGCAATTCCTTCTCAACCTTTACCCAACCCCAAAGGTGGCATCAATGCCATCACTTTGAGGTCTGGAACCACACTGCAAGAGAGGAATCATGAGGAGCCAAGCTCAAAGGAGAACATTCAAGTTGAAGATGTTATTGAGGTAGAAGATGCTGAAGAGGAGGACGAAGTATAAGACATGGCTGAAGAAGAAGCAGCTCAACTAGAGAATAGTGCACCAAAGGAAGCTGAAGCTACAAGAGACGCCATCCCTATCCCCTTTCCACACCTTGCTAGGAAGTCCAGAAAGCAGATGGAGCTCGACCCAAATATGGTGGAGATCTTCAAAAAGGTTGAGGTAACTATTCCGCTTTTTGATATCATTAGCCAGGTACCTAAATATGCAAAATTTTTAAAGGATTTATGCATGCATAAGGATAGAATACAGGATTTAGAGACTATTCCCTTAGGTAGCTCGATATCTGCTTTAATGGGTGCCATACCAGAAAAATGTGAGGATCTAGGGCCATGTATGGTTACGTGTACCATTGGGGGTTTAGAGACTATTCCCTTAGGTAACATTTTCTAACTGCATGTGTGACTTAGGTGCATGTGTTAGCATTATGCCATTATCTGTATATGATGTTTTAAGGCTCCCTCCCTTAAAAAGGTCGGCAGCTCGTTTTGTTTTGGTAGATAAAAGCATAATCACAGTGGTTGGAATTACTGAGGACGTGCTGGTGAGCATTAAGGGGCTCACATTTCCTATTGACTTCTATATTTTGGAGATGCCCCCTAATGACTCAGGAAGACCATCATCCATCCTGCTTGGAAGGCCATTCCTGAAGACTTCAAAGTTTAAATTAGATGCCTTCTCAGGAACTTACTCTTTTGAGATAGATGGTAGAGCAGTAAGCTTTAACTTAGATGAAGCTATGAAGCACCCTCCGGAAGATCACTCCATCTTCCAGTGCGACATCATTGATGAGACTGTAGCTGCAGTTCACCAAGAAGAAGTAGAAGAGATGCACATGGAGCAAGATGCAAGTGTGGGGAACCCCTCTGAACACAATGAGGACACTTTGCCATTATCACTAGCTCCAGATGATCAAGTGCCTAGCCATGAGCAGAAAATGGAGTTAAAGCCCCTTCTACCCCACCTCAAGTATGCTTACCTTGAGGACAATCAGAAGCCCCCAGTTATCATTTCAAGGGAACTCACATCCCAACAGGAGGAGCAGCTGTTTAGTGTGCTGAGAAGACACAAGAAAGCAATTGGGTGGAGCTTGGCAGATATAGTAGGCATCAGCCCTCAAGTTTGTGAGCACAGAATATTTTTAGAAGAGGGAGCAAGGCCTGTCCATCAACCTCAAAGGAGACTAAACCCCACCATCTTAGAAGTTGTCAAAACGGAAGTGACCAGGCTGCTTGAAGCTGATATTATCTACCCCATCTCAGATAGTGAATGGGTCAGCTCAATACAAGTGGTTCCCAAGAAGTCTGGAGTCACAACTGTGAAGAATGAGCATGGGAAGCTCATAGCAACTAGAGTGCAGAATTCATGGAGAGTTTGCATTGATTACAGGCGCCTCAACCAAGCCACTCGCAAGGATCATTACCCCTTGCCATTTATTGATCAGATGCTTGATCGCCTGTCAGGTAAATCATATTACTGCTTTTTAGATGGTTATACAGGCTATTTTCAAATTCATATAGCTCCTGAAGATCAGGAGAAGACTACTTTTACATGTCCCTTTGGAACATATGCATACAAAAAGATGCCTTTTAGCTTATGTAATGCACCGGCTACTTTCCAAAGGTGCATGATGAGCATTTTTTCTGATCTTATTGAGAGCTGTATGGAAGTTTTCATGGATGATTTTAGCGTCTATGGTGATTCTATTAACCTTTGCTTGGATAGTTTAGCCAGAGTATTAGACAGGTGTATTAGTTCAAACCTTGTGTTAAATTTTGAAAAGTGTCATTTTATGGTAAAACAAGGTATTGTTCTAGGACACGTTTCTAATACTGGTATTTCTGTAGATCCAGCAAAGGTAGATGTGATTTCTAGTTTGCCTTACCCCTCCTCCGTGAGGGAAGTCCGTTCGTTCCTTAGCCATGCAGGTTTTTACCGGAGATTTATCAAGGACTTCAGTAAGGTAGCATTGCCTTTATCCAGACTGCTGCAGAAAGATGTTGAGTTCGAGCTGAATGAGGACTGCATGAACGCATTTGATAAGCTGAAGATCGCCTTGACTCAAGCCTCGATTGTGAGTGGACCAGACTGGAGCCAGCCTTTTGAGATTATGTGTGATGCCTCCAACCATACAGTAGGAGCGGTGCTGGCTCAGTGCGAAGGTAAGGATCCTTTCGTAATAGCTTATGCTTCTAAGACCTTAGACGCTACTCAGTCTAATTATACTACCACTGAAAAAGAGCTTCTGGCTATTGTTTTTGCTCTGGATAAATTCCGAGCCTATTTACTTGGTACTAAGGTGGTAGTGTACTCAGACCATGCAGCTCTAAAATATTTATTAGCTAAAAAAGAGTCCAAACCAAGGTTAATATGTTAGATATTGCTGCTGTAAGAATTTGATTTAGAAATTAAGGATAGGAGTGGTTCCTAGAATTTAGTGGCAGACCACTTGAGTTGCCTTGAGCACATCAAGGATGACTCCACTCCTATCAATGGTGCTTTTCCATTTGATAGCTTGCATGCAATATCTGAAGTAGTTCCTTGGTATGCACCTGTAGCTAATTATCTAGTTAGTCACACTTTCCCTCCTAATTTTACTAAGCATCAAAGAGACAAGCTGAAAAGCGAGTCCAAATATTACATATGGGATGACCCATATTTATGGAGGTATAGTGCTGACCAGATAATTAGGAGGTGTGTGCCTCAATCAGAATTTCAGTCAATTTTAGAGGCTTGCCACTCTTCTGAGAGTGATGGACATTTTGGCCCTCAAAGAACAGCTAAAAAAATTTTAGACTGTGGATTCTGGTGGCCTACTCTTTTTAAGGATGCTACTACCTTCTGTAAATCTTGTTCTCCATGTCAAAGGTTTGGTAATATATCCAAGAGGAATGAGATGCCCCAACAGCTTATGCTATTCTGTGAAATTTTTTATGTGTGGGGCATTGACTTCATGGGTCCATTCCCAAACTCTAGTGGTTTCTTATATATACTGTTAGCTGTAGATTATGTTTCTAAATGGGTGGAAGCAATTCCCACCCACACTGATGATGCTAACACTGTTGTTTCCTTTGTCGGAAACCATATTATCTGTCGCTTTGGGTCACTACGAGCAATCGTGAGTGATCAAGGCACTCACTTTTGTAAAGGAGATTAGCAAGTCTACTGAAGAAGCATGTGATTGTTCACAAAGTGGCAACAACTTACCATCCCCAGACCAATGGGCAAGCAGAGGTGTCTAACAGAGAAATAAAGCGCATTCTGGAGAAGATAGTAAAGCCTCATAGGAAGGACTGGAGCACCAGACTTGTTGATGCGCTCTGGGCTTACCGAACAGCGTACAAGACACCCATTGGAATGAGCCCCTTCCGCTTAGCGTACGGAAAGGCTTGTCACCTCCCAGTGGAGGTGGAACACAAGGCTTTCTTGGCAGTAAGGGAATGTAACATGGGATTTGAGAAAGGTGGTGCTGAAAGGAAGCTGCAACTAGCAGAACTGGAGACCCTTCGACTCGAAGCTTATGACAACTCCAGATTATACAAAGAGAAGGTGAAGGCTGTGCATGACAAGCATATCAAGAGAAGAGAGTTCAGACCTGGAAAGCTAGTTCTCTTTTACAATTCAAGGCTGAGACTCATGCCAGGAAAGCTGAGATCCAGATGGGAAGGCCCCTACAGAGTAGAGAATGCAGAGCCATACGGAGTTTTCCATCTGAGTCATCCTTTAAGTTTCATCAAGGTCAATGGACATCGCTTAAAGCTTTATCATGGTGAGAAGATGAAGGAAAATAAAGAGCTAGAGGTCTTCCTCTTGGAGGACCCACCAACAGAAGCAGATTGAGCTTATGGACCATCCAACTTAAGGACGTAAAAGCAAAGTGTTAGGTGGGAGACAACCCACTATGGTATGATCGTTCCGTTTTCATTCCTAGTTTTATTTTCTTTTGTTTTTCCATAGTGATCATTCATAATTTCTGCATTTTGCATTTTATATTCTGCATAAAAAAATGCACACGACGCCCAAGCGTCGCTGACGCGTCCGCGTCATATGTGTGTGCGTAAAAAATAAAAATTGAACAAAGAGTTGGGCAGGAGTAGTACTGGTAGCGTGCCTGGCGCACAAGCAAGTCCACGCGTGTGCATCCCTGATGCTTATGCGTTGCTTGAGTTTTCACCAGTCCACACGTACACGTCCCCCACGTGTACGCGTGACCCTGCAAATCGGCGTAAATGGGTGTATGGCCAGAGAGTTATGATGGTGTGGGGCTGGAACGGTGCTAGGAGCACAAGCCCCATCACGGGTACGCGTCCCTGACGCGTGCGCATCGTTTTCCCAAACTGGCCATCCACGCGGGACGCGCACGCGTCATATGTGATACTAGCCTCATGCGCACAACAAACTGAGAGTTGTGCCCGCGCGAGGCTACCTTCCCGCCAATTGCACAACCCATATCACGTGTACGCATCCCTTACGCGTACGCGTCACCTGAAAATAGCGCAATCCATGCGTACGCGTGATGCACGCGTACGCATCGCATGCGACGCACAATTTATCCACTTCAGCGCCTGATTTCAAATCTCCTCTCCCCCTAATCCTAATTATTTTCAATCCTAATTATTTCTTCCTTCTTTCTTTCTTCTTCCTTATTCTTTCTTACTTCCTACTACTTTCTTCTTTTATCTTCTTCATCAAGGTTCTTTTCTTCCTCCCACCTACTCTTTCATTATTGTATTTATTTATGTTTCTTCCTTCTCTTCTTTTCTTTTGGTTTAATTATCTATGTTTTCTTTTTCTTTTCTTTTTCCTGCATCCTTATGTTGGTATTAGATTTTAATTGGGTGTTACCTTACTACACTAATTCTTGTGGTTATTACATGGAGTGATTTGACAATTGATACTTTTATTTGGCTCTCATATACATTTGGATTATATTATTTTCATTCCTATTCTATCTTGCTCACCAAGTGTTTGTGAAAAAGCCCTTATGGCATCTTGAACTCTATTTTGTTTTACTCTTTTACTTGAATGCCTCTTTTTCACAACCCTTGCACTCCACATATATTTGGGACTATCATTCACAATTGTCATCATACAAATACTCTCTCTATATTGGCACATTTAATTTTTGATGCTTGAGTTATGCTTCTCATGCCTATTCCTTGCATGCTTTCACCTCTTGCATCTATCTAATTATGAATTGCCTTATTGCTCTTAATTGATGTCTTACCTACATGTTGTAGCTACCATGTATTTGAGCTAACATATTTTCTTTGGCATTCATTATCACTTGGAATTTTCTCCCTTCCGATTTTGGTTATCTATATTTCACATTCCTCCTTTTTCTTCTTCCTTAGGCATGGGTACCAAGAAAGGAAAAGAGAAGGCCACTGACAAGGCACCGGCTAGGAGAGGAACCAAGAGAACACTGGCAAAGGCACTTCCATCTACCAGTGTCAAGCCACCAACAAAGCGGGTGACGAGGATCATTAAAGTTGATGAATTAGAGAAAGCGTTTCCCGCCCGAGACTCCACACGGAGAGGAGACAATGGGGATTTTTGAGGAAACAGTCGCGCGAGGCTAACTTATCCTGGGTAGTTGAATTCTACTCAAACTTCTACTCGCCTACTCTGCAGACTGTCTTCGTCCGTCAGCAGCAAGTCCCTGTCTCCGAGAGTGCCATACAGAGAGCATTGGACCTTCCACCTAGTCCAGAGGGATAGGATGCATATCAAGAAGCATCTCGTAAGCGCCAGATGTATCAGTTCGACTGAGATGGCGTACTTGGAGTTATAGCCCAACCTAGCAGCAAATGGATCTACGGGCAGCATCGTTCAAAACCCAAGAGCATCTCAGCCCAGTCACTCACCCTGGAGGCTTGCGTGTGGGCACAAATTATGTCCCACTATGTCTTTCCGAGCACTCACGAGTCGACCTTCACAGCAGACATGGCTGTCCTCATCTGGTGCATCCTAACAGAGCAACCTCTCAACCTGCCCCGACACATCCGACAAGCCATGGGACACGTACAGATAGCGGGTAATCTGGCTTTCCCCGCCTTGGTCTCAGACTTAGTCTCTGCAGCAGGTGTGTCCTCTCGGGCAGGCGACACGAAGGTCATGATCCCTAGAGCAGACCAGTATCTCCTGAACAGGAAGTACGTCAGGCCACTAGTTCCCTCTGCGAGTTGGCCTGCAGGTCCATCTTTGGATACTCCTCCCTCTTCCACTCCACCATCATCCACACCACAAGCACCATCCATCCATCAGATGTTCCTACAGATCCTTGAGAGGTTCGACCGGCAAGACCGGCGAATGGAGCAAATGGAGCACCGTAACAAGCGCAGATACAACTATCTGAAGGAACTCATAGCTGGTACTCACCCACCTCCAGAACAGAAGGACACCCCAGACTCCCCTTTATCCAGTAGCACAGGCAGCCAAGGCGAACCAGACACTGGAGGCGACGCTTCTAGCCCTCCCTTGCTCCTTACTGATGGCACGGAGGACCGTGCCAAACCTTAATTGTGGGGAGGTCAGTCCTTGACTTCCGGAGATAAATTTTCTCTCTTAACACCAACATTTGACTTTTTCTTTTGTTAGATAGGATATATTGCATGATAATAATTATTTGCATGTATATTTTTCTTGGTTAGAGTAATGAGTTTCTTTTCAAGACCCTTTTTATAGTATTTCACTAATTTAAATTAAAAATTTGTGTTAAACTTGTTTGAAGATTGTAATTTGGAACATAGTTATAGCTAAGAACACACAACCTATGAGATTTTGAGCTTAATTACATGGTTACATTATTAACCATGATTTTTATTCTTGTGTGTTTCCTTCTCTGTGATTGTAATCTATATTTTGTTCCATTCTATATGTCCATTGTTTAGTGTATTTACATGCTTGCATATGATTGAGGCCATCATTTGTTATTACCTCACTTATCCCAAATAGCCTACCATTCCAATTACCTTTGTTAGCTACTTTGAGCTTTTTAACCCCCCTTTTTGTTCTATATTTTATCACATCACTAGCCTTAAGCAGAAAAATAATTAATTACCCCAAGTGAATCTTTGGTTAGCTTAAGATAGGGATTGTGTATCAATTAAGTGTACAGAACTGTGGGAACCTGGGCTAATGGGAATATGTTATGTTTCTAATTTATTTAAATATTGGGAATTTGGGTACCTACTCATGTGAGACCAGAAAAATTAAAAATCCATGTGCATTGATAAAAGATTAATTAAATAAGTAATTAAATAAGGAGGCAAAATTATCCCAAGGCTAAGTTTAATAAAAGATCAATGCATATGTGATAAAATTAAAGAAATATTTGGTGCATGAGTATATGATACAAAAGTGAGAATTATGGGTAGCTAGGCATGATTTTGAAATTACATAGAGTGTGTGTGTGTTAGGTGAGAGCTTAGGTTAATCAAACATTCATATTACAACTCACTTGGCCATACATATATCCTCACCTTCACCTTAGCCCCATTACAACCTTGAAAAGACCTCATGATGTTTGCATTGGTATACTAAATTTTTGTTGATTGGTTAGATGAAGAACAAGGTTTAGAAAGCATGACTAGAGAAGAGTAGAGTGAATTAACCCTAGACACTTGAGCGACTAGAGTGATATACACTACCAGTGAGGGTTCAATGCTTGATTCTATGTTCCCTGCTTTCATGAGCTATCTTCTTACAAGTTTACTTGTCTTTTATTGTATGATTTGAATTAGTGGAATCTGATTTATTTTGTCTTGAAGAACTTATTTACTTTTAACCAAGTAGACAGAATCATCTTAGCATATAGTTGCATTCATAGGTTACAGCTCATGAGTCTTACCTTCCCCCAATCATTCCTTTTATCTCCTTGAGCTTAGCATGAGAACATGCTAATGTTTAAGTGTGGGGAGATTAATAAACCACTATTTTATAGTTTATCTTGTGCTCAATTGAGTGGTTTTTATCAGGTCCTTGCACACTTATTCATACAATTTGCATGATATTACAATTCCTTCCTAGTTTTGTTCTATAATTGAAAACTTGCTTCCTAAGCCTTTAAATTGTGTATTTTAATTCCCCCTTATACCATTCGATGCCGTGATCTATGTGTTAAGTGTTTTCAGGCTTTATAGGGCAGGAATGGCTTAGAGGATGGAGAGGAAGCTTACGAAAATGGAAGGAGCACAAGAAATAAAGGAGACAACCAGTGAGGAGCGATGCACAAGCATGGCTCACGCGTGCGCGTGAATCAGAGTCTGCACGGCGACGCGTGCGCGTGCTTGACGCGTACGTGTGACAAGGAAAATCGCCAAACGACGCGCACGCGTGACTGATGCGTACGCGTGACATGCGCTATCTGTAGAAATCGCAGAAAACGCTGGAGGCGATTTTGGGCCGAGTTTGGACCCAGTTTCTGGCCCAGAAACACAGACTAGAGCCAGGGGACAAGCAGAGACTCAACACACATTCTCATTCACATAGTTTTTAGATTTTAGATTGGAATCTTAGAGAGAAATCACTCTTCCTCTAGGTTTTCTACACACTGATAGTTTTTATAGTTTATGCTTTTGCTTTGGATATTGAGAAGAGTCACTACCTCCGTTGAAGTTGCTATTATTCTAGTTTGTTTTCTTATTCCTTTACTCTTTTGATTACTTATTGACCCTGTTCAGATACGTATGTTGCATTTTGGGATTTATTAAGGCAAAAAACTATTTTTACTTTTAATTAATTTTCAGTTCCTATTTTATTTAATTTATCATGTCTTTTTCTTATATTTCTATGAACGTTATATTCATGTCAATGGAGTAGATTCCCAACTTGACTTAGGGGTTGATTAAAAGGAGACCCTTGAGTTGGAATGCTCAAGTGATTAGTTAAATTGGAAGTTGTTGGCTAATTCTCTAGGCACTAACGCTAATCCTTCCAAAGGGAGAGGACTAGGACTTGTGAATAAGAGTTAGCTCAATCACTTGACTTTCCTTTATTTAGTAAGGGTTAACTAAGTGAAAACAACAACCTCTTGATACTATACTTGGGAAAATCCAACAAGGATAGAACTTCCAATTAATCATTCCCCCGGTCAAGGCTTTTTATTTGATTATATAAATCTCTTTTAATTTTCATTGCCTTAATTTACAATTATTTATTTTTCCGTTCTCTAACTCTTAAAATTTTTCGGAAAACTCATGATTAATAAAATAGTACCCTTTTTGTCAACTCGTTGGGAGACGACCTGGAATTTCTACTCCCAGTATTTTTATTCTAAATTTGTGACAACCCTTCTAAATTGATAAGCAGATTTTCGTCGGTTAAGAGCTGTACTTACAACGCTATTTTACTATAATTTCTTAATTGGCTGATTTCCGCCCGCATCAACTAATCAATCATATCAAAATAATAAACAAGAATTTATCTTATTACATCATCCCCGACGATGGGGGAAGGTATCATGTTATCCTCATACTCGAAGAAAGTCTAAAAGACTAGCTAATTTCAATCCAAAAGTCCTAATCACCTACTAATTGAATTAGCAAGAGATTAGTGTCAATGGAAACAATATTAGCTAACAACTCTAGGTCACCAACATGAGTTGGGTATTCATGACTCAAGATCACCTAATTACTCTTTCCAAGCCAAGAATGCTCAAGGTCTACTCTAAAGCCCAACCAAGCATTTTGTCAAACACTTGGTGGGTATAAATGGAAATTATGGTAAATGTGCAAGAATAATAAAATCTAACCAATTGCAAGGAAAGTAAAATCAACAACTCAATTCAACAATAAAGGAACATCAAATATCAAAATTCATTAAAAGAGATCCAAATCCATCAAGAGTTCATCATCACAAAAGAGAGTAAAAAGGGAAATTAACAAGAGAGAGCAAGAGAGTTACATCACTAGAGCATAAAAATGTAGAAGAAACAAGATGAAAGCAAAGAATTAAACATGGATCTATGATGCAATTAACCTTAGGAACCCTAATTCTAGAGAGAAGTTGGAGCTTCTCTCTCTAGAAACTAAGCTACATGATGCAAAAACTCCAAACAATTGCTCCCCCCTTGTCCAAGCTTGAATTCTGCATGAAATAGCATCAGAAATGAGTTGGATTGGGCCCAAAATGCTTCAGAAATTGCTGGCCACGAGTTGCCTTTAGTTAGCCACGTGCAGCAACCTCACACGTACGCATCTCTAAACGCCAGGCAACTATGAAAAATTTTATATTATTTTGAAGTCCCGGATGTTAGCTTTCCAACACAACTGAAATCGCCTCATTTGGATCTCTGTAGCTCAAGTTATAATCGATTGAGTAGGAAAAGGTCAGGCTTGACAGCTTTACGATTCCTTCATTTCTTCATGAGTTCTCCCACTTTCCATGCTTTTTTCTTCATTCCTTCAATCCAATCTTTGCCTTCTAAACCTGAAATCACTTAAAAAACATATCAAGACATCGAATGGAATTAAAGTGAGTTAAATTTAGCTATTTTAAGGCCTAAAAAGCATGTTTTCACACTTAAGCACAAATTTAGGGAGAATTACAAAACCATACTATTTCATTGAATAAATGTGAGAAAAGTTGATAAAACCCCCCAAATTAAGCACAAGATAAACCACAAAATTGGAGTTTATCAAACCTCCCCACACTTAAACCAAGCATGTCCTCATGCTAAGAATAAAGAAGGACAAGAAAAGGGGTATGAACATTTATTCAATGTAAATAAACTATATGCACCTATTTATATGAATGCACTAAATGCAAGATGATTCTACCTACGTGGTTAAAAGTAAATCAATTCCCAAGAACACATATGCACATGTAGAGCTAAGTAGTATGATGATTCATGAATCCTACCAATTTGAATATCAAAATAAAGTATAAGTAGACTTGCAAGAAGAAAAGCTCATGAAAGGCGGGAACAAGGAATTGAGCATCAAACCCTCACCGGAAGTGTATCCGCTCTGGTCGCTCAAGTATATAGGGTCGATCACTCGATTCTCTTCTAATCATACTTTCCATGATTTGTTTTTCATCTAACAATCAACAATTATTTGATGCATGCATACATTCATCACGAGGACTTATTCATAGGTTGTAATGGGGCTAGGGTGAAGGTAAGGATGCATATGGTCACGTGAGATTGAAATTTGAATCTTTGATTAACCTAAGCTCTCACCAAACACATATAACAACCTATACAATTCTAATACAATACCTAGCTACCCATGATTCCCACTTTTTCACATACTCATGCATTCTCTTTAATTCACATTCCATATGCATTGTTATTGTTACTTTACCTTGGGGCATTTTTGTCCCCTTTTTATTGCATTTTTTTTTCATATATTTTTCTTTCTTTTATTTTCCTATTTCTTTTTCTATATTTTTTTTTCATTCTTTTTTTTCATAAAAGTATATAAAAACGTATCAATGCATATAGTTTTACATATTTAATGCATAAGCATGTACCCAATCCCATGATTTTCAACAAAAATACAAAATACACTTTTACCTTAACCAATGTCCCAAGTTTCCCATACCCAAATGATATACACCCTCACTAGCCTAAGCTAATCAAAGATCCAAATTAAGGGACATTTATTATTTTTCACTTAGGGGTAGTGATGTGCTAAAATTAAGAACAAAAGGATTAAATAGGCTCAAAATTGGCTAACAATGGTTGATAAAAGGTAGGCTTTTTGGGTAAGTGAGCTAAATGGAATAATGACCTCAATCATATAAATGCATGTATACATGGAATAACGGACATATAGAATCAAACAAATCAAAGATTACAATCATAGAAAGAGAACAATGCACACAAGAATGGAAAATAAGTGGTTATAAGATGTAACCACACAATTGGGCTCAAAACTCACATGCTTGTGTTCTTAGCTCAAAAACCATGTTTCAAAATAAATTCTTCAAGCAAGTTCAACAAAAAAAATTTTTTCAAGTTGGTAGGGTGCCCTAAAACAATTTTTCTTAGAAGAGAAATCATCACCCTAACCAAGTAGTCCTAACATAAAAATAAGTGGTAAAATATGTACAAATTCTAACTAACATGCAACCTATCATGAAATGCAACAACTAATCTAAAAAAGACAAAAATTGAAAAATTGATGTTGAAAAAGAAAATTATTACCCATGGTGATCGGTTGAATGACGTCCCCACACTCGAAGATTGTACTGTCCTCGGTGCATGCAAAGAAGAGCAAGTGATGAGCGGATAATTTACACGCTTTTTGGCATTATTTTTAGTATGTTTTTAGTAGGATCTAGTTACTTTTAGGGATGTTTTTATTAGTTTTTATGTTAAATTCATATTTCTGGACTTTACTATGAGTTTGTGTGTTTTTCTGTGATTTCAGGTATTTTCTGCCTGAAATTGAGAGACTTGAGCAAAAATCAGATTCAGAGGTAGAAGAAGGACTGCTGATGCTGTTGGATTCTGACCTCCCTGCACTCAAAGTGGATTTTATGGAGCTACAGAACTCAAAATGGCGTGCTTCCAATTGTGTTGGAAAGTAGACATCCAGGGCTTTCCAGAAATATATAATAGTCCATACTTTGTCCGAGTTTAGATGATGCAAAAGGGCGTTGAACGCCAGTTCTACGTTGCAGCTCGAGTTAAACGCCAGAAACACGTCACAAGCCAGAGTTGAACGCCAGAAACACGTTACAAATTGGCGTTCAACTCCAAGAATGACCTCTCCACGTGTAAACTTCAAGCTCAGCCCAAGCACACACCAAGTGGGCCTCGGAAGTGGATTTACGCATCAATTACTTACTTCTGTAAACCCTAGTAACTAGTTTAGTATAAATAGGACTTTTTACTATTGTATTTAGATCTTCGGATCATCTTTGATCAGTTTTATGCTATCTTAGACTTTCATGGGGGCTGGCCATTTGGCCATGCCTGGAACATTATCACTTATATATTTTCAAACAGTAGAGTTTCTGCACTCCATAGATTAAGGTGTGGAGCTCTGCTGTTCCTCATGATTTAATGCAAAGTACTACTGTTTTTCTATTCAATTCAACTTATTCTGCTTCTAAGATATCCATTCGTTCCCAAGAACATGATGAATGTGATGATTATGTGATGCTCATCATCATTCTCACTTATGAACGTGTGCCTGACAAACACTTCCGTTCTACATGCAAACAAGCTAGAATGAGTATCTCTTAGATATCTAATACAGAGGACCGAGTCCGAGTTATTAGTATCATCGTGGTATAAGTTAGAACCCATGGATGGCCATTCCTGAGATCCGGAAAGTCTAAACCTTGTCTGTGGTATTCCGAGTAGGATCTGGGAAGGGATGGCTTTGACGAACTTCAAACTCGCGAGTGCTGGGCGTAGTGACAGACGCAAAAGGAGGGTGAATCCTATTCCAGTATGATCGAGAACCTCAGATGATTAGCCGTGCCGTGACAGAGCATTTGGACCTTTTTCACAAGAGGATGGGATGTAGCCATTGACAACGGTGATGCCCTTACATAAAGCTTGCCATGGAAAGGAGTAGGACTGGTTGGATGAAGACAGTGGGAAAGCAGAGATTCAGAGGAACGAAAGCATCTCTATACGCTTATCTGAAATTCTCACCAATGAATTACATAAGTATTTCTATCTTTATTTTCTATTTATTTATTATTATTATTCAAAAACTCCATAACCATTTGATATCTGCCTGACTGAGATTTACAAGGTGACCATAGCTTGCTTCATACCGACAATCTCTGTGGGATCGACCCTTACTCACGTAAGGTTTTATTACTTGGACGACCCAGTGCACTTGCTGGTTAGTTGTGCGAAGTTGTGAAGTTATGTTTGGACCATGGTATTGTGCACCAGTTTGTTGGCGCCATTGCCAGGGAGAAAACGAACAACAAATTTTACAACCTAATCTGAGTAACAATTTCGCATACCAAGTTTTTGGCACCGTTGCCGGGGATTGTTCGAGTTTGGACAACTGACGGTTCATCGTGTTGCTCAGATTGGGTAATTTTCTTCTTATTTTATTTTCAAAAAGTTTTCAAAAAAATTTTTCAAAATTATTTTCTTCTTTTTTCGTTTTTCCCAATTAATATTCGAAAAAAAATAATAAATTATTCTATGGCTTCAAAATTTTTAAGAATGAATTCTAGTGTTTCATGAAGCATGTAGAAGCCTGGCTGGCTGTAAAGCCATGTCAAATTCTTTTAGACTGAGACTTCCACTTATAAGTATATGAAGTTGGATGAAGTTTCAACTGTTGTATGCCTGATTTGTATCTTCTAAAGCTTGGCTGGCTATTAAGCCATGTCTAACCCTCAGATTGGAGCTTTAGACTAAGAGTGCAAGATTCTTGGAATTCATATTAAAAAAAATTTTGGAATCCTTATTTTTCTTTTTCACATTAATTTTCGAAAAAAATCAAAAAAAAAATTTATAAAATCATAAAAAAAAAATCAAAAATATTTTGTGTTTCTTGTTTGAGTCTTGAGTCAATTTTTAAGTTTGGTGTCAATTGCATTTTTCTAAAAATTTTATGCATTTTTCGAAAATTCATGCATTCATAGTGTTCTTCGTGATCTTCAAGTTGTTCTTGGCCAGTCTTCTTGTTTGATCTTCATATTTTCTTGTTTTGTGTCTTATCTTGTTTTTTCATATGCATTCTTGCATTCATAGTGTCTATACATGAAAAATCTTTAAGTTTGGTGTCTTGCATGTTTTCTTTTCTTGAAAATTTTTCAAAAATATGTTCTTGATGTTCATCATAATCTTCAAAGTGTTCTTGGTGTTCATCTTAACATTGATAGCATTCTTGCATGCATTCATTGTTTTGATCTAAAATTCTCATGCATTGAGTCTTTTTCATGTTTTTCTCTCTCATCATAAAAATTCAAAAATAAAAAAAATATCTTTCCTTTTTTCTCTCATAAATTTCAAAAATTTGGATTGACTTTTTCAAAATTTTTTTAAAATTCAATTGTTTCTTATGAGTCAAATCAAATTTTTAATTTAAAAATCTTATCTTTTTCAAAAATCAAATCTTTTTCATTTTTCTTATTTTTCAAAAATTTTAAAAATATTTTTCAAAAATCTTTTTCTTAATTTTATCTCATAATTTTCGAAATATCATCAACAATTAATGTTTTGATTCAAAAATTTCAAGTTTGTTACTTACTTGTTAAGAAAGATTCAAACTTTAAGTTCTAGAATCATATCTTGTGATTTCTTGTGAATCAAGTCATTAATTGTGATTTTAAAAATTAAATCTTTTTCAAAACTAATTTCAATCATATCTTTTCAAAAATATCTTTTTATCTTATCTTTTTCAAATATCTTTTCTAACTTCTTATCTTCTTATCTTTTAAAAATTGAATTTCAAATCTCTTTCAACTAACCACTTAACTTTTTATTTGAGTCTTATCTTTAGTAAAACTGCCCAACTAACTTTTTACCTTTAATTTTCGAAAATCCCTTCCCTCTTTTTCAAAATTTCTTTTTAATTAACTAATTATTTTAATTTTTGATTTTTTCATTCCTAATTTTCGAAAATTACTAACCTTTTTCAAAAACTATTTTCAAAATTTAACTTTAAATTTTTATTTTTAATTTTCAAAAATCCTCTCACCTCTCATCTTCTTCTATTTATTTATTCATCTACTAACACTTCTCTTCATCTCACGTCTCTGCTCTCCTCACCCTTCTGTTTGGATTCTCCTTTCTTTTCTCTTCTACTCTTCTTTTCTTCTACTCACAACAAGGGAACCTCTATACTGTGGTAAAAAGGATCCCTATTATTATTTTTCTATTCCCCTCTTTTTCACATGAGCAGGAGCAAGGACAAGAATATTCTTGTTGAAGTAGACCCTAAACCTGAAAGGACTCTGAAGAGAAAACTAAGAGAAGCTAAAATATAACAATCCAGAGATAACCTTACAGAAATTTTCAAACAGGAAGAGGAGATGGCAGCCAAAAATAATAATAATGCAAGGAGGATGCTTGGTGACTTTACTGCACCTAATTCCAATTTACATGGAAGAAGCATCTCCATTCCTGCCATTGGAGCAAACAATTTTGAGCTGAAACCTCAATTAGTTTCTCTAATGCAGCAGAACTACAAATTTTATGGACTTCCATCTGAAGATCCTTTTCAGTTCTTAACTGAATTCTTGCAGATCTGTGATACTGTTAAGACTAATGGAGTAAATCCTGAAGTCTACAGGCTCATGCTTTTCCCGTTTGCTGTAAGAGACAGAGCTAGAGTTTGGTTGGACTCACAACCCAAAGATAGCCTGAACTCTTGGGATAAGCTGGTCACGTCTTTCTTAGCCAAGTTCTTTCCTCCTCAAAAGCTGAGTAAGCTTAGAGTGGATGTTCAAACCTTCAGACAGAAGGAAGGTGAATCCCTCTATGAAGCTTGGGAGAGATACAAGGAACTGACCAAAAAGTGTCCTTCTGACATGCTTTCAGAATGGACCATCCTGAATATATTCTATGATGGTCTGTCTGAATTAGCTAAGATGTCATTGGATACTTCTGCAGGTGGATCCATTCACCTAAAGAAAACGCCTGCAGAAGCTCAAGAACTCATTGACATGGTTGCTAATAACCAGTTCATGTACACTTCTGAGAGGAATCCTGTGAGTAATGGGACGCCTCAGAATAAAATATTGAAATTGATACTCTGAATGCCATATTGGCTCAGAATAAAATATTGACTCAGCAAGTCAATATGATTTCTCAGAGTCTGAATGGAATGCAAGCTGCACCCAACAGTACTCAAGAGGCATCTTCTGAAGAAGAAGCTTATGATCTTGAGAACCTTGCAATAGCAGAGGTAAATTATATGGGTGAACCTTATGGAAACACCTATAACCCCTCATGGAGAAATCACCCAAATCTCTCATGGAAGGATCAACAAAAGCCTCAACAAGGCTTTAATAATGGTGGAAGAAACAGGTTTAGCAATAGCAAGCCTTTTCCATCATCCACTCAGCAACAGACAGAGAACTCTAAACAAAATACCTCTAATTTAGCAAACTTAGTCTCTGATCTATCTAAGGCCACTGTGAGTTTCATGAATGAAACAAGGTCCTCCATTAGAAATTTGGAAGCACAAGTGGGCCAGCTGAGTAAAAGGATCACTGAAATCCCTCCTAGTACTCTTCCAAGCAATATAGAAGAAAATCCAAAAGGAGAGTGCAAGGCCATTGATATAACCATCATGGCCGAATCCAAAGAGGAAGGGGAGGACGTGAATCCCAAGGAGGAAGACCTCCTGGGACGTCCAGTGATCAATAAGGAGTTTCTCTTTGAGGAACCAAAGGAATCTAAGGCTCATCTAGAGACCATAGAGATTCCATTGAACCTCCTTATGCCATTCATGAGCTCTGAAGAGTACTCCTCTTCTGAAGAGAATAAAGATGTTACTGAAGAGCAAGTTGCCAAGTTCCTTGGTGCAATCATGAAGCTGAATGCCAATTTATTTGGTAATGAGACTTGGGGAGATGAACCTCCCCTGTTCACTAATGAACTGAATGCATTGGATCAACTGAGATTGCCTCAGAAGAAACAGGATCCTGGAAAGTTCCTGATACCTTGTACCATAGGCACCATGACCTTTGAGAAGGCTCTATGTGACCTGGGGTCAGAAATAAACCTCATGCCACTCTCTGTAATGGAGAAACTGGGAATCTTTGAGGTACAAGCTGCTAAAATCTCATTAGAGATGTGGTGCACAAATTGTGAATCACACTTTTCACAACTCGTACAACTAACCAGCAAGTGCACTGGGTCGTCCAAGTAATACCTCACGTGAGTAAGGGTCGAATCCCACGGAGATTGTTGGTTTGAAGCAATCTATGGTTATCTTGTAAATCTTAGTCAGGAAGTCAATTATGTTTATCAGTTGAATTGCAAATAAACAATAGAGCATGGATTAAAGGTTACATGTTATGCAGAAATGGAGAATATGTTAGAGTTTTGGAGATGCTTTGTCTTCTGAATCTTTGCTTTCCTCTGTCTTCTTGTTCACGCATGCACGTCCTCCTATGGCAAGCTGTGTGTTGGTGGATCACCGTTGTCAATGGCTACCTTCCATCCTTCCAGTGAAAACTACGCTCACGTGCTCTATCACAGCACGGCTAATCACCGGTTGGTTCTCGATCCGGTTGGAATAGGATTTACTATCCTTTTGCGTCTGTCACTAACGCCTAGCCTTCAGGAGTTTGAAGCTCGTCACAGTCATTCAATCCTTGAATCCTACTCGGAATACCACAGACAAGGTTTAGACTTTCCAGATTCTCATGAATGCCGCCATCAGTTCTAGCTTATACCACGGAGATTCTGATTAAAGAATCTAAGAGATACTCATTCAATCATATATAGAACGGAGGTGGTTGTCAGGCACTCGTTCATGATTTGAGGAAGGTGATGAGTGTCACAGATCATCACCTCCATCACAGTTAAGCGCGAATGAACATCTTAGATAGGAACAAGCGTGTTTGAATGGAAAACAGAAATACTTGCATTAATCCATTGAGACACAGCAGAGCTCCTCACCCCCAACAATGGGGTTTAGAGACTCATGCCGTCAGATAATACAAAGTTCAGATCTAAAATGTCATGAGATGCAAAATAAGTCTCTAAAAGTTGTTTAAATACTAAACTAGTAGCCTAGGTTTACAACAAATGAGTAAACTATGATGGATGATGCAGAGGCCCACTTCTGGGGCCCACTTGGTGTGTGCTGGGGCTGAGAATTAAGCAATCCATGTGCAGAGGCCATTTGTAGAGTTGAACGCCAGTTTTTGTGCCAGTTTGGGCATTCAACTCCAGCTTTTGATCCTTTTCTGGCGCTGGACGCCAGAATTGGGCAGAGAACTGGCGTTGAACGCCAGTTTACGTCGTCTATCCTTGTGCAAAGTATGGACTATTATATATTTCTGGAAAGCTCTGGATGTCTACTTTCCAACGCAATTGGAAGCATGCCATTTAGAGTTCTGTAGCTCCAGAAAATCCACTTTGAGTGCAGGGAGGTCAGAATCCAACAGCATCAGCAGTCCTTTTTCAGCCTGAATCAGATTTTTGCTCAGCTCCTTCAATTTCAGCCAGAAAAATACCTGAAATTACAGAAAAGCACACAACTCATAGTAAAGTCCAGAAATATGAATTTTTCCTAAAAAATAATGGAAATAAACTAAAAACTAACTAAAACATACTAAAAACTATATGAAATTAACCCCAAAAAGCGTATAAAATATCCGCTCATCACAACACCAAACTTAAACTGTTGCTTGTCCTCAAGAAACTAGATAAATAAAATAGAAGAATAATAGGTTGAGAAGCAATAATATCTAGAGTTTTTGATTGAAGCTCAGATTCTAATTAGATGAGCGGGACTAGTAGCTTTTTGCTTCTGAACAGTTTTGGCATCTCACTTTATCCATTGAAGCTCAGAGTGATTGGCATCTATAGGAACTTAGAATTCAGATAGTGTTATTGATTCTCCTATTTCAGTGTGATGATTCTTGAACACAGCTATTTTATGAGTCTTGGCCGTGGCCCTAAGCACTTTGTTTTCCAGTATTACCACCGGATACATAAATGCCACAGACACATAATTGGGTGAACCTTTTAGATTGTGACTCAGCTTTGCTAAAGTCCCCAATTAGAGGTGTCCAGAGTTCTTAAGCACACTCTTCTTTTTGCTTTGGACCTTGACTTTAACCGCTCAGTCTCAAGTTTTCACTTGACACCTTCACGCCACAAGCACATAGTTAGGGACAGCTTGGTTTAGCCGCTTAGACCAGGATTTTATTCCTTTAGGCCCTCCTATCCACTGATGCTCAAAGCCTTGGGATCCTTTTTATTTGCCCTTGCCTTTTGGTTTTAAGGGTTATTGGCTTTTTCTGCTTACTTTTTTTTTTCTGCAAGCTCTGTTCTTTGCTGCTTTTTCTTGCTTCAAGAATCATTTTTATGATTTTTCAGATTATCAATAACATGTCTCATGTTCATCATTCTTTCAAGAGCCAACATATTTAACAGTCTTAAACAACAAATTCAAAAGACATATGCACTGTTCAAGCATTCATTCAGAAGACAGAAAGCATTGCCACCACATTTAACTAATTAGAATTTCTCTTATTAAACTCGAAATTTTATTGCCTCTTATTCAAAAGATCTACTACTTTATTCATGTTTGCTGATGATGAGAAAAATAAACTATAGCTTAATTGGAGATAAAATCAAAATAGATACTAATTACTACTATATGACTTCTAAGGTAAACTTTTATAAGGACACTGTCACAGAGTTAAGGCAGAAATTGGAAATTAACAACCTTTATTCTGGGGGCACGGGGGTTCCTCTGATCCTTGGGGTGCTTGGTCCTACAAGAGAAGACTTTTGGCGCTTCAGTTCCCTTAAGTCATGCCCCTGCTCCTCTTGTTCTTTAAACATATAGGTCATCATTTGACTGTGTTCCTTCTGTTCTTTTATTATTTGCTCCATAGCTTCCCGTATCTTGGTAACGAACGTCTCAAGATACTCCCAGTATTCAGCTTGAGGGATCTCTGGGAGGAATTCCTGTGCTCTCTTCTTGATGGGATCCTCCTGTACTTGTTGTTTTTCCATTAATGCTTTGGTGATTGGCTTTTCAATTAGGATATATTCAGTTATTCCCATCCTTACTCCAGCGTCCTTGCAGAGCAGAGAAATCACGCTTGGATAAGCCAACCTGGCCTCTTTTGAATTTTTGTTAGCAATCTTGTAGAGTTAAGTTGAAATCAGCTGATGAACCTCCACTTCCTTTCCCATCATGATGCAATGGATCATCACTGCTCTTTTAACTGTGACTTCAGAACGGTTGCTAGTGGGCAACAGAGAACGCCCAATGAAGTCCAGCCATCCTCTGGCGACTGGTTTGAGATCCTCTCTCTTGAGTTGATTTGGGACACCCTTTGTGTTGGTGGTCCACTGGCTCCAGAGATACATATGTCCTCTAGAATCTTATCCAGGTCAATGTCTGCTCTCATCATCCTCCTGTTGAAGGAGTCTGGATCATCCTTTAGCTGAGGTAGCTTTAAGATCTCCCTGATCTTGTCAGGGGTGGTATGAACAATCTTTCCTCTGACCATGGTCCGAAATTCATAGAATGCAGTTCCAGATAGTTTTTGCTTGTCAGTTTGCCACATATTAGCATAGAACTCCTGGACCATGTTCCTTCCCACTTTCGTTTCAGGATTAGCTAGGTCTTCCCAGTTCCTGATTCGACTTTGCTCCTGGATCTCCGGATATTCATCTTCTTTCAGATCGAATCTAACTTCCGGGATCACTGATCTCAGACCCATTACTTTAAGATAATGGTCTGAATGTTCTTTAGATAAGAACTTCCCTTGATTCCAAAGTGGTTTTGGAACGCTCTCTTTCTTGCCTCTTGGAGTGGGTTGTTTTCCTTTAGGAACCATGATCTTAGTGATCTCGGATAAACACACCAAACTAAGAGGTTTGCTTGCCCTCAAGCAAAAGAAAAGAAAGGAGAGGGATAGAAGGAGAGCTAGGTGCAATTGGTGATGGAGGAGGAGAGAGGCCGAACCCAAATTTAAAGGGATGGGGGGTGGGTTTTCGAAAAATTGGAAAAGATAAGATAAAAAGATTGAGTTGAAAAAAGATAAGATAGAAGATATAGTTTAATTTTTTGAAGATATGATAGATTTTTGAAAAAGATAAATCTGAATTTTGAAAAAGATAATATGGGGATTTGAAAAAGATATGGATTAGTTGAAAAGATTTTAGAGTGAAAAAGATGGATTTGTTTTCAGAAAAGATTTGAAAAGAGTTGGATTGAATTTGGAAAGATGGATTTTTAGAAATTAAGGATTTTAGAAACCAGGGTTCTTGACATGTTCATGTAAAAATCATGCATTGAAGCATAAAATTTGAAATTAAAATGGAAATACGTGTGGGAAAAATGAATTTGGCTCCTCCCTGATGTCCTGGCGTTTGAACGCCCAAACACTGCCTGTTTTGGGCGTTCAGCGCCCAATTGCTGCTCTCCTGGGCGTTCAACGCCCAGCTGCTGCCATTACTGGCGTTCAACGCCCAGTGGGTGCTCCTTTCTGGCGTTGAACGCCCAGCTGCTACCATCACTGGCGTTCAGCGCCCAGTGGATGCCCATTTTGGGCGTTGAACGCCCAAAATGCTCTTTTACTGGCGTTTTCTTGCCAGTGAGATCTTTTTCTCTGTTTTGTGTGCCGAGGTCTTCTGTAAATGATTATTTACCTTGTTGTCAATGAACTCTATATAAACAAATAAAAATAAAAATAGAAGTAGGGCAAAATGCTTAGAGGATTGTTGCCCCATGGCTGGGTTGCCTCCCAGCAAGCGCTTCTTTATTGTCTTTAGCTGGACCTTACTGAGCTTTTAATCTAGCTTCAGCCTTGAGCATTCTTGCTCGATGTTGCCTTCAAGATAATGCTTGATTCTCTGTCCATTGACAATGAACTTCTTATCAGAATCAATATCTTGAAGCTCCACATAACCATATGGTGACACACTTGTAATCACGTATGGTCCCCTCCACCGGGATTTCAGTTTTCCGGGGAATAGCCTGAGTCTAGAGTTAAACAACAGGACCTTCTGTCCTGGTTCAAAGATTCTAGATGACAGCTTTCTGTCATGCCATTTTTTTTATTTTTCTTTATAAAGCTTGGCATTTTCGAAAGCTGTGAATCTGAATTCCTCTAGCTCATTTAGCTGGAGCAATCGTTTTTCTCTTGCTAATTTGGCATCAAAGTTTAGGAACCTGGTTGCCTAGTAGGCCTTATGTTCCAGTTCCACGGGCAGGTGGCATGCCTTACCATACACGAGTTGGTATGGAGAGGTCCCTATAGGGGTCTTGAATGCTGTTCTGTAAGCCCACAGAGCATCATCCAAGCTCCGTGCCCAATCCTTTCTGCGGGTATTTACTGTCCATTCCAGGATTCTCTTTAATTCTCTGTTAGAGACTTCAGCTTGCCCATTGGTTTGTGGATGATATGGAGTGGCCACCTTGTGGCGAATTCCATACCGAACCATGGCAGAGTAAAGCTGTTTATTGCAGAAGTGAGTGCCCCCATCACTAATTAACACTCTAGGGAAACCAAACCTGCTAAAGATATGTTTCTGGAGGAACTTTAGCACTATTTTAGTATCATTGGTGGGTGTGGCAATAGCCTCAACCCATTTTGATACATATTCAACTGCCACCAGAATATAAGTGTTTGAATATGATGGTGGAAAAGGTCCCATGAAGTCAATTCCCCATACGTCAAACAACTCAATTTCCAAGATTCCTTGTTGAGGCATGGCGTAACCATGAGGCAGATTACCAGCTCTTTGGCAACTGTCACAATTACGTACAAACTCTCGGGAATCTTTATAGAGTGTGGGCCAATAGAAGCCACATTGGAGGACCTTGGTGGCTGTTCGCTCACCTCCGAAATGGCCTCCATATTGAGATCCGTGGCAATGCCACAGGATCCTCTGTGCTTCTTCTCTAGGCACACACCTACGGATAATTCCGTCTGCACATCTCTTAAAGAGATAAGGTTCATCCCACAAGTAGTACTTTGCATCAGTAATTAATTTCTTCTTTTGTATCCTGTTGTACTCCTTGGGTATGAACCTTGCAGCTTTATAGTTTGCAATATCGGCAAACCATGGTGCTTCCTGAATGGCAAATAAATGCTCATCAGGAAACGTCTCAGAGATCTCCAGAGAAGGGGGGGACGTCCCTTCCACTGGCTCTATCTGGGACAGATGATCAGCCACTTGATTCTCTGTCCCTTTTCTGTCTCTTATTTCTATATCAAACTCTTGCAGAAGCAATACCCATCTGATGAGCCTGGGTTTTGAATCCTGCTTTGTGAGTAGATATTTAAGAGCAGCATGGTCAGTATACACAATCACTTTTGATCCTACTAAGTATGATCTGAACTTGTCAATGGCGTAAACCACTGCAAGTAATTCTTTTTCTGTGGTTGTGTAATTTTTCTGGGCATCATTTAGAATGCGACTGGCATAATAAATGACATGCAGAAGCTTGTCATGCCTCTGTCCCAATACTGCACCAATAGCAAGATCACTGGCATCACATGTTAGCTCAAATGGTAACGTCCAGTCTGGTGCAGAAATGACTGGTGCTGTGACCAGCTTAGCTTTCAGCGTTTCAAACGCCTGCAGGCCCTTTGTGTCAAACACAAATGGCGTGTCAGTAGCTAGCAGATTGCTTAGAGGTTTTGCGATTTTTGAAAAATCCTTTATAAACCTCCTAGAGAATCCTGCATGCCCCAGAAAGCTTTTGATTGCCTTCACATTGGCGGGTGGTGGTAATTTTTCAATTACCTCTATTTTTGCTTGATCCACCTCTATTCCCTTGTTTGAGATTTTATGCCCAAGAACAATTCCTTCAGTCACCATGAAGTGACACTTTTCCCAGTTTAAAACTAGGTTGGTCTCTTGGCATCTTTTCAGAACAAGTTTCAGGTGATCAAGACAGGAGCTGAATGAGTCTCCATATACTGAGAAGTCATCCATGAAGACTTCCAGAAATTTTTCCACCATATCAGAGAAAATAGAGAGCATGCATCTCTGGAAGGTTGCAGGCGCATTACATAGCCCAAAGGGCATCCTTCTATAAGCAAACACTCCGGATGGACATGTGAATGCTGTTTTCTCTTGATCCTGGGGATCTACTGCAATCTGGTTGTAGCCTGAGTAGCCATCCAAAAAGCAGTAATAATCATGACCTGCTAGTCTTTCTAGCATCTGGTCTATGAATGGTAAAGGAAAATGATCCTTTCTGGTGGCTGTATTGAGCCTTCTGTAGTCAATACACATGCGCCACCCTGTAACTGTTCTCGTAGGAACTAGTTCATTCTTTTCATTATGAATCACTGTCATGCCTCCTTTTTTTGGGACGACTTGGACAGGGCTCACCCAGGGGCTGTCAGAAATAGGATAAATAATCCCAGCCTCTAGTAATTTGGTGACCTCTTTCTGCACCACTTCCTTCATGGCTGGATTTAGCCGCCTCTGTGGTTGAACCATTGGTTTGGCATTATCCTCCAATAGGATTTTGTGCATGCATCTAGCTGGGCTTATGCCCTTAAGGTCACCTATGGACCACCCAAGAGCTGTCTTGTGTGTCCTTAGTACTTGAATAAGTGCTTCCTCTTCCTGTGAATTTAAAGCAGAGCTTATGATCACTGGAAAAGTATCACCTTCTCCTAGAAATGCATATTTCAAGGATGGTGGTAATGGCTTGAGCTCGGGTCTAGGAGGTTTTTCCTCTTTCAGAAGAAAGTTCAGAGGCTCTTTCATGTCCTCTGAATCCTCCAAATCAGGCTGAACTTCTTTAAAGATGTCTTCCAACTCTGATTCGAGACTCTCAGCCATGTTGACCTCTTCTACCAAAGAGTCAATAAGATCAACTTTCATGCAGTCTGTTGATGTGTCTGGATGCTGCATGGCTTTGACAGCGTTCAACTTAAACTCATCATCATTGACTCTCAGGGTTATTTTCCCCTGTTGGACGTCAATGAGGGATCGTCCAGTTGCTAGGAAGGGTCTTCCTTGAATGAGAGTAGCACTCTTGTGCTCCTCCATTTCCAGCACAACAAAGTCAGTGGGAAAGGCGAATGGCCCAACCCTGACAATCATGTCTTCAATCACGCCTGATGGGTATTTAGTGGAGCCATCAGCAAGTTGAAGACATATCCGAGTTGGTTTAACTTCTTCAGTTAAACCAAGCTTTCTGATAGTGGATGCAGGTATTAGGTTGATGCTTGCCCTAAGATCGCATAAAGCTGTCTTGGTGCAATCACCTTCTAATATGCATGGTATCAGAAAACTCCCAGGGTCTTTAAGCTTTTCAGGAAAGCTTTTCAGAATGACTGCACTGCATTCTTCAGTGAGGAGAACTCTTTCTGTTTCTCTCCACTCCTTTTTATGACTCAAGATCTCTTTCATGAACTTGACATAAGAAGGTATTTGCTCAAGTGCCTCTGCAAATGGAATCTTTATTTCAAGAGTCCTTAGATAATCTGCAAAGCGAGCAAATTGCTTATCCTGCTCCTCTTTCCGGAGTTTTTGAGGATAAGGTATGTTGGCTTTATATTCCTCAACCTTGGTGGTTAATGAAGCCTTTTTAGAGGGGTTGTTATCAGCACTTGTGTGTGTCTGATCCCTCACTGGCAATTGAGTGCCAGAGTCAGAAGCTGGAGTGAAACTGGACGTCAGCTCCTTGTCTGCTTCTGGCGTCTGAACGCCAGAACTGTGCCCATTTTGGGCGTTCAACGCTGGATTCTGCCCTATTTGGGCGTTCAACGCCAGATTCTTGCCCATTTCTGGCGTTGAACGCCAATCCTGCTTTGTTTCTGGCGTTGAACGCCAGTTTTGGGCATGGTCTGGGCGTTCAGCGCCAGCCTTCCACCAATTCTCTGGCGTTTTAGCGCCAGAATTATTTTTCCCTGGGCTCTTACTGTCGTCAGGTGAATCTTTGGTGGGTTGCTCATTTCTTGACTTTTTGATGCCTTGAGGTGGGGTATTTAATGTTTTCCCACTTCTTAATTGAACTGCTTGGCATTCTTCTGCTATTTGCCTTGATAGCTGCTGCTTTGTTTGCTTAAACTGTTCGTCCATATGTATATTAGCTATCCTTGTCTCTTGTAGCCTGTCCTTGAATTCAGCTAGCTGCTTTGTTAGAAAATCCAATTGCTGATTGAATTCAGCAGCTTGTTTTACAGTACTGAATTCAGCAGTTACTGTTTTAACCTCTTCATTCATGGAAGGGTTGCTGCTTAGGTACAGATGCTGATTCCTGGCAACTGTATCAATGAGCTCTTGAGCCTCTTCAATTGTCTTTCTCATGTGGATAGATCCACCAGCTGAGTAATCTAGAGACATCTGAGCTCCTTCTGCAAGCCCATAGTAGAAGATGTCTAACTGAACCCACTCTGAGAACATTTCAGAGGGGCATTTTCGTAGCATCTCTCTGTATCTCTCCCAGGCATCATAAAGAGATTCATTATCTCCTTGCTTGAAGCCTTGGATGTCCAGCCTTAGCTGTGTCATCCTTTTTGGAGGGAAATATTGATTCAGGAATTTTTCTGTCAGTTGTTTCCATGTCCTTATGCTGGCCTTAGGTTGGTTATTCAACCACCTCTTAGCTTGATCTTTTACAGCAAATGGAAATAGTAATAGTCTGTAGACATCCTGATCTATTTCTTTATCATGTACTGTGTCAGCAATCTGTAGAAACTGTGCCAGAAACTCTGTAGGTTCTTCCTGTGGAAGACCGGAATACTAGCAACTTTGCTGCACCATGATAATGAGCTGAGGATTCAACTCAAAGCTACTGACTCCAATGGAGGGTATGCAGATACTACTCCCATATGAAGCAGTAGAGGGGTTAGAATATGACCCCAGAGTCCTCCTGGACTGTTCATTTTCGCTTAGGTCCATGATGGAGAAAGGGAGATGATGTAGAATAGAAAAAATATTTTTATTTATTTATTTATATATTTATTTCGAAAATGAAATAAATTAAAATAAATAAAAATTGAGTGAAGATTTTCGAAAAACTGAGGAGAGAGAAAGTGGTTAGGAAGTTTTGAAAAGGATATGATGATTTTGAAAAAATTTAAATTTTGAAATAAAAATCTGAATTTTTAGAAATATATTTCGAAAAATTGTTTTTAAAATAGAGAGAAAAGATATTTTTTATTTTTAAGAGGAAAGAGAAAAACAATAAGATAGCACAAGATTTAAAATTTTTAGATCTAATGCTCCTTATTTTCGAAAATTTTGGAGAGAAAACACCAAGGAACACCAAACTTAAAAATTTTAAGATCAAGTCACAAGGAAAACTCAAGAACACCAAACTTAAAATTTTTAGAAAACCAAAATAAATTTTCGAAAAACACAGAAAAATCAACAAGAAAACACCAAACTTAAAGTTTGGCACAAAATTTTATAGAGAAAATATTATTTATGAAAAAGGCTTTAAAAAGAGTGTACCAAACTGCCACGGGCTTAGACTAACGCTCTAGCCAGTTGGACAGTAAATGTAACACTTGTTTTAAAGAAGGATATTTTTAACCAAGAACACTAATAAGAGACTCTAGACTAAAAAGAAAAATTTTCCTAATCTAAGCAACAAAATAATCCGTCAGTTGTTCAAACACGAACAATTCCCGGCAACGGCGCCAAAAACTTGGTGCACAAATTGTGAATCACACTTTTCACAACTCGTACAACTAACCAGCAAGTGCACTGGGTCGTCCAAGTAATACCTCACGTGAGTAAGGGTCGAATCCCACGGAGATTGTTGGTTTGAAGCAATCTATGGTTATCTTGTAAATCTTAGTCAGGAAGTCAATTATGTTTATCAGTTGAATTGCAAATAAACAATAGAGCATGGATTAAAGGTTACTTGTTATGCAGTAATGGAGAATATGTTGGAGTTTTGGAGATGCTTTGTCTTCTAAATCTCTGCTTTCCTCTGTCTTCTTGTTCACGCACGCACGTCCTCCTATGGCAAGCTGTGTGTTGGTGGATCACCGTTGTCAATGGCTACCTTCCATCCTTCCAGTGAAAACTACGCTCATGTGCTCTGTCACAGCACGGCTAATCACCGGTTGGTTCTCGATCCGGTTGGAATAGGATTTACTATCCTTTTGCGTCTATCACTAACGCCCAGCCTTCAGGAGTTTGAAGCTCGTCACAGTCATTCAATCCTTGAATCCTACTCGGAATACCACAGACAAGGTTTAGACTTTCCAGATTCTCATGAATGCCGCCATCAGTTCTAGCTTATACCACGGAGATTCTGATTAAAGAATCTAAGAGATACTCATTCAATCATATATAGAACGGAGGTGGTTGTCAGGCACTCGTTCATGATTTGAGGAAGGTGATGAGTGTCACAGATCATCACCTCCATCACAGTTAAGCGCGAATGAACATCTTAGATAGGAACAAGCGTGTTTGAATGGAAAACAGAAATACTTGCATTAATCCATTGAGACACAGCAGAGCTCCTCACCCCCAACAATGGGGTGTAGAGACTCATGCCGTCAGATAATACAAAGTTCAGATCTAAAATGTCATGAGATGCAAAATAAGTCTCTAAAAGTTGTTTAAATACTAAACTAGTAGCCTAGGTTTACAACAAATGAGTAAACTATGATGGATGATGCAGAGGCCCACTTCTGGGGCCCACTTGGTGTGTGCTGGGGCTGAGAATTAAGCAATCCACGTGCAGAGGCCATTTGTGGAGTTGAACACCAGTTTTTGTGCCAGTTTGGGCGTTCAACTCTAGCTTTTGATCCTTTTCTGGCGCTGGATGCCAGAATTGGGCAGAGAACTGGCGTTGAACGCCAGTTTACGTCGTCTATCCTTATGCAAAGTATGGACTATTATATATTGCTAGAAAGCCCTGGATGTCTACTTTCTAACGCAATTGGAAGCATGCCATTTCGAGTTCTGTAGCTCCAGAAAATCCACTTTGAGTGCAGGAAGGTCAGAATCCAACAGCATCAGCAGTCCTTTTTCAGCCTGAATCAGATTTTTGCTCAGCTCCTTCAATTTCAACCAGAAAAATACCTGAAATTACAGAAAAACACACAACTCATAGTAAATTCCAGAAATATGAATTTTTCCTAAAAACTAATGGAAATAAACTAAAAATTAACTAAAACATACTAAAAACTATATGAAATTAACCCCAAAAGCGTATAAAATATCCGCTCATCAAGATGGCAGACAATTCCAGAAAACAGGCTTATGGACAAGTAGAGGACATATTAGTAAAGGTTGAAGGCCTTTACATCCCTGCTGATTTCATAATCCTAGATACTGGGAAGGATGAGGATGAATCCATCATCCTTGGAAGACCCTTCCTAGCCACAGCAAGAGCTGTGATAGATGTTAACAGAGGTGAATTAGTCCTTCAATTGAATGAGGACTCCCTTGAGTTTAAAACTCAAGGACATCCTTCTGTAAACATGGAAAAGAGGCACAGTAAGCTTCTCTCAAAACAGAGTCAACCAGAGCCCCCACAGTCAAACTCTAAGTTTGGTGTTGGGAGGCCACAACCAAACTCTAAGTTTGGTGTTGAACTCCCATATCCAAACTCTAAGTTTGGTGTTGGGGAGTCTCAACAATGCTCTAAACATCTGTGAGGCTCCATGAGAGCCCACTGTCAAGCTATTGACATTAAAGAAGCGCTTGTTGGGAGGCAACCCAATTTTTATTTATCTAATTTTAATTTATTTTTATTGTTATTTCATGTTTTATTAGGTTCATGATCATGTGGAGTCACAAAATAAATATAAAAATTGAAAATAGAATCAAAAATAGCAGAAGAAAAATCACACCCTGGAGGAGGATCTTACTGGCGTTTAAACGCCAGTAAGGAGCATCTGGCTGGCGTTCAACGCCAGAACAGAGCATGGATCTGGCGTTGAACGCCAGAAACAAGCAGCATCCTGGCGTTCAGACGCCAGAAATGCACACTGAGGAAGAGCTGGCGCTGAACGCCAGAAACAAGCATCTGGCTGGCGTTCAACGCCAGAAATATGCTGCATCTGGGCGCTGAACGCCCAGAACAAGCATCAATTCAGCGTTTAAACGCCAGAATTGCATGCAAAGGCATTTTACATGCCTAATTGGTGCAGAGATGCAAATTCTTGACACCTCAGGATCTGTGGATCCCACAGGATCAACTCAGCATCTGTGGACCCCACAGGATCCCCACCTACCACCACTCACTATCTTCCCTCTTCTCAATGTTCATCCTCTCTTCCCAACAAACACTCTTCCCCAAAACTCTTCACCAATCACCTCAATCTCTCTTCCCTATCACCACTTCAACACTCACATCCATCCACTCTTCCCCATAAACCTACCTCATAAACTCCACCTACCTTCCTTTTCATACACCATAACCACCTTAAACCCCCAGAGGCCGAACCATACACATATCCCTCCATCTCCTCCATATCTTCTTCTTCTTCTTCTTCTATTCTTTCTTCTTTTGCTCGAGGGCGAGCAACATTCTAAGTTTGGTGTGGTAAAAGCATTGCTTTTTTTTTGTTTTTCCATAACCATTGATGGCACCTAAAGCCAGAGAAACCTCTAGAAAGAGGAAAGGGAAGACAAAAGCTTCTATCAAGGGTCTATAGCTCAGTGGTAGAACATTTGACTGCAAATCAAGAGATCCCTGAGATACCTCAGGGGATACATTTTCCTCCACACAATTTTTGGGAGCAAATCAACACCTCCCTAGGAGAATTAAGTTCCAACATGGGACAATTAAGGGTGGAACATCAAGAGCACTCCATCATCCTTCATGAAATTAGAGAAGATCAAAAAGCAATGAGGGAGGAGCAACAAAGACAAGGAAGAGACATAGAAGAGCTCAAGGACATCATTGGTTCCTCAAGGAGAAAACGCCACCATCACTAAGGTGGACTCATTCCTTGTTCTTACATTCTCTGTTTTTCGTTTTCTTTATGATAAGTGCTTATCCATGTTTGTGTCTTATTACATGATCATTAGTATTTAGTAACTATGTCTTAAAGTTATGAATATCCTATGAATCCATTACCTCTCTTAAATGAAAAATGTTTTAATTCAAAAGAACAAGAAGTACATGAGTTTCGAATTTATCCTTGAACTTAGTTTAATTATATTGATGTGGTGACAATGCTTCTTGTTTTCTGAATGAATGCCTGAACAGTGCATATGTCTTTTGAAGTTGTTGTTTAAGAATGTTAAATATGTTGGCTCTTGAAAGAATGATGACAAGGAGACATGTTATTTGATAATCTGAAAAACCATAAAAATGATTCTTGAAGCAAGAAAAAGCAGCAAAGAACAAAGCTTGCAGAAAAAATAGAAAAAAAATAGCAAAAAAAAAAAAGGGAAAAGCAAGCAGAAAAAGCCAGTAACCCTTAAAACCAAAAGGCAAGGGTAATAAAAAGGATTCCAAGGCTTTGAGCATCAGTGGATAGGAGGGCCTAAAGGAATAAAATCCTGTCCTAAGCGGCTAAACCAAGCTGTCCCTAACCATGTGCTTGTGGCGTCAAGGTGTTAAGTGAAAACTTGAGACTGAGCGGTTAAAGTCAAGGTCCAAAGCAAAAACAGAGTGTGCTTAAGAACCCTGGACACCTCTAATTGGGGACTTTAGCAAAGCTGAGTCACAATCCGAAAAGGTTCACTGGTGCACGAATTGTGAATTACACTTTTCACAACGCGTACCACTAACCAGCAAGTGCACTGGGTCGTCCAAGTAATACCTCACATGAGTAAGGGTCGAATCCCATGGAGATTGTTGGTTTGAAGCAATCTATGGTTATCTTGTAAATCTTAGTTAGGAAGGCAATTATGTTTATCAGTTGAATTGCAAATAAACAATAGAGCATGGATTAAAAGTTACTTGTTATGCAGTAATGGAGAATATGTTGGAGTTTTGGAGATGCTTTGTCTTCTAAATCTCTGCTTTCCTCTGTCTTCTTGTTCACGCACGCACGTCCTCCTATGGCAAGCTGTGTGTTGGTGGATCACCGTTGTCAATGGCTACCTTCCATCCTTCCAGTGAAAACTACGCTCACGTGCTCTGTCACAGCACGGCTAATCACCGGTTGGTTCTCGGTCCGGTTGGAATAGGATTTACTATCCTTTTGCGTCTGTCACTAACGCCCAGCCTTCAGGAGTTTGAAGCTCGTCACAGTCATTCAATCCTTGAATCCTACTCAGAATACCACAGACAAGGTTTAGACTTTCCGGATTCTCATGAATGCCGCCATCAGTTCTAGCTTATACCACGGAGATTCTGATTAAGGAATCTAAGAGATACTCATTCAATCGGATATAGAACGGAGGTGGTTGTTAGGCACACGTTCGTGGTTTGAGGAAGGTGATGAATGTCACAGATCATCACCTTCATCACAGTTAAGCGCGAATGAACATCTTAGATAGGAACAAGCGTGTTTGAATGGAAAACAGAAATACTTGCATTAATTCATCGAGACACAGCAGAGCTCCTCACCCCCAACAATGGGGTTTAGAGACTTATGCCGTCAGAGAATACAAAGTTTAGATCTAAAATGTCATGATGTACAAAATAAGTCCCTAGGAGTTGTTTAAATACTAAACTAGTAGCCTAGGGTTACACAATATGAGTAAACTATGATGGATGATGCAGAAATCCACTTCTGGGGCCCACTTGGTGTGTGCTGGGCTGAGACTTAAGCAATTCACGTGCAGAGGCCATTTGTGGAGTTGAACGCCAGTTTTTATGCCAGTTTGGGCGTTCAACTCCAGCTTTTGATCCTTTTCTAGCGCTGGACGCCAGAATTGGACAGAGAATTGGCGTTGAACGCCAGTTTACGTCGTCTATCCTTATGCAAAGTATGGACTATTATATATTGCTGGAAAGCCCTAGATGTCTACTTTCCAACGCAATTGGAAGCATGCCATTTCGAGTTCTGTAGCTCTAGAAAATCCACTTTGAGTACAGGGAGGTCAGAATCCAACAGCATCAGCAGTCCTTTTTCAGCCTGAATCAGATTTTTGCTCAGCTCCTTCAATTTCAGCCAGAAAAATACCTGAAATTACAGAAAAACACACAACTCATAGTAAAGTCCAGAAATATGAATTTTTCCTAAAAACTAATGGAAATAAACTAAAAATTAACTAAAACATACTCAAAACTATATGAAATTAACCCCAAAAAGCGTATAAAATATCCGCTCATCACAACACCAAACTTAAACTGTTGCTTGTCCTCAAGCAACTTAGACAAATAAAATAGAAGACTAATAAGTTGAGAAGCAATAATATCTCAGAGTTTTTGAGTGAAGCTCAGATTCTAATTAGATGAGCGGGACTAGTAGCTTTTTGCTTCTGAACAGTTTTGGCATCTCACTTTATCCATTGAAGCTCAGAGTGATTGGCATCTATAGGAACTTAGAATTCAGATAGTGTTATTGAGTATCCTATTTCAGTATGATGATTCTTGAACACAGCTATTTTATGAGTCTTGGCCGTGGCCCTAAGCACTTTGTTTTCCAGTGTTACCACCGGATACATAAATGCCACAGACACATAATTGGGTGAACCTTTTAGATTGTGATTCAGCTTTGCTAAAGTCTCCAATTAGAGGTGTCCAGAGTTCTTAAGCACACTCTTCTTTTTGCTTTGGACCTTGACTTTAACCGCTCAGTCTCAAGTTTTCACTTGACACCTTCACGCCACAAGCATATGGTTAGGGACAGCTTGGTTTAGCCGCTTAGACCAGGATTTTATTCCTTTAGGCCCTCCTATCCGCTGATGCTCAAAGCCTTGGGATCCTTTTTATTTGCCCTTGCCTTTTGGTTTTAAGAGCTTTTGGCTTTTTCTGCTTGCTTTTTTTTTTTTTTAAAAGCTTTATTCTTTGCTGCTTTTTCTTGCTTCAAGAATCATTTTTATGATTTTTCAGATTATCAATAACATGTCTCATGTTCATCATTCTTTCAAGAGCCAACATATTTAACAGTCTTAAACAACAAATTCAAAAGACATATGCACTGTTCAAGCATTCATTCAGAAGATAGAAAGCATTGCCACCACATTTAACTAATTAGAATTTCTCTTATTAAAACTCGAAATTTTATTGCTTCTTATTCAAAAGATCTACTATTTTATTCATGTTTAATGATGATGAGAAAAATAAACTATAGCTTAATTGGAGATAAAATCAAATAGATACTAATTACTATTATATGACTTCTAAGGTAAACTTTTATAAGGACACTGTCACAGAGTTAAGGCAGAAATTGGAAATTTACAACCTTTATTCTGGGGGCACGGGGGTTCCTCTGATCCTTGGGGTGCTTGGTCCTACAAGAGAAGACTTTTGGCGCTTCAGTTCCCTTAAGTCACGCCCCTGCTCCTCTTGTTCTTTAAACATATAGGTCAGCATTTGACTGTGTTCCTTCTGTTCTTTTATTATTTGCTCCATAGCTTCCCGTATCTTGGTGACGGACGTCTCAAGATACTCCCAGTATTCAGCTTGAGGGATCTCTGGGAGGAATTCCTGTGCTCTCTTCTTGATGGGATCCTCCTGTGCTTGTTGTTTTTCCATTGATGCCTTGGTGATTGACTTTTCAATTAGGATATATTCAGTTATTCCCATCCTTACTCCAGCGTCCTTACAGAGCAGAGAAATCACGCTTGGATAAGCCAACCTGGCCTCTTTTGAATTTTTGTTAGCAATCTTGTAGAGTTCAGTTGAAATCAGCTGATGAACCTCCACTTCCTTTCCCATCATGATGCAATGGATCATCACTGCTCTTTTAATTGTGACTTCAGAACGGTTGCTAGTAGGCAACAGAGAACGCCCAATGAAGTCCAGCCATCCTCTAGCGACTGGTTTGAGATCCTCCCTCTTGAGTTGATTTGGGACACCCTTTGTGTTGGTGGTCCACCTGGCTCCAGGGATACATATGTCCTCTAGAATCTTATCCAAGCCAATGTCTGCTCTCATCATCCTCCTGTTGAAGGAGTCTGGATCATCCTTTAGCTGAGGTAGCTTTAAGATCTCCCTGATCTTGTCAGGGGTAGTATGAACAATCTTCCCTCTGACCATGGTCCGAAATTCATAGAAGGCAGTTCTAGATAGTTTTTGCTTGTCAGTCTGCCACATATTAGCATAGAACTCCTGGACCATGTTCCTTCCTACTTTCGTTTCAGGATTAGCTAGGACTTCCCAGTTCCTGATTCGAATTTGCTCCTGGATCTCCGGATATTCATCTTCTTTCAGATCGAATCTAACTTCCGGGATCACTGATCTCAGACCCATTACTTTAAGATAATGGTCTGAATGTTCTTTAGATAAGAACTTCCCTTGATTCCAAAGTGGTTTTGGAACGCTCTCTTTCTTGCCTCTTGGAGTGGGTTGTTTTCCTTTAGGAGCCATGATCTTAGTGATCTCGGATAAACACACCAAACTTAGAGGTTTGCTTGTCCTCAAGCAAAAGAAAAGAAAGGAGAGGGATATAAGGAGAGCTAGGTGCAACTGTAGATGGAGGAGGAGGGAGGCCGAACTCAAATTTAAAGGGATGGGGGGGTGGGTTTTCGAAAAATTGGAAAAGATAAGATAAAAAGATTGAGTTGAAAAAGATAAGATAGAAGATATGGTTTAATTTTGAAAAGATATGATAGATTTTTGAAAAAGATCAATCTGAATTTTGAAAAAGATATTATGGAGATTTGAAAAAGATATGGATTAGTTGAGAAGATTTCAGAGTGAAAAAGATAGATTTGTTTTCAGAAAAGATTTGAAAAGAGTTGGATTGGATTTGGAAAGATGGATTTTTAGAAATTAAGGATTTTTAGAAATCAGGGTTCTTGATATGTTCATGTAAAAATCATGCATTGAAGCATAAAATTTGAAATTAAAATGGAAATACGTGTGGAAAAAAATGAATTTGGCTCCTCCCTGCTGTCCTGGCGTTTGAACGCCCAAACACTGCCTGTTTTGGGCGTTCAGCGCCCAATTGCTGCTCTCCTGGGCGTTCAACGCCCAGCTGCTGCCATTACTGGCGTTCAACACCCAGTGGGTGCCCCTTTCTGGCATTGAACGCCCAGCTGCTATTATTACTGGCGTTCAGCGCCCAGTGGATGCCCATTTTGGGCATTAAATGCTCTTTTACTGGCGTTTGCTTGCCAGTGAGATCTTTTTCTCTGTTTTGTGTGCCGAGGTCTTTTGTAAATGATTATTTACCTTGTTGTCAATGAACTCTATATAAACAAATAAAAATAAAAATAGAAATAGGGCAAAATGCTTAGAGGATTGTTGCCCCATGGCTGGGTTGCCTCCCAGCAAGCGCTTCTTTATTGTCTTTAGCTGGACCTTGCTGAGCTTTTAATCTAGCTTCAGCCTTGAGCATTCTTGCTCGATGTTGCCTTCAAGATAATGCTTGATTCTCTGTCCATTGACAATGAACTTCTTATCAGAATCAATATCTTGAAGCTCCACATAACCATATGGTGACACACTTGTAATCACGTATGGTCCCCTCCACCGGGATTTCAGTTTCTCGGGGAATAGCCTGAGTCTAGAGTTAAACAACAGAACCTTTTGTCCTGGTTCAAAGATTCTAGATGACAGCTTTCTGTCATGCCATTTTTTTTACTTTTCTTTATAAAGCTTGGCATTTTCAAAAGCTGTGAATCTGAATTCCTCTAGCTCATTTAGCTGGAGCAATCGTTTTTCTCCTGCTAATTTGGCATCAAAGTTTAGGAATCTGGTTGCCCAATAGGCCTTATGTTCCAGTTCCACGGGCAGGTGGCATGCCTTACCATACACGAGTTGGTATGGAGAGGTCCCTATAAGGGTCTTGAATGCTGTTCTGTAAGCCCACAGGGCATCATCCAAGCTCCGTGCCCAATCCTTTCTACGGGTATTTACTGTCCATTCCAGGATTCTCTTTAATTCTCTGTTAGAGACTTCAGCTTGCCCATTGGTTTGTGGATGATATGGAGTGGCCACCTTGTGGCGAATTCCATACCGAACCATGGCAGAGTAAAGCTGTTTATTGCAGAAGTGAGTGCCCCCATCACTGATTAACACTCTAGGGACACCAAACCTGGTAAAGATATGTTTCTGGAGTAACTTTAGCACTGTTTTAGTATCATTGGTGGGTGTGGCAATAGCCTCAACCCATTTTGATACATAGTCAACTGCCACCAGAATATAAGTGTTTGAATATGATGGTGGAAAAGGTCCCATGAAGTCAATTCCCCATACGTCAAACAACTCAATTTCCAAGATTCCTTGTTGAGGCATGGCGTAACCATGAGGCAGATTACCAGCTCTTTGGCAACTGTCACAATTACGTACAAACTCTCGGGAATCTTTATAGAGTGTGGGCCAATAGAAGCCACATTGGAGGACCTTGGTGGCTGTTCGCTCACCTCCGAAATGGCCTCCATATTGAGATCCGTGGCAATGCCACAGGATCCTCTGTGCTTCTTCTCTAGGCACACACCTACGGATAATTCCGTCTGCACATCTCTTAAAGAGATAAGGTTCATCCCACAAGTAGTACTTTGCATCAGTAATTAATTTCTTCTTTTGTATCCTGTTGTACTCCTTGGGTATGAACCTTGCAGCTTTATAGTTTGCAATATCGGCAAACCATGGTGCTTCCTGAATGGCGAATAAATGCTCATCAGGAAACGTCTCAGAGATCTCAATAGAAGGGAGGGACGTCCCTTCCACTAGCTCTATCCGGGACAGATGATCAGCCACTTGGTTCTCTGTTCCTTTTCTGTCTCTTATTTCTATATCAAACTCTTGCAGAAGCAATACCCATCTGATGAGCCTGGGTTTTGAATCCTGCTTTGTGAGTAGATATTTAAGAGCAGCATGGTCTGTATACACAATCACTTTTGATCCTACTAAGTATGATCTGAACTTGTCAATGGCGTAAACCACTGCAAGTAGTTCTTTTTATGTGGTTGTGTAATTTTTCTGGGCATCATTTAGAACGCGACTGGCATAATAAATGACATGCAGAAGCTTGTCATGCCTCTATCCCAATACTGCACCAATGGCATGATCACTGGCATCACACATTAGCTCAAATGGTAATGTCCAGTCTGGTGCAGAAATGACTGGTGCTGTGACCAGCTTAGCTTTCAGCGTTTCAAACGCCTGCAGGCACTCTGTGTCAAACACAAATGGCGTGTCAGCAGCTAGCAGATTGCTTAGAGGTTTTGCGATTTTTGAAAAATCCTTTATAAACCTTCTATAGAATCCTGCATGTCCCAGAAAGCTTCTGATTGCCTTAACATTGGCAGGTGGTAATAATTTTTCAATTACCTCTATCTTTGCTTGATCCACCTCTATTCCCTTGTTTGAGATTTTATGCCCAAGAACAATTCCTTCAGTCACCATGAAGTGACACTTTTCCCAGTTTAAAACTAGGTTGGTTTCTTGGCATCTTTTCAGAACAAGTTTCAGGTGATCAAGACAGGAGCTGAATGAGTCTCCATATATTGAGAAGTCATCCATGAAGACTTCCAGAAATTTTTCTACCATGTCAGAGAAAATAGAGAGCATGCATCTCTGGAAGGTTGCAGGCGCATTACATAGCCCAAAGGGCATCCTTCTATAAGCAAACACTCCAGATGGACATGTGAATGCTGTTTTCTCTTGATCCTGGGGATCCACTTCAATCTGGTTATAGCCTGAATAGCCATCCAAAAAGCAGTAATAATCATGACCTGCTAGTCTCTCTAGCATCTGGTCTATGAATGGTAAAGGAAAATGATCCTTTCTGGTGGCTGTATTGAGCCTTCTGTAGTCAATACACATGCGCCACCCTGTAACTGTTCTTGTAGGAACCAGTTCATTTTTTTCATTATGAATCACTGTCATGCCTCCCTTTTTTGGGACGACTTGAACAGGTCTCACCCAGGGGCTATCAGAAATGGGATAAATAATCCCAGCCTCTAGTAATTTGGTGACCTCTTTCTGCACCACTTCCTTCATGGCTGGATTTAGCCGCCTCTGTGGTTGAACCACTGGTTTGGCATTATCCTCCAATAGGATTTTGTGCATGCATCTAGCTGGGCTTATGCCCTTAAGGTCACCTATGGACCACCCAAGAGCTGTCTTGTGTGTTCTTAGCACTTGAATAAGTGCTTCCTCTTCCTGTGAACTTAAAGCAGAGCTTATGATCACTGGAAAAGTATCACCTTCTCCTAGAAATGCATATTTCAAGGATGGTGGTAGTGGCTTGAGCTCCAGTTTAGGAGGTTTTTCCTCTTTTAGAAGAAATTTCAGAGGCTCTTTCATGTCCTCTGAATCCTCCAAATCAGGCTGAACATCTTTAAAGATGTCTTCCAACTCTGATTCGAGGCTCTCAGCCATGTTGATCTCTTCTACCAAGGAGTCAATAAGATCAACTTTCATGCAGTCTGTTGATGTGTCTGGATGCTGCATGGCTTTGACAGCGTTCAACTTGAACTCATCATCATTGACTCTCAGAGTTATTTCCCCCTGTTGGACGTCAATAAGGATCGTCCAGTTGCTAGGAAGGGTCTTCCTAGAATGAGAGTAGCACTCTTGTGTTCCTCCATTTCCAGCACAACAAAGTCAGTGGGAAAGGCGAATGGCCCAACCCTGACAATCATGTCTTCAATCACGCCTGATGGGTATTTAGTGGAGCCATCAGCAAGTTGAAGACATATCTGGGTTGGTTTAACTTCTTCAGTTAAACCAAGCTTTCTGATAGTGGATGCAGGTATTAGGTTGATGCTTGCCCCAAGATCGCATAAAGCTATCTTGGTGCAATCACCTTCTAAATGCATGGTATCAGAAAACTCCCAGGGTCTTTAAGCTTTTCAGGAAAGCTTTTCAGAATGACTGCACTGCATCTTCAGTGAGGAGAACTCTTTCTGTTTCTCTCCACTCCTTTTTATGACTCAAGATCTCTTTCATGAACTTGGCATAAGAAGGTATTTGCTCAAGTGTCTCTGCAAATGGAATCTTTATTTCAAGAGTCCTTAGATAATCTGCAAAGCGAGCAAATTGCTTATCCTGCTCCTCTTTCCGGAGTTTTTGAGGATAAGGTATCTTAGCTTTATATTCCTCAACCTTAGTGGTTAAAGAAGCCTTTTTAGAGGGGTTGTTATCAGCACTTGTGTGTGTCTGATCCCTCACTGGCAATTGAGTACCAGAGTCAGAAGCTAGAGTGAAACTGGACGCCAGCTCCTTGCCTGTTCCTGGCGCCTGAACGCCAGAAATATGCCCATTTTGGGCGTTTAACGCTGGAACTTGCCTTATTTGGGCGTCCAACGCCAGATTCTTGCCCATTTCTGGCGTTGAACGCCAATCCTGCCTTGTTTTTGGCGCTGAACGCCAGTTTTGGGCATGGTCTGGGCGTTCAGCGCCAGCCTTCCACCCATTTTCTGGCGTTTTAGTGCCAGAATTATTTTTTCCTGGGCTCTTGCTGTCCTCAGGTGAATCTTTGGTGGGTTGCTCATTTCTTGAATTTTTGATGCCTTAAGGTGGGGTATTTAATGTTTTCCCACTTCTTAATTGAACTGCTTGGCATTTCTTCTGCTATTTGCCTTGATAGCTGCTGCTTTGTTTGCTTAAACTGTTCGTCCATATGTATATTAGCTATCCTTGTCTCTTGTAGCCTGTCCTTGAATTCAGCTAGCTGCTTTGTTAGAAAATCCAATTGCTGATTGAATTCAGCAGCTTGTTTTACAGTACTGAATTCAGCAGTTACTGTTTTAACCTCTTCATTCATGGAAGGGTTGCTGCTTAGGTACAGATGCTGATTCCTGGCAACTGTATCAATGAGCTCTTGAGCCTCTTCAATTGTCTTTCTCATATGGATAGATCCACCAGCTGAGTAATCTAGAGACATCTGAGCTCCTTCTGCAAGCCCATAGTAGAAGATGTCTAACTGAACCCACTCTGAAAATATTTCAGAGGGGCATTTTCGTAGCATCTCTCTGTATCTCTCCCAGGCATCATAAAGAGATTCGTTATCTCCTTGTTTAAAGCCTTGGATGTCCAGCCTTAGCTGTGTCATCCTTTTTGGAGGAAAATACTGATTCAGAAATTTTTCTGTCAGCTGTTTCCATGTTCTTATGCTGGCCTTAGGTTGGTTATTTAACCACCTTTTAGCTTGATCTTTTACAGCAAATGGAAACAGTAATAGTCTGTAGACATCCTGATCTATTTCCTTATCATGTACTGTGTCAGCAATTTGTAAAAATTATGCCAGAAACTCTGTAGATTCTTCCTGTGGGAGACCAGAATACTGGCAACTTTGCTGCACCATGATAATGAGCTGAGGATTCAACTCAAAGCTACTAACTCCAATGGAGGGTATGCAGATGCTACTCCCATATGAAGCAGTAGAGGGATTAGAATATGACCCCAGAGTCCTCCTGGACTGTTCATTTCCACTTATGTCCATGATGGATAAAGGGATATAACTTGGATTGATTTACCTTTTATTTATTTTATTTTATAGAAAGAGGACAACTTAACCAAAAATAAAAATAACAAAAATTATGATTTTCGAAAAAGTGAGGAGAGAGAAAGTGGTTAGGAGATTTTGAAAGAGATATGATGATTTTTGAAAAAGGTTTTAAATTTTGAAATAAAAATCTGAAATTTTTTTTTTAAAGAGAGAGAAAAACAATAAGATAACACAAGATTTAAAATTTTTAGATCTGAGGTTCCTTATTTTCGAAAATTTTAAGAAAGATTATTTTTGAAAACACCAAACTTAAAGTTTGGCACAGGAATTAATAGAAAAATTATTTTTGAAAAAGGTTTTTAAAAAAATATGATAGCCAATTACCATGAACATAAACACCACGTTCTAACTAACTGAGTTATAAATTTAAAGTGTTTTAACAAGGGATAAATAATAAAAGACTCTAAACCAAAAAGAAAGATTTTTCCTAATCTAAGCAACAAAATAATCCGTCAGTTGTTCAAACACGAACAATCCCCGGCAACGGCGCCAAAAACTTGGTGCACGAATTGTGAATTACACTTTTCACAACGCGTACCACTAACCAGCAAGTGCACTGGGTCGTCCAAGTAATACCTCATGTGAGTAAGGGTCGAATCCCACGGAGATTGTTGGTTTGAAGCAATCTATGGTTATCTTGTAAATCTTAGTTAGGAAGGCAATTATGTTTATCAGTTGAATTGCAAATAAACAATAGAGCATGGATTAAAAGTTACTTGTTATGCAGTAATGGAGAATATGTTGGAGTTTTGGAGATGCTTTGTCTTCTAAATCTCTGCTTTCCTCTGTCTTCTTGTTCACGCACGCACGTCCTCCTATGGCAAGCTGTGTGTTGGTGGATCACCGTTGTCAATGGCTACCTTCCATCCTTCCAGTGAAAACTACGCTCACGTGCTCTGTCACAGCACGGCTAATCACCGGTTGGTTCTCGGTCCGGTTGGAATAGGATTTACTATCCTTTTGCGTCTGTCACTAACGCCCAGCCTTCAGGAGTTTGAAGCTCGTCACAGTCATTCAATGCTTGAATCCTACTCGGAATACCACAGACAAGGTTAGACTTTCCGGATTCTCATGAATGCCGCCATCAGTTCTAGCTTATACCACGGAGATTCTGATTAAGGAATCTAAGAGATACTCATTCAATCGGATATAGAACGGAGGTGGTTGTCAGGCACACGTTCGTGGTTTGAGGAAGGTGATGAATGTCACAGATCATCACCTTCATCACAGTTAAGCGCGAATGAACATCTTAGATAGGAACAAGCGTGTTTGAATGGAAAACAGAAATACTTGCATTAATTCATCGAGACACAGCAGAGCTCCTCACCCCCCAACAATGGGGTTTAGAGACTCATGCCATCAGAGAATACAAAGTTTAGATCTAAAATGTCATGAGGTACAAAATAAGTCCCTAGGAGTTGTTTAAATACTAAACTAGTAGCCTAGGGTACACAATATGAGTAAACTATGATGGATGATGCAGAAATCCACTCTGGGGCCCACTTGGTGTGTGCTGGGCTGAGACTTAAGCATTCACGTGCGAGGCCATTTGTGGAGTTGAACGCCAGTTGTTATGCCAGTTTGGGCGTTCAACTCCAGCTTTTGATCCTTTTCTGGCGCTGACGCCAATTGGCAGAGAACTGGCGTGACGCCAGTTACGTCGCTATCCTTGTGCAAAATAGACTATATATATTGATGGAATCCCTGGATGTCTACTTTCCAAGCAATGGAACATGCCATTTCAGTTCTGTAGCCCAGAAAATCACTACAGGATATTGATGCTAGGGATCTG